>NC_091285.1:312689552-313889552 GCF_032444005.1 Ranitomeya imitator | reverse complement strand
GAAAAAAACAGTAAGCTGTCTCAAGACCTTTGCAAACTTATTGTTGAAAAACATGCAGATGGCATTCGTTACAGAAGAATTTCTAAACTACTGAAGGTTCCAAAGAGCACTGTTGGGGCAATAACTAGGAAATGGAAAGAACATAATTTCACCATAAACCAGCTACAACCAGGTGCTCCCTGCAAGATTTCATACAAAGGAGTAAAAAAGAATTAGCAGAGGAGTTGTTCAAGAGCCAAGGACCACCTGTGGAGAGCTACAGAAAGACCTGGAATAAGCAGGTACAATTGTTTCACAAAACTATAAGTAATGCACTCAACTTCCAGTGCCTGTGTACACGCTCACCACTCAAGACTCCATTCCTAGCAAAATAATGCTCAAGTTCATGCAAAGCTTGCTCAACAGCATTTAAATTTAGACAAGCGTTTGATATACTGGAAGATTATGATTTGGTCAGATGAGACCAAAATTGAACTCTTTGGATGCCATAATACAAACCATGTACAAATGTACCAAGACATTCTTGATAAAAATCTGCTGCCATCTACCAGGATGATAATCAAACAAGAGTGGGCATTTCAGTAAGACAATGATCCCAAACACACAGCCAAGGAAACTCTCAATTGGTTTCAGAGAAAAAAAATAAAGCTGCTAGAATGGCCCAGCTAATCACTTGATCTAAATCCAATAGAAAATATATGGATGGAACTGAAGCTCAGAGTTCATAGAAGGAGCCCACACAACCTTCAGGATTTGAAATTTTTTTTTTTATCTACAGCAATATGGCGGTGGCGTCTGTGCAGCAGCATCTATCAAACATGTACCCCATCATAGAGACAGAGAGAGAAACAGACTGTGCTTCGGGATGGCCTGTGGGCAGGTCTCTTCTTGGTTTTTCTGGCTTTTGGAAGAAAGATAAGACTCTGCCTACAGTCCCGTCCCGGAGCACGGGCACCTCATTAACTGAAAACTTCTAACACTGATTACACACGAACGACAATACGGATTTCTTCACCCCAAGTATCATGTTAATCAGTATAACGGCTCCAACCTGAAACTCCTAAACCCTTCATCCAATTTTAATGTAGATACCCTCAAATGAAAGCTGAAAGTCTGAACTTCAACTGCATCTGAATTGTTTTGTTTAAAATTCATTGTGGTAATGTTTATAACCAAAATTAGAAAAATGTGTCTGTTCAAAAATATATGGACGTAACTGTATGTAGTTTACTTAGCAAAATCTTGCTGACAGGTTCACTTTAACAGTTTAAGAAAATCCTATTTTTTTTTCTAAATATCATCAGAGCCCATTCATACATTTGGTTCATAAAAGAAGGCGACAGGTACAAAATTCGTACCTTTGTATGTGTGAGGAAATCCTTCCACATTTGTCTTATAACTGCCTTGAGGAATGTTCTGCTTATGGATTTGTGTGCTAATGAGACAGACAGCATCCACAAGGAAAAACATGTCTCTCGTATATAAGACAGATATGTTTTAAGGAGAGATTAAGGTCAAAGGCTCTGTCAGTTTTGTCATCTTTTAATGTAAGAATAGTGCAGCATGCAGGGTTATTCCACTTGCAAAATGATGGACACCATGAAGGTAACTGACAGACCAAACGTAAAAGTGTACAGACTTGACGATCCGACATTTATCATCTATCCTGTGGATAACCTCCATGCATGTCTAATAAAAACGGGGAAGCAATACAGTTAGGGATTATACAGGCATACAATAGTTGAACGATGAACCATGCAATTGTAACTCATAACGATCAAACAATGTCAGACAATTGTTTACACAGGATGACAAACGTGAATGAAATAGTTGAATAGTGAGAGTTTCATCATAATATCGAACATCGTGCGCTGGGATCACACAGACAGATAATCTGAAGAGTATTTGTGTTCAATGTTCAAATCCCATAAATGATTATACTTACTTTAAACAGCACAGACCAAAAGTTTGGACACACATTCTCATTTAAAGATTTTTCCGTATTTTCATGACTATGAAAATTGTACATTCACACTGAAGGCATCAAAACTATGAACTAACACATGTGGAATTATATGCTATTCCATCCGGTTTGCGTTTAGTTGGACCATCATTTATTTTTCAACAGGACAATGACCCCAAACACACCTCCAGGCTGTGTAAAGGCTATTTGACCAAGAAGGAGCGTGATGGGGTGCTACGCCAGATGACCTGGCCTCCACAGTCACCAGACATGAACCCAATCGAGATGGTTTGGGGTGAGCTGGACCGCAGAGTGAAGGCATAAGGGCCAACAACTGCTAAGCATCTCTGGGAACTCCTTCTAGATTGTTGGAAGACCATTCCTGGTGACTACCTCTCGAAGCTCATCAAGAGAATGCCAAGAGCGTGCAAAGCAGTCATCAAAGCAAAAGGTGGCTACTTTGAAGAACCTATATATACAACATAATTTCAGTTGTTTCACACTTTTTTGTTAAGTATATAATTCCACATGTGTTAATTCATAGTTTTGATGCCTTCAGTGTGAATGTACAATTTTGATAGTCATGAAAATACAGAAAAATCTTTAAATGAGAAGGTGTGTCCAAACTTTTGGTCTGTACTGTATGTACAGTGGGGCAAAAAAGTATTTAGTCAGTCAGCAATAGTGCAAGTTCCACCACTTAAAAAGATGAGAGGCGTCTGTAATTTACATCATAGGTAGACCTCAACTATGGGAGACAAACTGAGGAAAAAAAATACAGAAAATCACATTGTCTGTTTTTTTTACAATTTATTTGCATATTATGGTGGAAAATAAGTATTTGGTCAGAAACAAACAATCAAGATTTCTGGCTCTCACAGACCTGTAACTTCATCTTTAAGAGTCTCCTCTTTCCTCCACTCATTACCTGTAGTAATGGCACCTGTTTAAACTTGTTATCAGTATAAAAAGACACCTGTGCACACCCTCAAACAGTCTGACTCCAAACTCCACTATGGTGAAGACCAAAGAGCTGTCAAAGGACACCAGAAACAAAATTGTAGCCCTGCACCAGGCTGGGAAGACTGAATCTGCAATAGCCAACCAGCTTGGAGTGAAGAAATCAACAGTGGGAGCAATAATTAGAAAATGGAAGACATACAAGACCACTGATAATCTCCCTCGATCTGGGGCTCCACGCAAAATTCCACCCCGTGGGGTCAGAATGATCACAAGAACGGTGAGCAAAAATCCCAGAACCACGCGGGGGGACCTAGTGAATGAACTGCAGAGAGCTGGGACCAATGTAACAAGGCCTACCATAAGTAACACACTACGCCACCATGGACTCAGATCCTGCAGTGCCAGACGTGTCCCACTGCTTAAGCCAGTACATGTCCGGGCCCATCTGAAGTTTGCTAGAGAGCATTTGGATGATCCAGAGGAGTTTTGGGAGAATGTCCTATGGTCTGATGAAACCAAACTGGAACTGTTTGGTAGAAACACAACTTGTCGTGTTTGGAGGAAAAAGAATACTGAGTTGCATCCATCAAACACCATACCTACTGTAAAGCATGGTGGTGGAAACATCATGCTTTGGGGCTGTTTCTCTGGAAAGGGGCCAGGATGACTGATCCGGGTACATGAAAGAATGAATGGGGCCATGTATCATGAGATTTTGAGTGCAAACCTCCTTCCATCAGCAAGGGCATTGAAGATGAAACGTGGCTGGGTCTTTCAACATGACAATGATCCAAAGCACACCGCCAGGGCAACGAAGGAGTGGCTTCGTAAGAAGCATTTCAAGGTCCTGGAGTGGCCTAGCCAGTCTCCAGATCTCAACCCTATAGAAAACCTTTGGAGGGAGTTGAAAGTCTGTGTTGCCAAGCGAAAAGCCAAAAACATCACTGCTCTAGAGGAGATCTGCATGGAGGAATGGGCCAACATAGCAACAACAGTGTGTGGCAACCTTGTGAAGACTTACAGAAAATGTTTGACCTCTGTCATTGCCAACAAAGGATATATTACAAAGTATTGAGATGAAATTTTGTTTCTGACCAAATACTTATTTTCCACCATAATATGCAAATAAATTGTTAAAAAAACAGACAATGTGATTTTCTGGATTTTTTTTTCTCAGTTTGTCTCCCATAGTTGAGGTCTACCTATGATGTAAATTACAGACGCCTCTCATCTTTTTAAGTGGTGGAACTTGCACTATTGCTGACTGACTAAATACTTTTTTGCCCCACTGTAAATTATACTGAATGCATCAATTCAGAAAGTTTTGAGCCAATATTTCTACATTTCTGTTGATACTGTAAAAAGAATATTTAATCAATTTAACAAAACAATTTTTGTTGCTATCTACGAATATATGTACTTGTTCCAATGCTCCAACTGTTACAGAACTGTTTATTGCCTTGGGACACGATCAAATCTATTTAGGACTTGAATTTTGATTCCTCCTTCTTGTTAATCAAATCAGTGAATGAGCGAACAATCTCCATTTACATTACACAATTTTCAAAAATGTAACAAGAATCTTTTCACTTCCTTAGCCCCTTCACGACATGCGCCGTACAAGTACTGCACACAACCAAACAAGAAAAAGTGTATGCATAGAAATTAGGATCACCACAACAATTATAAGAATATGTATACAATCTTTATTTGGGAACAGTACACAAAAAAATTTTAAAAACACTTAAAAACCCATAACATAAATTAGGGTAATGGTTCCACATAGATAACAGGTAAACACCAACAAGAGATACATATCACTAAACAGCCAAATTATAATAGAGTAATATTAACATAAGTAGATAACATATGCCAGTCATTAACCAGTACACACATATCCAATAACTACATATACCGGTATTAGATAGAAACAATCTCGTTAGCAGGTAAGTATAAATCAATGTACCCTGTGATGCTAACAGCAGGTAATAGCGAGAAAGAAAAAAAGTTAACATCCATATGGTAGAAGTATAGCAAGCAGTGCTTGTTCCACAAGTTTTAACCCCATGGGGTGGAGCCACATATTCATCACTGTAATAAGCGGCACCACGTGACCGCTCATACAGGAAGAGCTGCGACTCTGAGAGGAAGCATCGGGGGAGCTGGGTAAGTATTTTAATGCCAGCGGGCGGGCGCACAGGGGGAGGGAGGGGGGAGATTACCGGGAACTTTTTTTTAACAACAAAAAATTTAAAAAAAAATGATTTTTCATTCCTTCGCTCCAGCGAACGCTACTGGGAAGAAGGAATGAATTCTGGATTCAGCACCCAAAGCAGTGGACAGCACTTAACTCTAGCACTGTCCCCTGCATGGTGCGTGTGGTACCCAGTCGGCACACGGACGGCACACGGCTGCCGCACGTGTGCCACATTGATGTGCCACATAAGCACACGGACACACAGACACGGATAACTCCGGTACGGATTTTTCCGGTACCGGAATTATCTGTATGTGTGGGACAGGCCTAAGTTCCTTAGACTCTTCCAGAGGCAGAGTATTGGATTTTTAATATTGAGCAGCTGAACCACTCTGTTTCTCATACTGCTGTATGGACTGTTTTTATTATTACAATCTGCTGGAAGTTTATGGAGATAATAAACTTTCCTCTTTAGACAAGAAATTGCGTGCATGTGTGAATGCTGCCAACTACCAGCACGCTAAATCCCTGGTTAAAGGGAACCTGTCACCCCGTTTTTTCAGATTGAGATATAAATACTGTTAAATAGGGCCTGCGCTGTGCGTTACAATAGTGTATGTAGTGTACCCTGATTCCCCACCTATGCTGAGAAATACATTACCAAAGTCGCCGTTTTCGCCTGTCAATCAGGCTGGTCAGGTCAGGTGGGCGTGGTGACATCGCTCTTTTCTTCCCCAGCTTACCATTGGTGGCGTAGTGGTGTGCGCATGTCCAAGTTCCGAATTCCCTGCGCGCACGTGAAGAAGCAGCGCGCGATCTGCGCTGTTATCCCTGTCATCGGTGGGGGCGGCCATCTTCCTGGGGCCGCGCGTGCGCAGATGGAGTGCTCTGCTGCACGGGCCTTCAGGAAAATGGCGGCGGGATGCCGCGCGTGCGCAGAAGAGATCGCGGCGGCCATTTTCCCAAAGCCGAGTTTGCATCTCGGCTTTGGGAAAATGGCCGCCGCGATCTCTTCTGCGCATGCGCGGATTCGTCACTGCGACATGCGCACACCACTACGCCACCAACGTAAAGCTGGGGAAGAAAAGAGCGCTGTGAACACGCCCACCTGACCAGACCAGCCTGATTGACAGGCGAAAACGGCGACTTTTGTAATGTATTTCTCAGCATAGGTGGGTAATCAGGGTACATTACATACACTATTGTAACGCACAGCGCAGGCCCTATTTAACAGTATTTATATCTCAATCTGAAAAAACGGGGTGACAGGTTCCCTTTAAATTTACCCTTATTGTGAACAGTTAAGCAAGTTGAAGATGAAATGATCTTTAAAAGGGCAAAAAGTAGAGATGATTTATTTCCTTTGTATTTTATGCAAAAAAAAGTATATTGTCATTTTTAACAATTTAACCCCTTCACCCCGAAGCATGATTTTAACTTCCTGACAGGCCATTTTTTTGGCTATGTTGCAGATTTCCTGCGGATCCACAGCGTTTTTTACCATGCAGAAATGTTGCAGATCCGCAAGTGATTTACAGTACAATGTAAATCAATGAAAAAAAAAATGATGTGCTAATGGTGCGGAAAATTCCGTGCTGAAACGCTGCGGATTAAAAGAAGTAGCATGTCACTTCTTTTGTGTGGATCTGCAGCGTTTTTGTACCCATTCCATTATAGAAATCCGCAAGGGTAAAAAACGCATGAAATCCGCACAAAATCTGCAGTAAATCCACACAAAATCCGCATAAAAAATGCATCAAATCCGCACCTGCGTTTTCTGCCAAGAGGTGCAGAATCCGCACAAAAAATTCCACAGGCTAATCCGCAACGTGTGCACATAACCTAACAATTCTGCCCACTGTCACTTTATGAGGTCATAACTCAGAAACGCTTCAACGGATCTTGGTGATTCTGAGAATATTTTCTCGTGACATATTGTACTTTATGATAGTGGTAAAATTTCTTCAATATAACTTGCGTTTATTTGTGAAAAGAACGGAAATTTGGCGAAAATGTCGCAATTTTCAAACTTTTAGTTTTTATGCCCTTAAATTAGAGAGTCATATCACACAAAATAGTTAATAAATAACATTTCCTACATGTCTGCTTTACATCAGCACAATTTTGGAAACATAATTTTTTTGTTAGGAAGTTATAAGAGTTAAAAGTTGACCAGTGATTTCTCATTTTCACAACAACATTTTCAAAACCCTTTTTTTCAGGGACCACCTCACACTTTTTATTTTACCAAGGGTAACAGGAGAAATTGTACCCCAAAAATTGTTGTGCAATTTGTCCTGAGTACGCTGATACCCCATATGTGGGGGTAAACCACTGTTTGGGCGCACGGCAGAGCTCGGAAGGGAAGGAGTGCTGTTTGACTTTTCAAAGCAAAATTGGCTGGAATTGAGATCAGACACCATGTCGCATTTGGAGAGCCCCTGATGTGCCTAAATAGTGTAAATTCCCCAATTCTAACTCCAACCCGAACCCCAGCACACCCCTAACCCTAATCCCAATGTTAACCATAGCCCTAACCAAACCCCTAACTTGAACAAACCCCTAACCCTAATCCCCACCCTAAACACACCCCTAACCTCAACACACCCCTAACCCTAATCCCAACCCTAACCATAACCCTAATCACATCCCTAACCCTGACACACCCCTAACCCTAATCCCAACCCTAACCCCAACTGTAAATGTAACCCAAACCCTAACCCCAACTCTAGCCCCAACCCTAACCCTAACTTTAGCCCCAACCCTAACCCTAACCCAAATGGGAAAATTGAAACAAATACTTTTTTTAATTTTAATATTTTTCCCTAACTAAGGGGGTGATAAAGGGTGGTTTGATTAACTATTCATAGCGGGTTTTATAGCGGGTTTTTATGTTTGGCTACCCTTACACAGTAAAAGACGCTTTTTATTGCAAAAAATAGTTTTTGCATCACCACATTTTGTGAGCTATAATTTATCCATATTGTGGCTCACAAAGTCATGTGAGGTCTTGTTTTTTGTGGGACGAGTTGACGTTTTTATTGGTACTATTTTTGGGCACATGACAATTTTTTGATCGCTTTTTATTGAGATTTTTGGGAGGCAGAATGAACAAAAAGCAGCAATTCCTGAATTTTCCGTTCTGCGTGTGGTAAAATTGATAAAGAAGTTTTATTATGTACGATTACAGTGACACTTATATACTTTATATCTTTTTTTATGTTTTGGTGCTTTTACACAAAAACTATTTTATATATAAAAATCATTGTTTTTGCATCTTTATTCTGAGAGCTATGACTTTTTTATTTTTCTGCTGATGGAGCTGTGTGGCAGCTTTTATTTTTGCAGGACAAGATGACGTTTTCATCACCATTTTTATTTACATCCGTCATTTTCATTGCGTTTTATTGCACTTTTTGTTAGGCAGTATGATGCTAAAGCATTGTTTTTTATTTTTTTTACGGTGTTCATTGAAGGGGTTAACTACTGGGCAGAAGCGTAGCTACTGGGGGGGCAGAGGGGGCCATTGCCCCCGGCCCGGTCACCTGAAGGGGCCCACTGGGAGATCCACTGCCGAAGTGTCAGGGAGAGAGCAGCACAATGCCGGCTGCAGAGCCCCCCTCCTGCAGAGTGCGATGTGGTCTCACCCAAGGAGTCTCTTCCTGGCTGGCAGCAGCAGATGCAGTTACTTATGTTTGGTTTGGCTGAGGCACGCTGGGTCCTAGTGCCCTCCTGCATCTATCTGGACACTTCCTGGTTCTCCTCACTGCCTGAAAACTTCATCAGTAAGTGGGGATGGGGTTTATTAGAGTAATTCGGTTTAGGCATATCATGGTCACTGTGGGGGTGAATGTGAGAGGATTGTGTTATTGTAGGGGCTGAAGTGGGAGAGGAGGACAAGGCACTGTGGGGTAAATGTGAAACGATGGGGGTTATTGTAGGTGTGCAGGGGGACAGGGCACTGTGGGGTAAATGTGAAACGATGGGGGTTATTGTAGGTGTGCAGGGGGACAGGGCACTGTGGGGTAAATGTGAAACGATGGGGGTTATTGTAGGTGTGCAGGGGGACAGGGCACTGTGGGGAAATGTGAAACGATGGGGGTTATTGTAGGTGTGCAGGGGGACAGGGCACTGTGGGGTAAATGTGAAACGATGGGGGTTATTGTAGGTGTGCAGGGGGACAGGGCACTGTGGGGTAAATGTGAAACGATGGGGGTTATTGTAGGTGTGCAGGGGGACAGGGCACTGTGGGGTAAATGTGAAACGATGGGGGTTATTGTAGGTGTGCAGGGGGACAGGGCACTGTGGGGTAAATGTGAAACGATGGGGGTTATTGTGGGTGTGCAGGGGGACAGGGCACTGTGGGGTAAATGTGAAACGATGGGGGTTATTGTGGGTGTGCAGGGGGACAGGGCACTGTAGGGTAAATGTGAAACGATGGGGGTTATTGTGGGTGTGCAGGGGGACAGGGAACTGTGGGGTAAATGTGAAACGATGGGGGTTATTGTAGGTGTGCAGGGGGACAGGGCACTGTGGGGTAAATGTGAAACGATGGGGGTTATTGTGGGTGCGCAGGGGAACAGGGCACTGTGGGGCTGAATGAGAGAGGATGGTGGTATTCTGGGAGGGGGACAGTGTACTGGGGGTGAATGGGAGAGTTTGAGGGTATTATGAGGGCTGACGTGGGTGAGGGGGCACTGGGGGCTGATTATTATTATACTGTTTAATGTTATGAGATATTCACTCTATCATATGTAAGGGTATGTGTCCTCGAGGTGTATTGGCAGCGCTTTGGAAGCAGCAGATACCCCGCTCTGCCTAAAGCGCTGCCCCCTGTTGTACGCACGGTGATTCCGCATATATTCATTGAACACAGGTGGAATCACCACATCCTATTCATAGACTGTTTTATTTATCTTGTGGAGACGGAGCATCTCCACAAGATCAATAGACATGCTGCTGTCTAGAAAAACGCGCCACATGTCCGGTTACGCATGCCTGCCACCTGCGTCTATGTACGCATAGTGGAGACGGGATTTAATAAAATCCTCTCCACTATGCTGTAACATCTGGAAGCTGCAATTTCGATGCTGCGGATGTACACAGCATCCAATCCCCAGCAAAACCCCAAGCAATACGCCCCTTGGAAACATACCCTAATAGTTGCTGTCTTGGGGGCTGGAGATGGGGAGGTCGGGGGCTTTTTATTATTGCGAGCTGGGTCTTTTATAAGTATTAGTAAAACAAGCATAGCAAAGAAGGTTAATATTACTATAACAAGGATAAGTATTAACATAAGGGCGCAGACAGACACTGTATAACTCATGCAACGAGCGCATTGCAATCCTCGGACTGGCCCTGACACCTCTCCTGACAGCATGATAGATTACTATGCAACTGTCAGCCTCAGGTCAGGAGAGCCGACAGTCAGTCCGAGGATTGCAATGCGATCCTCACATGAGAAATATGTCCGTCTGTCTGCCCCCTAACAAGTATAACAATACAGTAACCACGGGCTGTATTCTATGTTATAAGAATAAATTGCTTATAATTAAATTATTAAAGGGAACCTGTCACACACCCCCAGGGCCTATTAAGGTAATACAGCCAGCCACCTTCAGCACTAAGGCTGCATTCTGTGAAGGTGGCTCTTATGTTTTTGTTCCCTAATAACGCTGAAACATTCACTTTTATAAATTGCGTGCCATACCTGTATTGAGTCTGGGGGTACGTCTTTTGTCCCCGGACACAACCGCCTCCAAGCCGTCCATCATCCCACCGGGCGCCGATGCCTGGGCTGGGCTCTCATTTTTCGGGCATGCGCCGTGTGCGCTGCCCTGGAACTCCCATCAGCTGATGTACTGATATCGCGCCTGCGTGTAGCGGAGGACCGAGATCCCGCCCCGCAGTGTGTTATGGTGTATTCACATTGCGGGGCTGGGAATCTGGCGCTGTGCGCAGGTGCGATCTACTTACATCACTTGATATAAGTTCCAGGGCAGCGCGCACTGCGCATGACCGAGAAATAATTGCAGAGCGCCGGTGACGGCACAAGACAGAGAGGAGGCAGTGCTCGGTGGGATGATGAACGGCTGCGAGGCGGCTGAGTCAGGGGGAGAAAACGTACCCCCCGGACTCAACAATACGGGTATGGCGCACAATTTATAAAAGTGAATATTTCAGCGTTATTATAAGGGATAAACATAAGAGCCACCTTCACAGAATGCAGCCTTAGTGCTGAAGAAGGTGGCTCTTTTACCTTAATAGGCCCTGGGGGGTGACAGGTTCCCTTTAAGTTATTAAAGGCTTGGGATAATTGTCTGCAGTCACTCTACAGACTGCCAAACCATGATGTGGTGCACCTGCCGTCATGAGACCCCAAGACCACTGGTGTGGTCAGGCGGTCATGCGACCACGTTTGCTATTTGCACGTGTTCACTAGACAAGTTTGACTTCTCTCAATAGAAGAAAATCGTCACATGACCTCCTGCTCTCATCAGCGATGCTGGGGCCATCATTACTGTACATAGGGGGACTCCTAAATATTAAGTAGGCACTTACGAAGCATTGAAGCCTAACTACTGGGTGGCAGATAGTGCTGTACCGGCTGTCAGTCTGTCCCGGGGCATCAGTTACAGCCGCCGCTCTCTATGCACAGAGCGGTGACTGAAAAATGTGGAAGTAATAGTATACACAGATGGGAAAAGTGAATGGCTCCACCGGAAAGAACGTCATCTATAAGTCACCATCTATAACTGTACTGTGATCTCTCTATGTCATGCAGGACTGGTCTCTACCACTATATGGTATTACCGTATGGCGGTAATATCAGTGCTGGTTATTGTATAGAGATTTATTTTCAATAACAGTGCGGTCATCTCCTGAGGTTCCCCTATACCACCGTAGTTACAATCATGGTTACCTAGTTAAGGGCCACAGGTGGACACAGACAGAAAAGGGTCCATGTGCAAGAACAATATATGGGCCCTGTGCAGCCCAAGAACTTCTAAAAATACAAAATTGCACCTTATTTAGAGGTAGAAAAGGCCCCCCTTAACTCTTGGGCCCATGTGCTGCCGCATAGTTTGCACTAATGATATGTCCGCCTGTTAGGGGCCCACTCACATGTTTCGCCCCCCCTGAGCTGAACCCCTAGCTACGCCTCTGCTACTGGGATATTTTTATAGAGCGGGTCGTTACGGACGCTGCGATACCAAATATGTGTACTCTTATTGTTTTTTTTAATTTACATAAATAAATGGATTTATTGGAAAAATATTTAATTTTTTTTCTTTATTTGGGGATTTAAAAAAAAATTTTTTTTATACATTCCCCCAGAGCAGTACTAGTACGGCGCATGTTGGGAAGGGGTTAAAAGTTACAAAAAGGCATATGAGCCCATGCAAAATTTTGGGCACCCTTAGAGATTTGTGTGGTCATATATCTTTGACTAAAGTTTCAAACCTTAATTAGCCTGTTATGATTATGGCTTGCTCACTATCAACGTTAGGAAAGGCTAGGTGATGCAAATGTCCCAGCTTTTTTAAACCCAGCCAAATTGTGCCAAAACACAGCAGCAATGGGTTCTTTTAAGCAGCTGGCTAGTACACTGAAAATGAAAATGGCGGAGGCCCACAAAGCAGGAGAAGGCTATATGAAGATAGCAAAGAGTTTTGAAGTTGCCCGTTTTCAAGTTGCCCTTTCCTCAGTTCGAAATGCAATTAAGAAATGGCAGCTAAAAGGAACAGTGGAGGTCAAGATAAGGTTTGGAAGACTAAGCAAAATTTCAGTGACAGCTGCTTGTAGGATTGCTAAAAAGGCATATCTGAACCCCTGCTTAACTGCAAAAGACCTTCATAAAGATTTAGCAGACTCTGGAGTTTTTCGAAGACACCTGCACAGTGGAGGTCAAGGTAAGGTCTGGAAGACCAAGCACAATTTCAGAGAGGGCTGCTCGTGGGATTTATAGAGAGGCAAATCAGAACTTCTGCTTGACTGCAAAACACCTTCAGAAAGATTTAGCAGACACTGGAGTTATGGTAAATTGTTCTACTGTTCTGAGACACCTGCAAAAATATGCCCTTCGTGGAAGAGTCATCAGAAGAAAAGATCTTCTGCGTCTTCACCACAAAATTCATCATCAGAAGTATGCAAAAGATCACCTAAGCAAGCCTTATACATTTTGGAAGCAAATCCTCTAGACCGACGAGGTTAAAATAGAACTCTAGCCACAATGACCAAAGATATGTGTGGACAAAAAAGCGTAGAGAATTTGGTGTTGTGTAGCTGCCAATGGCATGGGGAACATTTCACTGAGAGAGGGAAGAATGGATTCAATTAAATTTCAACAAATTCTTGATGCAAACATAACACCATCTATAAATGAAAATCGTATGGCTTCCAAAAATGGATAATGATACTAAGCACACAACAAAATCCACAAAAGACTACCTCAAAATGTGCAAGCTGAAGGTTTTTCAATGGCCCTCACAGTCCCTTGATCTGTACATCGTTGAAAATCTGGGGTTACACCTCAAAATAGTAGAGCATGCAAGACACCCCAGGAATTTCACTGAACTGGAAGACTTTTCCAAGGAAGAATGGATGAAAATCACTCAAATAAGATTTGAAAGACTCTTAGCTGGCTACAAAAAGCGTTTGCAAGCTGTGATACTTGCAAAAGGGTGCTACTAGGTACTAACTATGCTGGGTGCCCAAACTTTTGCATTGGCCCATTTTCCCTTTTGTAATTTTGAAAGAGTAAAAAATGACAATATACTGTATATGTGTTTTGCCTAAAAAGGGAATGTGTCAACTTTAACTTTAGTTTTTTAAGAAATCATTTAATCTTCAACTTGCTAACTGTTATCATTACCAGTCATTTTAACCAGAGGTGCCCAAACGTTTACATGCCACTATATATATATATATATATATATATATATATATATATATATATATATATATATATTTATATATCACAACTATAATCATGTTAACGTATTCATCTAAAACGCAACCCAAAACAAAAAATATCTATTTCCATTTAAAAGTGTTGTATAAACTGTGGGTGTTTGTCCATCTGTCCCTGTGACATCATATATTCCATGATGGATAAAAGATGCCCTGTGCAAACACACCCTAAAGTAATTGGCAGCAGAAATATAATCCATACAAATTGGATTATATTTTAAGAGTAGTGTGATTTTCCGGTAATGCTGTTTGTTACGACACATCAGTAGTATTATTATAATAACACAACTGTATCATTAGTGCACACAGTGCTGCACAAACGACAACGTGTATTTCAAAATTTAGCAGAACAAAAAATGATACTATTAACAGAACCCTCAAATCAGAAAGTACAAATTCTAGTTAAAGAAAATCCAGTTCTGAAACACACCGTAAAATTACCTATACTTGTAATTGGAGAACTGGAAGGAGGCACTAAAATATCCCACCTTTTAGAATATCATCTTAAGATGCTCTCATGATATGTAATGTTGCAATCTCACATAAGTGACCAGCTCTAATTGCACATAAAACAAAACCTGCAAGAAACAAAATATACATAATAAACATAATTATGTTTTATCTGTCCTTATTCACACTCCGAGGTCAATTCTGCACATGTTAAGGTTTTCAATATTAGACAGCGTAGGACCATCCTGATTAGTGTCACCTTGACGTGGTGGGATGGCTTTTATACTATTTTTGATCAAAAACAGTATTACTATGAGTGATTTAAATGCACTTTTGCTTTTTTACTTATTTAGTTACAGCAGGGTTTATGTTTATTTTGTTTGTTGTAGGTTTTGTATGTTTATGGCCAATGTGAACATGTGTTTATGTACTGCATGTATACCAACTTAAACCAAGCTCAATTTTTGTGTTTTTGCCCATAAAACATATTTAGATACCTCATTGTGACAAGCCATAACTTCACGATCACTGGGGGGCAGGGAAGGGTGGGGTGGTTGTTGGACCACTGGAAGCTCCACCAATCCTGAAAATGAACAGAGAATCTAGAAGAAACTCAGTGCTAAAAATGGCACTATCTCTATGACTCTCAAAGTCAGTGGGAGTTCCAGAGGTAAGGTCAACTGCACCGAGGCCCGAAGGTGGAGGGGGGCCCCTACAGGATGTAATCATGCAAGTTGCAACTACCCAGAGCTGCGGAGAGAGCAGTGTGCTGAATGAGGGAGTTCAGAAAGGGGGCGTGTTATGCAGGGAGAGATGCTGGCCAATGAACGCTTCCCTCACCAGACTGATGAGAGCGCTCACTTCCTGCCGTCTCTGTCCTCTTGCATAGTGCGTCCCAATGGTGAGTACACAGGGAACAAGAGTGGAGGAAGAGCAAGACTATGGGTACCGTCACACAGTGGCACTTTTGTCGCTACGACGGTACGATTCGTGACGTTCCAGCGATATCCATACGATATCGCTGTGTCTGACACGCAGCAGCGATCAGGGATCCTGCTGAGAATCGTACGTCGTAGCAGATCGTTTGGAACTTTCTTTCGTCGCTGGATCTCCCGCTGTCATCGCTGGATCGGTGTGTGTGACACCGATCTAGCGATGCGTTCGCTTGTAACCAGGTTAAACATCGGGTTACTAAGCGCAGGACCGCGCTTAGTAACCCGATGTTTACCATGGTTACCAGCGTAAATGTAAAAAAAAACAAACAGTACATACTTACATTCCGGTGTCCGTCAGGTCCCTTGCCGTCTGCTTCCCGCACTCAGTGACTGCCGGCCGTAAAGTGAAAGCAGAGCACAGCGGTGACGTCACCGCTGTGCTGTGCTTTCACTTTACGGCCGGCAGTCAGTGAGTGCGGGAAGCAGACGGCAAGGGACAGACACCAGAATGTAAGTATGTACTGTTTGGTTTTTTTTACGCTGGTAACCAGGGTAAACATCGGGTTACTAAGCGCGGTCCTGCGCTTAGTAACCCGATGTTTACCCTGGTTACCCGGGGACCTCGGCATCGTTGGTCGCTGGAGAGCTGTCTGTGTGACAGCTCTCCAGTGACCACACTATGACTTACCAACGATCACGGCCAGGTCGTATCGCTAGTCGTGATCGTAGGTAAATCGTATAGTGTGACGGTACCCTAAGTCACTTACATTGTGTTTTCTGCTCACTCCACTGTTTTATTACCAGCAGGCTGCAGCATCTCAGAGAAGAGGTCGGGGGAGGAGGCTCACTGCAAGGGGCAACACAGGACAGGGGGAAGCCTGATATCAGTGCTCTCTGCTGTGTTCCCATCCCCCAAAGTGGGGCGTGCAGCCCTATCCAGCTGATCTCTGTAATGAGGCCGACCTCCTCCAGTGTGTGTATATACGTACAGTATATGTATATGTGTGTATTCGTTTGTGTATGTGTACATCTGTGTATATATGTGTGTATCTGTGTGTATGTATGTACAGTATATGTGTATGTGTATCTACGTGTGTGAATCTGTATGTATCTATGTGTGTATCTATTTACAGTATATGAATATGTGTGTATGTATGTGTGTATATACGGTATATGTGTATGTATGTGTTTATGGTATGTGCATACTATATGTGTTTATAAGTGTGTTTATGTATGTACGGTATATGTGTGTGTATGTATGTTCGGTGTATGTGTGTATGTACGGCATATGTGTGTGTATCTGTGTGTATATGTACGGTATATATGTGTATGTATGTATGGTATATGTATGTGTATCTGTGTGTGTATGTATAGTATATGTATTTATGGTATAGGTATGTGCGGTGTATGTGTATGTACGCAGGCTCGGACTGGCCCACCGGGAGATCGGAGAATCCTCCAGTGGGCCCGCCTCCCAGTGGGCCCTCCCCCTCACCAGCAGCAGACTCCTGCCTCATTCAATTCATTATTAGTGCCTGCACCCAGCGGTTAGTTCTTTATTCTATACCCAGTGCCAGCCGTCTGCACTGCTCAGTAACAAGTGATGTGAGCGCTTTGTCATCATTTGCTGCGGCTTCTGCTGATCTAGTGGCACTCACCACTCTATCAGCTGTGGTGTGCTGAATGAGATCAATAGAAGCGGCAGCAGCAGGTGATGAGAAAGCGCTCACCTCACATCACTTGTTACTGAGCAGTGCAGACGGCCGGCACTGGGTGTGGAATAACACACCACGCACAGCACAGAGCCACAGGCTGTGAGACTGCACACAGCACACAGCCTCTAGAGCGGAGTTGATTTTTAGAGCCTGAGGGCAATGGCATGATGTCACTGGAAGGGGCGGGGCCTCCATCAGACCAGTGACCAGGAAGCAGCGTTGTTCTGAGGCTCAGGCTGCTGGAGAGGAATGAAATGAGAGGCTGCACATGGAGCCCCGTGAGGAGAGGACCAAGGGGCTGCGCAATGAACCCCTGAACAAATAGGAATGAAGACCCAGGATTCAGTGAGTGGTGAGAGGATGTGTTTTGGAAAGGGTTGATGTAACTAGAGTGGGGCTTGTATAGGGAAGATGATGAGAGGCTGTGTGGAGAAGGAGGGATGATGAGGGGCTGTGTGGAGAAGGAGGGATGATGAGGGGCTGTGTGGAGAAGGAGGGATGATGAGGGGCTGTGTGGAGAAGGAGGGATGATGAGGGGCTGTGTGGAGAAGGAGGGATGATGAGGGGCTGTGTGGAGAAGGAGGGATGATGAGGGGCTGTGTGGAGAAGGAGGGATGATGAGGGTCTGTGTGGAAAAGGGGGGGTAATGAGGGGCTGTGTGGAGAAGGGCGGATGATGAGGCCGTGTGGAGAAGGAGGGTGATGAGGAGCTGTGTGGAGGAGGAGGGATGACGAGGGGCTGTGTGGAGAAGGGCGGATGATGAGGCCGTGTGGAGAAGGAGGGATGATGAGGCCGTGTGGAGAAGGAGGGTGATGAGGAGCTGTGTGGAGAAGGAGGGATGACGAGGGGCTGTGTGGAAAAGGGCAGATGATGAGGCTGTGTGGAGAAGGAGGGATGATGAGGCTGTGTGGAGAAGGAGGGATGATGAGGCCGTGTGGAGAAGGAGGGATGATGAGGCCGCGTGGAGAAGGAGGGATGATGAGGCCGCGTGGAGAAGGAGGGATGATGAGGCCATGTGGAGAAGGAGGGATGATGAGGCCGCGTGGAGAAGGAGGGATGATGAGGCCGTGTGGAGAAGGAGGGATGATGAGGCCATGTGGAGAAGGAGGGACGATGAGGCCGTGTGGAGAAGGAGGGATGATGAGGCCGTGTGGAGAAGGAGGGATGATGAGGCCGTGTGGAGAAGGAGGGATGATGAGGCCGTGTGGAGAAGGAGGGATGATGAGGCCGTGTGGAGAAGGAGGGATGATGAGGCCATGTGGAGAAGGAGGGATGATGAGGCCGTGTGGAGAAGGAGGGATGATGAGGCCGTGTGGAGAAGGAGGGATGATGAGGCCGTGTGGAGAAGGAGGGATGATGAGGCCGTGTGGAGAAGGGCGGATGATGAGGCTGTGTGGAGAAGGAGGGATGATGAGGGCCACTGCAGTTCAGGGGCCCAGCTGGGAACACAGCCTCAGTGACCTGCCGTAACCTCGATGAGGTTAGCCGACGCCAGTAACCGGAGGTAAACTATACCTCCGATAACAGCTGCGGGTTCAGATCATTTGACAGCATGTGGACCTCAGCTGTCTGACTGGCGAGGATGATTTTACCGCCGATCAGAAGCAGTGTTTGCCACTCTGTCTTGCAACTCACAGAGTGGTAAACACTGGAAGTTCGGGCCCCCCATTCAAATGAATGGGGTCTGGGTACTGTTCTGTACCCGAACCTGGACTTTTTTTTAACTGTTCGGCTGGACCCGAACATCCAAGGGTCTGCTCATCTCTAATCCTGTGTCTAGTGTGTGACTGGTGTTTGTATGCTTTGTAAGTGTGTCATGTGTCTAGCATGTGACTGGTGTGTGTCACGTGTTAGTATCCTGTGTCTAGTGTGTGACTGGTGTGTGTCACGTGTATGCATCCTGTGTTTAGTGTGTGACTGGTGTGTGTCACGTGTATTTATCCTGTGTCTAGGGTGTGACTTGTGTGTGTATGTGGCACATGTCTAAATAATAAAATCTTTGTTCTTACAGAATATCATTGTGTTCGGCAGCACTTGTCTTGTGTACCCATAATTATCTGCTGCAGATAAGGGTGCTTGACTAGATGGAAGCTAAGGGAAGACTCTGCAGCTAGTAGCCCTTAAGCATGGTGGGCCCTTAGAATGATGTTCTCTGGTGGGCCCAAGCTACTCCAGTCCGACGCTGTATGTACGGTATATGTATGTATGGTATATGTATGTGCTCTGTATGTGTGTGTATGTACAGTATATGTACGATGTATGTATGATCCATCGGATTGTGGATAACTTGCTGATCACTGGGGATTCGACCACTGCGCTCCCCCCCAGAAATTCTGAGAACAGCGGTCTGTAGTCTCATCCTAGATGGAACAGATGCTTGGCCTCTGCTCTATTCATTATCCATAGAGCTGCTGAGCACTGCGCTTGGCTATTTCCATCAGTTTTGCAGACAATGAATAGAGCAGATACCAGACATATAATGTAATCTACTATATAATTGTCTAAGGGTTACTTCCGTCGTTCTGTCCTTCTGTCTTTCTGTCTGTCACGGATATTCATTGGTCGCGGCCTCTGTCCGTCATGGAATCCAAGTCACTGATTGGTCGTGCCAGCTGCCTGTCATGGCTGCCGCGACCAATCAGCAATGGCACAGTCCGGCGGACAAATGGCCGCTCCTTCCTCCCCGCAGTCAGTGCCCGCTCCGTACTCCCCTCCGATCAGCGCTCACACAGGGTTAATGGCAGCGTTGACCACGGTGTATCGCACTCGATTAACACTGCTATTAACCCTGTGTGACCAACTTTTTACTATTCATGCTGCCTACGCAGCATGAATAGTAAAAAGATCTAATGTTAAAAATAATAAAAAAATAAAAAATAGTTACATACTCACCTTCTGGAGCCCCCGAATCGAAGCGCCCGGTTACCGATGCTCCTCACGACGCCCCAGTGACCGCTCCATGCATTGCGATCTCGCAAGATGATGATGTACGGTCACACGAGACCGCTACGTCATCATCTCGCGAGACCGCAATGCACTCTTCAGACCAGAGCGCGCGATGAGCATCGGTAACCGGCCACTTCGATCCGCTCCGGAAGGTGAGTATGGGATATGGTGCATACTACGTGACTGGCCAATATACTACGTGACTGGGCAGTATACTACGTGGCTCTGTGCTGTATACTACGTGACTGGGCAATATACTATGTGGTTGGGCAATATACTGCGTGGCTGGGCAATATACTACGTGGTTGGGCAATATACTACGTGGCTGGGCAATATACTATGTGGCTGGGCAATATACTACGTGACTGGGCAATATACTACGTCGCTTGGCAATATACTACGTGTCTGTGCTGTATACTACGTGGCTCTGTGCTGTATACTATGTGGCGGGACAATATACTATGTGGCTGGGCAATATACTATGTGGCTGGGCAATATACTATGTGGCTGGGCAATATACTATGTGACTGGGCAATATACTACGTGTCTGTGCTGTATACTACGTGGCTCTGTGCTGTATACTATGTGGCTGGGCAATATACTATGTGGCTGGACAATATACTACGTGGCTGGGCAATATACTATGTGTCTGTGTTGTATACTACGTGGCTCTGTGCTGTATACTACGTGACTGGGCAATATACTATGTAGCTGGACAATATACTATGTGACTGGGCAATATACTACATGGCTGGGCAATATACTACGTGGCTGGGCAATATACTACGTGGCTGGGCAATATACTACGTGACTGGGCAATATACTACGTGGGCTGTGCAATATACTACGTGGACATGAATATTCTAGAATACCCGATGCGTTAGAATCGGGCCACCATCTAGTATAATATATACATGGCCGGACTCTGCCAGTTCAAGCAGTTATCACGTAACCACGAGGAGGCACTTTGCATACTTGCTGTCATGTGCCACCTTGAGTGTCAGCCACGTTTTTTTGTGCTGAAAACGCCCCCTCGGCTTATACACGAGTCACAATCCCAGAAAGCCAGCGGAGGAGGGGGAGCGGCGGAGCAGCGGGTCACACAGGCAGGAGACGGCTAAAGCCTGTGCTGCTGCTGCAATAGCGCACAGTGCCGGCTTCCAGCACTCATACTCACCTACCAGCGCACCCACGGTGCTGGCACTGCATCTCGTTCCGGCCGCCAGCGCCCGCATCTCTTCCTGCCGAGCGATGACGTGGCACCGTTCATTAAGGTAATGAATATGCATGCCTCTCCACTCCAATAGCCGTGGCACGCATATTCATTACCTTAATAAGCGGAGCCACATATGCGCTCAGCAGGAAGAGCTGCTGGAAGCCGGAACAAGATGCAGTGCCACCAAGGGAGCGCAGGCAGGTACATAAAATGTTTTTTTTTTTATCAGGAATCATACATAGGAATAATGAGCCATGCACACCAGGACAGGGACTGGGTAGCCATGCACACCAGAACAGGGACTGGGAAGCCATGCACACCAGGACAGGGACTGGAAATCCATGCACATCAGGACAGGGACTGGGGAGCCATGCACACCAGGACAGGGATTGGGAAGCCATGCACACCAGGACAGGGACTGGAGAGCCATCCACACCAGGACAGGGACTGGTAAGCCATACACATCAGGACAGGGACTGAGAAGCCATCCACACCAGGACAGGGACTGGGGAGCCATGCACACCAGGACAGGGACTGGGGAACCATGCAAACCAGGACAGGGACTGGGGAGCCATGCACACCAGGACAGGGACTGGGAAGCCATGCACACCAGGACAGGAACTGGGAAGCCATGCACACTGGAGGCAAATTTCCACTCATCAACCCGGAAGCTGTGCATGGGACGTACTTGGACGTTCAACATGACAATGATCCAAAACACAAGGCCAAGTTGACCTGTCATTGGCTACAGCAGAACAAAGTGAAGGTTCTGGAGTGGCCATCTCAGTCTCCTGACCTCAATATCATTGAGCCACTCTGGGGATATCTCAAGAGCGCAGTTCATGCTAGACAGCCCATGAATTTACAGGAACTGGAGGCTTTTGCCAAGAAGAGTGGGCAGCTTTACCATCTGAGAAAATAAAGAACCTCATCCACAACTACCACAAAAGGCTTCAAGTTGTCATTGATGTTAGAGGGGGCAATACACAGTATTAAGAAATGAGGTATGTGAACTTTTGATCAGGGTCATTTGGATGTTTTGGGTTGTCATTATGATTTATAAAGAGAAAACACAGTAGCTTGACAATAAATGGCTTCACCCCTAACCATGAGTGGAGAAAAAGTTTGGGTGTTATCATTCATATTCTCTGAAAAAAGGCCAAGAAAACAAAAATTCTGCCCGGGTATGTAAACTTTTGAGCACAACTGTATATACAGAGAACGCTGAAGCCTCTCTCACTGGGAGCCTCCATCATGAGACATTTTGGGGACACACGTCTATGGTTATTTTCTCTCCCTGTTATAAGCTAACTGGGCACGATATGAACTGTGAATATCTGAATAGCGAAATTATGCTGGAGCCCACCCTAATTTGCTTATTTAATTATTTATTTTACACACGATTTACACAGTGGGTGCTGAATACAATGTTCATTATTGTTGCCTGATCACGCTAATCTCAGAGAGACCAGATGGAAAGATAATGATCAGAGCTGTCTCTAGCACCCGTGACACATACCAGCACATGGATGTCATCAGTGTGCACATTTGCGGCATGCAATTTGTCCGTGGTGAACGTAAAAAATTGGCATATCTGCGGGTTTTCACACAGACACATACCTGACATGTGTGCACCACCATTGAATGCAACGGGTGTGCGTGTAAAAACAAACCACAAATGGAAACAAAAAACAGACCTGTGAAGAGGGCCTAAGACGGAGTTCTGAAGACCGATGTTCCTGGAATCCTGAACCCTGTTTTTGGTATCTTCAGGGCTTCCAGTCGTTGGACTCTCAGTGATCAGTAAATTGTTTATCTCGTGGATAGGGGATAACTTACAATTCTCAAAATAACTCTTTAAAGTTTTTCTCAAGTATTTCAGGTCCAATATATACAATATACTAAAATGATCTCATATTGACTGTATAGGATTCCGTTATCTTTTGAGAAAACATACAAATACAGTTGTAGGTATCATTACGTTAACGCCCAAAATGTGAGAAGATCTTTGACGCATTTTATCTCATAGTAAAAACAGATTTCTCTTGAAGAATGTAGCTTTTACGCCAGGTTTCCTCCCAGATATGTTTAGAACATTTCCAAAATGGAAACGTCAAAAATCAAAGTGGATAGCAGTTCATGCTGTTAACCCCTTAAGCCAGTGGTGGGGAATCTTTTTTTCTGCAAGGGCCATTTGGATATTTATACCATCCCTCGAGGGCCGTACAAACTCCGCCCACAAAGTACATCCTGACTCTGGCACTGGTGTCAGGACGTAATCTTTCATTGCATGCCCTTCAATGTTCAGTAGGGAACACTGCATGTGTGTGCTAACAGAGCAAGAAAAAATTAATGAGCTGGTGGCAATCAAAATACATCTTCCTGCGCAAGAATGCGGTCCCTGAGAATCTGCTCGGGGGCCTGATAAAGGGTCATCGAGGGCTGTAAATGGCCCTGGGCCCCGAGGTTCCCCACCCCTGCCTTAATCATCAGCAATATCTCAATTACAACACATTGATGGTCCAACATGGCAAGATTTTCATTTGCGCAACAATGATTCTGTTTGCTTTCCTAGCCTTTCATTTAGATACTGCAGCTAATCCCACCCCAGAATACCATAGCTACGCCCCTGGTTAACAAATCAATACACTCATATTCTTTGTTGTACATTCTCAAGTTCAGGTTAAAAAGTTTGATTCCCGGCATGATGAGGAAGAGGCTTCTAACTTTACAGCTCAATTGTACAACATGTTTCAATTAAAAGACTCATTTATGAGCACGTCATGTGATTTCATTACGGTAATTATTGTTTTGTGTACATATAACAGATGAGATGGAATGGTGAAGATTAAACAGGACCATACCTTTCCTCCGGGTTTACACCAGCACACACAGCCTTATGATGACAGCCTTGCCCATTGTTCTTCCATCTGTCCTGTTTTACCGCTCCACATTATTTTCTATCGCAAAGTTAATAATTGCTTGGGAATGAATATTTACCCTAATATTAGTGTCAGCCCACAGGCTTTTTGCCTTCCTCTGGATCAACATATTAGGATATTTATTGGTTTTATATTAGGATATAGGTTGAACTCAGTGGACTTAACTCTACCTCCAATCATAAAAACAATGAAACTACTGTTTCTTTTCAAAATGTTTCTGACATTCATCAATATTGTAACGGAAATTTGGCTTAGAAGTGAGCCACAATAACTGGGAAATATTTTGAACATCGTCTAACATTTAAAGAGGCTTTCCAAGATGTTTCCAAAGTTGCAAAAGAGCTGAGAATGTTGTAAATGTAGAAATAGTCATTACTTTCCCCATAAATAACCTGCCGCTCAGGCACCAACACTCCACTGGTCCACATCTATCCTACACTGATGATGTCAATCATTCACGTGAACGCTGCAGCTAATCACTGGCCTCAGAGGTGAAGTAGTGATAAGAATTTGCTTAACCATCATCACTGCTACACCAGCGGGCACCACCCAAGTGACAGGGATGGAGTGTTGGGGGAAGGTCAAAGAATATGTGTGTAAGGACTTGGACTGTATATCTGTTTCTAGTTGCTGTTTGCCCTCAGTTCAGTTACTTTTGCCCTTACCTAAGATGGAGTCATTGGCCTCACGGGGGCCATCTTGTTTCCTGTCAGATTTTCCATGTTCCTGTCTGTGGTGTATTTAAGGGAGCTCTGAATATATACTCATTGCTTGAGTATCTTGTTCCTGACTTGTGATCAAGCTGGAAGAACTGCTATCTTGCTGGTTTCTTCGTTACTTTGGGATACCCCATCTGTCTCCGGTTCTACATCTCTTCATTGCAAAGACTTGTTTCCCTGGATCCGCTCTGCACCCGTCTCTGCTGCTGGACTGCTCCCTGCTAGGAGGCCTAGCCTGGTCTCCAGGTCTCTGGATCTCACATACTTGGACTTCCACGGTCTGTACACGTGCTTACTGCCTATCCAGCTCTGTCTGCTACTAACCTGCTGTGTCATAGCTGTTTACCTGCATATCATTATAAATATTCTTGAACTCTTAACCTATTGACTCTCGGCCTCTTTTCTGACCCATGATACTGATCTCCACTGCACTTAGCACTAAGTTTATTACATAATACTCAAGCCCAAAAAAAAAAATGGAGATCTCTGGGTCAGATTCTATGGAGGTGCGAATGAAAAAACTTTGCTCATTTGTCTCTGGACTTCATGTGGAGCTGCAGGCTATAAAAACTAAACTTGGGACATTAGAATCGCAAACTAATCACAATGCGAATGTAGCTGATACGTCTATTCAGGCCTTAGCGTCTCGACTTTCAAATGTGGAGATTACAGCTGCAAACATGGTATCTGCTCCAATCCCGGCTCCTGGTCCAGCTTTTCCTAAACTCCCACCATTCAGGTTTGGTGGTGAGAGAAATTTCGGGGGTTTTTGAATCAATGTCAGCTGTATTTCTCTGCACGTGCAGCCCAGTTTGCAACTGATCGGGATAAAGTATTGACTATAATTATGTTGCTAACAAACAAAGCATTAGCCTGGGCTAATCCACTGATTGAGACTAATGATGTGTGCTTGAATTCCCTGAAAGACTTTACTGCAGCAATGTGTCAGATGTTTGATGACCCTAATCGGAGTATCACAGCTGAAACCGCATTACTGACACTACGTCAGGGGAAGCGTCCTGTTGTGGAATACGCAATGGAGTTTCGGAAATGGGTGCTGGATACAACATGGTGCGATTCAGCGAAATATGCAGTGTTCAGGAGAGGTTTATCTGCTTCCATCAAAGATGAACTAGCTCGAGGTGAATCACCTACTAACTTGGCTGACTTTATACATCATTGCATTCGGATTGATATTCGTCTTACCGAACGTCGCCAAGAAAAATGGGCCGATGCTAATCGTAATAACTTTATGCCTTTTCCATCCACCAAGGAAACGCTGACTAAGACTTTATCTCAGACAGAGCTGGAACCTATGCAGATTGACGCAGTACGGAGGAAACCCATCGATGCACGTAAAGAATATCGCTTTAAAGAGAATTTATGTTTTTACTGCGGTAAATCGGGTCATTATATTTCAGAGTGCCCCGGGAAAAATCGCAAGTCCGCAGCTGCGGTAACTGGACTTGATTTTTCGGATTTATCTTCAGTGTGTTCTCTTCCGCACAGACAGGAAATATCTGCTGAAAACTTTGATTTTCCTGATGACTCATCAGTAACATCATCACCTGTGGACATAGCTTTACTTTCCGTTAGTTCTACCACAGCGAGGAGGGATTCGCTCTGTTGCATTTCCATCAAAATTCAGGTGTG
Source organism: Ranitomeya imitator (assembly GCF_032444005.1). NCBI lineage: Eukaryota > Metazoa > Chordata > Amphibia > Anura > Dendrobatidae > Ranitomeya > Ranitomeya imitator. The sequence goes on along the minus strand of NC_091285.1, from coordinate 313,862,880 downwards.
TTCCTGCTGGATCACCTGCTCCGCCATGATAGATTCTGGAGCTTGCAGCAATCTTATGGACATCTCTTTTGCTGAAAAACATGGCATTCGCTCACGAAAAAGAGACTCTCCGGTGTTTATGGAAACCGTGGACGGGTCTCCACTAATTTCTGGGCCTGTGAAACTTGAAACAGTCCCATTAAAGATCCGTATGGGCGCGGATCATTCTGAAAATATGTCCTTTTTGTTGATTTCTTCTCCCAATTTTCCTATTATTTTAGGTTTGCCTTGGTTGCGGCTGCGAAATCCGACTATCAATTGGACAACAAAAGAATTACAGTTTCCAAATGAATCAGCATTGTCTGGAGAGCTGGCTCCAGTGAAGACTGCAGTCACGGTCGACTCGACATTGCCGGTAGAGTATCGGGATTTTAGTGATGTGTGTGACAAAAAAAAATGCGGATAAATTACCGCCACATCGGCCTTATGACTGTCCCGTGGAATTATTGCCTGGTGCCGCGATTCCTTTCGGGAGTATTTATCCATTGTCTGGGCCAGAATTAAAAGCTCTCAAGGAATACATAGATGAAAACCTAGCTAAGGGGTTTATACGACCATCTTCCTCCCCAGCAGGTGCTCCAATCTTCTTTGTCAAAAAGAAAGATGGCTCACTCCGACCATGCATTGATTACCGGGAGCTCAACAAAATCACAATCAGAAACTCTTATCCACTTCCACTAATTCCCGAATTACTTGAGAGAGTGCGACATGCCAAAATCTTCACAAAATTGGATCTTCGTGGAGCGTACAATCTAGTACGGATTCGTCCTGGCGATGAGTGGAAAACGGCGTTTCGGTCACGTTATGGGCATTTCGAGTATCTCGTTATGTCTTTCGGCCTTCGTAACGCACCGGCTACATTCCAGCATTTGGCGAATGATGTTTTCAGGGATATACTCGATATTTTTGTTGTGATTTATTTGGATGACATTTTGATTTTTTCCAGCAATATCGAGTACCACCAGCGACACGTGAAAATGGTTTTGGATCGTCTACGGCAGAATCACTTATACATCAAACTGGAGAAATGTGAGTTTCACAAAACAGAAATTCAATTCTTGGGATATGTTATTTCTCCCCAGGGTCTCAGTATGGATGCAAGCAAGACCCAAGCCATTCAGGAGTGGCCAACTCCTAAGTCGGTGAAGGAAGTACAGCGATTCATCGGATTCGCCAATTTTTACAGACGCTTTATTAAAAATTTTTCAGCGATCGTTGCACCCATCACTCAGTTAACCCAGAAGAAGACGCCATTCGTCTGGTCTCCTCAAGCTCAAACAGCATTTTCTACGTTGAAATCTAGATTTACGACAGCTCCCATTCTTGTCCACCCTGATCCAGACAAGGCCTTCATAGTGGAAGTGGATGCCTCGGACTGTGCTGTAGGGGCCATACTTTCGCAAAGAACAGGTGAGAAAGATCTCTTGCATCCGTGTGCCTTTCTCTCGCAAAAATTGTCACCCGCAGAAAGGAATTATGACGTTGGCAATAAGGAACTGTTAGCCATCATAACCGCATTTAAGGAATGGAGACATCTGTTACAAGGAGCATCCCAACAGATTGTTATACTCACGGATCATCGGAATCTTGAATTCATGAGGTCGGCAAGATGTCTGAAACCTAGACAGGCTCGGTGGAATCTCTTTCTTAATCAATTTGATTTTGTCATTTCCTATAGGCCGGGCTCGCGTAATAAGAAGGCTGATGCACTATCCAGGATTCATTCAGATGAAGCAATTTCAGCTTCATCTTCAAGGACCATTCTATCTGAGAAAAACTTTGTAAGCGTCTTGCATAATCAGGATCTTCTAACTGAGATTAAGGAAGCTTATGCTGCAGATTCGCTTTTGAGTCAGCCACCCACTCAGGTAAATCTGACTTTCAAGAATGGACTTTGGTTTCAAGGACAGCGTTTGTATATCCCAGAAACAGTAAAACTGAGTGTGTTGAAATTAATGCATGACTCTAAGGTTGCCGGTCATAGGGGAGTTCAGAAGACTCAGGAATTTCTGTCTCGTTTTTTCTGGTGGCCGACTTTTCGGAAAGATGTTCTTCGGTATGTCTCATCATGTGAGGTATGTGCCAAGTCAAAAGTTCCTCGTTCTTCACCTACTGGACTGTTGCAACCTCTGCCTGTTCCATCCCGTCCCTGGGGCTCTATTTCAATGGATTTTATTGTGGAGTTGCCTTTGTCACAGGGAAAAACCACGATTCTTGTAGTAGTTGACCGGTTGACTAAAGCTGCTCATTTTATTCCCTGTGCTGGTGTCCCAACAGCTAAGCAAACAGCGGATCTTGTTGTGCAAAATGTTTTTCGTTTACACGGAGCTCCGGATGAAGTAATATCTGATCGTGGGGTTCAATTCACCTCACGGTTCTGGCAAAGCTTCTGTGCTGCTCTGGACATCAAAGTAAAATTATCATCTGCTTTTCATCCACAGTCTAACGGCCAAACAGAGCGAACCAACCAAACTTTGGAGCAGTATCTGCGTTGCTACGTGTGTCATCTTCAAGACGATTGGGTGAGTCTACTGCCATTGGCTGAGTTCACGTATAACAACTCTCAGAATGCTTCAACCAAATTATCTCCGTTCTTTGCTAACAAGGGATATCATCCCAGTATTCTCCCTCGACTCCCCATAGACATGTCTGTGCCTGCGGTTGCTGACCGCATTGCATCTTTACAGCAAAATTTGGACGTTCTAAAGAATACTTTAGTTTCAGCACAGGAAAGATTTAAAAAGGCAGCAGACAGATTCCGTAAGCCAGCACCAACATACAAGGTAGGAGACATGGTCTGGCTCTCAACAAAAAACTTGAAACTCAGAATTCCGACTTCCAAGTTGGGGCAAAAATATGTTGGCCCATATAAGATCAGCGGTATTGTGAGTCCTGTAGCCTGTCGACTCAAGTTGCCTAACTCTCTAAGAATTCATCCTGTTTTCCATGTTTCCCTGCTTAAACCAGCAGTGCCTAATTCTTTTCCCGGACGCACCTCTGCTCCTCCTGATCCAGTCCTCATTGACGGGCAAGAGGAATTCGTCGTGGAGAAAATCTTGGATTCACGGATTCATAGGAGACGTCTTCAGTATCTGGTGAAATGGCAGGGATACTCGACTGAAGAAAATTCCTGGGAACCTCTGGAGAACATCCATGCTCCCCATCTGATCAGAATGTTTCACAGCAGATACCCCAATAAGCCAGACTTGAGATCGTCCAGAGGACGTTTTTTAAGAAGGGAGTAATGTAAGGACTTGGACTGTATATCTGTTTCTAGTTGCTGTTTGCCCTCAGTTCAGTTACTTTTGCCCTTACCTAAGATGGAGTCATTGGCCTCACGGGGGCCATCTTGTTTCCTGTCAGATTTTCCATGTTCCTGTCTGTGGTGTATTTAAGGGAGCTCTGAATATATACTCATTGCTTGAGTATCTTGTTCCTGACTTGTGATCAAGCTGGAAGAACTGCTATCTTGCTGGTTTCTTCGTTACTTTGGGATACCCCATCTGTCTCCGGTTCTACATCTCTTCATTGCAAAGACTTGTTTCCCTGGATCCGCTCTGCACCCGTCTCTGCTGCTGGACTGCTCCCTGCTAGGAGGCCTAGCCTGGTCTCCAGGTCTCTGGATCTCACATACTTGGACTTCCACGGTCTGTACACGTGCTTACTGCCTATCCAGCTCTGTCTGCTACTAACCTGCTGTGTCATAGCTGTTTACCTGCATATCATTATAAATATTCTTGAACTCTTAACCTATTGACTCTCGGCCTCTTTTCTGACCCATGATACTGATCTCCACTGCACTTAGCACTAAGTTTATTACAATGTGAAGGTTTTTTCTTGATTATATAACATCCTTTATGCTATTGCAACTTTTGAAAATTCTCCCAACCTGCCTTTAAAACAGTGCAGCATGGCATATTCCTTAGTAAAATACTGCTGCCTTGCAGTGCTGAGCAAGGACAAGATCTGCCTGGAGTTTCTATGTGCTCCCCATGCTTGCCTGTGCACACTCCAAAGGAAAAAGAATATATTAATACTGTAGTTTTATTCTTAGTTTAGATTGTAAGCCCATATGGATTAATGTAACTGATGACAGTCTCTGTACAGTCTTCTGGAATAGGTTGGCACTAAATAATAAAATAATGTTAAGGTATACCTCCTTTATAATCGATATTTGTATGTTTAGTGTTTCAAACCTATGGTTGTCCAGTCATATTAAATTGATCACCTATCCTTAGGACTGGTCATCTGTGTCAGATCGGAGGAGATCCAATACCTGCCACCCACACCGCTCACCTGCTATGGGCGCTGGCGGCGGCTAGATGAAAGTACTGAATGGAGCTACACTGGTCAGCTCTGTTCAAAGTGCAGCTGCCGCTGCCAGGTGCTGCAGATCAGGTCCTGTCCATTTGAACTGAATGGAGCTGTGCAGTGCTGCTTCGTCCAATGCTTATATCTAGCTGCAGCCAGTGCTAGCAAGAGCTGACTGGTCGGTTTTCGGGTGTGGGACCTCCATCTAAAGATAGGTCATCAACACCATATGACTGGACTATCTCTTTACCCATTTGTATGATCCTTTTTATGTTTACACAAGTCAATAAAAATGAAAATAAAATGCTGACCTCTTCCAGCTGGCAGGCTTTTATGACACTTAGATATCTGTACTGGTCATATGAGACGCCAAACACTATATTCTCCTTGATGGTTCCAGGCATGATCCAGGAGAATTGAGGAGAAAATGATATCCTTCCACTGTGCTTTATTTTCCCTGATGATGGCTCTAATTCTCCCATGATCATCATTAAAAGGGATGTCTGAAATTAAGTGAAATATACATGATATCATGTGCAACTCATTATCATATATAGTAAGTAGACACGAATAATCTGTCAAATAGCTAATAACACTTTTAGTACAAATATACAAATACACAACCTAGAATTTGTGACATCACGATATAGCTACTCAATATCCTTGTTCCAGCTCTGAATCCAATAAACTGAACCCCCTTATGTACATACAGCATATAAAGAGAAGTTAGAATGCAAAATTATATGGAGAGTAGTGGAGACTTGGTGACGTCTTATTCATGCAGCCCGAATCATAGGTTGTGACACTTTAAGGAAAACATACTTTGAAAAGCCATCTAAAGACTATCTTGGCTGACTAGTCTGAAGAAGGTCCTCGGTGACCTACATCCATCGTGATCCCATTGACAAGCCTTTCTCTATATGGAGAGACCTGTCAGTCTAGGGGAGTGGGCCGGCAAGCTTTACAAAGTACATTTTCACAGCGTTTCACAATAAGCATGAATCAGATGACAGGTTCACTTTAACACTGAAGTGGTCAAAATACTGTACTTCTGTGTGTCTACACAATGATCGGACATGTGGGGGCCATGTGAAATGTTGTGAAGCATTTCAAGTGTTTGCCCGCCTGTCCCTGTCTATACACTCCAGGCGTCTGTCTCCCTCGGAAGAATGGCCTTTCTTAAAGCCTATTCATACGGTTAGCAAACAATTTATTGATATAGTAAAATGCTGCCAACCTTAAATCATTATTTATAAAGGACTTGACAACGTATACATTAATCTTGGTGTTTGTGAGTGAATATATTGCAATATTATTTCAGTGTCAGAATGCAGGAATTCTGACCCAACACTGGACCTCTGATAAGGTTATATCGGCAAAAGTTAGATAAGAAGATGCATCAGTATGTTGGGAAACATTTGTGAAATCTAAGATGATTTTTTATTCCAAGACACGGTAGCTCTGGAAATAATTGACTAAACAAGCAATCGCTATGCATTCAGTACTGTAAAAGGGGACATACACTGTTCTGGTAACGTTCCAATTTTATACAAACCAAAACTAGTATTAGTATTATTATTTTATCCTTGCTGTAATAGAAGACTTTTCAGAATGCAACCTGGTGTTGATCAAGACAGAAACTGAGGGAAGAACTGTGGGAAGGGGGCGGGAACAGCGGCCTGGACCAATGTGGAGACAGGGGGTGTGTCTCAGACTCCCATTACAGACTGCAGATATGCGGAAGTTAAAGCTCATAGCTGAGGAACAGAAGAAAAAAACTAGAAAAGCAAAACATAATTATGAACATACCTTTTTCAACTTCTAAAGCCCACATACAGGTAATCTGTTTCAGTTTTTGGTTTGCATAAAGTCAAAAATCTACATAGTGTTTAAAGAGGTTGTCCACTACTTTAACACTGACATATCCTTGGGTTAGGTCATCAATGTCAGATCGGTGGGTGCCACACCCAGCACCCCCACAGATAAGCTCCTTCCTGTGTCGGCGGCAGACAGGACTGCTCAGTTACCGAGCTGCACAGTACAGCTCTATTGACAGAATAGTGGCCATGTACAGCTCTACTGATTTGAATTGGTGGATGTGCAGCTGCTATACAGTTGACAAAGCTGTGCTGTGCAGCTCAGTAACTGAGCAGTTCCAGTCGACACCTGGAACAGCTCATCGATTGGGTGCTGGCTTTTGCACCCCCACGGATCAGACACTGATGACCTATCATAAGGATAGGTCTATCCTAGGAACAGCTGATTTTGCCTGATGAAGCCATGACCAGAGTCTATGATGTCTATGTTCCCTAATGTGTAGAAAAAGGAAGCCAGGGACATAGAGAAATTCTAAAACACGTCTTTATTCCAGTATACTAAAAATAATTCATATTTTTCAGGTAAGAGTCCCATCTGTATATACAAAAATGCAGAAGATAAAACTAATAAAAGAGAAAAAAGAGAGAGTAAGAGTAGAAGTAACTGGAAGACGTATAGAAACAAAGGAGAAATGAAAAAAAAGGAAGCCAAAACTATAGGAGAAAAGTAGTTTAAAAAAAAAGGGAGAGGCCGGGGAAATGACTTGAATAAGTGCAGTTCCAATATACCTTTTACATTTATAGCTGAAGTGCCTCACAAAATAGAGGCTGCAGCAGGGAACAACACATGACTGTGTCATCAAATACTAAAATGCATTAAAAATTAGCTATTGTCTCATATTTATGAGTTAGGCTTGAAAGCAAATTTAGAAATTAGTAAGCAGCACAGACAATTCATGAAAAATTAAGAACACCACATCATAAGGTGGTAATAAAAATTACAGACATCTCCATTCTTTGTAAGTGGGAAAACTTGCAAAATCTGCAATTTTCCCCATTGTATATGTTATTCTTTTCTGTCGTTACCATTTCAATACAGTGAAACTGCTTGAATAGACCATTTCTTTAAGAAGACCAGATTATTAAAGATGCCCTCCCAGTTTTCATCCTCTTAAAGTATTGCAGTCATCATATGATGCTCACCCACCTCTCCACTCTGTCTTTCCCCATGTGCCTTCTTTGTCCTGTCTACCTCATGTGCTATCCCCCTTGTCTGCTGTCTATCTCCTTCCTGTGCTGTGTTCTCCCCTCAAAGACAATACTGACAATACAGCAGGAGATCGCAAAGTATACATTTTATGAGGTAAAATATTGTTTAAAAGCAGTCAGTGAAATATGTTACCTGACAAAAAAAATCCACTGTGATCCCCTGCTGTAATGTCAGTATTGTCTTTTGCTTCCTCCCCTGCCCAGAGATGTGGTATGCTCCGTACAAGGTCAGACACAGACAATTTTTAAAATGATCTTTTGTTTCCGGGAAAACCCCTTTAATGTGACCAGCTTCCTCTGCCTGTAGACATGTTGTGCATCTGCCGCCGGGATCAGTCGAATGATTCACTGCGCCTACGCGGAATTCGCGCAGGCGCAGTAAATCAGACCGCCACCATCTTTGTGCAAACAGATAGCGGCGGTCACATTAAAACTGCGCATGCACTCCTCCTGTACAAAGATGGCAGCGGTCATTGAATCATTTGGCTGATCTCGGCGGCAGCGTGTTTGCGACGGTGTACCGCTGGTGATACAATGCAAGAGGCTGCGTATGGTGTTACAGAACCCCCAGCACCAAGAATATGTTATGCAGTATACATTATGTATAATAGGTTCCATGTGAAATGCATCAGTCCACAGGCTGCGCCCCTGGGCAGAGAGGACACGATATCCCCCTTCTGTCCTCCCCCACCTTTGTAATTCCCACAGTAAATAACAGCAGGCTCTGGCCCCCTGCGGCTATTGTAATGTATGTCTGGCCTGTTTTTTCTATTGGCCTGCCCTGTGTATCTGTGTTATATATTCTGTGTGTTGTAAATAAAGTTTGTTCTTTTAGACTGGAAATACCTGGAGTAGCAGTCAGCTTTTATATGCTCCCATGTAATCAAGGAATTCCAGCCAGCGTCCTTCATTCAGAATCCAGCAAAAGCAGAATGGACCTCCTGAAACACGGGGTGGTACTGAAAGAGGTACCCCAGCTTGGTAGCTTATACAGTGTGTGTGTACGGTGTATACAGTGTGTGTTTGTGTGTGTGTGTGGTGCGTATGGCGTATACAGTGTGTGTGTGTGGTACGACGGTGTTCTGCTGGTGGTACCGCGCAAGAGGCTGGGATCTGGACACATCTGAACGGAACAGAATGTGAAGACATTACAAGGTAAGTATATATTAAGATAGCACTGTGCACTTACAAATGCTCATTTTGCCTTTCTTTCCAGCTAATTCTTCTCCTCTCCATTAGATCTGTGACATCATGTTATTAAAAACTGACTAGCTGAATCCTTCTAAGCTCTATGTAAAAACAAGAAATCTCTTTTCACTGAATGATTCGTCATTAGAACTATAATTTTACTCACTGCAAAGTCCCTAAGTCCTGATGTCATAGATCTAATGGAAAAAAGAATTATCAGGGTAGAAAGGCAAAATGAGCAATTGTAAGTACACAGTGCTATATAATGTGATGATTGCAATATATTAGAGGGATAAAAACTATGATGAGAGTGGTTCTTTAAAGGGAACCTGTCACCCTGAAATTCGCGGGTGAGGTAAGCCCACCGCCATCAGGGGCTTATCTACAGCATTCTGTAATGCTGTAGATAAGCCCCCGATGTTACCTGAAAAAGAAGAAAAAGACGTTATATTATACTCACCCAGGGGTGGTCCCGCTGCTGGTCAGGTCAAACGGGCGTCTCTGGTCCGCTGCGGCGCCTCCCATCTTCATTACAAGACGTCCTCTTCTGATCTTCAGCCACGGCTCCGGCGCAGGCGTACTTTGCTCTGCCCTGTTGAGGGCAGACAAAGTACTGCAGTGCGCAGGCGCCGGGCCTCTGACCTTTCCGGCGCCTGCGCACTGCAGTACTATCCTCTGCCCTCAACAGGGCAGAGCAAAGTACGCCTGCGCCGGAGCCGTGGCTGAAGATCAGAAGAGGACTTCTTGTAATGAAGATGGGAGGCGCCACAGCGGACCAGAGACGCCCGTTTGACCTGACCAGCAGAGGGACCGCCCCTGGGTGAGTATAAAATAACGTCTTTTTCTCCTCTTTCAGGTAACATCAGGGGCTTATCTACAGCATTACAGAATGCTGTTGATAAGCCCCTGATGCCGGCGGGCTTACCTCACCCGCGATTTTCGGGGTGACAGGTTCCCTTTAAAGCAAATTTGGGAAGCCATCACATAGAGATTTCAGTGTATATGGGTTAAGTGATTAGAGAAATGATCTCACAATGTGTGTAGGTCATTGCAGTCTGCAGTAGTGCGAGCTGACAAACAATGTATAGTAGATGCCTTCAGTTATGTACCAAACTTCCAATAAGCTGCTCTTCAGGTTTTTGGTGCTATCAAGGAGTATCTTATACTTAATGTATTATTTCAGCAGATATTAAACTCTATAAAGGTAAAATGACTACCACGCCATTGGAGCGAGTCAAATAACGGGCCCCACTGCTATCCTAGGAACGTTTGTGGAGTTGTAAGGGTTCCCTTCACTTTCAGCCACTGCATATGATTTTATTTAAAATAAAATTAAGGACTTTGTTTTTAGCTACAAATTTATTTTCTGCTTTTTTTTTAATTCGTGAGTTGCCTTATTTCTGTCCATGGTGTAGTTGAAGCCGTATCTAGAAGATTTGGATATTTACTTATCGTAGGGATTTTAGCACACTATGGAAACATTGGTTCTAATTTCCAAAATACATCCACTTATAATCATATACAGGAAATAATCATTTTATCATATTTTTAATTGAACAAATATTAGTTCTAACTAGTGGTAAGCGCAACAACCAATTGTAAAAGCGGTAAAAAGGTCATAGTGAGACGTACACGGTCCTGTGTGGGAAAGTCTCCTCACTGTCCTTGTCGGCGGTTAATACCGAGCGCTGTGACAAATGACTCCACATATCACCTTGTAGAATCATATTCCCAGGTCTCACATCAGCAGATAATCGGAGGATTGACTACAGCTCACACGCTGAAAGCGGCAATAATTCTTTAGTTAATTAGTAGACAGCAACCTTGATCAAAACTAGGAGTTGAGAAATGCAGCGAGGGTGTTACATGTATCAGCTCAGTGCCAGGCTTATCACCGGCTTCCTTTCTGAGGTCAGTAACGAGCCAAAGGTTTAGGAGTAAATCGCAGATCATTCGGGGAAAACAATTTAGCATAATATTAGACGTCATAAACTAACGTAAGATATCACATGTATATACAAATGAGTGCAGACACTTGTGTGCAATGTCTTCTAGTAAAGTGAGGGCCACCTAACAGAACTGATCGCAACAGATCGTTACCTCTAACAATCACTTGTTGGAAGCCACTGATATGGACAAAACACATAAAGCCTTAAACTACCAGATATTACTTCTTTTATATTTTTTTAGTAAAAAGAAAATCTGAGATTTGGAACAACAAAAACATCCGTTTTTCCTTTTTTTCATTAACCCATCATAAATAATTAGACCACATTGTATACATGTGGATCTGTGCTACAAGTCAGCACATTCTAAATTGTAAAGGGATGTGGAATATATCAACGCTACAGTAATAAAATTATTAAATGAGCTTACTGCATTCTGTCTATACATCAAATTAATTAATGTAGCTGCATATTAATGGTGGCTCCAAGGAACCAGAATTTTATGTTTTAGAGGAGTTCTTCGTTTGATCCCAGGACATGGTTTGTTTAAAAAAAACAAAAAATACAACTGTTGTTTACTCCCTATCTGTTTCCGGTGCCGAGTCCCTGCTGCTGCTCCTTGTCATTTATTGTCGGCAGCACTGATGTCCCGTCCGGCAGCTGCAGCCAATCATTGAGCTTAGCATATTGACTTGTGTGGAGCCGCTGAGCTCAGTGACTGGCTGCAGCGCTGTCGGTGTGATGTCAGCGCTGCAGACAATAATAGACACCAGGAGCAGCAGCGCATACTCTGCACTAGGCCTGAAGAGGTTGAGTATAGCGCACAGTTTGTTGTTTTAAAATTAATCTGGGAAAAAAGAGGTTTTCCACAAACAGAACACCCCTTGCGGGCTATGTGCACACACAGTCGTTTTGCTGTATTTTCGGAGCAGAAACTGAGCAGAATCTTCAAGGTTTTGAGGAGTTTTAAAGGAAGATTTAGAGCGTTTCTGCTTCGTTTCAGCTCCAAAAACTCCTCGGAATACTCTGTATGCACATAGCCTAACTTCTTTGCTGGTAATCTGGATATTTTTAGGTGAAAAAGCAGAACCTTGATCCATATAAAGTACAGTTATTGACATCAGACAGATCCAATGATCTACTCTAAAGATGAATGTACCATTTAACCCACGTTCAGATCTGTCTTCCACTGACATACATTTCAACATGGCCCTTTTTACAGCAGCCTACATCTTTCTGGTACCACTAAAAACGTGATCTGATGTTGTAGACTTCTCAGACACAGACTACTGTGAATGATCGCTATGTACATTGCTGTGGAAAATGTTGGCACAATAAAGAACAGACGTTTGCCTCCTGTACATTGGGTACTTAGATCTGTTTTGTATATATTTTGTGCTAAATAATAGAAATATTATAAAACAACAATACCTTTCCAGATCCTGTAGAGCCCGCCACTGCCAGAAGTTGTGCCTTATCCAGACTAAAACTGATATTAGAAAGCACCGGAGTGACGTGCAACGTAAAGTTACTGAAAAACACATTGGGGTCTTCCTTAGAAGTATTGCCCCCATTTTGAAGCATGGCTTTTCCAAAGGCTTCTCCAATTCCCTGTATGAAAATAATGCAAGAAATTACCATTTTAGTGCTGGGATTTTGTAATTGGGTGAAACAGCTTTCTTATACATTCTTAGAGAGATTTCCGGCTGTAACTCCGTGTTTGCCGTCAATGCATATACTATGAGTGACCTGTACTACAGCCAGGGCAGAATGACATCTGTGAGATTACAGCATGATATTGACCATCACTGTATTCTGTTACTGCCAAGTATGGAAATATTACAATTATTAATTAAATGTTTCAAAATAAAGTGATTTTCCATTACGAACAATAACAAATAGAGCCAATAATCAAGTATACAGACCTCATCCCAGGAAGCGGTTACGTTCTCCATGGCCACCTCGGTGGTTGTCAGGTTATACTCCAGTGACTTATACTCATCTTTTTGTAAAAAGTCCTGTTAAACATATTGAAATATATTAGGTGCTATCTATTTCATACAAAAATCAATATCATCAAACAAAATGTCATCCAAACAGCCCTGCAGATTACTTCTGACAATAAGGTTGTTGCCGAGGTCTCGGATTAGGAGCAATGTCAGGAGTCATTCCTGGTTGTCATCTCCATGGAACAAAAGTGGAGAATCTTGGTAGCTGAATGTTTCTTAGACGGAATAGTGTCAGGCAGTAGGTAGAGTGACACACTCAATGTATTGACATGTTTCCAAGAAGAATAAGTGAGGTATAGTACAAGACAGTGTTCCAAAACAGAGGGGCAAGAATGTGTTTCATTTTTATGGGGAATGCAAGTATTTACTTAAAAACTCCTATTCAAAGTGGTACTTTTTTAAGAATAAGCTAGAATGTGTGTGTATAGGTAAAGTGGCGTGGGGCGTTAGCAGTGAGTGAGGTGCTCATCTCTTATGTTGCATGATAGCGGGGGTCCTGGCTAGGTGTGGACTTCGTAACGACCTAGCATGTTACCAATGGCTTCGGTTGACCAGGACCTTGCGTTGAGCAGTTCAATGATTAAGACCGCCAGTCAAAAATAAACTTTCTACTGAACAATATCTTGGTGGGGATTATGTACAACAGATAGCGAGTACACAGCTAGAGGAACGTTTCCTTCACAATACAGAGCATTTTCACACACAATCTCAATAACATTGTCTAAACGCACTTGGCCTCGGTCTCCAGTGTTTCACCTTCCTTCACCACAACCCAGCTCAATACTACAGTCCATTTAGTGAGAGCCCTATTCTCTACCAACGTCTTCATTCCGCTCAAGATAACTAGTTTGCCATTAAGGCCGATACTTAGCTTCTCTGCCTTGGAACTCTCAACTGGGGAATTCTCATCTCACTTTTTCTGCGTCGTCCTGGCACGTTACCTCTCTGAGTTATAAACTATGGGCCATACTGCTAGGCGTCCTCTACCAGGACCCATCTTTGCTTGACAACTCTGTCCTTCTCTCAGTTTTCCTTCCTCTTTATTTCGTATCACAGTGCTTCAGTCTCCGCTCACTTTGGGACAACCACGTCAAGTGTTAACTGCTTACTGTCCATACCTTAGGACTGCGTCTTACACACACTGGGCCCTATCTGACGTCCTGACAGGAAACTTTCTGTCCCTTCATTGCAGCCCCTCCCACTCTGGGCTAGTCCCAAGCATTTATTATTTTATTAATCCTAACTCGCCCTACTGTCGAGCAGAATACAATACCATCACCAATAAAGCATGTCACATTACATATTACAACAGTAGAAAAATATGGTTGTCTTCAAGGGGGAATGTGGATGGAATATCCCTCTCCTTACATATATTATGAACAACCTTGTTTCTGATAATCTTATGACTTTCTCCTGCTTTTTATCAGTTTTTCTCTTTTCACTAGAGACTTGTCAGTTATTTTTGCATGCTTTGCCTTTTTCTCTCTTCAGTTTCTCCCCTTCACCTCCGCATAGCTTTATAGGCAGAAGGTGTATTTTGATCAAACACTGAAGACAAATTTGTAGACAGATTTAAGCAGATTTGGAGAGTGAATGATCAATGCCAGAGACAAAAAATGCCACCTGGAAGAAGAAGTATATTTCTCTAATAACATATATTACAATATTTCTTATCTCCACTTGCTTGTACAACTGATTTCAAAAATAAAAAATAAAAGTGTAGCTATACAAATATCCTGAGCAAATAAGTAACCGTCATTAAAAAGGTTTTTGTATAAATACATTACTGTTTTCAATCAAGCTTTGACATAATTATCTCAATGGTTGGCATAACCAGCCAAGGAATCTGTCAACAGGTTTTTGCTTTCTAAGCTGAGAGCAGCATAATGTAGAGGCTGAGACCCTGATTCTAGCAATATGTGACTTGCTGATCTGCTTGCTGTCCTTTTAATACAATCACAATTTTCTCTGCTGCAGATGTAGCAGTGCTCAGAATGCTGAGCTGTATAGCCCGACCCACACCACTGATTGACAGCTTTCTGTGTACACTGTACATTCACAAAAAGTTGTTAATCAGTGGTGGGGTCAGTTCATATAAGCAGACGACTAAGAATCACCTAGTCCTGTAGTGATAATAGCTTACTGATAAAACAGCAACACACAGCCAAGAAACATAACACTGGAATAATGGTCTCTTCCCCTACATCAAGGTGTTCTTGTATTACATAACAAAAACCTGCTGACAGATTCCCTTTAAGGGTTATCTCCATTTTTATAGATTGACATTTGGCAGACTTGAATTTGGAAGGCCAAGCACTTTTGCTATTAAAGCGAACCTGTCAGCAGGATTTTGCTAAATAAACTACAGACATTGTCAGGTTGCCGCTGTTACACTGATTAAAATGATACATGGGGTGAAGAAATCCGTCTTGTGGTTCTTGTGTTAGAAGTGTTCAGTTAATGAGAGAGTCTTATCTTCCTGCCCACAGGCCACCCTGAAGCACAAACAGTCTGTCTGCCTCTATGCTAAGGAACATGTTTGGGGCGGACTGTGGGCAGGTCTTTCCTTGGTTTCCCTGGCTTGGAGCAAGAAAATAATAACACTCTGCCTACAGTCCTGCCCCGAAACACAGGCATCTCATTAACTGAAAACATCCAACACTGATTACACAAGAACCACAAGATGGATTTTTTCATCCCAGGTCTCATTTTAATCAGTATAACAGTGGAAACCTGACAATGCATGTAGTTTACTTAGCAAAATCCTGCTGACAAGTTTGCTTTAATTGCTTTATTTTCAAAATTTGCAGCCATTCTTGCGCTAACACTTTTAGGCAGTCAGTTCTTGCAGGCACTGAAGCTGGCCACGATTAAATGCTAACAATGTGCTCCAGCGGTTGTGACCAGCTTCACAACAGTGCTTACAAGCTAAAAAAAGATCAGTACTGCACATGTTTGATCACCACAGCTAGGCCGCAGTGCTTTTTGGTCTTCTAGGCAAGAAGCTGTAAATGCAAGAAAAGAAACATGTCAATATCTCTAGAATGGCTGAAAATGTTACCAGCACTATCTGACAATACTAGTCTATGAAGATGAGAATAACCTTCTAAATTTGCCTATATTTGCCTAAGTTTCTGTCTGCCTTGGAGGCGCTGTCTACCTTTCGGAGAACTTTGTGTATTTACTTATTTTTACTTAAATGCTTGTATGTGGATATTAAAATAAATTTTCAATTGGGTTTCATTAAAAATTTGGAACAGTTTGGCTTTTACAGGCTTTCTCTTTCCTTGCATATTAAATTTTGATGTGGTCCATGATCAGAAATCAGCTGAGTAGTGATGGGTGAACACATGGATGTTCGGGTCTGGCGGGTTAGGCTGAACATCTAAAAAAGTTTGGTTCAGGTACAAGAACAGTACCCAAACTCAAACCCTATTCAGATGAATGGGGGCCCGATCATCAGTGTGACAGCGAGACAAACATGGTTCTATTCTTAGGATAGGTCATCAATGTCTGATCGGTGGGGGTGCGACATCTGGCAAATCTGCTGATCACCTGTTCCCGATGTCAGCAACAACCACAACTGCTCATCAATGTTAAAGTCCCAGTCAACCAATTAAAAAAAAAAGTTCCTAAAAGTTGACAACCCATTAACATCTAGTAAAATCCTTATGTCTAAGGCCTCTTTCACACATCAGTTTTTTGCCATCATTCACAATCCGTGTTTTTTTAGAAAAAAACGGATCCAGCAAATGTTGCTGCTGGATCCATTTTTTTCTCATAGACTTGTATTAGCAATTGTGACGGATGGCCTCACGTTTCATCCGTCAAACGGTTTGACGGATCCGTCGTAAAGTCTTTGTCCGTCGGGCGGAGACAACGGACCTAGTAACGTTTTTGTGTACGTCGAAAAGGCGGACAGCGACGGATCCTGCGCCGTCCGTCTTTGGCTATTATGGAAGCCTATGGGCTCAGGATCCGTTGCTGTCCGTCAAAAGACGGAATCCAGTGACGGATTCCGTTTTTTTAAACTGAGCATGCCTGGAAGAATTTCTATTCATTTAATTTAACCCATTTTTCCATTCATGGAAAATCTCTCTCTGTCCAGAATTCTGTTCCTTTAAATTCCTGCGGCAGCTGCTTTGACGGATCCGTCCAAAAAATGGATCCAGGGCATCTGCACAGGATCCGGAAACAGAACAGGGGCCAGAGTAAGTTTCACACATCAGGTTTTCGCCGTCATGCTAGATCCGTCGACTCTTGAAAAAAAGTGGATCCGTTGTAAATTGTGAAAAACTGATGCAACGGATCAGTTTTTTGCCGGATCCGACTAGCTGACTTCCGGGCATTAATTACTGGTCCAGGGCGGAGATAGAGAGAGATTTCACTCCACGTTTCATCCGTTTATGACTGGAACCATCGCTGTGCGTTTTTTCGCCGGACATAAAAAACGTTCCTCTGGACTTTTCTCCGATCGCCGGAAACGTTATTTTCTATGGATCATGCAAAAAACGGATGAAACATGTGGCCATCTGTCGCAATCCGGCACTAATACTACTCTATGAGAAAAATCGGATCCGGCGGAAAAAAAAAGGATCCGTTTTTTCAAAATTCGCCGGATTGTGCCTGACGGCGAAAACCTGATGTGTGAATGTAGCCTTACAGAACTAGTCAAACGCCTGAGATCTTAGTAAAATCAGGTGTAGCACCTCGTTACATATTTGATTTGTGGAGCTTGCTGAATTAATGCCGATGCATGTTTTATTAATACAGACATAATGAGAGGGTGATATACTGTAACTCTGCACCTCTCTAGGTCTGTACAGATACAAAGCCGTACAAAGCAGCTTACTTTTGCTACAGAAGGAGGTCATGAAGTAGGCATGGGTCACATTGACATGTCAATAAGTGCTCACAATGGAAGCTTTCATGGTACTGCAGTATACTCTATTTACCTCTTACCTGTCTTAATGATTTTTTTTACCATGTTATACCATTTTTATTTCTATAAGGTAAAGAATATTGGAAAACATCCATCTGAGCATGAGAAATCTCACTATCGTGATTAGCGAGTGATTTCACTGCTCATATAAACAAACGCTGTGCTGTAAATGTATCTTATCCTTTAATCTTTCTAGTGTTCTGATCCTATTGTTCAGCAATACACAAGCATACCTGGATTTTATTTATAACTCCCAGGGAGTCGTACCAGGTCTGCACAGCCCAGGGGAACTGGCGAGTAACAGTCATACGTAGAACAATGCAGAATGAAATGGTGGTGAAGATCTTTCGGATAGTAATCCCATGAGTTAGTAAATGTGGAAGAATGGAAAGAAACACCACAAAGAAGCCAGAGAAGAAGAAGGCTGAGCTGTTGAAATATCTCACATACGCAGCTTTTCTGGTGAGCTTCAGTTCCGTCCTGTGTAAAAAGCAAACCACCCTGTGAGTTTCAGGCTCAAAGTGATCAAAATCAAATGTATACAAATTCTGAAACTATTTTAGAGGGAATCTGTCAGCAGGTTTTTTCTTATTTAAGCTGAGAAAAGCATGCAGTAGGGGAAGAGTCCTTGATACCAGTGATGTGTCACTTACTGGGCTGCTTGTTGCAATATCAATAAAATCAGTGGTTTAGCAGAAAGAGTTTATCACTAGAGGACTAGTTGTCTCATGCCATGTTGTCCTCCTGCTGTGTTTAGTGTCACTAATTAGCAACTCTCTGCCTATGCAGTTTACACAGAAAGCTGCCTGTCATGGGGTTACCGCAATGGAGTGGAGCCAGAAGACCGCAGTGTCTGGTGGCTCCTACTCCACCGGTGAGAAGAAGCACTTCTCCAGTGTATTAAACGTGTTTATTTATTTATTCCAGCAGAACAGAGGTTAATCGGCCATGTTGGAAATTCCTGCATTCAGCTGTGCTTGGTTAGCCACTTTTTTTCCCTATAAAATCTGGCCTCGATTACCAAGTCCTTGTCTGAGTTAGCAATTGCTACAAGACATAGGAGTGGGAGAAGTTGGTTTTGAGAAGGAGTGCTGGAGGAGTTTATTAGTGACTCTTGTCTGGTTTGTACGCTTGCTAATGCCTTATCCTTCCCTGTTTTGCTTTCTTCCACTTCCCTACACACCCTGGTGAATACCTCTGTTATATGTGAGTGAATATTTTGTGTGTGGAGTTTTCAGTTTCCCCTTGTCTTTGTTACCCTGTCTGTCGAGTTGGTGTACTGAGTGCACAGTGGCGCCCCCGCTTCCCTGGGTGGGGGAAGGGAACAGACAAAGGGCTAATCTAGGAGATAGAGCAGGGCTGTCTTCGCCATCTGAAGTATCCTGGGGAACAGGGTGAGCTAGGGCGCCCCCTAGTGTTAGGGCAATTAAAGGAGCCCATGGTCCCAGGTCACTCATTAGTCGATTCATGACATTGCCATTCTGTTATACAGAGCTCAGCATTCAGAGAACTGGTAAATCTCCAGCAGATAAAAGTGATATCAAGACTGCACCAAGCAGCCCAGTAAGTGATACATCACTAGAATCAGGGTCTCTGTCCCTACATCGTGTTGTACTCAGATGGGGTTGTAAATACCTGGTGACAGATTCCATTTGATTATTGATTGTACAGTTCAGTGCTTTTTCTGGGTAACATTTTAGATGGGACAATGGCTTGTTTCTGATGATTAGCATGGAGCTTCTGGGTCTGTCTATAGGTACCATAATGTCATTGCCTTTTGAATTACTCCAACAGACTTACTGTAATGATAGCTATACTGGATAGAGACATATTAGATTATACAATTATTGATATTAACATTGAATTTTGTGGGGTATTAACAAAACCCTGTATGCAGTAACATTGGTACTTAGTAAAATACACTAATATCCAGAAAATGTGTCACATTGGGGTTGAAGTTGTTTGATACCATAGTAATCAGATATTTCAGCACAGCCTGATTCTAATATACGGTATGTACTGAGTAATGTATGGCCTCACACAATGTACTTACTGTCTAAGCAACAGAATAATCTTCTCCATTGCATCTTCCCAACAGTAGGCTTTTACGGACTGAATATTGTCAATAATTTCTGAAGTGATCACAAGTCGTTCATTGATCTTGCCGGCTCTTCTGTCTCTATAAGACATTAACATAAAGAATACATACTATATGTAATATATAATTCTGTAGGTAATGATCAAGGATTACTATATACAGCTCTGGCAAAAATGAAGAGACCACTGCAAAATGTTCAGTTTGTCTGATTTTTCTCTATATAGGTATATTTTTGAGTAAAATGTAAATTGTTCTTTTATTCTATAAACTTCTGACAACATGTCTCCAAACTTCCAATCAATAAATTTTGTATTTTTTTTTCTGACAAAGAAAAATGGCCAAAACTAAAAAAAAAATAACCCCATTGCTTTCAGACCTCAAATAATGCAAAGAAAACAAGTTCATAATCATTTAGAAACAACAATACTAATGTTGTAACTCAGGAAGAGTTCAGAAATCAATATTTTGTGGAATAACCAGGATTTTTAAATGCAGCTTTCATGCGTCTTGGCATGCTTTCCACCAGTCTTTCACACTGCTCCTGGCGCAAAAATGTAAGCAGTTCTTCTTTGTTTGATGGCTTGTGACTATCCATCATCCTCTTGATTACATTCCAGAGGTTTTCAATGGGGCTCAGGTCTGGAGATTGGGCTGCCCATGACAGGGTTTTGATGTGGTGGTCTCCTAATTTTTGCCAGAGCTGTATATCAATTATTATAAATGCACAGTATATAATATAGTATATCAGTATGATTATGTCGATGCAACAGATTGTTGACTTGACAGTGGTGGAGCCATACACCCGCTTAGTAACAGTAGTAATGCTTACTTTGGCAGCATGCCGGTGCTTGAGTTGAGTGATGCTGTACGTCACGTGTAACACATTTGTAAAACACTTCAGAATTTAAATAACACTATATTTCATTATTACAATAGAAAAAACCATAACATCTTACCTATACTTCATCATCCTTCGCCCCAACCATGCCTGAAACAAGGCCATAATAATAAGGAAGCCCAGACCACAGAAAACAGAAGCCTGCAGCAAGTCCCAAATGAGACCCAGTAAAAGGATCACCTGAAGTGGAGCGATCCACACAAAATGTGCCAAGGCCAGACCCTATGACAGAGGAATGAACACGGAGTAACAATATTACAAAGGTACAGACTCATCTAGTTTCATCTGCATGTAAGTCTGTATGAACAAGAGTGCAGGATATTGTGGTGGAATTTGGTTGCATGTCAATATGATTTTACTTATTGCAAATATGGTACCTTAAAGTTTAAAACTATGTTGATACATTAATGTAAGCCATGTTAACACTGCACTTAGTTTTGACTCAGGTGGGCATAGTGTCACAATCTGTATTCCAGACATTACATCTGGACGTTCATAGTTATATTGAAGACCCCTATGATGCTATAAATTTGCTAGTTTATTACAACTGCATTCCCAAGAAACTTGTTATTGCCTAAACCTGTGTAAATATATATGCAGTGTAGTGTAAGTGCAGTAATATAATCGCCGATCACCGTCTTTTGCCGATCAAAGTCTTCCACCGATCAGCGTCTTCCGCCGATCACAGTCTTCCACCGATCACTGTCTTCCACCGATCACCGTCTTCCACCAATCACCGTCTTCCACCGATCACCGTCTTCCACCAATCACCGTCTTCCACCTATCACTGTCTTCCACCGATCACTGTCTTCCACCGATCACCGTCTTCCACCAATCACCGTCTTCCACCAATCACCGTCTTCCACCAATCACCGTCTTCCACCAATCACCGTCTTCCACCAATCACTGTCTTCCACCAATCACTGTCTTCCACCGATCACCGTCTTCGTCAGATTGTAGATTGTAAGTTGTCACAAGCAGGATCGTTTTTTTTTGTATTAATTATTGTTATCGTTGTTACTTAGTGTAGATTGTAAGCTGTCACGAGCAGGGTTGTTTTATTTCTGTTTAATTATTGTATTATTGTTATCGTTGCTACTTAGGACTGTTGTGTTTGAAACTGTAAATATGTTGACACTATATAAATAACTATAAATATTAATATTAGAACACAGAGAAGCAGGATGGAGAGTTTCCAGCGTCGCCCCGATCCTCTTTTGGGTCATGTGACTGCTATTTTGACTCTCCAGATCTCTTTTACAATGTAAGCCTGTAGGGCCTCACAATAGTCATACATTGCAAAAGTGAGTTCCTGCTCAGATATAACCCCAGTGTGATCTGGAGAGTCGAAATAGCCTTCACATGACACATGGCTTGGGGCAGCGCTGGAAACTGGGGAAGGCTGCAGTCCTTGAGTGTATTACTGCACTTGCACTATCCTACATATATTTACACATGATTAGACAAGAACAAGTTTCATGGGAGTGCTGTTTTATATAGTAAAAACTCAGATCTGTGTATTCCAAGCCTAGGCGGGTGCAGAGTAGAATTTACAATGTCAACATAAGATCAGTGTTTCAATTAGCAGCGAATATAGATGCTAAGTGTGGCCAGGCTATAGCAAAGTGTCTCAAAATTCCACACAATGGTTTCATGCTGTACAAGCCACCCGATGCTCCTAAAAAGGTTCCTTTATTTTAATTTCATATTCACATAATATGTTCATTTACACTCGATATGAAGGTTATTCTGCAACATATTCTGCAATGTAGATACTGGAGGAGAGAAAATCGGTCTGATGTGGATTGAATTTGTCTCAGGAATTCACATACATGTGAAAGTCAATTTGATATTACTAAGGCTGTGTTTACATGCAAAAGCTTGAAAAGGTTGAATACAGTCCTACGGAACATCAGATTGTTGTATGCTCTGATCTCTGGCCTCTGCCAGTCTGTGGCTCCTGCTTGCTACACCCAGAAATGATGTGATTGAATGGCTTCAAAGAGGAGCCTGAAATCTCAGCGTGCCCCACACCCACAGTGTGCATGTGCCATGACATTATAAGCACTTTTAGGCCTCTTTCACACGTCCTTGTGATTCTTCTACTGGAAAAAATAGCACTGGTGAAATCCATGGTCCGTCTCTGTGTACCATCCGTATGTATGTGACATCTGTGTACAATCCGTGTGACATCCTTGTACTGTCCGTGTATCGTCAGTGTCACTCATATGGAATGAAATGCAGAATACAATTTAAAGAGTTTGGAGTATTAAAGATGTTCAAAGAGAGATAGAAATATGTCAGTGTGATTTCTAATCCGTGCTTATTTTTATACTAGATGGAGCTGCAAAGCCTGCCGCCATCGGCACGTCACCATCCTCCCGATGCAATAGCATTGGGCCTCCATCATAGTATACAGTATTTCCTCCTGTCCTCTCACCGTCTCCACTGCTCTCCGCTGCTTGCACCTCCGCACTCATTAGCTCCGAGATCAGCATCGCGGAGATCAGCATCTCCGGGATCCATCAGCCGCATCTGCTCTCATCCATGTGAGCGGTGATCAGCACTCTGTCCTGCCAACATGGCCGCTGCCGCTAGGATTGTTGGCGGGAGGAGTGAGGGGAGACGGGGGCTGTGGATAGGGGAGATGGGGGGCTGCGAAGAGGAGCGAGGGGAGCGACGGAGAGGAGTGAGGTGAGATGGGAGCGATGGAGAGGAGAGAGGGGAGCGATGGAGAGGAGCGGGATCAACAGAGAGGAGTAAGGACAAAAGAGAGGGGAGACGGGGAGCGACGGAGAGGAGCGAAGGGAGATGGGGGAGTGATGGACAGAAGGGAGGGGAGACGGGGAGCGATGGAAAGAAGGGAGGGGAGAAGGGGAGCGACAGACAGAAGAGAGGGGAGAGAGCGACGGACAGAGTGGTACCACCAGCGGGTGCCATATTGGAATACCCATCACTTGGGTATTCCAATATGGCGGTTGGCATACTTCTGGTGCAGCACGGTGGATTGTGGGATTTAAGGACGTCCAGACGGAAGTGGATGACAGACAATTTAAGGTAATTATATAAATAGATACTTGTATTTAAAAAAAAAACAGGTAAATAAATGAAAAAATAGCTTTGGGTCCCCCATAATTTTCATAACCAGCTGAGGAAAAGCCAACAGCTGGGGGCTGACTTTAATTTTCTGGGAAAGGAACAATAGCCATAAGGGTTCCCAGGCTATTAATAACAGCTTACAATTGATTGTTTAGTCTTTACTGGTTATTATAGGGGAGACCCTCCCCCCAAAAAAGTTGCCATAGATATTGATTCCCTTCCAGACTAAGTATATCAGCTCTTAACCACCCCAGAAAATTTAGCCGCTTAGCCTCGCTCTTCCCACTTACTTTTCTCTGTGTTTTCATTACATTTGACTTTGGGGTTAGTAATGGGGTGTCTTATAGATGCCTCTCCAGTACTAACTTGTGGGCTTGATGTCAGCGGCCATAATACAGCTGACATCAACCCCGCTATTACCCTACTTGCCACACCACCGAGGCAAGTGAGAAGAGCCAGGCCAAGGGCCAGAATTGGCATGTCTTATGGATGCGCCATTTCTGGGGCGGCTGAGGGCTGATGTTCTTAGTCTGGGATGGGGCCAATATTCGTGGCCCCTTTCTAGGCTACTAATATCAGCCCATAGCTGTCTTGTTTAGCCTTTGCTGGTTAGTAATTATACTGGGGATCCCATGTCATTTTGTGGGGAGTCTCCCCTATAATAACCAGTACTGGCTAAGCAAACAGCTGTGAACTGTTATTAATATCCTTGGAATCTTTTGGCTATTGGCTCCTTTCCAGAATATTAACATTAGCCCCCAGCGGGTGGCTTTCCCTCAGCTGCTTATGAACTGCAAGTCATTTTTATTTAATACACACGATACACAAAGGTCGCTGACTAAAACTATCACCATACTCGCCTTGTCTCGCTGATTGCAGGAAGACCAGGCAACAATGATGACAGTTGTAGTCAGCGTTTGACACAAATGGTGGCCACTGACTACAACTGTGATCAGACTTGCCTGGTCTCACTGATAGGGAGGATACCAGGTTAGGATGATGACATTTGAGTAAGGGAAAAATTAACTGTGAGAATTTTAATGCTGTCAATCAAGAGTGGCAGGCATATTGGTGCACCGACCCATTGGCCATGCCTAGGGTATACCAAAGTGCCCTCATTTGCAAATGGATTAAAAATGAATTTATCTTCAACTACACCATTAAAATTAATATTACTGGTTTAATCCTATTGGCGCAAAGTCCCCTATATAAATGTTTAAGTAACTGAATTTTAATTTTGGGGGTGACAGACTCCCTATAAAGATGGTAAAACTTTAATACAGACTGATTACATCTACATGTTACAATTCTAAAATCAGGCCACAAGGGAAAAAGTATAATGCAGTGAGTTTCACTAACAATCAAAGCCAATGGATTATCATTGTTTTCAGGTGTTTTAACAAGTTCCAATCCCCTTCTAGTCCTGGAAATTTGAGCCTCATGAATTGTACTTACTTGGGCACTGTCTAATAATAATAATAATAATAATAATAATAATTTTATTTATATAGCGCCAACATATTCCGCAGCGCTTTACTAATAGGTAATTATGATCTTAGAGACCATTGTTCCAACCAACATAACATTCTAGCATTGCAAGGAAAAACAGAAAGCAGGATTGCATGGGACACACTGTATACTAGATGGCACACTTATCTGACTTATAAAATATTCATTGGGTAATAGGTCCAGGACCAGCAGCACTCAAGGAAGTCAGGGAGATGCAGAAGCTTTGGATTTTGTCCTGTGTGGTTTCTCTTACACAGGTCAGTAGCACTAAGTCTAATCCACTGCATTGTAGATTGCATGTTCAAGTCTGTTTAAGACCAATAAATATTGTACAATAATTAGGTTTTAAAGGCGTTTTCCACTTTCATAAAAGTTGTAAATGATTGGATACTTGTAAAAAAAAACAAAGACATGCTCAGCCTCTCCCAGTCCAGCACTGTTCCCCACCATTGCTCTAGTCTCTTTATTTTGGCTGCGGTAGTGATTTCATGACTAGAGGTCACCTCACAGTAGTAGACAATCACTAAACTCAGTGGCTCTCCTGTGGTAGGTGACATGAGCCACGGAGTTCAGTGATCACTGATAGTGAGAAATCACTGGATTGGGGTAAGTTATTAAATAATTACTGATTTTGTTTTTTTTACCTATCCAATTGTTTTTAGATCAATTTCTAGAAGTGGTTTAAAAAATCTTTTTTTCTTTTAAATTGCATATTTTGAGAGAAAAAAAACTTAGAAACCGACTCATATTTATGATAGTATTTATGAGTTTGTAGCATTCTGTAATATTACATTATTTCATTACTTATGCCACAGAGTGAACATCACAGACATGTACAAAAACAATATCAGAATTGCTGTTTTTATTAATCTTGTTATTTTGCTTATACAAAAGTAGTAATACTTAAAACAAAAACTATATACGGTAAATCTGGTATTGAGATAATTGTATCGACTTGCAGAATAAAGCTAACATGTCATTTATATCGAATGTTGGGTGGTTTTTACATAAAACTAAATTGCTATTTTTTTTAGTTAATTCCACTTCCAAAAGGATGTCATTAAAAGTGATCTAAAAGTCAAGTGTTCCACAAAATGGTACCAATGAAAACCACAGCTTTTCACACAAAAAAGAAGCCCTTTCAGAGCTACATTGAGAACCAATGGCTCTCAGAATATGATGGCACAAAAATAAACCATTTTTTTTAAAACACTATTTATTGTACAAAAGTAAAAAACATAAATTAAACTATATAAATTTGTTATCAGTGTAATCATATTACACCCACAAAATAAAGTTAACACTTTATTTCTTCAGCACGTGAATTTAAAAAAAAAATTGCTGTTTTTGTCTCCCCATAAAGTTACTAAAAGTTAGTTAGTTCCATGAACTCCAGAATGGTGCAACTGACAAATGCAGCAAAAAAAATACGGAAAAGAATGATGGCTCTAGAAAAACAACAATTTGGGGTCATTAAGAATAGATCCTTTAAGGGGTTGATTAATAAATAAATAAAATCTGCTACCAATATTTTGAGTCTGTTGTTTGGAGTCACCCAAACCAAATAAATGGTACATTTACTGACAATATATAACCAATTACAAGTTAGAACAGTGAACCAATGTGTGCGAATAGACTTAAGTGGCTACCACCAACAAGATGGTTATCAGGCTGTAAGCATGGCACCACAATTAATAATATTGGACTGATCCTGGTTCCATTAATGCTAAGATCACAATTTTGCATTATTAAATGGCTGCAGTTTCACAGCGTTTTGCACTAACCAAAGCAAAAGACTTTACTTGTATGGGTTTACGGTAAGCGTTGCCACCAACCTGGAAGCCACATCCCTAAGGGTCAGGAAAACATGTGGCCACAATGTCATTGATTGGGATTTCTGCTAAGAACAAGCTCTTGTATCGTTTTTATGGCAATTATGGAAAGGGTTGAGCTCAGCTGCGCTTGTCTGTTTCCATAGTCTTGACTACTTGTGTCCACCACATAGAGAACCGCTATTGCCGTCTCTGCTCATCAGCGAAACAAAATAAATTACTGTAGCTGAAAAAATCCAATATGGAAGATTCACTTTGTATTTGTGACCGGGCACCTAACATTTCCGAAGCAAATTAGATTTTTGGTATCTCCCAACTGAAATGTTGAGCTAACATCAATATAATTGAATGTGTATGGGAGTTTAGGACTCTCCTTCCCAACTTCTGTCCTATAATGTTAATATGGATACTAAGGAACTCTACGTATTGAATGTGATAGTAAATTAACATATCCTGTAAATCAGGCCCAGATTGGAATCTGTCCAACCCAGAAGAATCCACATTGGCTGGTGCAGTCAGTGGGAGAAATGGGTCACCATGAAAGAAACTGGGCAGGGCCAATGTTGGAGACTTTTTTTGTGTTAATACAAGAATACTCATGGAACAGCAGGGGAAAAAAACTTACCCCTGCCTGATGGCTGGCAGATGCCACTCAGCGGTGACAAATGGGAGTCTGGATAGCTGATCCCTCCTATCTGATCTGATGGTGTCACAGGAAGTTGCCAGTTAGCAAGTGGCTAGCTGCACCATATTGGCCAGGAACCAGGAGTAAGGAGCAGGAGGCAGGACAACAAGGAAGAGAAACAGACAGAGCAAACTACAGAGAAAGAAGACAGGAGGAAAAGAGGAAAAAAGAAAGGAGTCAAAAAGTGTAATGTACAAAGGAGATGGAAGCATACAAAGACAGGAGTTGTGAGAGGTTCCGAAATATACAAGCAAACTGGAGGTGTGATGTGGCAGTGAGGGAGCAAACTCAGCAGACCTGACATGAAAGGCCACCAATTCATATACAACTATCTGGCCCCACCACCCTCTAGACCGCAAGCTCATTAATAAGAGATGTTTACACGATCACAATAAAAAAGCTGTGATCTCTGAAAAACTTTGGGAAAATTGCAGCAAAAAAATACAAAACAAAAATGCATTGTGTGAACATTCCCTTAGGTTGTATTTAAATGCTGTATTCATGTTGGGGCAACTTGGCAACATGTGAGCACAGCTGTATACCAGTCACACCCTAAGACCTTAATCAAACTGGGGAAAAAAATGTGTTTTTATAACAAACTGCCAGTGTTCCGTAGTGAAGACTGGTGATCCATGAGAAATTGCTGTAAAATTGTGTGCATTTCTTTGTGTGGTTTGAACTTGCGCTTTACAAACGGAGCCTCAATCACAAACTCTGCAATGAACCTAGAGAGTTCACTGGCGGGGTAAAATACAACTGTACCAAGGTGGATAGGGAAGTCTGGGCACAGATTCAGAGTGACACCCCAACAAGGAAAAAAATAAAATAAAACCACCACTACCAGACCTACTGCAGCAATGAGATTTCTTAGATCCACATGATCCACTTCAGCCAATCACTGGCCTCAATGCTTCTGACTGTACCTATGGCAAAAGACCGCACAGACCGATGATTTTCTGCAGCATTCAGGTGGAATGAACAATGGTGGTGCTGGAGAGGCACCTGCACTTATTTCTTTAATAGTTCTTTATGAGATCTTAAATAGTTCAGTGCTATTAGTTATATTATCTTCTTTGTAGTTCTTTAAAGTTGTCATTTTCTGAGCATATTAAGAATTTTAGCCTCCACCTGTATGTATGTTATACTTACCCTCCTCACCACTAGGCTTTTGTTCAGTTCCAAGAGCCACCCGCACTGGGCACTGATGTCATTTAGCTACATACTCTGGATGCTGTCGCCATTAGCAGCCAGAAAGCGGCAGCAGCTAGTACTACACATGGGTCCAGGACGGAGGAGAGTAAGTATCTGAGTCTGCTCTAAGGTCTAAATGGTGTTCATGGCCTGGGGTTAAAATTTATTTAGAGGTCTGCTCTGAGCTGTAATACTAATTTTTTTGTCTGGACTAGGGTCCGAAAGAAGTTGCCCACTATTTGGACAACTTCATGTCATACCACTCGCTTGGCCCCGATAAAATAATAAAGCCTATACTCGCCTCCCGTGCCAGCGCTGGTTCTGTGGTGTCAGCACTCATTCTCTCTGGCTCCCATGCTGTTGTTTTGACAGGTGACGCCGGCGCCCATCATCACTGGTGTCAGTGTCCCCGCCTTCAGAAAAATCGAACATGAAGAGGAAGTGAGAGATCAGCTGGAGCCCGGACTTCCTCTTCATGTTCGATTTGTCCGAAAGCAGAGATAGTGACACCAGTGCTGATTGGGTGCCGGCATCGCCTGTCACAACACAGCACTACAGCCATATGTGTTACAGAAAGTCTCTGTGCAGCCACAGCCTGACAACTTAGCATCACCTTCCTGACACCTCATCAAAAGGATATATCTATACAGAGGGTGATACACTTATGAATGTGATACTCATTATATGCAGCTTATGAATATGGATGACTACATGGCAGGAAGTTTACTAGTCCTCTAGTGATAATATTTTGCTGATAAAACTGTGATTTTATCAAATCTACAGCAAGCAACCCAGTAAGTGGCACATCACTGGAATCACTGTCTCTAGACATCATGCTTTTCTCAGTTTAGGTGGCAAAACCTGATGACAGATTCCCTCTAAAAGTTCTTTCTTGAATTAATGGTGCATTTCAATATTTCAAAGAGTGGTGAAGGGCAAGGCCCAATAATGCTAAAGCACTGCAGCATCCAGCATAATGTAGAGAGGGGGCAATACTGTATATGGGTTGGTGAGTTTTGTATGTCAGGGCAGTTCTTTCATTCCACTCTGGCCCTATTGTAAATATCTAAGGGCGGGCAGACACAACACCATGTTGGTCGAGTGGTTAAATTCTCCCAGACAGCATATTCATCATATAATGGCAGAACAAACTATTCCCACAATTCTTTACACAATAACAAATTAACAAACTAAAAGAACGTCATAAATCATGGACGGCTGGAGTAATGAATGAATTGCCGTTGTGAAACGCTACCAGTATTCTAGTCACTTAGAAAGTTGTAAACCATAAAAGCCATAATCCACCAGGCATCATCATGGCGGACTTTCCCAACATTACAGGTTCCGATACATGGCTGACATTTTTATTCTGGTTTATAAATTAGCATTGTGCGTCCAGTTTTACTCTTATCAGTTCATTAAAAAGCCGGTGTATGTCATTTACCATGATGTAAATTGGCAGCGACCTCTTCAATGACGTACTTGTGGAAGAGGAAACTGTAGATAAACTCCGTAAATATGTAGAATGCTCAACTGTGTTTGTTACTCATTTGACTCCAGTTGACAAGACATAATTTATACTCCAGATTAGCTCGTGGTCCTGGCTGCATGCCCACTTCTCCACAATGTCTTATATGGAACATATGCCATACTGCTTTCCAGTGTGCCGCACGGTTGATATAGCTGGCAGCAGTTTCCTACTTTGATGTTTCGTGATTTTTGTACAAATCAGAATGCAAGTGACTGAAGCATATTCTAGGCATATGTATAATCACAGGAGCAAGACGTGGTGCGATGTAAAAGATTTACACCCTTCTGATTTCTTCAATCTGCTTTGTAAAAATTGATATCAGTCAATCTATGACTGAAAAGGCAGAAACGATACAAAATGGAACACAAAAGGAAAAAATAGGCCCTGGGCAGTGCTTAGTTTAGAGGAGATTCCATACGGAGCCACTTTCTTTCTTTCCACCAGACTTTTTCAAAAACTAAAGAGGAAAAAACTTTCAAAACAGCGAGCAAAAGAAATTCAGAGTAGTTTTCCAATAGAAATTACTAGGAGTCTGTCAAGTGTTTAAGGCTATGTTCACACGCTGCATTTTTTTGCTGCTTTTTTTTAATGCAAATTTTAGGCTGTGTTTTACAGTACCAGCAAAAGCTATGTATGAGATTTTAGAAATCTCATGCACACACTGTTTTTTTTATTTCTCTGACCGAATTGGAAAACTGCAGCATGTCACTTAGTGTTTTTGCAAAGTTTTTTCACCCATAGAAAGCAATGAGTAGGTAAAGAAACACAGCAAAAAAAACACAAGTATCAGCTTTAGCTGTCTTTGGTGCAAAAACCTTAAGTAAGTTGCATCATGCTTTTTTGGGGGGTACTAATCTTTATCAGCATGCACAAGAGACAACAAAAACACAGCAAAAAAAAAACAATGCAAAAACAGCAGCAAAACCTTCTTTTTTAAAGCATCTTCTGTACTGCCGAGAGAGCAGGTTTTGCCTGCAGAGAACAACACAGCAAATACACAACGTGTGAAGATATCCTTGAAGCTAATTTTCAAGATTTTTTCGGTTGAACTGACTCAAAAAAGTCCTCAAAAATTCTGTGTGCACATAACCTGAGGTCTTTATTCATTACATAGTGGAATGTGTTGAGAACAATAAAACCTAAAAATGATCAACATAATCACAACTAATATCCCAGGGAGGTCTGGAGTTGGAATGATACTCAAAATCAAAGTGGAAAAATAAGTTACAGGCTGATCCAACTTAAGTGGAAATGCCTCAAGACAAGGAAATGATGCTCAGTAGTGTGTGTGGCCTCCACATGCCTGTATGACCTCCCTACAACACTTGGGCATGCTCCTGATGAGGCGGCGGATGGTCTCCTGAGGGATATTTTCCCAGACCTGGACCAAAGCATCCGCCAACTCCTGGATAGTCTGTGTTGCAACGTGACATTGGTGGATGGTGCGAGAAATGATGTCCCAGATGTGTTCAATCGGATGCAGGTCTGGGGAATGGGCGGGCCAGTCCATAGCTTCAATGCCTTCATCTTGCAGGAACTGCTGACACACTCCAGCCACATGATGTCTGGCACTGTCCTGCATTAGGAGGAACCCAGGGCCAACTGCACCAGCATATGGTCTCACAAGGGTTCTGAGGATCTCATCATGGTACCTAATGGCAGTTAGGCTACCTCTGGTGAGCACATGGAGGGCTGTGCGGCCCTCCAAAGAAATGCCACCCCACACCTTTACTTTCCCACTGCCAAACCGGTCATGCCGAAGGATGTTGCAGGCAGCAGATCGCTCTCCACGGCATCTCCAGACTCTGTCACGTCTGTTACATGTGCTCAGTGTGAACCTGCTTTCATCTGTGAAGAGCACAGGGCCCAAGTGGCGAATTTGCCAATCCTGGTGTTCTGTGGCAAATGCCAAGCGTCCTGCACGGTGGTGGGCTGTTAGCTCAACCCCCATCTGTGGACGTTGGGTACTCAGACCATCCTCATGGAGTCGGTTTCTAACCATTTGTGCAGACACATGCACATTTGTGGTCTGCTGGAGGTCATTTTGCTCCTCCTGTTCCTCCTTACAGAAAGGCTGAGCTAACCGGTCCTGCTGCTGGGTTCTTGCCCTCCTACGGCCCCCTCCACATCTCCTGGTGTACTGGCCTGCCTACTGTTAGTGCCTCCAGCCTCTGGACACTACGCTAACAGACACAGCAAACCTTCTTGCCACAGCTCGCATTGATGTGCCATCCCGGATGAGCTGCACTACCTGAGCCACTTGTGTGGGTTGTAGAGTCCGTCTCATGTTACCATGAGTGTGAAAGCATAATCAACATTCAAAAGTGACCAAAACATCAGCCAGAAAGCATTGGTACTGAGATGTGATCTGTGGTCCCCACCTGCAGAACCACTCCTTTATTGAGTGTGTCTTGATAATTGCCAATAATTTCCATCTGTTGCCTATTCCATTTGCACAACAGCATGTGAAATTGATTGTCAAACAGTGTTGCTTCCTAAGTGGACAGTTTGATTTCACAGAAGTTTGATTTGCTTGGAGTTATATTCTGTTGTTTAAATGTTTCCTTTATTTTTTGAGCAGTGTACTTCTCCTCTGATTGTTCCACTCCTGATTTTGGCTTACAAATACTGATATAAAATACTGACCAAATCCTCAACCTAAGAACATGGCCATCGGGTATGGTCATATGATTCCTGTGCAAGATCCTCATGCATTTTTGTGACTCTCACTAAGTAATGGCACAAGTTTATATGCACTTTGTTGATTTGAAAATTCACTGTAGTTTATTGTAGATTTTCTGTGTAGAATCATCACTAAAAATTGGTAAACAAATTTGAACAAACCCTTACATAGGATTACCTGTGCAAGAGATAGTAAAGGGTTATTTGAAGGAATTTTGGGAGGGTAAAGGTGCTTCTCACTATAATGTATTCTTTGAATTCATTCACATTTTGCCTCTGAGCCAGGTGACCTTGGTTGTCAAGTGATGTTGGATACACTTTCTCTTCTTTGTGATGTCACATAACATCATTTACAGAGTCTCACCATACTGATCACACTGACAAAACGCTATGCTATGTCATTTGTCATGTGGTGACTCAGTGTCAGATTGAAGAACATTGGGCCCACTAGAGGATTTGATTCTGAGGTCCCATGTTTCTTCCCTACTCAAGAGCTCGGGCCCACCAGAGGATTCTCCAGTTTGCTGGTGGGCCAGTCCAACATTGTGTGGGAAATGTGGCAAGAGATGACCAGGTTACTGCCAACATAGAAGCCACCTAGGGCAAGAGAAGTACAGAGGGAAGGCTTTCAGCAGATAAAGGGCATGGTGGTGCTTTTTTATTTATTGTAATTGTTATCCATTATTTTCCCAAAATAAAAAAAGACTGAATTGGAAAATATACAGGAGACAAAGCTCAAGGTTATGAAGAACAACAACAAAACACGCACACCTACAGTTGTTACCAAAATGTCAGATGGGAACATTTATTTTTTCAAGACTTTACTTCATATTGAGAAAGTTTTATGTAAGCAAAGAGGATATTGCATATCCCAAATTATGAGCTGAACA
The DNA here is from genome assembly GCF_032444005.1 of Ranitomeya imitator. Classification (NCBI taxonomy): domain Eukaryota; kingdom Metazoa; phylum Chordata; class Amphibia; order Anura; family Dendrobatidae; genus Ranitomeya; species Ranitomeya imitator. The sequence goes on along the minus strand of NC_091285.1, from coordinate 313,828,944 downwards.
ACAAGAGTCCGGTACTGAATGGGGTATTCTTCAGACCTCATGCACAGGTGCACATACTTCGCTGAAGTACCTCCATGTCTATACTACAGAACCATGCTAATTGGTGCATCATATGCCACCACATTACGTAGTAATTATTGGCATTCAATAAACTGCGGCATAATTTCCTTTCTGTCTGACTCATTCATAAGCAATAATTTATTTTAAAGCACTAAAACATTAAAATAAGTAATGAGTGGATTGCTTTGTGCAACCCTGTCCACGGTTCAGGTCAGTGCTTTCTGGCCGTAGACAGAGGCTGCACGAATTTCTTGAGCTTCCAGGTTACCAGCGTAGCGTGTGATTCATCAGCCTGGCATGACGTTATCTGTTCAGCGTGTGGTACATATAGATGACATCTTGACCAGTTAGCTAATCATAAACCTAGCCTAGGAATCTGGAGAATAAGGAAATTTGTGTAGCTGCTGTCCACAGCCAGAGCACTGACCTGGACCATGGGCCGGGGTTGCGTGAAGAAATCCGCTCATTAAAATCAATCATACTGAGCAGTAAATAAATCATAATATATATAACTTTTTTGTAAAATTTTGAAATTGCTCTTCGTATGACAATTGTTTTTAAGTACATCTGTTGTACAAAAGCAGAGTTACAAATATGCGGCTCCATGTAAAAAATGTGACAAAGCATTGTTTGTCACCAAATTGCTCCTTGATTGTTCGGAGAAGTTGCTCTTGAAGGATGTTTAGAACTCATTCTTAATTTATGGCAGTGTTCTTAGACAAAATTGTGAGTGTGCCCATGGATGGAAAGCAACCACACCTAAATAGTCTCAGGAGGCTTTGTTGTTGGCAATACACAGAACTCATGGTAGCAATCACCTTGCATTTTCTGGACAATCATTCTTCCAAAGGTCCAAAACAGTCTGACTGAGCATCATTAGAGATAATAACTTAGCAGGAAGTAAAGATATTGGACTAAAGTTATTTTCTATGATGAAGACCCCATGAGACTGTTTGGGACATGAATTTGGTGACTAAGCATGTGTTTTCCTGCATGATGGCACACCATGTCACAAGGCCAATGTGATAACTAAGTGGTTCTATGTACAACACATTGAAATTTTAGGTTTATGGTCAAGAAACTCCCCAAATCTTCATTCTATTGAGAACAAGTAGCCAAGCCACAAAAAAGTAGGTGAACAAACAAACACAGAAACCAAAATTTGCATCATTCTCAAAACCTTTCGCTGAGACTATATACTGAGTAGGTATGTGCAGCATAATCCAGGCTGCCACTGGGAAATACAAATAAAGAACCTGACTAATTTGCAGCACTGCAAGGTTTGTACGTAAAAGTGAATAGGAGAAAACTTTGACTTAAAAATTCAGTCTTATGTATGCCACATAAAAAGAGAGTAGGAGATTTTTTAATCAAGTGTTGTGGTCTGAGGAAAAAGGAACTGCAGAGAAGGAACCTAAGCCGAACATAGACTAGATATGAGGAGGCAAGGTCTGAAACATTCTAAAGAATCAAGCTTAGGGTATGTGCACACGTCAGGATTTCTTGCAGAAATTTTCCTGACAAAAACCGGACATTTCTGCCAGAAATCCGCATGCGTTTTTACCGCGATTTTACCGCGTTTTGACGCGTTTTTGTGCGTTTTTTCCCAAATGCATAGAATTGCGGGAAAAACGCAGAAAATCCGCAAAAATAATGAACATGCTCATTTTTTTACCGCAATGCGTTTTTTTCGCGGAAAAAACGCATCCATGTGCACAAAACATGCAGAATGCATTCTAAATTATAGAATGCATAATGTATGCGTTTTTAATGAGTTTTTATAGCGTTTTTAGCGTGAAAAAACGTGAAAAAAACTCAAAAAAACCTGAACGTGTGCACATAGCCTTAAAGCATGTCAAGAAACAAAAGATAAAGATAAGATTCTACACAAGACCAGGAATAAACAGTGTAAGCTCATATTGAATAACTGCAAACAATAGAAAATATGTTACATAGAAATAATATTTACTGCACTTAATCTTACCTCATCAAACTTGTTTAGGTTGTTTGAGAGAAGACTCACAAGCTGCCCAGTACTAATTTTATCTAAAACTTTGCTGGATAATTTTAATGTCTGCATAAAGAATAAAAATAATACATTTATATTGTTTTGCCAATCAAGGAGACTCCTTTACAGATATCATTGTGTGCTATATATTAGAGATGAGCGGATGATCAATCTACGGAGGGCCAGGTTTGAGTCGAATTTAATGAAAGTCAAACATTTTGAGATTCGATTCACGGTTAGCAAAAAAAGAAAAATCTCTGACAGCGGCATCTAACTCTTGCTTCCGGGAAGCGACCTGGAAATCCCACCCATCAGTAACCCCGATGGGTCGGCATGACAACCAGAGGCCTCTATGGTTGTCACAGTCGGTGGTCGGTACTCATAGCAAGAGAGCATTTCTGCTACATACAGACGATCTGATCATCGCCTGTATGTAGCAGAGTCGATCGGACAACTGCAGCTTCTAGTCTCCCATGGAAATTCTAGAAGCATGCAAAAAGTAAAAAAAAAAAGTTTTTAAAAATATTTAAAAAATAAAAAAAATAAAAGTTCAAATTATCCCCCCTTTCACCCCATTCAAAATAAAAACAAACAAACAAATAAACACATGTTTGGTATTGTCGTGTTCAGAATCACCCTATCTATCAAGCTATGAAAATAATTAATCCAATCGGTAACTGGCATAGAGAATAAAAAGTCAAAACCCCAGAATTACGTTTGCATTAAAATGGAATAACGGGCGATTAAAATATTGTATACACCAAAGTGATATAATCAAAAACTTCAGAGCAGCACGCAAAATATCAGCCCTCACACGGCCCCAGATCCTGAAAAATGGAGACGCTACGGGTCTCGGAAAATGACGCTATTTTTTTTATTAACAGATTTTGGATTTCTTTTTAACACGTAAATAAAAAAGAACTTAGACATGTTAGGTGTCTATGAACTCATAATGACCTGGATAATCATAATGGCAGGTCTACTTTAGCATTTGGTGAACATGGTAAAAAAACAGACAAAAAAACTGTTGTGGAATTGCACTTTTTTTGCAATTTCACCGTACTTGGAATTTTTTTTCCCATTTTCGAGTACACAATATGGTAATACCAATGATGTAGGTCAAAAGTAGAACTTGTCCTGCAAAAAACAAGCCTGCACATGGCCAAATTGACGGAAAAATAAAAAAGCTATGGCTGTGGGAAAAAGGGGAGCGAAAAACAGAAACTCAAAAACGAAAAAGGGCTCCATAATAAAAGGGTTAAGCTGCCATCAGTGTTTCGTTAGTGATGCAAGGTGTCACCCTAATGCAATGTGCATCACTCACATTGTTTTCTCAAAGAAAAGCTGCCAGCATGATGTGTAAAAAAACACTTTATATCATTAGTAGATTGCATCAAATACCTTTCGTTTCAGTAATAGGGGTAGCACATTTTACCTCATCAGTGACGGTCAATCATGATACTGCTCAAAATTATTCACGCCCACCACATAGTGATTACAGTGACTGGTCTGACATCACAGCAATGGCCTCGGAAATCCCAAGCTTGCACACTGTGCATCAGCTCCCCAGGCATGCGCACTGAATCTGGATGTACGTCCCCAGCTTGTTTTCACATGTGAGCATGCTCAGCGGCGGTCAGCGGGAAGACAGTGGCACGCATAGCATGCGCGTTCACAAACTACCATGTGGCCCCTGAGTCACAGCAGCTACGGAGCATACACATATGTGAAATCAAGCTGGGGACGTACCCAGCCTCAGTGCTCATGTTCGGGCACCTGATGGGCAGTACGCAAGCGCCTGACCTGACAGGTTCCCTTTAAGCTGTTATGGTCAACGTGGTTCTCTCTCCTATGGCGTGTCAGCTATTATGAACAGCAGGGCCCTTGTTCTGTTCTGTAGAGTAGAATGTAATTCTTTTTTAAGAACCTAAAGCCACCATGAAAAAGCATATAAACTAATTTTATTTAAAAATAGCAAACATAATAATAAAGTACCTAAAAAACTGTTCATTTATCAGAGGGAAAAATGGTAATAGGAAATATTCAGCAGATAAGCATATACTCATATATCAAATAAGTTTCTAACCTTAATAAATATAAATACTTCTGTTTGTCAGTTTAGTCACCCTTAGATGTGAAAACATGCAGCTCCTGACAAAACTGTAGAGGCGGTGAAATGCACGTCGAGGTAACCAGCAGCAGCTCTCCTCTACTATAGCCACAGGTAATAGACCATCTGTCCGACCATGCAAACTAGCATTTGCCATTTTTATAGTGTAACTGTGCGCTTTACTTCCTGACTTGATAATTAAGAGCCAGCAGTCATATACAGTGGGGGTAATAAGCATTTGATCCCTTGCTGATTTTGTAGGTTTGGTTTTTAAGGTTAGGTTAATTTTAACATTGAGACATAGAATATCAAAAATAATATCCAGAAAATCACATTGTATAAATTATATAATTGTTTTTGCATTTTGCAGTGTGAAATAAGTATTTGATCCCTCAGGCAAACAAGACTTAATACATAGTGGCAAAACCCTTGTTGGCAAGCACAGCAGTCAGACTTTTTTTTGTAGTTGATGATGAGGTTTGTGCATGTCAGGAGGAATTTTGGTCCACTCCTTTTTGCAAATCATCTCTAAATCATTAAGATTTTTAAGCTGTTATTTGGCAACTGGGAGCTTAATAAGTTTTTTATGGGATTAAGGTCTAGAGACTGGCTAGGCCACTCCATGACCTTAATGTGCTTTTTTGAGCCACTCCTTTGCTGCCTTATTGTATGTTTTGGGTCATTATCTTGCTGGAAAACCCAGCCACGACCCATTTTTAATGTCCTGGTGGAGGGAAGGAAGTTGTCACTCATGATTTTATGGTACATGGCTCCATCCATTCTCGCACTGATGAGGTGAAGTAGTCCTGTGCCTTTAGCAGAGAAGCACCCCCAAAACATAATGTTTCCACCTCAGTGGGGACAGTGTTCTTTGGGTTATAGGCAGCATTTCTCTTCCTCCAAACACGGCGAGATGAGTTAATGCCATAAACCTCGATTTTTGTCTCACCTGACCACAGCACCATCTCCAAATCACTCACAGAATCATCCAGATGTTCATTGGCAAACTTCAGACAGGCCTGCACTTGTGCCTTCTTGAGCAAAGGGGGGCCTTGCGGGCACTGCAGGATTTTAAACCTTTGCGATGTAATGTGTAACCAATGGTTTTCTTGGTGACTGTGGTTCCAGATGCCTTGAGATCATTACAAGTTCCCCCTGTGTAGTTTAAGGCTGATCTCTCACCTTCCTCATGATCAAGGATACCCCATGAGGTGAGATTTTGCATGGTGCCCTAGATCGATGTCGATTGACAGTCATTTTGTATTTCTTCATTTTTTTACTATTACACCAACAATTGTCTCCTTCTCACCCAGCGTCTTACTGACATGCTTATAAAGCTCTTTGGTCTTGCCCATGTTGTAAAGGTTATAGTCTGACTGATTAATTGAGTCTGTGGACAGGAGTCTTTTATAAAGGTGACTATGTAAGACAGCTGTCATTAATGCAGGTGATAAGTTGATTAGGAGCTTCAAACTGGTCTGTAGAAGCCAGAACACTTAATGGTTGGTAAGGGATCAAATACTTATTTCTCACTGCAAAATGCAAATAAGTTTATATAATTTATTCAATGTGATTTTCTGGATTTTATTTTTGATATTCTATCTCTCAGTACTAAAATTAACCTACGCTTAAAATTATACACTATTCATGTCTTTGTCAGTGGGCAAACTTACAAAATAAGCAAGAGATCAAATACTTATTTCCCCCACTGCATGTGTTAGGCCGGTTTCACATTAGCGTTTTGAGGAGCTGTGGAGGGCTGCGGACTTCCTCTGTGAAGCTCCGCCCTCGGCCGCACCTCCGCCACTAGCTCTGTCTACTTCTGCATGCGGCCTGCATGCGGCCTGCGTACCTACCTTTAACATTAGGTACGCAGGTCGTGCCACTATATGCGGATGCTTCCGCATGCGTCGTTTTGACGATGCGGCGACCAGCGTAGGACGCAGCGTGTAGCAATTTTTTTTCTCCCCATCGTCAAAATGACGCATGCGGAAGCATCCGCATACAGCGGCACGACCTGTCTACCTAATGATAGGTGCGCAGGCCGCATGCAGGCCGCATGCAGAAGTAGGCGGAGGTGTGGCCGAGGGCGGGCTTCACGGAGTTCTAAACAGCAAGAGCACAAGAAGAGGATTCAGAGATCCTCCAAAAAATAGAAAAAAACAGCAAAACAAGGCAGAGCTTCTTACCTGCCTAGGCCTCTAAACAAATGCATCAGGATGCAGTGGACCCATGTGGTTAAGATGGAGACACCACAGGTGCAGCATAACCGATGAGGCAGCCACTCTCAACCTACCAAACTAATGGAGGGGGTGGCTGCTTGGCACAATGCTGCACATAAAAGACTTGTATGTGGCGCTGTTCACACTATGGAGATGCACAGCATCCAGGCAAGCCTAGTAGTGACACCCTTCTATTAGATCAGGCGGGCCTGCCCAGCGCTTCACGGAGGAAGTCCGCAGCCCTCCGCAGCTCCTCAAAACGCTAGTGTGAAACTAGCCTTAGCCACATCTACAGACTACTATACTGACAGACAGAAATATTCATATTTATTAAAACCAAAATTATTCACTCCCACCACATTGTGATTGATTTCTGTGACTGGCTTGATATCACGGCAACGGCCTCGGAAATCTGGTGCTTGCGCACTGGCCATTAGGTCCCTGAGCATGCGCACTGAATTCAGGTGTACGTCCCCAGCTTGTTTTCACATGTGCGTATGCTCTGAAGCTGCTGTAAGTCAGTGGCCTCATGATAGATTGTGAACGCACATGCTATGCGTACCACTGTCTTCTCGCACCCCGCCGATGAGCATGCTCACATATGAAAACAAGCTGGGGACATACACCCAGATTTAGTGCACATGCCTGGGGAGCTGATGCGCAGCGCAGCACACAAGCTTGGGATTTCAGAGGCCATTGCTGAATAGTTCCTGTTACCACTTTTCCTTTTGATAAATAAACAGGATTTTTTAGGTACTTTATTATTATTTGCTATATTTAGATAACATTTTTTATTATCTTTGTTTATTATCTTCTGATTGCATGCTCCTTCATGGTCGCTTTTAGGTTATATTGCTAGTATTGGAAGGGATCACTTTCCCATTGTTTAAGAGTAATTTTGTTGGTTAAATGTGTCTTCTTTTGTCTGTAGGGATCTCTCTTCTTTAGAGTGTAATCTCTTTTTGTCTACAGGGTTTTTTCTCTCTCTCTCTCTCCTTGTCTCTAAATTCTAAGCACTTATGGTCAGCAGGGCTGTTTCCCCTTTCACCCACATGTGTTTTACAAGCACTGAAAAGCTTTCCAGCATCGAGATTTGCGTGAATTTATTCACCACAAATCACATTTTTGAGAAAAATTATGCAAAGTTGGCATATTTGAATTTCAAAAGATCCGTTCATCTCTGCTATATATAACAAAAATGGGAAATGAAAATAAGCGATACTTGCCTTTTTATAAATTAAACTGAACATTGCTATCCTCATTTGCATCCCTATATGATGGAGGCCGAATATGGCAGGATGTAGAAGCAGCATTCTGATAGCAAAGAGAAGAGATAGGCCGATTGCCAAGTAGTAAGCAATGGATCGCTCCAGCTTGTTATTTGTGTCATAAGAAGCTATAATTCTTCCAAGAAGAAGTGGTTGGACAGCTTTGGTGACTTCCTAAGATGGAATGGAATGTATTAGAAAGGCATTATTAGTATTATCCATTTATTTTTAGATTTAAATAAAAATACATGACCTTCACAAAATCATACAACATGAGGCAGTACCTTACTGTTAACTAGAAGGTAGGGCAGTTCTGAACACCACAAACAGGATGGGCAACAAGTGTCCTGACAGTTGTGTATCAGATCGAGACAATACGCTCAGTTGTCGCTAATCTTTGGCTGTCATTTTCTTCTTTCTTGTGCTACTGCCCAGTTTTACTTAATGACTTTCATTTATGGAAAGATGGGCTGGATGGTGGCCAGTACAAGACTTGCTCATCGACTCTCATAATAGAGTTGCATAACTCCTTCCTGTACAATAAAGTAGGTGTAAAGTGCTACCCAAGCCAGATATGAAAGTCCTTATGTTTGCACTGTACAGTATTTAAGAAGTTAGCAATTTGGTGTTTGAATGGGCCACCTTCCTGATCCAGCAATATCTTCAGTCTACTTGTCTGCCCCATTGCCCTCCTCTTTGCTCAGAAATCGGTGCGAGTGAGGTGGTCAGTGTGAGACTGTGGCTAGTTGACAAAATAGCTCTAAAGGCTCACTCTAATCTATAGAGAACTTTGCTGCACATCCTTTCGAATTGAACCCTAAGTTTTCTAGTTATTAGTTAGTGTGAATCAGAAACAGGAATTATACCCCAATAGTCAGTAATTAGCTCACAGTCAAACTACAAATGACATTGTCATCTGGGGAACCTTTGAAGCCATTTATGATGTCAGATCCTGGGACCACTGCAGGATCTTTTAGTGCTCTAGTGCAACCCTGTGAACAGCAGAAAATATTTCAAATGAAAAAAAAAATCATGATTCAACAATAATTTGTAGTACTTAGCACTATGAGAAGAACTTGGCACTCAAAATGGTGAAAGGTGAAATAAAGTCTCTTTTTATTGTTGCAATCAAAAGTTGAACGTTTTCGGTCTTAAAATCAGACCTCCATCAGAATTGATTGCCAAAGGTTAGTGAGGGGCCATATATAACGTCCTTCACTGAGGAAGTACTTAGATTAACATCAGTTGTAATTGATAGTGAGTGATGTAAAGCAAATAAAGGGGGGTTGCATCATCTTAAATGGGTAAAATTTCAAAGTGCTTGAAAAACAAGCAATGTTACAATTACCTTATATACTCGAGTATAAGCCGAGATTTTCAGCCCAAATTTTTGGGCTGAAAGTGCCCCTCTCGGCTTATACTCGAGTCATGGTCGGCGGCAGGGTCGGCGGGTCAGGGGGAGAGAGGACTGTCGCATACTCACCTGCTCCTGGTGCTCCTGGCGCTGTCCCTGCCTGTCCCATGGTCTTCGGGTGCCGCAGCTCTTCCTCTGTTCAGCGGTCATGTGGTACCACTCATTAAAGTAATGAATATGGACTCCACTCCCATAGGGGTGGAGCCGCATATTCATTCCTGTAATGAGCGGTACCAGTGACCACTGACAGAGGAAGAAGCTGCAGTGCCCAGAGACCATCTGTCCGGGAGAAGGAGCCAGGGACCACGCCGGAGCAGGTGAGTATTTCATATTTAGTCTTACGCATCCTCTGCAGCGACTGTTCAGGTCAGAGGGTGCGATGACGTATTAGTGTGCGTGCCTCCCTCTGCCTGAACAGTCAGTGCGGAGAGATGGAACGCTGAGGATCAGCGGGCAGCGACGAGAGGCGAGTATGTCATTTTTTTTATTGCAGCAGCATTATATGTAGCACAGCTTTATATGGAGCATCTATGGGGCAATAATAAACGGTATGGAGCATTATATGTGGCACAGTTTTAGGCCGGCGTCACAATAGGTGTACGAAAATACGGTCCGTTATTTACTTGTTATTAAAAAAATTCTCTTTTTTCAAAAAAAGGGGGGATTTTACATTTTATTGCATAATGCTCAGAGCCTAGGTTGCCAACAACTGCTGCAGTCTATCAGCTTTGGATGGTCTCCCAGGCAAAGAGTACAGCTCTTTGCTACAGAGCTTGTAAGTCCAGCTCTGAAGTACAACTGCACTCTTCCTGTAATACAATTCTGTTTAACAACATGATATAACTCTTAATGTACCATGTGGTCTACAGTGGGGCTTGAAAGTTTGTGAACCCTTCCATCATTTACCTAAAAAGAAAGACACAGTCTAATATTTGTAGCTCATTTGTTTCCTTTGGTACTCTTTAACTAATTTTAGGATTTATAAAAATCTGATGTAGTTTTAGTTCAAATGTATGCAAAAATGTGCAAAATTCGGAATCGTTCACTAACTTTTAAGAACCACTGTATGTTACTGAGGTCAGACATCAGTTGAGTTCAGATATGGACAGACCTAACCTTAATGTTTAGAGTGACAATGTACCAGGGATCTCCTGCTCTCTATCTCTTTCAATGGGCATAAATTAAGGTTTAAATTCCCCAGATCTTTTGGAACATGGGCCACAACTTTATTTATTGGCAGAAATGGTAAGAAGGTAAATATTACCATGGAATATTGGCTGAATACATTACTTCAAGGCCAATGTGCTGATGGATGAGATGACTTTTGTAAGTTGAATCAATTAGGTTGTAGAATTATTACATTATGACTTCCAAGGTGTATTGGATGATCCAAAATGCAAATAAATAATCATTTTATAGTTTTAGGTAAAGTAGACTGTTACGTATTACGGAACCACTCAGCACCCAGAATATGTTGTGCAGTTATATGTATGTATAATAAGTTCCATGTGAGATGCATGTCCCTAATGCATCAGTCCACAGGCTGCGCCCCTGGGCAGAGGGGACAAGATATTCCCCTTTTGTCCGCCCCCACCTTTGTAATTCCCACAGTAAATATTGGCAGGTTCCGGCCACCTGCGGCTATTGTAATGTATGTCTGGCCTGCCGCTTTTCTATTGGCCTGCCCTCTGTATCTGTGTGATATATTCTGTGTCCTGAGAGTGAAGTGTTGTCAGACTGGAAATACGTGGAGAAGCAATGATCTTTTATATGCGCCCATGTAACCAAGCAATTCCAGTCAGCGTCCTTCATTCAGACTCCAGACAAAGCAGAGTGGACCTCCTGAAACACGGGGTGGTACTGAAAGAGGTACCCCAGCTTGGTAGACCCCGTTACATAGACTACTAAAAGAAAGGGTAAATGACTTGTGATACTTGATTGGTACTTTATCAAATACATGTAAAGAATGTTGTTCTTTTTTTTTCTTCAAATAATGCAAAATGCAATATATAGCAAATGATTCAAACAATATAAAACTAATGTCACAAAGCATGAAATAAAATGTCTTTAGACAGGACTTGCCCACAGTGTTCTATTTATTTTATTAATTTACGAGGCAACCTAGGAGGTTGACCGCTGAAGGATGATTTTAACTTGATATTAAGAACAATATTAACAACACTGAATTAAAATACACTATAAGGGCGCAGTCAGATAGCTGTATAAATTGGACTGAGATCAGAATGCAGTGTACGGAATGGCTAGCAGCTCTCCTGACCAGAACGTGAAAGCCATCTGACTGAGCCCTTGCAGTGAATAAGAAAAAATGTGAGATAAAATTTGCGTTAAAAAAATGGATATCGTATATATACGACAGTATAAGCCGACCCCCCTAATTTTGCCACAAAAAAATTGGCAACTTAATGACTCGAGTATAAGCCTAGGGTGGGAAATGCGGCAGCTACCGGTAAATGTCAAAAGTAAAAATAGATACCAATAAAAGTAAAATTAATTGAGACATCAGTAGGTTAAGTGTTTTTGAATATCCATATTGAATCAGGAGCCCCATATAATGCTCCATAAAGTTTTTGATGACCCCCATAAGATGCTCCATATTAAAATATGCCCCATATAATCCTGCATAAAGGTTAATATTGGCCCCATAAGATGCTCCATAAAGATATTTGCCCCATATAGTGCTGCACAAACCTTGATTATGGCCCCATAAGATGCTCCATACAGACACTTACCCCATATAATGCTCCACAAACATTAATTATGGCCGCATAGGATGCTCTATACAGACATTTGCCACATATAGTGCTGCACAAACATTGATTATGGCCCCATAAGATGCTCCATACAGACACTTGCCACATACAATGCTGCACAAACGTTGATTATGGCCCCATAAGATGCTCCATGCAGACACTTGCCCCATATAGTGCTGCACAAACGTTATGGCCCCATACAGACACTTGCCCCATATAATGCTGCACAAACGTTATGGCCCCATACAGACACTTGCCCCATATAATGCTGCACAAACGTTATGGCCCCATAGACACTTGCCCCATATAGTGCTGCACAAACGTTATGACCCAATAAAGACACTTTCCCCATACAGTTCTGCACACACGTTATAGCCCCATACAGACACTTGACCCATATTGTTATGACCTGGTGGTTAGGAGCACCCGGAATGACCTGATAGTTAAGCCTCATACAGGACGAGCTCTGGGATGTGGGAGCTCTGCTGACCGCAAGCCCTAGTACTATCACACACACTAGAATTAGCCGTGGAGCGCTCCTGACCAGACCTAGGCGCCTCGTCACAGCCTAGGAACTATCTAGCCCTAGAGATAGAAAATAAAGCCTACCTTGCCTCAGAGAAATTCCCCAAAGGTAAAGGAAGCCCCCCACATATATTGACTGTGAGTAAAGATGAAAGTCACAAACGCAGAAATGAAACAGGTTTCAGCAAAGGGAGGCCAGACTTACTAAATAGACAGAGGATAGGAAAGGTAACTTTGCGATCAGCACAAAAACCTACAAAAGACCACGCAGAGTGTGCAAAAAAGACCTCCGCACCGACTCATGGTGCGGAGGGACCACTCTGCATCCCAGAGCTTCCAGCTAGCAAGACAAAATCATGAAAACCAGCTGGACAAGAAAACAGAGAACAAAATAAGACTATAATGAACTTAGCTTCTGCAGGAGAAGGCAGGTCACCAGAGAGATCCAGGAGCGAACTGAACGAATGCAAAAACATTGACAGCTGGCATGGAGTAACGATCTGAGAGGAGTTAAATAGAGCAGCCAACCAAAGGATAAACCACGTCACCTGTGTAAGGAACTCTACTAGTCCATCTATCAGGGACAAACAGTTTCTCCGTAGGACAACGGTCAGGTCTATCAGCCTGAAACTTTTGCAGCACACGCCGCAGATCAGGGGAAATGGCAGACAAAATTACCCCTTCTTTAAGAATACCCGCCGGCTCCGGAACACCCGGAGAGTCAGGCACAAAACTCCTTGACAGGGCGTCAGCCTTCACATTCTTAGATCCCGGAAGGTATGAAACCACAAAATCAAAACGGGAGAAAAAGAGCGACCATCGAGCCTGTCTAGGATTCAACCGTTTGGCAGACTCGAGATAAGTTAAATTCTTGTGATCCGTCAAGACCACCACACGATGTTTAGCTCCTTCAAGCCAATGTCGCCACTCCTCGAATGCCCACTTCATGGCCAACAACTCCCAATTGCCCACATCATAATTGCGCTCAGCAGGCGAGAATTTTCTAGAAAAGAAGGCACAGGGTTTCATCACCGAGCCATCAGAACTTCTTTGCGACAAAACAGCCCCTGCTCCAATTTCAGAAGCATCAACCTCAACCTGAAAAGGGAGCAAAACATCTGGCTGGCACAACACAGGGGCAGAAGCAAAACGACGCTTCAACTCCTGAAAAGCCTCTACAGCCGCAGAGGACCAATTGACCACATCAGCACCTTTCTTGGTCAAATCAGTCAACGGTTTAGCAATACTGGAAAAATTAGCGATGAAGCGACGATAAAAATTAGCAAAGCCCAGGAACTTCTGTAAGCTCTTCTCAGATGTCGGCTGAGTCCAATCGTAAATGGCCTGAACTTTAACAGGGTCCATCTCCATAGTAGAAGGGGAAAAAATGAAACCCAAAAATGAAACCTTCTGAACTCCAAAGAGACACTTTGACCCCTTCACAAACAAGGAATTCGCACGAAGGACCTGGAACACCATTCTGACCTGCTTCACATGAGACTCCCAATCATCCGAAAAGACCAAAATGTCATCCAAATATACAATCATGAATCTATCCAGGTACTCTCGGAAGATGTCATGCATAAAGGACTGAAACACAGATGGAGCATTAGAAAGCCCGGATGGCATAACCAGGTACTCAAAATGGCCCTTGGGCGTATTAAATGCCGTTTTGCATTCATCACCCTGTTTAATTCGCACAAGATTATACGCACCACGAAGATCTATCTTGGTGAACCAACTAGCCCCCTTAATCCGAGCAAATAAATCAGACAGCAGCGGCAAAGGATACTGAAATTTGACTGGGATCTTGTTAAGAAGGCGGTAATCAATACAAGGTCTCAAAGAACCATACTTCTTGGCCACAAAAAAAGAACCCTGCTCCCAATGGTGACGACGACGGACGAATATGACCCTTCTCCAAGGATTCCTTTATATAACTCTGCATAGCGGCGTGTTCTGGCACAGATAAATTAAATAGACGGCCCTTAGGAAACTTACTACCAGGAATCAAATTAATAGCACAGTCGCAATCCCTATGAGGAGGTAGGGCACCAGATTTGGGCTCTTCAAATACATCCCGGTAATCTGATAAAAACTCAGAGACTTCAGAAGGAGTGGATGGCGAAATTGACAGCAATGGAACATCACCATGTACCCCCTGACAACCCCAGCTGGACACAGACATAGATTTCCAATTACTTAGTTACTGAAGTTGAGTGCTAGACTTTTTGTGCTATATAGATTTCCAATCCAACACTGGATTATGGACCTGTAGCCATGGCAACCCCAAAACGACCACATCATGCAGATGATGCAACACCAAAAAGCGAATATCCTCCTGATGTGCAGGAGCCATGCACATGGTCAATTGAGTCCAGTACTGAGGCTTATTCTTGGCCAAAGGCTTGCATCAATTCCTCTCAATGGAATAGGATACTGCAAGGGCTCCAAGAAAAAACCACAGCGCCTGGCAAACTCTAAGTCCATCAAATTCAGGGCAGCGCCTGAATCCACAAATGCCATTACAGAATAGGACGACAGAGAGAAAATCAGAGTAACGGACAAAAGAAATTTAGACTGTACCATACCAATGGTGGCAGACCTAGCGAACCGCTTAGTGCGCTTAGGACAATTGGAGATAGCATGAGTGGCTTCACCACAGTAAAAACACAGCCCATTCCGACGTCTGTGTTCTTGCCGTTCAGCTCTGGTCAAAGTCCTATCACACTGCATAGGCTCAGGCCTATGCTCAGAGAAAACCGCCATATGGTGCACAGCTTTGCGCTCACGCATGCGCCGATCGATCTGAATGGCCAAAGACATAGACTCATTCAGACCAGCAGGCGTGGGAAATCCCACCATGACATCCTTAAGGGCTTCAGAAAGACCCTTTCTGAAAATTGCCGCCAGGGCACATTCATTCCACTGAGTAAGCACAGACCACTTTCTAAACTTCTGACAGTACACCCCCGCTTCATCCTGACCCTGACACAAAGCCAGCAAGATTTTCTCTGCCTGATCCACTGAATTTGGTTCATCATAAAGCAATCCAAGCGCCAGAAAAAATGCATCAACATCACGCAATGCAGGATCTCCTTGCGCAAGGGAAAATGCCCAGTCTTGAGGGTCACCACGTAACAAAGAAATAATGATTTTTACCTGTTGAACGGGGTCACCAGAGGAGCGGGGTTTCAAAGCTAGAAACAGTTTACAATTATTTTTGAAATTCAAGAACCTAGATCTATCCCCAGAAAATAAGTCAGGAATAGGAATTGTAGGCTCTAACATAGGATTCTGAACCACAAAATCTTGAATGTTTTGTACCCTTGCAGTGAGATGATCCACACAAGAGGACAGACCTTGAATGTCCATAGCTACACCTGTGTCCTGAACCACCCAAAGGTCTAGGGGAAAAGAAAGACAAAACACAGTGCAAAGAAGAAAAAAAATGGTCTCAGAAGTTCTCTTATCCCTCTATTGAGATGCATTAATACTTTTGGCCAGCTGTACTGTTATGACCTGGTGGTTAGGAGCACCCGGAATGACCTGATAGTTAAACCTCATACAGTACGAGCTCTGGGATGTGGGAGCTCTGCTGACCGCAAGCCCTAATACTATCACACACACTAGAAATAGCCGTGGAGCGCTCCTGACCAGACCTAGGCGCCTCGTCACAGCCTAGGAACTATCTAGCCCTAGAGATAGAAAATAAAGCCTACCTTGCCTCAGAGAAATTCCCCAAAGGTAAAGGAAGCCCCCCACATATATTGACTGTGAGTAAAGATGAAAGTCACAAACGCAGAAATGAAACAGGTTTCAGCAAAGGGAGGCCAGACTTACTAAATAGACAGAGGATAGGAAAGGTAACTTTGCGATCAGCACAAAAACCTACAAAAGACCACGCAGAGTGTGCAAAAAAGAACTCCGCACCGACTCACGGTGCGGAGGGACCACTCTGCATCCCAGAGCTTCCAGCTAGCAAGACAAAATCATGAAAACCAGCTGGACAAGAAAACAGAGAACAAAATAAGACTATAATGAACTTAGCTTCTGCAGGAGAAGGCAGGTCACCAGAGAGATCCAGGAGCGAACTGAACGAATGCAAAAACATTGACAGCTGGCATGGAGTAACGATCTGAGAGGAGTTAAATAGAGCAGCCAACCAAAGGATAAACCACCTGTGTAAGGAACCTCAGAAGCAGCAGCTTCACTCATAGCCACCAGAGGGAGCCCACAGACAGAACCCGCCGAAGTACCATTCACGACCACAGGAGGGAGTCCGACAACAGAATTCACAACACCATATAGTGCTGCACAAACGTTATGGCCCCATACAGTGCTGCACAAACGTTATGGCCCCATACAGACACTTGCCCCATACAGTGCTGCATAAACGTTATGGCCCCATAAGATGCTCCATACAGACACTTGCCCCATTTGCTGTTGCTGCAAAAAAAAAAAATCACATACTCACCTCTCTGTCGCTCAGGCCCCCGGCACTTTCAATATTCACCTGACTTCGTTACGGCACCGCTCCATCTTCAGCGTCTTCTGCACTGACGTTCAGGCAGAGGGCGCGCACTAACCACGTCACCGCGCCCTCTTACCTGAGCGTCACTGCAGAACACGCTGAAGACGGAGCAGCACCGGAACAAGGAGCAGGTGAATATCGCGCAGCGCTCCCCTCCCCGTTATACTCACCTGGCGCTGTGCAGTCCCTGCTTCCCCGGCACTGCAGCTTCTTCCTGTATTGAGCGGTTACCGTTACCGCTCATTACAGTAATGAATATGCAGCACCACATCTATAGGAGGTGGAGCTGCATATTCACTACTGTAATGAGCGGTACCATGTGACCGCTCAGTACACGAAGAAGCTGCCGGCGCCGAGAAGCCAGGGACCTGCAGGGACTGCGCCAGGAGTAGGTGAGTATTATTAGACAGCCCCCGCTCCCCCTTCCCTGCCGACCCCTGGGTATGATTCGAGTATAAGCCGAGAGGGGGACTTTCAGCCCAAAAAAGTGGACTGAAAAATCTTGGCTTATACTCAAGTATATATACGGTAATTGAGAATTGTTAACAAATGTTGGTAAATGTAAAAATAATTAACATGAATACTAAAGTACATAGTCAACTTGTCATGGTACAAAATACTCAAAATCATTATATATTTAAATAAACTTGTCTTCTCACCCCAAGGTAGAGTAAAATACCGTAGAAAAGGAATTTCCAGAAAAAACAACGTTTTAGTGCGTTGATTAACTTGGGATTTGTCTTTGATGTTGCCAATTCCCTGTCCCATTCTCTAAAGGAAAAACACAAAACAAGATAGTTATCCATCAAATGCAGCATTTACACTTGTAACATTCCTCCTAATTTCCAGGTATTTCCAGGGAAACTTAGCAAGGTCAAATAATGATGGCAATAAAAACAAAGCTTTAGAAAACCAAAGTGATCTATTCTTCATGATCATAAAAATGTTAGTGCAGGGACAGCTCATTCATGCCTTTGACAGATTTAGGTACCCAACTATATATCTCATGGCAGGGAGTTAATTCATGTAAAGGTCATTCTATGTCTAAAAACTGCCAGGGATCTTAAGACCAATGCAAAACAATAGGCAAATAAAGTTTTTGGATTTCATCCAGTGCTCAGCAAGACGAAAACAAAGACAGACTATTCTCACTGGTAACAATGCAGACAAAGCTGACTTGTTGATAGAATAACATCTTATCTATCAATGTAGAAATGAGGCAAATCAAAACTTTTCTTACACTCTTATTGAGACTTTGTTTCTGAGTGTGACAGATGGCACAAACGAGCATATAATCACAGATAAGACAGGTATAGGCAACAGTCTTCCTATGAACTGTCACAATATGCATTAGCTGAAATGTAGAGAAAAATGTAAAGCCCAAAACGTGCATAAGAATAAAAAGCCATCATTATACATATTACGATAAATTTAAACTTTGGGTCGTGCTACGATCCTTTACTTTCAGATCCTAGTGCTGAACAGGTCAAAGAATATCACCCTGGCACAATATAGGGACATCAAATGTGTGCCACGATGACATCTGAGCCATATTCTGCCAGAGAAAGCGGTAAGAATATAAATATAGAGAGAGCTTCTTTGCATGGTTGAATTTGCCATCTATGATGCCTCTTGGAATTTTTTTTCCTGAAAAGATATGAACTCAGGTAAGGGAGAAAAGGACCAAAGAAACAGCTAATACTGCAAAGATTTTTTGACAGAAAACAGATGGGACATTAATGAAAAATCTTGCTGCATCCTGTGTTCAAAGCCCATTCTTGCTCCCCATAGAACCTCCATAAAAAATGATCATTGTATGGCTGCCAAAAAGGACAGCCACATCGTCTTCAATAAGAATAAGCCAAATTATTCTTCCTCGAGAGCCAGTAGCAGTGTTCCCCAATACAGATCTAGTCAAACAATGACTCTGTGGCAAAAAATTCATATTCTGTCAGTTGGGTATCGCTGTTTGTGAGGGATCAATCATTCTAACATGTACTTTATTAATTTAAATCTCAGGCAGAATGAATATACTGACTGGATCCCTTTAAATCTCAGATCGTTCTTGGCTTTTCAGTTTAAGGAGGTTCTAATCAATTATTGGCACCCTTCCTTTTATAATTGTGCATTCCGAGCGATTTGTCAATCACCGATTAGGATCACCCTTTTACTGAAATTCCACAATGAGGAAGAATATATAGGGTCAGTAGATTCACTCTGCCTGAATTACCCTCGGCATGAATCAGTGTTTGGATTCGTGATTGCGGCCATGGACGGTTTTGTTCTAAAGGGAACCTGTCAAAAGAATTGTGCTGTCAGAACCATGTATGATTGCAGTCAGGTATTTTCTTTTCTGAAATGCATCAGAGTTTTAAAATTTCAACAGGGACTTTAGGGAGAGACCTGGCTAGTCTCAGGGCTCCTTATCATTGACTCGCTCCAGTTGGTTCACAGGTGTCTCCCTAAATACACACATGTAAAAAACCTGTCAATCACCTGCAGCAATGCAGAGAGAAGCCTGTTGAGGGCGCAGAAGGACTAGTCAGGTCTGTCCCTATAGTCACCATCTAGCTTTTCAACCCGAGTTTTATTTGAAGTGACACAGCATTTCAGCGTAAAACATACCCGTCTGCAATCTCACTGTGTGACTCCTATTCATACTGCCCATAGATCAGAAAGCATGAATCTAATGACAGATTCCCTTTAAATGAATAAAACACAGAGTGTACTGAATTCTTTTTAATAAAACCATATATCTCGTCTTCTTTCTAGCTCCATATCATGCTCCTGTAAATTGGACTGCCTGCATTTTCAATGTGAGAGGCTCACTTTAATTTCTCCAGCATTTTGTGCCACGGTACCTCTTTATAGGATCAGATTACACCAATTAGCCTTTGCTCTCTGTGCTCATGAGCTTTTGGCATTCATTCACAGATGTTTAAAAAAAATGATATGTATAGTTTCATGAAATTCTATGCTCTTTGTTTGAACCAGATAGCAAACGGATAAGAAATTCTGTTGTTTGAATATGCTCTCACACAGTGAGAGTGCATCATTGAATATTCACGGAGTACATGAACCCTAACATGATTAGTGTAAGATATTCTTGATTCATCACCATTAAATATATCGTCTTAAATTATATTGTCCTTTCAGTAGAAAGGTATTTCTATCGAACTGTTCAATTTTCAACTCAAAGGCCCAACTTATCTGTGAGGCACGTACGTGTTCCACACATGTTTTACACGGACAGAACACATAACCATTACTGCCTATAGGGGTGCTCACATGTTCGAGTGGTCCGAAAAAAAATCATGTTGACAAGTCCGTTTTTGATCGAAATCATAGATGAAAATTATCCATACAAGTCTAGGGATCCGTGAAAGTCACGGACACCACACGGATGGCATCTGAGGGCAATCCATCTGCTGGTCGGGATTATCACTGTTGCGGATAGGAGAAACATTGTAAAAACCAATGCACTGACTAAATACTAATGAAACTCAGATCCAAAACACTGATGAACAACAATCCATGTTTTTATGTATAAGAAAATGGCAGATGTCTGAATGAGACTTAATACCGTACAGTAAAACAAAAACACCAAGATTGGAAATCAAATATGGTAAGCAATATATAAAATATTGAAATTAAGGCCAAGACATAGAAACGTATGTAAAAGAATGCCTTTATTTATTATATAAAGGCACGGATGATTGACCTCGTGGAGACCAAAACATCCAACACCGCGGAGACACCATCACGTGTTTCTCAACGCAGTGATCCAGAACACTGCCCCCATCCCTTATGGGAAATATGCAAATGCATGTAGAGGAGCTGCGGAGACACCATCACGTGTTTCTCAACGCAGGCAGTGAATAGCCAGGCCTTTCCCCGGGAAGGAACAACCAAGGGAAGGGCAGCATCCAATAAAGGAAAACATCCAATAAAGGAAAACCACCTATGCCAAGCATGGTATCCATCCATAGACAGCTGTTTCGGGGTTTTTGCCCCTCATCAGTGTGGAGTAGGAAACTGGCTATCAGGAGCAGTGCCTAGTAGCGAGATATATGACAAAAAATGATAAAAGAACAGTGATGCGCGTCCGGGTGCGCTGTACTTGGAGGGATTTTGTCATATATCTTGCTTCTGGCACATGGCATTTATGTAGGATATAGGTATATACACCTATATCATTATATTTTATTTATTAGCCCATAGCTTGATTATTTGGCTCCTCACAGTATAGTATTTGCACATGTCTAGTTTTATTACTGCATTTATTGCATTATTTGCACTTTTTGCACATTGCTTCTTTGCACAACACTTATATATGTAGATACATGTATTGTGCCTACCACGGTCCAAGTCTTATATGATTTTTTCATTTTTCTATCCGTCTGGTCATTATTTTATTGTTTTACACTTTTTGATTAATTCTTCCAAGTACAGGCACATTATGTAGTGCCATTTGCCATATAATAAATAAAGGCATTCTTTTACATACAGTACGTTTATATGTCTTGGCCTTAATTTTGATATTTTATATTTTATATATAGTTTACCATATTTGATTTCCAATCTTGGTGTTTTTGTTTTGCTAAATATTCCGAATGGTCTGCCATTCATTTTGTTATGCAGCTGTTACTCTTCTCTCTTATTAATTTTATTTACAATTAAATTTGATCAAATATATATATATACCCTTCTTGGTTGGAGAATAGGTTCGCTGCATATACGTTTCCTTAATACCGTACAGTGACTACAACTTCCAAGTATGAAATGGGCAATACGCTGTCATGGTTTTGGCTTATAGATTAAACACCAATATATTGCTCCTCTATGTACCTTTCAAGTTGTTCAGACAGATTATCTGCAGAGTCCCCGGTAGAAATTTGGTAAATATCTGACAATTCCAATCGCTGCCGGTATCCTTTCCTCAAAATTGGCTTCGTCCAACTGGAATGAAACAAAACTTTAACTGTTAATGACAGGATAACATTAAGAAATAAGTCTTTCTTCCATTGACAATAATACTCATGGGTATTTTTGGGAAGAAGTACAATACTTCAGTCAGGAATTCATTTTAACAGTATATATTTTATTTTATGTAAATTAATATTGGTAGAAATATTTCCAGAAATGCACAGGTCAATACAGTTGTTCCCTTTTTTCCTATGTGCTTAAGATAGGTTGTTATATATAATGGATAATGATGATAAGAATATTAGAAGTCAACAAAAGTCCCATAACCCTTAAAGTAGAAAAAAGCTGCAAGCTGGGTGCTTGGGCACAGCAACATATGACATACAGATAACTCGGCAACTTTTACCATATGAATTACTCAGAGTAAGTGCACATTATGCCTTGAGGAACCGGGATGGAGGTGTCACTCATGCGCTGCTGATGACGGATCCAAGGTGAATTATAGTAAAAACTTATTGTGCAGGTTTTAAAAGTCAACGCGTTTCAAGGTCACGCAGGACCTCTTCATCGGGACAAAAACCTAGGACCAGGTTAGGCCTATGACACTCAGCTCAAGCTCTGTCAGAATGTGATGCGATTCTCTTGCATGAGAGAATTGCAGCACAGGTGTGGAGAAGATGGGGAACTTACTTTCTCTATCTTCTCCATTGTCTGTGTCTGCTTAAATAGTGAGACGATTGGCCGTGATATAAGCCAGTGTGAGTGAGCCCTTTTTTTTAAAGATGTGCTCAGATGTCCAACCCTATTATGGGCTGTTAGGCAGGGTATTTAACAAGTAATATACAAATGCTGGTAGGTTATAAGCTATAATGGTAGGATGAGACAAGCTCTCTTGGTCCTCATAAGCACTCTCTAGTGTGCCCTGCTACCCAGGAAAGCTTAATAGCCATTGGAAGCACAATCATTAATTTAATTGCCCCCGTGAAATCCCTATTTTCCCACGCAGTCCCTGACATTTCCGTTGGTCACCATCTCTTGCGAATACACTTGAATTTTTTCAAATACTTAATTTTGTCACATAGTGACCTAGACTGCGAAGAACTGTACATACAATCCTTGTTTTTGTTTTCATCTTCTCTATCTCCGAAGCATTCGTGAGCTTTATACTGAATGCCAATGTGTTACAGGTAAAATTATGGCCCCGAGTTGTCAAAGTGTTTTGGCCAGAAACCTGTCATAAAACGCTTTGACAAGTCTCTATATTTTTGCGTAACTTGAGTCTATGCAAACATTCTGCAATGTTTGTAGCTTTTATACCAGTTCCGCCAAAGTGGGTAGAGCTGGGGTGGGAAGGGGTTGGGATGCCACAGTTCGTCTAATTCAGGACCAGCTGTGGTATGCCTTAAGCTAGAAATCTTACTCCAGTCCCTGACTGGAGTAATATTTGTGGCAAGGCTTATGGAGGCGTACCAGGGCCGGCGTCAGCACCTGGCACAGCGGGCAAATGCTGGGGTCCTGGGGAGAGAGGGGGGCCCACTTAGCTGTCATAGATACAGCTGGGAGAGCAGAGCAGGAGATAACATGCTCTCTCCCCCCACAAAGTCACTGCTGGCTGCGTTCTATTAACCCCTATGTGCCAGCTCTGACACAAGCATCTTCTCACTCAGTCAGTGCAGCCAGGCAGGCACACATAGGGGTTAACAGAAGGCAGCCAGCGTGACTGTTTGTGGGCGGAGAGAGCACCTTCTCTGCTCTCCCCCTGGCTGGCTGCAGACAGTGCTGAAGTTTATCAGGCAGATTCCGGAGGAGCTCCGTCCTACCAGTGCCTGAGTGCAAAGGTATCTTGCAGTTGTGGCTCAGTCTGCTGCTGTCTGTCTCCACTGCCTAAAAATGTGGGTGATGTCTGGAGGAGCAGCTGGTGGGGTGCAGCCTGTAGCCGCCCAGCTCACCCAGAATACATGCATGCTGCACCAAACCTGCACCAGTGGGGTAGGAAGAAGCTTAACCCCTTCCCATCTGTATGAAGGTTATTGCTGAACCTTAAAGATAACAATCCGACCCGCATAAATGGGGTTAACCAGATGCCAGGAGGGAGGGGAGCTGCTGCCATGGATAAAACTGAGCTGTGGGCTGTAGGTTGGGGCCCCGTGGCCCCAGGCTGGTGACTGGAGGGACTTTTCCCAGTGCTGGCATGTGGGTGATTTCTGCTCCGGAGTCTCAGCTTCTCTCCTCCACATCACACTGTGCAGTCACAGCAACATTGGTTGTCTCTGTCCAGGTCCCAGCAGCTGCCACTGCTCCCACCACGGACATGGCATCACTTAACCCTTCCCCTGCAGCCACCGGCAACAAATCTACATTATTCCTTGATTAAATCAGGTTCCAACCCAATAGAGGAGCAGACATTTCCTGCTGCCATTAGGGTCCGGGAGGGGGTGACATTGGCTGCCCTGCTACTCTGTAGTGGGGGGTGACAAGTGTAACATGGGGTAACGATGACGGAGAAATGCACAGGATAATAGTGAGAGCGACAGAGGGCAGTGTATGGTATGGAGCAGTCAGGGGGTGGGCTGCAGGATCCCCCCATACTGTACATGACTGCTCGGGACAGGGAGGCGTTTAATGAGCTTCTAATGATGGGGCACTAATTGGGTCAGGTCCCTCATTAATGCCCGAGCCGCCTGTTACTTTGTAGCACAGATCTGTTGGGGCCGCAAAACCAAACAACGTTGTTTATGTAGAAAAGTCGTTTCATAGAAAAACTCAAAACAGAAAAGCACCTCTCCTGTATATATACACTGCACAGCACCTTTCCTCCTGTATATATACACTGCCCAGCACCTCTCCTGTATATATACACTGCACAGCACCTTTCCTCCTGTATATATACACTGCACAGCACCTCTCCTGTATATATACACTGCACAGCACCTTTCCTCCTGTATATATACACTGCAGAATCTACAATAGCTGTCACTCATGTAAGAAGTGAAATCTGGCATTGTACTATACATTTCTCTGCCGTATCTGTGCATCATAAATCAGGGTATGTGTTAAAGGGGGGGGCCCACTGAGACTCTTTCGCCCGGGGCCCTCGAAAACCTGGAGCCGGCCCTGAGGCGTACTGCACTTTTTCAGAGGAAACAGATTCATTAAGAGGTATACGTCTCATAATGAATCAAGAGCTTCTTACTCCAGCACACTCCCTCCTCAAGACTTAATGGCCAAAAACTTAGGGGTATTTGATCCACACTGTTTAACACATCTTTGCTTAAAATAAACATGTTTAGAGATGTTTCCCCAATTTTTACTCTACTCCCTACTGCAGTGAGGACTGCAACATTTTTGTGACTTTTTAAAATGTTCCAATTTGTTGATCCTGTTTATACCAACGTGTCCGGCTAACCATGACATTGCTCCCATCCACTTTTTAAAAGTGGTGAGAGGAGCGTAAAATTGCAAAAAGTTGCATTTTTTATACCGCAAGAACTACAACTGAGCTGAACTGTAACATAAAACTATTAAAGTGTGATAAATACCTAACCATTTTGTAATTACAATGTTAAGTTTTTATATACGGTATATGTATATATATATATATATATATATATATATATATATATTGTAGCGTTTCACCCGCTACGGGTCTTGGGGACACTCGCTTGGCAGCAGGATAAACACTTCAGGCATGATATCTCACACATATCAGTCCATATGGTTTATTTAAACTCCGCATAAACCAGGCAGGGTACAGTCCATTTCATTACAGCCATGAAATATTAGACAGTTCACGTAGCAGATAGGCTTCTCTGCTGTATATTATAATCCCGTTGTCTGGGGTTACCTCTCAGAAGTTCCACTCCTTACACTGACTTCAGGTCAGTCCCAGGTCCTCAACACAGATCGTCCAGGTCTACGGTCTCCAGGTGCTTCCAGGAGCTTCCAGGACAACTCCACTCACAGGAGCCTCCAACACCGACTGTCCAGGTCTACGGTCTCCAGGTGCTTCCAGGACAACTCCACTCCCAGGAGCCTCCAACACCGACCGTCCGTGCTATGTCCAGCACGCAGGCTCTCCAGCCTGGAATTGTCTCTGTGTGCTTCCAGGACATCCCCACTTGGAACCGTCCATCACACAGGCCATTCTGCAGTGTCCTGCCAGGACACACAGAAGTGTGTCCACCCTGACAGACACACTCACTCAATCTCTCTCCTACCATGTGGTGCACACGCCTCCTTTTCATAGGTGTAACCACACCCAGGTACCTGTCACATGGCTAGTCAGGTGAGCGTGACATCACCACAGGTCCTTACACACAAAACCATCTTACGTGTTCAGACACGCCTCTTTGGCTGGGTTTGTAGGTGACTGAACCCACCCATCTCTCCAATCACCTGGAAGCCTTCCCAATGTAAACAAACCCCTAAGCAGTAGATCTGCTTGAGCAAAACATACCCAGGCTTCCATCACAGGGCCATCCACCTCTGCGATACATACCATCCATCATTCACATGACCAGTCGCTATGCTACAATATATATCATTGCACCTGGGAGAGTTTCTTATTGTTTTCTGTACACATTAATCTCTTGTGTTCAGCACATTGTTTCATCATTTTAATTTAAGTATCAAGTTACTTAAATGCAACGTCAACGACATTCACTAAATCACCTTTAATCAATGCACACCATTCCCTATGCGCTATATCAGGAGCGGAAGCAAATATTTTTCCCTAGCGGGAGCGGATTTCAACAGTACGGTTCTGCTTAACAGTGTGTGTGAGACAATAACATCTGAAAGCCAATAAAGACTATTGTAAGACAGGTTTATAAGTTACAACATAATGAGTGAGATGTACGTACAGAAGTATAGAAAGTGATAAGAAAGACTTATGACATTTGTTAAGCTAAGAGGAAGTGATTGAGAAATTTTGGAAACCACTCTTCCCCATGAACAGACATCAAATGAAATATAAACCAATGCCTGCTAACGGTAGATCCCTCTTTGGGCACCATGTTAGTTTACTCTTTTCTATATATCTAGTATTTTTTTGTAAATTGATTATTTTTCATTTTGAGTTGATACTAAATTAAAGCCTCTATTTTAGTCCATTGCAGCATTCACATATACTGTATATCAGAGCTGAAATCTTCCAGTATTCCTTCCTGTCAATAACTGCACAAAGCTTGCCCAGGTGGTCTGTATACTGTGGTCTATACTTTTGTACCGTAACATTGGAAATAATAACACTTCTACCATAGAACATAAGCTCGTTTTATTGACGGCTCCGGAGTACTGTGCCTTTTCTAGTACTCTCCTGAATAAGAGATAAGGTGCAGTGCCCGTTAGAGGTCTCTAAACCATATACAAAATCTCAGATACAGATACCATAATCAAACAGTAGTCCTGCGGAGACCATCCACAACTACTTGGGATACTACCCTGTGAAGCTCCCTATTAACATTGAATACAAAAAAAATGAAGCATATCCATCACAAAGATTGCAAAAAGAATAAAAAAATTATATGTACTCTAATAACAATGAGATATATAAAATACAGTCAATTACATTTAGAACATGAGTATCAGAAACAGAGCTATTTGAATATAAGGCACAAGTGCACCTGTAAGGAATGTCACACTAAAGACACCGGATATGGGGCGGAAGGTACGAAAGAGTCAATATAACCTCCTATTGTAAAAGTATATAATAAAGTAACAGTGCATTAAACAATATAAAGGCGGATACAGTTCCCTACTACCACATAGGTATCCAATAGTAAATATCCCACATTTCAGATCGGTCTATGACCAAAAAGTAAAACCCATGTAATAGAAGAGCCAGTGTTCCCATTATTTACACCTACCCATATCAGTGTCTATTGATGCAGACATGTGCCTCTACGCGCGTTTCCCTTGCAGCTTCCTCGGAGGGCGAATATACCAGCAGTTTTCTGGCAAAACTTTTTGATGAATCACCGGCTATATCTCCTGTGCAGGAGCAGCAGGAACAATTGCCACATCTATGCTTGCCAATGGAAAGTGTCATTCGACAACTATTTTCTAAGCAGCCCTTTAACAAATGAGCCCTTCTTCTAAAGGACAATATGGGTCTGCGAGTTGCTGTTTCAAATGTCATATTGGACTCAATCATAGTCCAATTTTTATATAGTTCTAATTTTTCCAGCTATCGAGCTGTAATCTATTTAAAACACAAATCCCCAATCTTTTGCATTCAATCACATTTTGCGGGTAACTCCTACTTTGTAATCTTTCCTGTAATTCACTGGCCTGTTTTTCCTGTAACTCTTCCTTCACCACAAGTTATCATCCTTAAAGGGAATGATAACTTGTGCAAACTCGGCTTTGGGAAAATGGCCGCCGCGATCTCTTCTGCGCACGCGCGGCATCCCGCGGCCATTTTCCTGAAGCCCCGTGCAGCAGAGCACTCCATCTGCGCACGCGCGGCCCCAGGAAGATGGCCGCCCCCACCGATGACAGGGGGTGATAGCGCAGATCGCGCGCTCCTTGTTCACGTGCCCACAGTGGATTAGTCACCTCAACGTGCGGACACCACTACGCCACCAACGTAAAGCTGAGGAAGAAACAGCGCTGTGAACACGCCCACCCGACCTGACCAGCCTGATTGACAGGCGAAAACGGCGACTTTGGTAATGTATTGCGCAGCGTAGGTGGGGAATCAGGGTACACTACATACACTATAGTAACGCACAGCGCAGGCCCTATTTAACAGTATTTATATCTCAATCTCAAAAAACGGGGTGACAGGTTCCCTTTAAGACATTACGAGATCACTTCCATATAGAAAGTTTGTCAAACTACACAGGATTGATAATTCAGATGAAAATTTTGTATAAAAGGCCAGTGAATTAAAGAAAGATTACAAAGCAGGGATTACCCAAAAATGTGATTAAAAAAGAAATAGAGGAAGAACGAAAACAAAAGATAGGAGACTTGTACTTTTGTTTGAATACAGCCTAATGGCTGGAAAAATTAGGTCTATCATCAATAAAAACTGTACTATGATTGAGTCCAATATGGCGTTATTTTAAGTAGCAAAACACAGACCCCTATTGTCATTAGAATAACTAAAAAAAGAAGGGCTCATTAGGGAAAGGCATTTAGAAAAGAAAAAAACAACCTGGATGAGTGACACTCTTCCCTTTTTTTCAATAACAGGTGCAACAATTGTTCCTGCTGCTTACATATGAGGGGAGACTTTTAAGGTTTGGACTAATAAATCATGGTGTAACGGGGTCTACCAATCTGGGGTACCTCTTTCAGTACCACCCCGTGTTTCCGGAGGTCCACTCTGCATTGGCTGGAGTCTGAATGAAGGACGCTGGCTGGAATTGCTTGGTTACATGGGCGCATATAAAAGATCACTGCTTCTCCACGTATTTCCAGTCTGACAACACTTTACTTACAGGACACAGAATATATCACACAGATACAGAGGGCAAGCCAATAGAAAAGTGGCAGGCCAGATATACATTACAATAGCCGCATGTGGGAATTACAAATGTGGGGGGCAGACAAAAGGGGAATATTGTGTCCCTTTTGCCCAGCGCGCAGCCTGTGGGCTGATGCATTAGGGACATGCATCTCACATGGAACCTATTATACATACATATAACTGCACAACATGTTCTGGGTGCTGAGTGGTTCCGTAACACATGGTGTTCATGATTTTCTCACCGGCAGAAGTGATTTGCTTGTATATACAGTGTTTGCCCATGTGAGTCTTACTATGTGGATAAAATCATTTTCTCTTTAGATAAAGTAAATAAAGAGCATATTTGTTCAAGTACAGGTATTGGTAACCCTGAATTGATTTAGCATTTTATGGAGGACCATAATGATGACCCAACTATAATCACATTTAGGCTGGAGTCACACTAGCGTTTAAAAATTCAGAAAAGTAGGACAAGTGCAAGTACAATGTGATTTTTAGCAAAAATGCAACTTCATTGCCGATCGCTGAAGTTAATAATGTGACTTGAGTTTGTAGCCGATGAACTCCGGGCACCTCACTGACGTCACTTCTCACTGCATGATAAATTTCTCACCTTACTGACGCCATCACTTGGCACTAAAGCTGCTTTCTTCACATTTAGCTTAGTGTGTCCAGGATACCGGGCTGAGTGGTCGCATTGTATGTGACCTCTCAGCAAAGCATCCAAATGTAGCTGAGCTGGGCTCGTCGCAGGGCAAATGGATTATCGGCGAGCAGGTGAGGATGTCTTGGTTTTTTTATTTTTCTTCGGATATTAATAAATGGATAAAAGAGGGTCAGGGAGTTCTTATTGCAAATAAAGTACTTTACTCTGTGTTTGTTTTTATTAAATTTGTCAAAGGGGGGTGTGTCCTAGCTGGCCATGTGAGCGGATGCTGAGGAAAGAGCTCCCGCTGCTATAAGTAAGATAATCTTGAGCAGACACAGCTGTCTGCTTCAAATTGTGCCGTACCTGCGGGCTGAAGTCCCCAGGAGTGAAGGGGAGTCACAGAAGCCGCCCGGTGAGAGACGAAATGACGAGGAGGAGGCAGAAGGATGTGGGCACAGGAGAGGCTGGAGGGACCCAAGATGGCGCCGCTGCCAGAGCGGACGCTGTGAATGCAAATGCAGCCTGTCAGAAATGCCTTGAGGCTCCAGCAAAGCTACAAAGGTTTGCCTGGGTGGATGGTGAGGAAAAGGCACAGGAAATATCTGAAGAGAGATCTGAAGGAGAGGTGGAGGAGAGACTTGATAAAGGAATTCCAGGGGCTCAGAAGGGGGAGGAAGACAGTGGCATGGCTGCAGAGGCTGTAAAGGCAGTGGAATTGAGTGGGGAACCAACCATAAAGGATGTGTTTATCCTCTTATCTTCTTGTAATCAGTCCGTAAATGACTTAAGGTACCGGGTCCGTCACACATAACGATATCGTTAACGATATTGTTGCTTTTTGTGACGTAGCAACGATATCGTTAATGAAATCGTTATGTGTGACAGCGACCAACGATCAGGTCCCTGCTGGGAGATCGTTGGTCGCTGGGGAAAGTCCAGCACTTTATTTTGTCGCTGGATCTCCCGCTGACATCGCTGAATCGGCGTGTGTGACGCCGATTCAGCGATGTCTTCACTGGTAACCAGGGTAAATATTGGGTTACTAAGCGCAGGGCCACGCTTAGTAACCCGATGTTTACCCTGGTTACCGTTGTAAATGTAAAAAAAAAAAACACTACATACTTACATTCCCGGTGTCTGGTCATGTCCCTCGCCTTCAGCTTCCCGCACTGACTGGTGAGCGCCGGCCAGCCGTAAAGTACAGCACAGCGGTGACATCACCGCTGTACTTTACGGCCAGTGCTCAGTCAGTGCGGGAAGCTGACGGCGAGGGACATGACCACACCCCTGGGAATGTAAGTATGTAGTGTTTTTTTTTTTTTACATTTACAACGGTAACCAGGGTAAACATTGGGTTACTAAGTGCGGCCCTGCGCTTAGTAACCCGATATTTACCCTGGTTACCTGGGAACTTCGGGATCGTTGGTCGCTGGAGAGCTGTCTGTGTGACAGCTCTCCAGCGACCAAACAGCGACGCTGCAGCGATCGACATCGTTGTCAGTATCGCTGCAGCGTCGCTTAGTGTGACGGTACCTTTAACCCTTCAGATGAAGGAGGTTAAAGGGGAGATTATACACATAAAGGCTGCTGCACAGAGAATGGACAAACGTATGGGAGAAGTGGAAGAGAGGATGAGCACTGTTGTTGAGGATCATATTGTAAAACTGCAAAAGGCAGAGAAAAAGTTTTGTCCAACAGATAACGGAATTGGCAGCAAAAAATGAGGATCTAGAAAACAGATCCAGAAGAAATAACATCCGGATAGTCGGTTTGCCGGAAAAAACAGAGGGGAGAAATCCCACTGAGTTTATTCAAAGCTGGCTGAAGGAGAAGATTGGAGCTGAAGCTCTGACAAAGATCTTTGCCATGGAAAGAGCGCACAGGGTGCCACCGCAGCCCCATCCCCCTGAAGCTAGCCCCCATACTATGCAGGCTAAAATATTAAACTACAGAGACAGAGACATTATACTTAGGAAGGCCAGAGAAATGGAGGACTTCACTGCTGGAGGACAGAGGATTGCCATTTATCCGGACTACTCTGCTGCGGTCCAGAAACAGAGAATGCAGTTTACTGGCGTCAAGAGGCGATTGAGAGAACTGGGGGTGCAATATTCCATGTTTTTCCCTGTGAGGTTGAGAGTGGTTGCCTTCAATAAAGCACACTTCTTCACGATGCCAGAGGACTCTACTCAGTGGATTGATATTAATGCCAAGAAACTGCAGGCTGCAGGAGACTGACTTTCTGTGGCAACATGTGTGGTTATTGCTTCACTTTTGACAGAAGAGAACTGGGCTTCTTTCTATGTTTATTTTCTGCCTATAGCTCTTTCAAACCTTGGAAGAGTGGAGTATTGCCCGGTTGATTAATGGGCCAGACAGAGTTTGAGTTGGATAATATGGAGGGGGGTGGGGGATGATAACAGGGTGCTCTGCAAATATTGCTTTTGTAATTTATTTACTTTATTGTATGTTTTGATATGTTATTAATCAATGTAAGGAGCTGTGGTGCTGTTGGTGGCAGGAGCCAGAGGGTGGTGATAACTTAGGTGAGAGTGTCTCAAACGGGCCTAGGAGCCCCACTCTCGATGAGAGGAAAATGTGATAGTTTGGGGGGGGGGGGGGGGTTGGGATGGGAGGGGAGAGTTCAAGGGGGGAGGGCGGTTAGACAGCTCAGGTTAGGGAGTAAGGAATCTTGGATCACTATTCTGCGACATGATGGGGGAATACATCAAAATACTAAGTTGGAATGTTAGAGGCCTAGCAGACAAGACCAGAAGAGCGGCGGTTCTTCAGTATGCTCGTGATCAAAGGGCCTCCTTGATATGTCTGTTGGAACCGCACTTGGTACGTGATAGGGTCGATGTCTTGAGTAGGAGATGGCTGCAGAGGTCATATCACTCCATTTTCTCTACGTCCGCAAGAGGAGTATCGGTGCTGGTCCCAGCAGGTGTGCGTTATGAAGAGGTGAAGGTGTATGTTGATGTGGAAGGGCAATATGTGATAGTAAAATGTAGACTGCTTGGGGTTTTGATGTATGTGGTGGCTATGTACATCCCTCCCCCCTATTCTAGCAAAGAAATTAGAGAAGTTTTGGAATTGATTGGACGTGGAGATCCGTTGCCGCTTTTAATGATAGGAGACCTCAATAACATTTGCGATGATTTTTGGCATAGAAATAAAAACATACACCATAGGATGGAAAGTCATACTACGGCATTTGGAACATATGTGCGAGAGATCGGTATGATTGATCTGTGGAGAGTGCGACACGTGGGGGAGAGGGGATACTCCTGCTACTCACCGTCTCATGACGCGCTATCTACAATAGACATGGTGCTCGGGAATAACATGTTTGACACTTTGGTGGGCAAAGTCAGGTATTTGCCACGGGCGTTCTCAGATCATAATCCGTTGGAGGTGTAGTTGAGGCCGGCGGGGACATGGGCGTGACAAAGGGGAGAGTGGAAAATTCATCCTAACTGGTTGCATAGTGTGAGCTTGGAGACCATACAGCGAGAGGTAGGAGTTCTTTGAGATTAATGAGGGTAGTGCGGATATACTTACCATTTGGGAGACTATGAAGGCTTTTTTGAGAGGGCTGCTGTTTAGGGATATTAGTAGATGTAAACGTCGGTCAAAACAGGCGGAAAATGACGCGAAGGAAAGACTGAGAATTGCTGAAGATGATTTGATTACACTGGGTACTCCTGAGGCTGGGAAACTGCTAAAGAAACCCAGAGCTGCATGGATAAAATTCTAGTGGAGAAGGCAGAGAGGAAGAGAGAGTTCCAACATCTGGCGTTTTATCAGGAGGGAGAGGTAGTTGGACATATGTTGTCATTGATGGCCTCTGCTCAGAGGAGTGCATCATTCGTGCATTCATTAGAACTTGACAATGGTATGAAAATATCGAAGACCTCTGAGATTTTAAGAGTCTTTATGGAATTCTACGCGGATCTGTACTCCTCTGGTGTGGTCCCATCGGAGGGAGACAATATGGTATTTTTAGAGGGCATTGCCTTGCCTAGACTGAGTGAGGAGAATAGGGAAAGTTTGGAGGGCCCTATTACTGATGAAGAACTAAGTCGGGCTTTAAGGGCAATAGCAAAAGGTAAGGTGCCAGGAGTAGATGGGCTAGCTGCAGAAATATATAAAGAGATGGAAGAGGTGTTAATACCCAGATTAAGAGTGGTTTTGGAGGAGGCCAAGCTTAGGGGAACCTTGCCAGCTTCCATGAGGGAAGCCATAATAGTAGTAATTCCGAAGGAAGATAAAGATCTGCGAAGGCCTGAATCGTATCGCCCGATATCTCTACTTACTACAGATGTTAAGCTCCTGGCCGGGGTGTTAGCGGCCCGATTAACAGGTGTTGTTTCTAAACTAATTCACCCAGATCAGTCCGGCTTTATGCCTGATAATTCTACGGCAGTGAATCTAAGAAGACTCTTTTTGAATTTACAACTGGGGGATGATAATGGTGGGCATAGAGTTATTGCTTCCTTAGATGCCCATAAGGCATTCAATAGTGTGGAATGGGGGTGCCTGTGGCAGGTATTGCACTGTTTTGGCTTTGGCCTACATTTCGTGTCTTGGGTTCAGCTGCTATATGATAAACCATCAGCTAGAGTGAGAGTGAATGGCGAGCTTTCTCACACTATTCAGCTGCATAGGGGAACGAGACAAGGGTGTCCACTCTCCCCTCATTTGTTAACTCTGGCCGTGGAACCGTTGGCCGCCAAAAATTCGACAGTCCACCGAGGTTTTAGGGTTCAAATATGGGTCGATAGAAGAAAAGATAGCGCTTTACGCTGACGATATACTGCTATTTCTGGGGGACCCGCATGACTCATTGAGCAATGCTATGCAGCTTATTGAGGGATTTGGCTCTCTATCAGGACTAAAAATAAACTGGAATAAATCAATGAGGCCTAAGGCTAAGTTCCCATGATTAGTATTTGGTGAATTTCTGATGTTGTAGATTTTCTGCAGCATTTCTGCTCGAATTAGCTTCATTGGGGTATGTGCACACATCACGTTTTTACCTCGAAAAATGTAGCATTTTACTGTGCTAGCAAAGCATCAGATTTTTTAGGTCTCAAACACATTTTGATTATTTCTTCCTTGCAGATTTAAAGCAGTTTTTATATCTGCAGCATGTCAATTCTTTTAGCGTTTTTCACCTAATCTAATGTGGGGACACAAGAAAAAATGCACCAAAAAATGCAAGCAAAAATGGGGTAAAAACATGTGTTTTTAGTGCAGCGTTTTTCCTGCCAAGAAACACGTTTTTGGAAACTTCCTGTAAGGCCACGTTCACAAGTTGAGTATTTGGTGAGTTTTTTACCTCAGTATTTGTGAGCCAAATCCAGAAGACCAGGGGATAACGTTCCTCCTTGTGGAGAGAGACAAATCAAACATGTCGAGGTGAGGAGACTTTTAAGCCGCAATGTTCCTCTGGGAAATATGCAAATTGTCTCTTCAGAGAGGAAGAGGACTAGAACTCTAGTGCCACCTATAGGAAGTAGCAATCCTAACAGTCAATGTCGACCCTTTAACGAGCCTTGTCACATGACTTAGAATAAAAGCCAAACCAGAATCTCTATTTGTACGTACGTGAATAAGTGGTACTGGTGTTATCAGTGTTTAAAGCATGTGTAATCAGTGTAAGGTCCTTGTGTCCATTTTTACCATCAGTGTCAATTTTTTGATGGATGAATAAATGAATTACAAGTCTTCTACCCTTTTGTTAAATACATACAGCACACTGATGCCATCTGTGTGCTGTTGGTGTTTTTCACAGATATATAGAATTGTATGGGCTCTTTTCAGCCGTGATACCAGAAAAAAAAGGAACACACGGTCCACGAAAAACATAAACATGTGAATGGCCCCATAGATTATAATGGGCACAAGTTGTATCCGTGAAAAACAGAGACGCAACACATATGTGCAAAAGGGATGTCTGAATGAGGCCTTAGATTGACTTTAGATGGCTGAAAGGATCAGTATGAGGTAAGAAAAACGAGGCTTCATTTCTCCAGGAACAGTGCCACTTCTGCTCATAGGATGTGTCTGGTGTTACAGCTGTCTAATTCAATAGAAATGAGTTGCAATAACAAACTGAGCCTATGGACAAGAGTAGAGCGGGAAAGAAACCATGTTTTCTTAATGTCGTATCCCCTGCTTTATACAGAATCTGAATATTTAGTTGGATGCATAAATTTGACTTAAATCTAGAAAAATATATGCAAACTTTTCCTAACTGTTTTTCCTAAAAAGATTTCCCAGCTTGGTCCTGATGAGACCCAGTCCTGATAACAGACTACTCAGGCTATGTTCCTACAAGTTTGAGTTTTGATGTTGCAGATTTTCTGCACCCATTAACTAAAATAGGTTACTTGCATTTTTTGTAAGAAAAAAAAAAAAACTCATCAAAAATTTATTGGGGTAACATAGCCTAATAATGATCAACCGCAAATTAGAATTATAATCTCTAAAAATCCTGTTCACACAATGTGAGGTCTGCGAACGGATATACCGTATATTACATATATAAAATGCTTTTGGCAATTCACAGCTCCCGTCACTGATTTGGCTGAGAATTCTGATACATATCTCAAGTTCCATAAATGACGTTTTAAATAGACTTGAAATATGTTTCCAGTATTCACAAGAGCACGTCTGTCCGATTGTCTTCAATGTTTACACAAAAGCTTCGGAGAGAGAAGATTTGATAGTTACGTAAATAGCGCACTGGTTTTCTTTTCTTCACTACCCATTGATTTGATGTTTATTTGCTATTATCTGTAGATCTGTGATTGTTGATATTACCCTAATAAACTTTATAAGGCGCGCTTAAACCTTGTTGACAGCTGAAAACATGAAGGATCTGAAGTATGGCTCCCTGACCTTGTCTTGCGGAGCTCAGCTAGGAGCCCAGTGTGTGTTAACAACACATATGTTTCATTTGCTGTAGAAAAATACTGCATTATAATACATACAATGTTCCCTCAGCATGAGCACGGGGACACATACCTAACTCATTAAGAGTGACGTAATGGCATTATTTTGACAATTCTGTCATCATAGCAGAAAAGAATGCACATAGCATTAGTGCTACTGATCCTGCTCTTGGACTCTTCCATTCAAACCCAAAATGATATAGTTGAATCAAGTTTTTAGCAAATAATGGTTTCAATATTGTATCAGCAAAAAAGAAGAATTAACTAAAACATCACTTTTAACAAATACTAATTAAAATTAGTCACAGCTGTAATTGGTCACACTTAATAAAATACCTATTGAATGACAGGCCATAAACACATGCCGCAAAAAACACACACCGAATAAATGCCAAATCCACAGTGATGGATGCCAATATAAACAGAGTCACCCACAGTGATGGAAACATTACAGAAATCTGAAAATGGCCAATTCACCACAGATGGTCCATATATGTATATTATTTGCCAACTTGTTTATCAATGAACCACAAGCTATCCAGTTTTTCATAGCACAGTGCAAAATAAAAAGGGGAAACTTATAAATTAGAATTATCCCACCCATCTGTCTGAATCCAGTAGGATGGGAGTCTTGAGGCAAAGAAGGACTTAAATTAAAATGACGGAACGTATGCTTCGCAAGTCGTTTTGACATTGTAGTGCGTATGTTCATTCTTTGTAGCATTTTTTAAGTGCTTTTTCAGGAGACTTTCTAAGAGGATCTGCCAGAAAAAGGCATTGGGGGTGATTCATCTGACCGGCCCATCTTGATGAGAGGGCGTTTGACGCTCATAATGCATTATGTCTAATGTCTCTCAATGAATTAGGCGAGGCATGTTGTGGCGTTTGTCGTTGTGTGCACCCCGCCACAAATCTTACTCCAGCCCAGTGTTGCTCAATACTGAATAAATTGAGATGTTTGGAAAATTTTATTTGCAATTTTTCATGATTTGCATATCAGTAACATGTCTATTGATCCTGGGATTTTCATATTTCCACTTTTCCTTCTTGGTGTTGCAATTTCAATGTTGAGGAATGTGACATTAAGTGAATTATGCAATTGGATGACAGAGAGAGCCCTTCCCTATGTCTAATTATTTAGATGTCGAGGTCACAATTCACTGTAGAATCTTAAGGTCCGTTTATACTGCATAATTATCATGAATGGAGTCCCTAGGAATGCTTGTTTCTCAATAATAGTATAGTCTAAGTAGGCACCAAAGATCATCTTTCTCGGCAACGTATCACACTGTGTACACAGGGCTCGTGCAGCTGAAAAGAATGGCAGCCTATGCACACTAAACGATCTATCACAGATTGTTAAGTGCACATATAGAGCTGGGTTGGCCTGTGTAAGTAGACTATCAAATTGGCTATTAAATACTGCGCATTGCACAGTGTAAAAGGACTTGTAGAGGTTAAACTGCCGTGAGGCAAAGCTAATTTTCCCCATCTTAAGTAAACAATTCTTTCATATATTTTCCTGGATCAATAGCGGAAATAAAGTAACTATAACATGGAATATTACACTAAAGAAAGGAGTACAGGCTTATTTTGAACTTCTTTAGTTTATTAAATATGACAATCCCTTTGACAAAAAGTCTCATTGTCTTGCTACTCTTACAGTAGAGCACCTATGTATGTCAATGTTGAAACCTTTTTATAGTTACAGCCCTCGCTGGATACAGACAGGGTCAGACTGGGGTGCCTAGGGCCCACCAGTGGAATTGACTCTAGGGGCCCACTCTATGGCTACCATAAATGGTTTTATTATTTGTGTATTTTTGGCCTCTCTCACTAAAACGTGTGCCTTGTAGCAAACTATACAGTGTGCAAAACAGAACTATATAGTGCACTGCACTATATCATACTGTTTCTTGTTAAGCAACTTATTTATTGGAGTTGATAAAGGAATCTGTTATTTACAATCAATAGTTTTTGCACACATGGACATTTCTTGTCCTAGGTAGACCACCTAGCCCCTCAGCCAATTTACAGGGAACCTGCCATGTCTCCTGCGCCCTCAGTTGTGTCTGCATATCTAAACACCCTGCCTAACAGTCCCTTCATTACATTACACACAAACAGATTTGTAGAAAAAGTATTTCTAAAGTCCGTTTATCATATGTAAGTGAGGGCTTTGACCAATCTATCTGCACTCCCGATCATGCGCAGTGCGCCTTTCTGTAACTGCTTTACACCCAACTTCAGACGATCAATTCAATGAGGGGAAGAAGCCGCGCACACAGAAATGTACTTGCTGCGGTCTGGAGAGACGCGCGCCGCATGTCCGTCTCCACAGGTAAGCCACAGGGGTCTGTGGACGCATAGTGGACATGAGATTACTTGAAATCCCATCCACTATGCTGTAACATCTGGACGCTGTGGGTTGGACGCTGCACAAGTACGAAGCATCCAAACCGCAGTGTTTACTGATCGTGTACACATACCCTTAGACGTTGTAGTATATGACAGAAGATTAATGTTAGCAATTCTAAATATGTATATTGTACACAGGTCAGGAACAGAAACTGAGAGCAAAGGGCCCTTGTGCAAGAATTGTGTATGGGTCACCACCTCAAAATAACACGTCATACCATAAGAACAAGTTCTATACACATAAGCACCATACACACATGACTCACAAGTCCCACAAGCATCATGTACACACATCACACAAGCACCATGTACACATGTCACACAAGCACCAGACACACACGTCACCCAGGCACACATGTCGCATAAGCACCAGGCACACACGCTGCACAAGCACCATAGACACATGACTCACACATCACACGAGCACCACATACATGACTCATATGTCACACAAGCACCATACACACATGACTCACACATCACACAAGCACCATGTACACACGTCACACAAGCACCAGGGCACACATTGCATAAGCACCATGTACACACGTCAAACAATCACCATACACATGCCTCACACATCACACAAGCACCATGCACACATGTCACACAAGCACCAGGCATACACGTCAAACAAGCACCAGGCACACTCATCCGACAAGCACCATGTACACTCGTCATACAAACACCATGCACACTTGTCACCCAAGTAACATGCACACTCATCACACCACAAGCACCATGCACACTCGTCGGTCTTCCCCTGCTCACTTCCACTATGTCCGCACTCCCCCGAGCCGTGAACACGTCATGATGGATTTTTTACCTTCAATAAAGGTTTGATCTACGCAATCTGGTGAGTGCTGCCGCAGTTCTTCTTTTTGTCTTCCCCTGCTCACTTCCACTATGTCCGCACTCCCCCGAGCCGTGAACACGTCATGATGGATTTTTTACCTTCAATAAAGGTTTGATCTACGCAATCTGGTGAGTGCTGCCGCAGTTCTTCTTTATGCATATTTATACTGGATTGTTTGTTTTTTCGTATGCAAGCACCTCCAGTTACTGAAGCCCTACACCCACAAGTGACTTTGTTCTTACCAGTACGTTACATTCAGGCTGTGCAGCAATACTTTTTTCTCTTCATTGATTGAAGCACCATGCATACTCATCCGTCAGGCACCATGCACACTCGTCACACAAGCGTGGAGTTCAGCTGTCCTGCCGGTCTCTGATGTAAGTCATAGAGGTCCTTACAACCTCGGAGTTCCGGCTACCGGTCTCTGAGCCTCAGAAGGAGGCAGCCTGCTCGGGGCTGGTCTCCCCCTGATATCCTCTCCTGTGCTTTGCTCTCTTGCACACGCTCTGTAACGTATTTAGCTTTCTGAATGTCTCTTTCCGGGAACTGCTGCACTGCGGCTACACAGCTCCGTAAACCCACTGCTGCCTTAGACTGATCCAGTCTGTCTCCTGGCAAGAACTAACTGGACCATCCTGGAGCTGACTGACTTTCCCTACAGACACCAGTTTTATATATATGGGGAGTCACCTAGTAAATAGGATCAAAAGTTCCCCCTGGTGACTTGGAGTGTGAATATGTTGCATGTTTGTGGCACCTGGTTACAGTTATCCCTTCTTGCCTTCAAGTGTAACATCACTCTCCCCGGGAGGAAAGCAATGCTACTGTGACGTCCAGGACCCTGGGGCGCCACACACTATGCACACTCGTCACACAAGCACCATGCACACTCATCACATAAGCTCCATGCTCACTCGTCACACAAGTTCCATGCACAGTCGTCCGACAAGCAGAATGCACACTCGTCACGCAAATACCATGCAAACGCGTCACACAAGCACCATAGACACTCGTCACACAAGCACCATGCAAACTCATACAGCAGCTCACATGAAACAAGTGCAGTGTACACAAATATGCAGCACAGAATATGCACAGCACAAACACATTCTACACATGACAGTAAAGTCACATTATTGCTTGCTTACCTCATCCAATCCTGTCTCCATTCCACTAAGATGCATCCTGAACATAGAGTAGTGGGCCCTAAATGGTAAGCTCTGCCCCCAGGTCAACAAATTTAAAGAAGTTATAACACTCTTAAAACTTTATGCCACACGCAGGTCACTGTGCAGCTGCTGTGAGCCTGGAGACTCCTCACTGCTCACATACACAGAGCAGTCTGCAGAGTCTCCCATATCAATTAGCCTGCACACGGCATGAGAAGAAGAGCCCGAGAGTGAAGCAGCCATAGCTCCGCCCTCACTGGACATCCTGCCGCCAGCACCATGCACAGGAGAAGGACGCTGTGGTGACTGCAGGAGCTGTCAGGGAATGAAGATGTCTCTTTCTCTCTCTCAGCAAGGGCCCACCGGGGGTTTCACCGCTACCCCGCCAAGCAAGTCTGACCCCTGATACAGATCATTGTGGAGATCTCTGTATTAGCCTTTAGTATGCTTATACATTTTTATTAGGTCACCAGTCAGCCATCTTTATTTATAACCCTAACTTTAATAATTTTGGGGGTTTTATAGTCCACCCACATTTTATTTTGGTTGCTCCTTGCTTTTGCCAATTCAGTCTATTTAGTAAGCAAACTGTAACGCTGGCGTCCTTACACACAGTTTGCCTCTCGCCCAAGCAAGACATCAACATTCTCACCCTCAAGGCCACCCAGCTGTGTCCTCTGTTCTGGGTCTCACAGAACCTCCTGTGTCCCAGGGCCTGCGCACTTGGCATCTGAACTCAACTGAAATGACAAGGCGCTGGTAACTGCCTCCTGGGAGTGATTGTCAGGAAGAATTAAAGATGAACTGACCAGTCGAGACATTCCTACTATTCTGGATTATCTAATTTCCCTGGCTATCAATACAGACTTGAAGTTCCAGGAGCATACCAAAGAAACACTTACGTGAGAGAAAACCGTTTTGTCAGGTACCATACTTCTAGAGGCCACTCATTCCCTAGCCTTCCATGGCAGCAGTCTCTCCTGACCCTATGCAGGTTGATCGCATTAAGCTGGCTGAGCAACGACTAAAGATCTGTCGCGCCAAGGGATTGCGCTACTACTGTGATAGCATTGGACACCTTACTTGCTCTTGTCCAGAGAAATCGGAAAACTCCCAAACCTATGACTTGAAGGACAGGCTATCCTGGGTGAGAGTAATTTCTCTCCACCGTTGACCCTGACCGTATCCATATCATTTGGAGGTTCCTGGTTTGTTGAGACTGCTTACCTGGATTCCGTTGCAGCAGGAAACTTCATGCACAAGCAGTGGTAGATCAATACCAGATTCTCATTCAGCGCCTTCAGAGTCCGTTGGTCGTGTCATCTGTCAATCAAAGGGCCCTATCCATAGTTGTTCATGTTGTTACTGAGCAGGTAGAGCTCCAGATAGGAATGCTGCACACGGAGAAGATTCCCTTCTATGTGCTTCCTGGTCTGTTCCATGCACTTCTCCTGGGTCTTCCGTAGCTACGTATTCATGAGCCCATCTTAGACTAGAGATCCCTATTTGCTTCGTTGGGGACAGTCCTGTCACAAAAGGTATCTCATTCCTGTGCATCCAGTCCAGTCACCGGTGGTGCCATCTACTCTGAGTCTACCATCCGCTTATTGGCTCTACGCTGACGTCTTCGATAAGAAGGTAGCAAAGGTGTTACCTCCACATAGGCTGTACAAGTGTCCCATAGACCTGATCCCGAGATCCTTACCACCTCAAGGCCAGTTCTACCCTCTGTCACAGTCAAAGACCCAAGTCATGTCTAAGTGTGTAAAGGAGAATCTGGAACCAGGATTAATCCAGAAGTCTTCCCCACCGGCTGGAGACGGCTTCTTCATGTTAAGAAAAAGGATGGAACTCTCTGGCCATATATAGATTATAGGGGTCCAACCAGATTACGATTAAAAGC
The DNA here is from genome assembly GCF_032444005.1 of Ranitomeya imitator. Taxonomy (NCBI): domain Eukaryota; kingdom Metazoa; phylum Chordata; class Amphibia; order Anura; family Dendrobatidae; genus Ranitomeya; species Ranitomeya imitator. The sequence goes on along the minus strand of NC_091285.1, from coordinate 313,785,672 downwards.
AAATATCCGTAGCCACTAATCACGGAATTGTTTGATCATCTTAGAGGTGCCAGGATCTTGACCAAGCTGGATCTGAAAGGAGTCCACAACTTAATCCGCATACGCTAAGGAGATGAGTGGAAGACTGCTTTCAATACCCAGGACTGCCATTAGGAGTACTTAGGTATGCCATTTGTGCTCACTAATGCCTCAGGAGTCTACCAAGAATTTGTGAATGACATTTTCGGAGATCTCTCGTAGGAGGAACGTTCGCCAAGTCTTGCAGCGACATAGGGAGAATTACCTGTACGCTAAGTTTAAAAAATGCATTGTTGAACAATGTTCTCTGCCTTCCCTAGGATATATCATCTCGGACACAGGATTGAAGATAGATCTGGAGAAGGTTTTTTCAATTCTCAAGTGGCCTCGTCATGCTGGTTTTAAGACAATCTGGTGTTAGGACAATGCATCGATTCCTAGGCTTCGCTAACTATTACCAACAATTGTGGAGACACGGGGGTCAGCAGGTGCTCTAGTCCACTAGCCAAATCCGCATGGACCAGGGCACATCCCACCGAACACCCGCTCGCCTTTTACCATGGGCATAATACTACTCAGACAACACAAGGTGAGGATAAAACAGTATGGCAATACTTTATTGAACCACAAAACAGGCAAATAACACAAAGAACAGTCCCAGAAAAATACCCAAGATGATACAAAATTACAGAGTCTCACCCTTCCACTGACTCTCTGGGATAAGAGCAGCTGTGACTTCACATCTTACAGGGCCAACTACCCCACCTGTGGCACACACAGAGAGGAGGTAACGAAAAGATTAGGAAGCTGACAGTTCATTGAAGTACAATGCCAGTTGACAGGAGGGTCACAAGCAACCTGGCTTCTCCGAACATCTCCATGGAGCCAGGTGACCAGTGGCAGTGAGTCCCATTGCTGGCTTTCCCAAAGTATCCATGGGGCTCAGGTGACCGGTGTGTCCAAATTCTGACTACCTCAAATGTATCTGTGAGTTCAGTTATCATCAATGAAGCAGATCTGTATTCTTTCAGCCAAGGCCCTGTTCACCTAAGCTGACATCCTGTAGAATATCAAATCTGTGTTCCTCGTGATGGAGGCATGATGTCTTGTCTGCTGTCTTGCAAAGAGTCTCTGGATCTTTTGGATCTCTGGATCTCTTGTCTGTCTGGATGACTAGAGGTATATCTGTATGATGTTACAGAGGTGCATATCCTTTTTTATAGTTAACTGTCCTTCGAGCCAGCATTTCACAGGTCAAGAGAAAGATGTGATAAGGTTAACTTGCATTGTTTGATTATTTATAGTTTATCCTTCAATGTTTGCAAGACAACAAACTGGCTGGCCTGGACAGTGTGTAATCAACATATCAGTAAACATCATTGTTCAATTAACCTGTGTCTCTGTCATCAAAGATAACAGCACAATATGTTACAACAAATGTCAACTTACAAGTCAATATTACAATTTTCTACAAACAACAATATGTGTTTTCTTGACCACCAAGAAAGAAACACATAAATTAAAAAGTCAACATATAGATAACCGTCTATTCCTCCTAGCTTACTGAAAATAGACATCGGGTTATTTAAGATAAAATGCTGTGTTGTCACAACATATTTATTCTTCATTTCTTGTCTCGGATCACCCTCATCTCAGCAATGATCCATAAGGGCGCTAATCCAAAAGTATGGACTCCAGAGGCTGAGAATGCATTTCTCTCCTTGAAACAGGCATTATCCTCTGCTCCTTTACTACATAGACCCAAAGTCAACAAACAATTCTTCCTGGAGTTGGACGCCTCATCCTCTGGTGCAGGGGCAATTCTCACCAGTCTTCCACCGATCAAATGGTTAATTTTGGTTTCTTCTTGAAAGCATTTTCTGCTTTTGAACGGAACTACTCAATAGGCAATAGTTAGTTATTGGCGATTAAAATGGCATTAGAGGAATGGCGTTACCTTCTTAAAGGAGTAGTCCATTCGGTCGTCATAGACACCGACCATAAGAGCCTGGCTTAGCTGCAGTTCGCACAAAGGCTGAATCAGCGCCAGGCAAAGTGGTCACTGTTCTTTGACAGTTTTGACTTTGTCTTGCATTTTAGGCCAGCTGACAAGAACGTCAAGACAGATGTGCTCTCTAGGTGTTTCCTACGCACCAATCAAGAAAAGGCACCCCAACTTAGCATCGAGTCTTCCAAGATGGTTACTGTTGCTCTGGTAAACTTGTCTCAGATTCCTCCAGGGAAGACTTTAGTGTCGGAATCTGATAGGAGGATAGTTCTGCTGTGTGGGCAATTTTCAAAGGTGTGGTCATGTAGTTATACAAAGATGTCTCAGCTTATCTCACCTTATTATTAGTGGACAACCATGTGAAAGGATATTATGGATTTTATTTCAGCCTGTCCTTCCAGTGCCTATAACAAGATTCCAAAACAACACTCGACCAGGGAACTTCTACCACTTCCGATGCCTTCAGCAAACTGGCAGCACATCGGTATGGATTTTATTACAGACCTCCCTATGTCCTCTGGAAGCTCTGTCATCTGGATGGTGGTGGGTTGCTTCTCAAAGATGGCTCACTTTACACCATTGCCTGGTATTCCATCTCGCTCCTGAACTTGCAGAGAGGTTTATTCACCATATCTTCAGCCATCACAGGTTTTCTCTCCACAACGTATTTGACAGGAGAGTACAATTCACTTCCAGATTCTGGAGAGCTTTGTACAAACCTTTGATTATGGACCTGGACTTCTTATCTGTATATCACCTTCAAACCAACAGTTGGTGAAGAAAGTCAACCAGCTTCTGTCTCATTTCATGCAGCACTTTACACATGTGCACCATGTTGACTGGGTCAAGCTAATGCCCTGGACGAAGTTATGCTATAACAATCATGTAAGCGAATCTTCTGCAAAATCACCGTTATTCATTGTCTTTGGTCTACAGCCTAGTATCCCTCTTCTGGTGTTGGCCTCCTCTGCCTTTCCTGCAGCCGATGCTCTCATTAAGTATTTCTCCAATGTCTGGGAAAACACCAAAGCCACTCTAGAGAAATCATCCAAAGAAATGATGAGGCATGCTGACAAGAGATGCTTGGACCCACCATGCTTTCGGCCTGATGATAAGGTGTAGCTCTCTTCTACATACATCTGTCTCAAGATCCCATCATACAAGTTGGGTACTTGCTTCATCTGTCCCTTCAAGGTCCGTAAGCAGATTATAGCAGTGTCTTACAAGTTGAAGCTTCAAGCCTTGTTACGTGTGCCTAACTCCTTCCACTTATCTCTCCTCAAGTCTGTTGTCTTAAGTCAGTTCTTCAAGGGTCGTGGTTATACTCTTGCGCCAGTCAGCACATAGAATGTTTTTGAAGTGGAGAGCATCCTAGCCATGAAGAAGGAGAGGTAAAACCTTTGTTTTAGTGGATTGGAAGGGATTCAGTCCTGAAGAGAGATCGTGGGAGCCCAGGGAGAATATTCATGCCCCACTTCTCCTAAAGATATTCCTTGCTAGCTTGTAGAAGAGGGAGCGTAAGGAGGGGGGAACTGTAATGTATGCACCCCTGCATTCTGCTCCCGCAGGCAGGGATGCCAACATATTCACCACCGCGGCCACCCAACTGTGTCATCTGTTCCAGGTCTTGCAGCGCCTCCTGCGTACCAGGGTCTGCCCATGCCACACAGGTCTCCTGGCAGTGCGCTAAGTGCAAGCATGCTCCCTGTCTCCCTGTCTCTGAAGAAACGTGCACAAATGGACAGCGACATTTTTTTCCTATCTAAATGCAAAAAGGAGAATCTAATTCCCAAAGGACTCTGGATTGACTCTGTATTACAAACCCAATTCTTCACTGAAAAAACCCTGTCTCTTAGAAACTGTGCGTGCATCTGATGTGTCCTCAGCCAATGGACAGGCAGCACTTAGTACTTAAGGCACCTTCACCTGTTGACAGCATTAGTATCTTTGGTATTTTCCAACCTACAAGTCCTTTGCCAGGTCCCCGTTACTGCACCCATCCTGTGTTCCAGTACCTTTGTCAGTTCTGTCTATTCCTGAGCTTGCCTAGTCTGAACTAGTCCCTGAAACTGTCACTTGTTCTGTCAATACCAGAACTGGGACTACTAATCCACTCCATGTGAACCAGCATCAGCATCTGGTCCAGCTTTAGACTCCAAGTCCGCTCATTCTTCCCGATTTCCTGGGATCAGCTGCTACAGTTTCGGGGTCTGTCCTGGAGTGGTACATGGCAACCACCTGTGGCTCAAGTCTCTCCACACCATCAGGGGCTCTAGTGAAGAAACAGGTGTTTTTTTTTAGTTACGCCCCTCCAGGTTCTCTCCGGTTCAATGGGTCCACATCCACCTGCATGACACAATCTTAGCATATTCCTTCCCGTGTTCATAACCTTACATTCCCATATTTTAACCTTACATTATTGACATCCCTGAGGGCAGGGTTTAGGATGACATATCCTGTCCTTGATTTCTCTGCAAAGTATATCCAGAAACTCAGCAGCAGATCAGTAATTTGTCTATAGCACAAGCCGTCTTTAAAATTCTTTTAAATTTACTTAATTTCTAGAGCTAATAGGCTAATAAGTAGTGGCAGTTTAGTGAGCAAAAAACTCCTTCCTGGTTTCCTTTAACTTCGCAACCTGTAAGTTTATTGAGCTATGAGATAATAATTACCCCAAAAATATGATGAGCACAAAGTCAGGAAACCAGAAAACACTTGATTTGCATACACATTTGCTAATCAGGCTTGGATCATGTCATAAGTAGCCAAAATACCATCAGGCATCATATATAAACTGATATGACACCTACTCACCTACCTAAACATCTACCTACCTACTAATCGGTCTCCCCTCTCAAATGTGTCCTGAATGCAGCAGCCAGGATCATATTCCTCTTCAACTGCTACACTGATGCCTCTACCCTGTGCCAGTCATAGCACTGGTTGCCCATTCACTATAGAGTCCAATATAAACTTATGACTCTCAAGCACAAAGCTCACCACAGTCCTGCACCACCCTTCATCGCTTCTCTTATCTCTGTCTATCACCCTACCCGTTTCCTCCATTCCACTAATGAACTAAGACTAAAATGCCTAAATCAACTTGATTGAGCATCTTTGGAATGCAATGGATAAATAAGACTGATCCATTGAGGTCCTACCCATCCTAGCAACCTGCGAGCCTTTGCGGGCAGGGTCCTCTCTCCTTCTGTACTTGTGTGTGCCTTGTATTGCTCATGTTTATTGTACTTGTCTATGTATGCCCCTTTTTTCACCTGTAAAGCATTATGGAATAAATGGCGCTATAAAAATGAATAATAATAGGTCAAAGGTGTTTGGGCAGCATCAGGGAAACCTACGCGACTTTAGGCTAATGAGAGTATGTATGACTTTCTATATACAAGTGGTTTTTCTTTTGTTTGCAACTTAAACGCTTTTCTGTATTTCAAGCTACAGAAAATTTAGTAACAACATTCTGGGTAATAATTGAAACCTATAATTACTACATCTATAAAATCACTGAAAAGTGATGCTCCATATGTGGCAGACACAATACAAATATACATAACATTTTTCAATTAACTCTATTAATACTATACTTTCCCTTTAGTTGTCAATGAAGGTCCTCTATGGGTCTACACAGCCAGTTTGTCAAATCTGGAATAAGCAGTGTACTGATCCAATTTGCAATGTGACTACATGTGCCTGAGCTGCCCGGCATCCCTATGAGTGATTTGACTGGTGACTTGTCTGCAGCAGAGTGGCTGTGCCATCCACAGCACAGGAAAGGCTGTGGCAGACTGTGGCCTGAAGTGGCCAAGCTGGATGCTGGAGATACGGTGCCCAGACGCTTACCGTACGGTACCACTTACACTCTGGGTCTCATTCTTCTTATACAATGCCCCTGCACTGCCACTATCCAACAAGTAGTTCAGAGGAACTGCCCACATATAAGGAGGTGCCTGAGGAGCGACAGGCGTACGGTGTCCTCCCAAATGCTTGTAGTGTTACATAGGACTGTAGGCAACATCTACTATATTATCCGTGCTCAGAGAGTTATCACTGTGTTATCTGTGGTGTTACATAGGACTGCAGATAACATCTAATAAATTATCTGTACTCAGAGAGTTATAACTCTGTGTTATCTGTGGTGTTGCATAGGACTGCAGGTGTCATCTACTACATTATCTGTACTTAGAGTTATGACTGTGTTGTCTGTGGTGTTACATAGGATTGCAGGTGTCATCTACTTAATTATCTGTACTTAGAGAGTTATGACTGTGTTATTTGTGGTGTTACATAGGACTGCATGTGTCATCTACTACATTATCTGTACTTAGAGAGTTATGACTGTGTTATCTGTGGTGTTATATAGGACAGAAGATAAAATCTACAAAATGTGTACTCAGAGAGTTATCACGGTGTTATCTGTGGTGTTACATAGGACTGCAGGTGTCATCTACTACATTATCTGTACTCAAAGAGTTATCACTGTGTTATCTGTGGTGCTACATTGGACTGCAGATAACATATACCACATTATCTGTACTCATAGTTAGAACTTTGTGCTATATGTGGTGTTACATAGGACTGCAGATAATGTTTACTAAATTATCTGTACTTAGAGAGTTATGACTGTGTTGTCTGTGGTGTTACATAAGACTACAGGTGTCATCTGCCACATTATCTGTACTCAGAGAGTTATCAGTGTGTTATCTGTGGTGTTACATAGGTTACAGGTGTCATCTACTACATTATCTGTACTCATAGTTAGAACTTTGTGCTATATGTGGTGTTACATAGGACTGCATATAACATTTACTAAATTATCTATAGTTATGACTGTGTTATCTGTGGTGTTACATAGGACTGCAGGTGTCAACTCTCGGAGTACAGATAATGTAGTAGATATCAGTGTGTTATCTGTGGTGTTACATAGGATTGCAGGTGTCATCTACTAAATTACCTGTACTTAGAGAGTTGTTGTCTGTGGTGTTACATAGGACTACAGGTGTCATCTACTACATTATCTGTACTCAGAGAGTTATCAGTGTGTTATCTGTGGTGTTACATAGGATTGCAGGTGTCATCTACTACATTATCTGTACTCAGAGAGTTATAACTATGTGTTATCTGTGGTGTTACATAGGACTGCAGGTGTCATCTACTACATTATCTGTACTCCGAGAGTTATCAGTGTGTTATCTGTGGTGTTACATAGGACTGCAGGTGTCATCTACTACATTATCTGTAATCAGAGAGTTATCATTGTGTTATATGTGGTGTTACATAGGACTGCAGATAACATCTACTACATTATCTGTACTTAGAGAGTTATGACTGTGATACGGCTGTCTGAGGTGTCTCCCTGGTGGCTGCATTTTTCTGGCCCCGGGATTGGGAGTTGGCCGTTCTTTGAGCTAGCTGACAAACTGACAGCAGACTCCGAGAAGGTGCAGCGTGGCGGCTTCCAGTGATCAATTGTACTCACTCACTTTGTATTTCAGATAAGGTCATATGATCATCACTCTGCTGACATCACTAGCCGATGCTGCAGAGGTGCGAATGGTGGTAAGTTCTCCAGTGGAGCTGAAGTCACTGAAGATTTATTGTAATGGTGTGTAGGGGAGAAGAAATAGGATTTGAGGACATAGTTTGTGGGGAGAAGACATAAGATTTGGGGAACAAGGAAGGGATGAGTGCAGACACAATATGGGGAGGGGGAGGAGGAAGCGGGAGAGATTTGAGGACACAGTATGAGGACCAAGAGGGAAACCATATGAGGAAACCATATGAAGGAGGCATGGGTGCAGACACATTATGGGGAGTCGGGGGGATGTGTGAGGAGGCAATATGAAGAATGATGGGATAAATATCTGAGGAGACCGTATGTTTAGCAGGGGGGATGTGAGAGGAGACAGTATGAGGAGGGAGGAAGAAATGTGTGAGGAGACTATCGAGGGGAATAGTGTGAATGGGCACAGAATAGAGACTGAGTAGTGTGTAGGGAGGGGGATAGCATGGGGGCGACAGTGTAAGGGCACAGCCAGGAGATGACAGTATACCAAGGAGGGGTGTGATGAGGGGGCCAGTATAGAGACTCTGTTTGATAGGAGGGACCAAGTGTGAGAGGACAGAGTGAAAAGGGGGCCCAGTATGGAAAGAGGGAGCATTGAGGAAGGCACGTATCATAAGAGAGACAGTGTGTGGGTCACATTTTGTCCATGGAATATAGTGAGGGGCTATTATTTATTCCAGGGCAAAGCATAGGGCAGATATTTTAATTCAAGAGCATTATAATGAAACTGCTATTTCTAAGGGCATCATATGGGGATGTGCGGCACAAGACCGGAGAAGTCTGCAGAGAGGAGCTGTGGCTGCGAAAAGTCATCACAGCGTCTGGACAAGATGAAGAAAAGAAAGAGAACGACTCCAATCAGAGACAATGTCATCTATAAAGTACCTGTACTGTATGTAAATGTTTTTTGTGATGCTGACTAATTCTCATATTTTTATCTATGTTCGAAGCATTAAAGGAGCAAGTTTGTGATGAGTCTGTGGTCATTCTATGTGACTGCAGACTTCTGAAATCTCTGTCAGGATTCTCTGGTGCCGGCAGTGAGAGTCGGAGATCACGAAATAGCAAGTATGTGATTTGCATGCATGCGGTCATGTGGCGACTAGACACGTGTGGCCTCACTCAATGAAAATGAATTGAGCAAGGCCGGACACGTCTAGTCGGAATGTGGCCAGAAGTATACAAATCTCATAATTGTGCTGACATGACTGTCCACTCTTGCCACTTGCAAGTGAGAATCCTAAAGTGTGCAGTGCAAGTTCTGTGATAATTCAGAAGCCTGTAGTCGCACAGAGTGACTGCAGACTTTCATCTCAAACCTGGACGCACCCTTTAATTATAAAATGAAGCCCTATAGGGTGCCAATCCTAACAGCATGTAATATCCTCACTGTCAGGATTCAGCTCTGCTTGACGGTTCCAGCAGTCATCACATAACCGTTTCACTTATATGTGATTTTGATACTTACTGTCACCCGACAACAAGCTTCTCTTCCTGCTTCCTTCTTCACTGATCATTGAGAGAACTAGGGAGAGCAGCTCATCGGGACGTGACTGCCAGTGTGCAAATCGCAAATGGGCTTGGGATGGGGGGAGCGTCAATCTGAAATCTTGCTCTGGGTGCTGGTGAACCTAGATACATCTCTGACTGCAAGTCTCATCTACTACAGTATCTGTCACAGCCAGTCATTGTTTGGCTGCAGTTACATTAATGATGAAGGTCATCATTGCGGGAACGGTGGGGACCACCAGCGTAGTAGCAGCTGGAGATTAAAAGTAGTGGCTTTATTTTATAATGTTTCCTACTCTCTCTGAAAATTTATATTAAATGCCAGAGTGCCCATTTAGGTGCAATTACAAGAAATAGCGGCAATCTTTGTGACATCCGTGTGTAATTCGTATTTAGACATCAACAACTTACAATGTACATGATGAGATAGATTCCTGGGTTAATATTGGCAATGTAGCCCTAAAAATCGGATGCAATATGGTAATCTGTATGGAATCTAATTTTTCTTAGCAACAACAGACTTGAATAAGTAAGTCTCATCCAAAATATCGAATGAACTAGTGCATGCTGCGATTTAGTGCACAAGGACACCTGGCCTGTGGGAAAAATTTGTCATCTGATCAGTCCTATTGAATAACATTGACAGTGTGCTGTCCGTATGCTATCAGTTCTTATCATCGACAGCACATGCCCATACAATCAATACACATCATACAAATACACTGAGTGAACGAGCCCTTAGGCTGCATTCTTACATCCGTGTGAGGGTATGTGCACACATTGCGGATTTGGCTGCGGATCCGCAGCAGTTTTCCAAGCATTGTACAGTACCACATAAACCTATGGAAAACCAAATCCGCACTGCCGATGCTGCGGAAAATACCAGGTGGAAACGCTGCGGTTTATTTTCCGCAGCATGTCAATTCTTTTTGCGGATTCCGCAGCGTTTTACACCTGCTCCACAATAGGAATCTGCAGGTGTAAAACCGCAGGTGGAATCCGCACAAAAAACGCACGTAATCTGCTGTAAATCCGCAGGTAAAACGCAGTGCATTTTACCTGCGGACTTTACAAAAACTGAGCACAGAAATCCGCAACATGGGCACATAGAATGAGTGTTACCATCTGAGGGAAATGGACTGATTTTTTTCTCTCAGGTGTCATCCATTTTTTTTCTTAGTCGTTTTTTTCACTGACGCAGGTTGACTGCATGAACTTTTTTATCCATTGGCCATCTACAGCTTAGCAATGGATCAGTTAAAAATGGATACAAATAGGATGGACCTCTGAAGTGCACAGTATGTTTTCAGCGTGGCATATGTTTTATATGGATTACTATAGGCTTTAATGTCCAAGTTGTAGCAGCAAAACACATGAGGATAGGACAAGCTCTAAGCCTTACTGATCTGTTTTTTAACCCCCTTACTGATATAGGACTCACTGCTACATCATATGTCAGTTCCTCTTCATTGATGCAGGCTCAGGAGCTGAGCCCGTATATTTCCTGTCAGATACCGGCTGCTTTATACAGCAGCCATCTGCCTCTAACAGTTGTGTTAACCTATTAAATGCATCTTGCAAGTGTCAGGGAGGGTGCGCCGTTTAAACTGCTAATGGCCCCTCTCCCACTCCAATGGGTTGCCATGGCATCCAGGAGTCTGCTGAAGACCCCTGTGAATGTCAGGACAGTTCTTCTATTAGTGTCAGCTTGAAGCTGGCTTTCATAGGAGACCGTGATTTTTTCAATATACAATAATACTGTGGCACTAATATCTATCGTACAAGAGATGACACAATCACAGGTTCAAGTCCTTTAAGAAATATGAAAATTATAAAGAAAATATAAAAATTCTAATCACCCTGATTTTCCCCAATAAGATTGAAGAAATAAAAAAATCCACATACGTGGTATCTCCGCATTTGTAAAAGCCCAGTCTATCAAAAGAAATTGATTTTACCTATTAATTTTAATTAACTTGAGAGGTAAATGGCGTAATAAGAAAAAAAAAAGATCAAAACACCAAAAGTTTGGGTTTTCTGCAGTTACAACAGCACAAAAAAAATGCAAAAAGAATCAATCAAAACCTTGTATCTAGCCCAAAATGCACACACAAAAAAAGCCCCCACATAGCCCCACTGACCGAAAAATGAAAACGCTACAGGTCTTAGAAAATGGCAACACAAGGAAGTTTTTTTTTTCTTTTTTTTTTAAATAAATTTCCAAATGTGTTTTCACCACTTAAATAAAAAAAATGTATGTATGTTTGGTATCGCTGTAAATGTACTGACCTGGAAAATCATGTTGACCAGTCATTTGTATCATGTAAAAAACCCTATAAAAACAAAACCTCAAAAACCGTTGAGGAATTGGGCAATTTTATAGCAGTTTTTTATTCCCATTTTCCAATATATCACATGATAAAAAAAAGGTGTCATTCCAAAGAACAACTTGTCCTGCCTCCTGGAAGAAGATAGAAAATAACAAAAGCACAAAAACGGAAAATCGCCATGTCAGGAAAGAGTTTAAACTGATTTCTGTATCAATTAAACTCTATGGGACGATGTGCTATCTGAGAAAAAAAAGCGGACAGCACCCAGACATGTCACATGAGTCTATGAATGCAGACGAGCATATAAAGTGGATACGTGCTAGTGGATTTTTTATCCAATATCACACGGACAGCACACTGACCCATCTTATTCAATAGGGCTGCTCAGACAAATGATTTTTCTCTCGGTACGACTATATATGAAAGAAAAAAAAATCGCAACATGTGCTTCCTTCTTCCAAGTCTATCAAGTCTATGGGTGCATAAAAAAATCAGATCCCACCCAAAATACATTTGTATTCCTAACTTAGGAAACTGGATTTGATGATGTACGTTTTTTAGTGTAAATGCATGAAAATGGATCAAATAGAGACTTCTACTACACAGTCTAATACATCCGAGTGTCCACCTCCAGTAGGCGTCCAGGCCCCAAAATAATGCACAACAGTGCGCACCTTAGCTCTGCCGGCCCCATTATAGTCTATAGCCCCATCAGAACATAAGGTTCACGGGGACCACCGAACGGGTGCCTGAATTTAATGTGAAAGCACCCTTTCCTGGAGTACAGACCTTTGGTGGTCCTCGCTGTGACTAAACAGTGAAAAAAAAACGAATTAAGAAACATGATGATACTATAGAGTCCGGCACTTTAAGCATTTTTTCTGATGAAAGCGGAGGTATGCCTTAAGATTGCCATACAAGAAATGCTCAAGTTTTATATAAAAAAAATATAACCCCGCGCTAACCAGAGAGCGCCCGAATCTGAACAGGTTAATTAATAAAAAGGAAGTCCTCTCTGTGATTACACACAACACCATTACTATTTATATAAAACCCCTGGTGACAACAAATAGTGTTATTACAGACAAGGAAGGAGCTATTGTGTATTATCAGAAAACACCAAGAAACAAAAAGATATTACTAAATCCAGCTGTGTGTTATGACAGTAAACCTTCAGGATGGTGAAAGAAGCTCCTGTCCCCGGATTTGGGAACACACCATCAGAAGTCCCTGCGGAGCTACCTCCATGGCCCCTGGAAACACATTCTGATTAATAACAAGATTATCCTTTCATCCACATTAATATCACTATGTGACTCTATCCTCCTTCCCTGTATATAGATCCCCTGCCTTCCCCACACATGGATTGTCACTCACACAATGGCAGATCTATAAGCTTTGTGTTCTCCCTGCCACACATACTACCAAGGCATTTACCAGGAGATCATGGAGATCTGATCCAGAGGTATAAACCCAGAGGTCATTTCTGTGCTGTTCTTCCAAGGTGTTGCAGGGACAGATCCTGCAGTGGGGTATGCCTACTGTCTACTGCAGGTGCAGCTGAAGGGTTTTCTTTAAGGCTCATTTCTTGCACAGGAAGGAACTTTCACTGCCAAATAGCTTTTCTCCCCTGTTCATTTACTTTTATAACTACTTGTGGTGAAACAAGACGTGTAATTCAGAAAAAAAAGTGTCCAGGTGCCTGCAGTGAGACAGCAGGCAGTGCCAGCAAGTACAGGAATGCTGCCATGCACTGTCACCTCCCTACTCAGATCTAAAGCACATACCTGAAGAAGAGCTTGGAGAAGATGTTGGCTTTCTCCAGCGGGGACCTCTGCATGGTGGCACAGCCTTGTGTCCTGGCTCTGAAGGTCCACTCTGTGCCTGCTGCTGCTCACCCACCTTATTCTACCAGCCGGCTGATGTCACTGCCTCCTTGACTCTGCCCAGGTTAAGAAGAGCTGAGCACAGGGAGGCAGCCCAGTCCTTCATATCTTCCTCCTCTTCTCCCTCTTTCTCTTCCACTCCCTCTCAATCTGTTTAGGTAACACAAAAGGGGTGTGCTGCAAACAATTCTGATCAGATTTCATTACCCAAGGCATATTGTATTTTGGGTCAGCACAAGGTAATGGACCTTGTGGTGATTGTGGTAATTGAGAAGGTCAACCTGGTCTCAGGTCACTAAATCTCCATATCTTTTACAAGCAGATGACCCGGGACAATTTATTGCAGCCTACGATCCCTGCGGATGTCGATCTGGTTTGGATTGGGAATGTTTAATAAGCTCCAGAATTATTTATTTTAGCAAGTGCTGTACATTATGCTGGAAAACAAGCAATGTGTGCGTTGGCGATGGCGTACTGGGCAAGAGTATGTGCACTGTTTTACACATTCATATTACTTTCCCTACACTATTGCAATGTCTCTCTAGAAAAATTCAATTTCCCAAATGGAAAATGCGACTAAAAGACCATTCATCTAATCATAATTAATCCATTATTTTCACGGCTCTTACAGACATTTAGTAAAGGGATGCTTTTATATATTTGTTGATTCTGAGTTATTTACTAATTATGTAAAATCTGCATTGCTACAGATGTATTTTTTATTTGTTTTCAGCACACTCTAAACTTTAGCCCTATTTCCAGCTCTAGCCATAACCTTTTGCCCTTTAGAACTAGAAATAGTGACATGAAAACCTATTTGCCCATTTACCTAATTACGGTACCTTCTGTCTTCCACAGTTGCCTTAAGGCTAGCTTCACATGACTAGAAAGGGGGGGGGGGGGAGAATAAACTCCAAAGATAGCCAACATCTATAAAAATGCTTTATTGTGCAGGGCATGAGGATGGTGATAGCTACAAGAAGTCACCAGACGGAATAAAACACAAGGGTACTGGGAGAACCACAAAATCCCATTAAAGAATGTACAATGTATACAACATACTCATAACAGAGATATATACCCGGGCAAAAGTGCATAACAACAATTATTATATAGTACAGCATGAGGAGATATAGTAGAGCGTAGACATATGCATATGCAGCATCCCAGCTCAGGCAAACACGAGCTGGATGTATAGTAAAATACAATTAATATAACATGCGGTACATAAGTAAAGATAAATACATCACCCAGGTAATGTCAGCAAGTGCAGGCAGATAGTGGGTCCCAGCGCCCGCCCCAACGCGCGTTTCGGGAACCTTCGTCAGGGGGCACGCTAACAATGGTGGGACAGGGGATTATAAAGGCCGCGTACCGGAAGCGCCAGAGTCGCGGGGCCGGAACTACGCCCACGCTCCCTAGCAACCCAGACGCCGAGAGATCAAGCTATGCATGCAGAGACTAATGCACCGGAAGTGCTCAGTATCAGAGCACAGGAAGCACATGATCGTATCCTGGAGACCGGGCAAAGCGTCCTCCAGGCCACGTGTGCGGGAGTCACGTAGGGCCCCACGTGATCCACACACAACACAGCTCCAGAAGGCGCCGATACCCAGGTCGGCAGGTACGAATGTGCTCACAAATGTGGGCACAGTGACAGATCGCCATATAGTCAAAGGCATCAAAGAAATATGATGCCAAAATAAAAATGCCCACATAGATATATAAGGTGCATAAGGGAATAGATATCTGGAAACACGGGACGTTGTTATGTTTGCTAATGACAGGTGTTATGAAGGCAATCCAGAAACACAGTGTGCTTAGCGATCAGAGCGCACACAGTGATCTGACAAATACCCAAAAATACAAGAGCGAGCTCTGAGACGTGGAAACTCTGTAGACTGCACACCTGATCCTATCCTAAACACAACTAAAAGCGGCTGTGGATTGCGCCTAACAACTACCTAGGCAACTCGGCACAGCCTAAGAAACTAGCTAGCCTGAAGATAGAAAAATAGGCCTGACTTGCCCCAGAGAAATTCCCCAAAGGAAAAGGCAGCCCCCCACATATAATGACTGTGAGTAAGATGAAAAGACAAAACGTAGGGATGAAATAGATTCAGCAAAGTGGGGCCCGATATTCTAGGACAGAGCGAGGACAGTAAAGCGAACTTTGCAGTCTACAAAAAACCCTAAAGCAAAACCACGCAAAGGGGGCAAAAAAAACCCACCATGCCGAACTAACGGCACGGCGGTACACCCTTTGCGTCTCAGAGCTTCCAGCAAAACAAAAGACAAGCTGGACAGAAAAAAAGCAACAAAAAAGCAAATGGCACTTAGCTATACAGAGCAGCAGGTCACAGGAACAATCAGGAGAAGCTCAGATCCAACACTGAAACATTGACAAGGAGCAAGGATAGCAGCATCAGGCGGAGTTAAGTAATGAAGCAGTTAACGAGCTCACCAGAACACCTGAGGGAGGAAGCTCAGAAGCTGCAGTACCACTTGTGACCACAGGAGTGAATTCAGCCACAGAATTCACAACAGGACGTATAACAATATATAAAAATACAAAAAAGGGGATCAAAGTCCATATGTATCCGTAATATATAGGTAAAGGTATATGAACAAATGGATTCAAGGAGAGATATATCTATGATGGAAAACATTTGATATGATGCAATAATGTAATACAAATATATCACTACATACTAAAAGGCATAGTCATACATAATTAGAATTTATATAATTACTTAAAAGTATATAAATGGAAGAAAGGAAATGTAACAATAAATACTATTACAAAACAGGTATACAAGTCTCACTGCCAAAGTATATATACATATGCCATATACTCAATATCCCTCATATTACAGAGACATAATATGGTAATAATACATAATGGAAAAATCCCATTCCAACGTATAGAGTCCTGACAGACGAAAAAGTTCCAGAATTCATATTCCACGGTCCGCAGGCAAAGCAACACTCCATATTCACGGCCAAGAAGTATAAATCTAAAAATATAATAAAATAATATTGAAAAGATATAAAAACACGTCCGGTGAAAAACCGGCAGCTACGGGAGGTCCCCACAGCCAGACGATCACAGAA
This sequence comes from Ranitomeya imitator, assembly GCF_032444005.1. NCBI lineage: Eukaryota > Metazoa > Chordata > Amphibia > Anura > Dendrobatidae > Ranitomeya > Ranitomeya imitator. Next base: position 313,769,229 of record NC_091285.1, on the reverse strand, counting down.
AGGGGGCGAAACTAAGATTCTCATTTAATCCAAGGGGGTATACAGTCCGCAAGGTCCATATCCACCTGGACTCAAGACGCGCCAATTTGGAGGACAGCTTACCACCCCGTATACCTACATTTAAGGCATCAATTCCACGAAACCGGATTAGTCTCCCATTGCTCCCATGGAAAGACTTAAAATGTCGGGGGAGCGTTTTTAAAGTAGAGGGGTCCGTACATCCTGCCGCTGATTCAATTCCCAATACGTGTTCACGTATACGTACTTTAAATTGGCGCGTGGTAAGGCCCACATAAATAAGGCCACAGGGGCAAGTGGCATAGTAGATTACAAAACGTGTGTTACAGGTAATCTCTTTTTTGATCTTAAAGATCTTACTGCCAGCGGAATCAGAGAATGTATCTATCCGATCTACGTTAGGGCACGCCACACAATGGCCACATGGAAAGAAGCCACATCGACAAGGGAAATTATCAAGAAATGTAGTTCTCGGTATTCCCTCATAGTGGCTCCGCGTTAAATGGTCTTTTAAGTTGCGCGCCCTTCTGAAGGATATGAGAGGACGCTCTGGTAGAATTTTAGAAATGGTCTTATCAACCTTCAAAATAGGCCAGGATTTCCGTAGTGCCTCACGAATTTTGTCAGATTGGGAGTTAAAATCAGTCACAAACCGTAGTTGTTGGCTAGAATTTCTATTATCTACATGATTATAAAGTAGAGATGTACGTGTAGTGAACCTAGCCCAATTGTAGGCCTTTTTAATGGACCGTCTACTATAGCCACGGTTAAGAAAGCGTGTCTGTAACTCCTTCGCTTGTCGTTCAAAATCCGACTCAGACGAACATATCCTTCGTAAACGGAGAAATTGACCTGTTGGTACTGCTCCAATAATATGGGAGGGATGACAAGAAGATGCATGTAGCACAGTATTAGTAGAGGTGGGTTTACAAAATAAGTCAGTTTGTATGAGACCAGAGGGATCCTTTCTCACCAAAACGTCCAAAAATTCGATGCTAACAGGGTTCCACTTAAAAGTTAGGTGGATATTCAAGCTGTTATCATTCACAAAATCAATAAACATAGATAACTCATCTGAAGAGCCCTGCCAGATCAGGAATATGTCGTCGATGTACCGGGTCCAAAGAAGGACCCGGTCCATCGACGCCCACCGACCTGACAGGAAGAGGTCCCTCTCCCACAGCCCCAGGAACAGATTAGCATAGAAGGGCGCAAAGGCCGCCCCCATGGCTGTTCCCTGGAGCTGCAGGAAGAAGGACCCTTTAAAAACAAAAAAATTATGAGTTAACGCAAACTCCAACAAGGTGAGTATAAGATTGCAAAATTCAGGGGAAGAGCTGGACATGCCGAGGAAGAAACGTACTGCATTTAAGCCATCCTGATGCCTAATGCTCGTATACAGTGATTCAACATCAGCTGTAATCAGGATGGCATCTCCGTCCAAATGGACAGAGTCAACCTTCTTGAGGAGCTCTCCAGTGTCCCTCAGGAAGGAAGGCAACTCTTCGACAAGAGGTTGTAGATGGAAGTCTATCCACTGATTCACGTTTTCGAGAAAGTTCCCATTCCCAGAAATAATAGGTCTACCAGGTGGCACCCTAGCGTCCTTATGTATCTTAGGGAGGAGATAAAAGGTCGAGGCTGCAGGCTCCGTTACGCGGAGGGCCAAGGACAATTCCTTGGTGATAACCCCACCCTCAACAGCGGAATTAAGGATATCGTCCAATTCTGAGCTGAAAGCCGACAAGGGATTAAATGTCAATTTTCTGTAACATACGGTATTATTAAGTTGTCGATAGGCCTCTTTCTCATACATTACTTTGGGCCAGACGACCACATTCCCTCCCTTGTCGGCTGGTTTCAGCACGATATCTTGGATGTTTTTCAGATACTGCAGCCTCGACCTCTCCTCACGACTAAGATTATCCCTCCCAAAACGTTGTGGTATATTGAGGAAATCCTGGGTAACCACCTGGACAAATAGATCAATGTTGGAATTGGTAGAGAGGGGTGGGAACTTTCTCGAACGTGGTCTAATGGAAGGTGGAATCTTACCTTCGTCAGGGATATTTTCACGGGAGAGCTCCTCAAGTGTCCTCAGCGCATCTTGTTCTTCCTCTGTAGGAAACAATTGATAAAGGTTATCGTCAAAGAAATGGCGTTTAAACAATAAAGATCGTGCGAACAAATGTAAGTCTTTGATGGCTGAAAAGGCATCAAAGCCCACCATAGGAGAAAAGGACAGACCTCTACTAAGAAGGGAAATATCTGATGGAGAAAGAGCATGATTACTCAAATTGATCACCTTATTGTCTTTCCCTGGGTGATCAGGTGAACGTGAAGGACGCCTCTTATACAGTGGGGCAAAAAAGTATTTAGTCAGTCAGCAATAGAGCAAGTTCCACCACTTAAAAAGATGAGAGGCGTCTGTAATTTACATCATAGGTAGACCTCAACTATGGGAGACAAACTGAGAAAAAAAAATCCAGAAAATCACAGTGTCTGTTTTTTTATCATTTTATTTGCATATTATGGTGGAAAATAAGTATTTGGTCAGAAACAAAATTTCATCTCAATACTTTGTAATATATCCTTTGTTGGCAATGACAGAGGTCAAACGTTTTCTGTAAGTCTTCACAAGGTTGCCACACACTGTTATTGGTATGTTGGCCCATTCCTCCATGCAGATCTCCTCTAGAGCAGTGATGTTTTTGGCTTTTCGCTTGGCAACACGGACTTTCAACTCCCTCCAAAGGTTTTCTATAGGGTTGAGATCTGGAGACTGGCTAGGCCACTCCAGGACCTTGAAATGCTTCTTACGAAGCCACTCCTTCGTTGCCCTGGCGGTGTGCTTTGGATCATTGTCATGTTGAAAGACCCAGCCACGTTTCATCTTCAATGCCCTTGCTGATGGAAGGAGGTTTGCACTCAAAATCTCACGATACATGGCCCCATTCATTCTTTCATGTACCCGGATCAGTCGTCCTAGCCCCTTTGCAGAGAAACAGCCCCAAAGCATGATGTTTCCACCACCATGCTTTACAGTAGGTATGGTGTTTGATGGATGCAACTCAGTATTCTTTTTCCTCAAAACACGACAAGTTGTGTTTCTACCAAACAGTTCCAGTTTGGTTTCATCAGACCATAGGACATTCTCCCAAAACTCCTCTGGATCATCCAAATGCTCTCTAGCAAACTTCAGACGGGCCCGGACATGTACTGGCTTAAGCAGTGGGACACGTCTGGCACTGCAGGATCTGAGTCCATGGTGGCGTAGTGTGTTACTTATGGTAGGCCTTGTTACATTGGTCCCAGCTCTCTGCAGTTCATTCACTAGGTCCCCCCGCGTGGTTCTGGGATTTTTGCTCACCGTTCTTGTGATCATTCTGACCCCACGGGGTGGGATTTTGCGTGGAGCCCCAGATCGAGGGAGATTATCAGTGGTCTTGTATGTCTTCCATTTTCTAATTATTGCTCCCACTGTTGATTTCTTCGCTCCAAGCTGGTTGGCTATTGTAGATTCAGTCTTCCCAGCCTGGTGCAGGGCTACAATTTTGTTTCTGGTGTCCTTTGACAGCCCTTTGGTCTTCACCATAGTGGAGTTTGGAGTCAGACTGTTTGAGGGTGTGCACAGGTATCTTTTTATACTGATAACAAGTTTAAACAGGTGCCATTGCTACAGGTAATGAGTGGAGGAAAGAGGAGACTCTTAAAGAAGAAGTTACAGGTCTGTGAGAGCCTGAAATCTTGATTGTTTGTTTCTGACCAAATACTTATTTTCCACCATAATATGCAAATAAAATGTTAAAAAAACAGACAATGTGATTTTCTGGATTTTTTTTTCTCAGTTTGTCTCCCATAGTTGAGGTCTACCTATGATGTAAATTACAGACGCCTCTCATCTTTTTAAGTGGTGGAACTTGCACTATTGCTGACTGACTAAATACTTTTTTGCCCCACTGTATGGATGGTAACCACGTGTTCTATTAACAATTGCGCCAGATCTAGTTGTCATCGATAGAGTAGAAGTATCGGATTGTCCACTCAGGGAAGAGATAGATGTCACGGATGTAGCATGTTTAAGATGTTGATACGCCGGTCTGCTCTTTCTCCACTGGTATACTGTATGCTGTTGATAATCCCTCTGGTCTCTATTAAATTTGCTAGTTTGTGATTCATGAATTTTCTTGACCAAAGAGTCAAGTGCTTTCTCCAAATTGGAATCAAAAGTCTGAATTTTTTCAGATGGACAATTGGACCGTAATTCATTTTGAGCAGTGTCAATCAGTATATCAAGTTCACTAATGTTAGTGGTATTGAAACCAATCAACAATTTCATCATAGTAACAGAACATATGTTACATGCTTCCTCCCAACTAGAGACGAATTGTGTATCTTCAATAGGAAAAGTGGGGACCACGCGGACTCTCAACCCCCTTGGAATCATATTGCATGTTACATATTTCTCTAGGAACACACGGTTCCACCATAGCTTAGTTCGCTTTATCAGTAAATCCTGTATGGAAGAGCAAAGCTCATCCCACTTGTGATCATCTGGCCGTGAGGCACTCATACCACCTCCAAACACCTGATCCACTTGGCCTAACCAGGCCTTTTCTTTAGCTCTGAAATCCATAGGGTCGCCAGCAGGGTCTGTGCAAAACACAGCAAACATACATGAATAAATAGCTAGGAAGGCAACATACGGCAGCATCATTTAATTTAGGATAATTATAGTAACGTAAAGATAGAATAATAATCAATTATTATCCGAAAAATACTTTCGCCATGGATATAAGAAAATAGTACTAGACTAGCTATCAAAAAACATATCAAGAAAGGGGGGGAGAATAAACTCCAAAGATAGCCAACATCTATAAAAATGCTTTATTGTGCAGGGCATGAGGATGGTGATAGCTACAAGAAGTCACCAGACGGAATAAAACACAAGGGTACTGGGAGAACCACAAAATCCCATTAAAGAATGTACAATGTATACAACATACTCATAACAGAGATATATACCCGGGCAAAAGTGCATAACAACAATTATTATATAGTACAGCATGAGGAGATATAGTAGAGCGTAGACATATGCATATGCAGCATCCCAGCTCAGGCAAACACGAGCTGGATGTATAGTAAAATATAATTAATATAACATGCGGTACATAAGTAAAGATAAATACATCACCCAGGTAATGTCAGCAAGTGCAGGCAGATAGTGGGTCCCAGCGCCCGCCCCAACGCGCGTTTCGGGAACCTTCGTCAGGGGGCACGCTAACAATGGTGGGACAGGGGATTATAAAGGCCGCGTACCGGATCCGCCAGAGTCGCGGGGCCGGAACTACGCCCACGCTCCCTAGCAACCCAGACGCCGAGAGATCAAGCTATGCGTGCAGAGACTAATGCACCGGAAGTGCTCAGTATCAGAGCACAGGAAGCACATGATCGTATCCTGGAGACCGGGCAAAGCGTCCTCCAGGCCACGTGTGCGGGAGTCACGTAGGGCCCCACGTGATCCACACACAACACAGCTCCAGAAGGCGCCGATACCCAGGTCGGCAGGTACGAATGTGCTCACAAATGTGGGCACAGTGACAGATCGCCATATAGTCAAAGGCATCAAAGAAATATGATGCCAAAATAAAAATGCCCACATAGATATATAAGGTGCATAAGGGAATAGATATCTGGAAACACGGGACGTATAACAATATATAAAAATACAAAAAAGGGGATCAAAGTCCATATGTATCCGTAATATATAGGTAAAGGTATATGAACAAATGGATTCAAGGAGAGATATATCTATGATGGAAAACATTTGATATGATGCAATAATGTAATACAAATATATCACTACATACTAAAAGGCATAGTCATACATAATTAGAATTTATATAATTACTCAAAAGTATATAAATGGAAGAAAGGAAATGTAACAATAAATACTATTACAAAACAGGTATACAAGTCTCACTGCCAAAGTATATATACATATGCCATATACTCAATATCCCTCATATTACAGAGACATAATATGGTAATAATACATAATGGAAAAATCCCATTCCAACGTATAGAGTCCTGACAGACGAAAAAGTTCCAGAATTCATATTCCACGGTCCGCAGGCAAAGCAACACTCCATATTCACGGCCAAGAAGTATAAATCTAAAAATATAATAAAATAATATTGAAAAGATATAAAAACACGTCCGGTGAAAAACCGGCAGCTACGGGAGGTCCCCACAGCCAGACGATCACAGAAAGGGGGCGAAACTAAGATTCTCATTTAATCCAAGGGGGTATACAGTCCGCAAGGTCCATATCCACCTGGACTCAAGACGCGCCAATTTGGAGGACAGCTTACCGCCCCGTATACCTACATTTAAGGCATCAATTCCACGAAACCGGATTAGTCTCCCATTGCTCCCATGGAAAGACTTAAAATGTCGAGGGAGCGTTTTTAAAGTAGAGGGGTCCGTACATCCTGCCGCTGATTCAATTCCCAATACGTGTTCACGTATACATACTTTAAATTGGCGCGTGGTAAGGCCCACATAAATAAGGCCACAGGGGCAAGTGGCATAGTAGATTACAAAATGTGTGTTACAGGTAATCTCTTTTTTGATCTTAAAGATCTTACTGCCAGCGGAATCAGAGAATGTATCTATCCGATCTACGTTAGGGCACGCCACACAATGGCCACATGGAAAGGAGCCACATCGAGAAGGGAAATTATCGAGAAATGTAGTTCTCGGTATTCCCTCATAGTGGCTCCGCGTTAAATGGTCTTTTAAGTTGCGCGCCCTTCTGAAGGATATGAGAGGACGCTCTGGTAGAATTTTAGAAATGGTCTTATCAACCTTCAAAATAGGCCAGGATTTCCGTAGTGCCTCACGAATTTTGTCAGATTGGGAGTTAAAATCAGTCACAAACCGTAGTTGTTGGCTAGAATTTCTATTATCTACATGATTATAAAGTAGAGATGTACGTGTAGTGAACCTAGCCCGATTGTAGGCCTTTTTAATGGACCGTCTACTATATCCACGGTTAAGAAAGCGTGTCTGTAACTCCTTCGCTTGTCGTTCAAAATCCGACTCAGACGAACATATCCTTCGTAAACGGAAAAATTGACCTGTTGGTACTGCTCCAATAATATGGGAGGGATGACAAGAAGATGCATGTAGCACAGTATTAGTAGAGGTGGGTTTACGAAATAAGTCAGTTTGTATGAGACCAGAGGGATCCTTTCTCACCAAAACGTCCAAAAATTCGTCTTGAGTCCAGGTGGATATGGACCTTGCGGACTGTATACCCCCTTGGATTAAATGAGAATCTTAGTTTCGCCCCCTTTCTGTGATCGTCTGGCTGTGGGGACCTCCCGTAGCTGCCGGTTTTTCACCGGACGTGTTTTTATATCTTTTCAATATTATTTTATTATATTTTTAGATTTATACTTCTTGGCCGTGAATATGGAGTGTTGCTTTGCCTGCGGACCGTGGAATATGAATTCTGGAACTTTTTCGTCTGTCAGGACTCTATACGTTGGAATGGGATTTTTCCATTATGTATTATTACCATATTATGTCTCTGTAATATGAGGTATATTGAGTATATGGCATATGTATATATACTTTGGCAGTGAGACTTGTATACCTGTTTTGTAATAGTATTTATTGTTACATTTCCTTTCTTCCATTTATATACTTTTGAGTAATTATATAAATTCTAATTATGTATGACTATGCCTTTTAGTATGTAGTGATATATTTGTATTACATTATTGCATCATATCAAATGTTTTCCATCATAGATATATCTCTCCTTGAATCCATTTGTTCATATACCTTTACCTATATATTACGGATACATATGGACTTTGATCCCCTTTTTTGTATTTTTATATATTGTTATACGTCCCGTGTTTCCAGATATCTATTCCCTTATGCACCTTATATATCTATGTGGGCATTTTTATTTTGGCATCATATTTCTTTGATGCCTTTGACTATATGGCGATCTGTCACTGTGCCCACATTTGTGAGCACATTCGTACCTGCCGACCTGGGTATCGGCGCCTTCTGGAGCTGTGTTGTGTGTGGATCACGTGGGGCCCTACGTGACTCCCGCACACGTGGCCTGGAGGACGCTTTGCCCGGTCTCCAGGATACGATCATGTGCTTCCTGTGCTCTGATACTGAGCACTTCCGGTGCATTAGTCTCTGCACGCATAGCTTGATCTCTCGGCGTCTGGGTTGCTAGGGAGCGTGGGCGTAGTTCCGGCCCCGCGACTCTGGCGCTTCCGGTACGCGGCCTTTATAATCCCCTGTCCCACCATTGTTAGCGTGCCCCCTGACGAAGGTTCCCGAAACGCGCGTTGGGGCGGGCGCTGGGACCCACTATCTGCCTGCACTTGCTGACATTACCTGGGTGATGTATTTATCTTTACTTATGTACCGCATGTTATATTAATTGTATTTTACTATACATCCAGCTCGTGTTTGCCTGAGCTGGGATGCTGCATATGCATATGTCTACGCTCTACTATATCTCCTCATGCTGTACTATATAATAATTGTTGTTATGCACTTTTGCCCGGGTATATATCTCTGTTATGAGTATGTTGTATACATTGTACATTCTTTAATGGGATTTTGTGGTTCTCCCAGTACCCTTGTGTTTTATTCCGTCTGGTGACTTCTTGTAGCTATCACCATCCTCATGCCCTGCACAATAAAGCATTTTTATAGATGTTGGCTATCTTTGGAGTTTATTCTCCCCCCCCCCTTTCTTGATATGTTTTTTGATAGCTAGTCTAGTACTATTTTCTTATATCCATGGCGAAAGTATTTTTCGGATAATAATTGATTATTATTCTATCTTTACGTTACTATAATTATCCTAAATTAAATGATGCTGCCGTATGTTGCCTTCCTAGCTATTTAGCTTCACATGACTGTAGATTCTCTCATCTGAGAAACATCGGTCCTACTGTGCGAATCACATCCTGATCAAAGTTTGATCAGAGTGTGATCATAGTGTGCTCCAATTTTCTCGCATGTGGAGAAGATGGAAACATAAACTCTCCATCTTCTCCATTCTGTCAGCCTGTGAATATCGGATTGCACTCAGATGTCATTGGCGCACTGTCGAATTCTTTTTTGACCCATTGACTTGCAGGGACGAGTGAAATGCAATAATTGGATGCAAATCGAGCATGTTGTGATTAATAGGACATGTGCATGACCCCATAGATTATATTTTATAGGATCGGACTCGGACCAAAACTAACCTCATCTGCACAAGCCCTAAATGGCAGTAATTAGTAGAAAGTATGTGTGTAAGTGCTGTAGGCTGCTGCAGTCAGTAACATTGGCCGTACAGATTACATGGTGTTTACTGTCACTCTGCCTGATGACAGCTCTTTCCACTGACCGCCCATAAACATGCACATTCGCATACCCAGACACAATTGTTATCATTGCTCTAATGCAGCTCTTCCATTTTACTTGAAATGCATAAACTGCAGTACAAGACACAATATGTGAAGTCAACTCCACTAGTCAACGACTGATGACCCTGGACAAAGTCCTAAAGAACCTCATTAATTAAATGTGACCGCTTCCTTTTATATTCTTCAATCTCACTGATTGATTTGGCTGAATATAAGGGCGGGCATAGACCACCCACTAGCGGTCTTTACTGACCAATGATAAGCTACTTGTTTGCCGATTGTCAATACAGGCAGAGCACATGTCCTATATGCACAGAACAATCAGTAACAGATCATTCTGTAAACATAGACTGCCATTGTCCTCGGCAGCACATGTTCTCTCTACATATGACAATGTGCTGCCAAGAATAATTTTTAAGTTTACTTAAAAATTATTTCACTTGAAGAACGTATGTTCTGCTCATTTGTCAGATGATTGTCAATTTGTTTACCCTGCCAGATTATGGGGAAACAAGCGTTCCAGGAAACACTTGTTCGTTATAATCATCCGATGTAAATCCAGTTTACAGGGAACCTGTCACATTATACACGCAGTCTGAGCTCTGGACAGTATGGTAAAGTGAAGGAGAGGCTGAGCAGAATGATATATACAGTGGGGAAAATAATTATTTGATACACTGCCGATTTTGCAAGTTTCACACCTACAAAAAACGGAGAGGTCTATAACATTTATCGTAGGTACACTTCAACTGTGAGAGACAGAATCTTAAAAAAAACAAAACAACAGAAAATTACATTGTATGATTTTTAGATAATTCATTTGCATTTTATTGCATGAAATAAGTATTTGATCCAATAGAAAAACAGTACTTAATATTTAGTACAAAAACCTTAGTTTTCAATTACAGAGGTCAGACGTTTCCTGTAGTTCTTGACCAAGTTTGCACACTCTGCAGCAGGGATTTTGCCCATCCTCCATACAGAGCTTCTTCAGATCTTTCAGGTTTCGGGGCTGTCGCTGGGCAACATTGAGTTTCAACTCCCTCCAAAGTTTTTCTATTGGGTTCAGGTCTGGAGACTGGCCATGCTACTCTAGGACCTTGAAATACTTCTTTGGGAACCACTCCTTAGTTGCTCTGGCTAGGTGTTTCGGGTTATGGTCATGCTGGAAAACCCAGCCACGACCCAGCTTCAATGCTCTTACTGAGGGATGAAGGTTGTTGACCAAAAGCTATACATGACCCCATCCATCCTCCTTTCAATACGGTGCAGTCATCCTGTCCCCTTTGCAGAAATGCACCCCCGAAGTATGATGTTTCCCTGACCATGCTTCACAGTTGGCAGTGTTCTTGGGGTTGTACTTATCCTTCTTCCTCCAAACACGGCGAGTAAAGTGGATACCAAAAAGTTCTATTTTAGTCTCATCTGACCACATAACCTTCTCCCATGTCTCCTCTGGATCATTCGGATGGCTATCGGCAATCTTCAAATGGGCATAGACGTGCTAGCATGAGCAGGTGGATCTTGCATAATCTGCAGGTTTATTTATGGTGGGGTAGTGAGTTTCTAATGGTAATGTTTAAGACTGTGGTTCAAGATTTCTTCATATTATTGGCAAGGTCCTCCCATATAGTTCAGGGCTGATTCCTGACCTTTCTCAGAATCATCCTTACCCAGTGAGGCAAGACCTCACATGGAGCCCTAGACCGAGGAAGATTAACAGGCGTCTTGTGTTTCTTCCATTTTCTAATAATTGTGCCAACAGTTGTTGCCATCTCACCAATCTGCTTGCCTATTGTTTTGTAGCCGATTCCAGCCTTGTGCAGGTCTACAATTTTGTCCCTGGTGTCCTTAGACAGCTCTTTGGTATTGGCCATGATGGAAAGGTTGGAGTGTGTTTGAGAGTGTGGACAGGTTTCTTTTATACAGGATAGGCTGGTTTCACACTTGCGTTTTTATCTGCAGCGTTTGTACCACAAAAAAAGCATGCGTTTTTTTCCCCTATGTTTAACATTAAAAACGCATGCGTTTTTTTTATACGCGTTTGGTTGCGTTTTTGAACGCATGCGTTTTTTTGCTGCATGCGTTCTTTTGCAGAAATGCAACATGTAGTAATTTTCAGTATGCGTTCGTATGCGTTTTTTTTTGCGCCAAAAAATGCATTGGAGTCATTGGAAACGCATGCGTTTTTAAGCACATGCGTTTGGTTGCATTAAAAACGCATGCGTTTTTATAGAAAAAAAACAGAAAACACACTGATATGCCACCCCCCACCATAAAGGTGATAAAGAGATCCTAACCCTAACCCTAGGGATCCTAACCCTAACCCTACCCCTAACCCTAACCCTAAGGGTTATGGTTAGAATCCCTTTAGGGTTAGGGTTAGGGGTAGGGTTAGGGTTAGGATCCCTTTAGGGTTAGGATCCCTACCCCTAACCCTAACCCTAGCTATTTCTGTTTATAGTGGGATTTTTACTTGATTTTGATGATTGGCAGCTGTCACACACTTCTCATCATGCGTTTAAAAAACGCAAACGCATGAAAAAACGCATGTAAACGCGTCAAAACGCCGCGTTTTTTTTCACCACATCCAAAAACGCATTCGTCTAAAAAACGTAGCGTTTGCACGCGTTTACATGCGTTTTTTCATCATGAGTTTTTTTTTTAAACGCATGCGTTTTAAAACGCAAGTGTGAAACCAGCCTAACAAGTTCAAACAGGTGCAATAAATACAGGTAGTGAGTGCAAAGTGGGAAGGTTTCTTAAAGAAAAACTAACAGGTCTGTGAAAGGCAGAATTCTTGCTGGTTGGTAGGTGATCAAATACTTATTTCATGCAATAAAATGCAATTTAATTATTTAACAATCATACAATGTGTTTTTCTGGTTTTCATTTTTAGATTCTGTCTCTCACAGTTGAAGTGTACCTGCGATAAAAATTACAGATCTCTAAATTCTTTGTAGGTGGGGAAACTTGCAAAATCGGCATCAAATACTTAATATACCCATTGCAGGAGTGCTGGAAATGAATCAGTATCAATTGTATTTTAGTCACTGAAATCCCTGGTGTTTCTATGTACAGTATATGAGCCCACTAGGTGGTCCTACTAGTAATTGACAGCTATCTCTGTATATGCATTCATACAGTGAAGACTAGTAATCGTTAGTCACTGAGTAGGACCGCACATTGAACTTATATGCATACGAACACCAGGGATTTCAATAAAGTGCAATGCTTACCGAAACTTTTTTTGCAAAAATGTATATAAATCTGATCAGTTCCTCCTGCCCTTTAACATGGTGCCTGCAGATCTGATACCATTAGTAACATGACAGGTTCCATTTTAAAAAAATTATCAAAACTGAATAGTGACCTTTGTTGTTATATCCTGAAGAAATTCCATACTACACTGCCAAAATCATAGGCACATTTGTATAAATAGATAGATAGATAGATAGATAGATAGATAGATAGATAGAGTGACAAGGTCACTAGTAAAGTACCGGAGGGGAGGTTAGTATCACTGGGGATGTTAGCTTCAGCAATATGAACCTGGGGAAAATTCTCCAGCACTGGTGTTGAATGGGGTTAATCAGCCATGTTAAGGTCTGTTTTTTTTGTGAACAGCTGAAGAGTGGATGGGAGGCTGTTCACCATATCTTTACCCAAGGGTGGGATCAAGAGGGTAAATGGTCAGCCTTCTGAATCATTCAGTGTTCGGTGTGCCTGGAGACGAGAGCTCCAAAGCTGTGTTTGTGGTAAAAAGAGGTGAACCCTGTTGTTTTGCTGAGCGGGCGAATCCCCACCGCTTCGCCAGCAGGGTCATGCTTATTTTTCTGAACTTTGCACTGGTTTATGCCGTAACTTTTTAATAAACCAGTAGAAGATTCAAACGAGAAATGTTCCTGTATCTACCTCTGTGAGCAGCAGAGTGAGCAAATGTACCACATATATGTCCGTTTAAAGATCATGAACTCAAATATTTGGGATTTTTTGCTGCCTTTGCACTCTTTGAGCATTTTTATCAAGCTGGCCACTTATAGCAACATTTTATTAATTTATTTAATTATTTAGTTAGTGACTTAGTTATTATTTATTGAAAGATTGCTTTTCAGGAAATTTCTCTGATCAAATTTTTGAAGTGTGGTACAATCACTTGTTAAAGGATATGTACACTTTTGGGGCATTACTTTTACTTAAATGCATGTATTTGGGGCTAAAAATTATTTTTGCAACTGGGTTTTATTAATCATTTCACAACATTTTACATTTACCGGATCTAGGTTTCCCTGGCTGCAGAGCCTGAGTGAGTTAAATGGAACCAGGTTTTTGCTAACTCAAAAGAGACCCTGATGCAAATGATATATCACTGTGTTTACAGGGTGCCAGCTGAATATTTTGCTCAAGGTTACGCTGATTCTGCATGTTCGTGGAACATGAACCATGCTTGTATCAGAAAACTGAACCTTACCTTCAGGTCTCCCAACTTGAGATAACTGTCCCATAATCATACATGAAGCATCCACATAGAGTTAGCTCAAGTTGAAAGACCCATTGGTCAGACTGAGTCTACCGAACTGATCATAGTCTGTATTTCACACTCCTGTGAATCCCGTCTTAGAGGAAAGATAGATGCGCGTGCCTTCCAGCAGATTTTTTTTCCCCCTGGGAACATTACACTAGAGCCCACAATGTTGAGTTGTTTTTTGAGGCCCTTATAATAATGAACAGTTTTAGACCTCATTCACAAGCCCACATTTAAACACATAGGTAGCAAAATGGTACATGTCTCATCAGTGTTTTGGATCAGTGTGTTATCAGTGTATGGTCTGAGTCTGAGAGTACATGTTTGCCATTAGTGTGTCAGTGTATGGTCGGTGAGTCCATATTTACCATAAATGTGTCATCTGTGTATGGTCGGTGAGTCCAAGTTTGCCTTCAGTGTGTCATCAGTGTATGGTCGGTGAGTCCATATTTGCCATCGGTGTGTCATCAGTGTATGGTCTGAGAGTCCATGTTTGCCATCAGTGTGTCATCAGTGTACGGTCTGAGAGTCCATGTTTGCCATTAGTGTGTCATCAGTGTATGGTCGGTGAGTCCATATTTACCATCAATGTGTCATCAGTGTATGGTCCGTGAGTTCATGTTTGCCATCAGTGTACGGTCAGTGAATCCATGTTTGCCATCAGAGTATGGTGGGTGAGTCCATGTTTGCCATAAGTGTGTCATCAGTGTATGGTCGGTGAGTCCATATTTACCATCAATGTGTCATCAGTGTATGGTCCGTGAGTTCATGTTTGCCATCAGTGTACGGTCAGTGAGTCCATGTTTGCCATCAGAGTATGGTGGGTGAGTCCATGTTTGCCATCAGTGTGTCATCAGTGTATGGTTGGTGAGTCCATGTTTGCCATCAGTGTGTCATCAGTGTACGGTCAGTAAGTCCATGTTTGCCATCAGTGTATGGTCGGTGAGTCCATGTTTGCCATCAGTGTGTCATCAGTGTACAGTCGGTGAATCTATGTTTGCCGTTAGTGATGAGCGAATAAACTCGTTACTGGAGATTTCTCGAGCATGCTCGGGTGTCCTCCGAGTATTTTAGTTTTTCTTGCCATCAATGTGTCATCAGTGTACAGTCAGTGAGTCCATGTTTGACATCAGTGTGTCATCAGTGTACGGTCAGTGAGTCCATGTTTGCCATCAGTGTCATCAGTGTATGGTTGGTGAGTCCATGTTTGCCATCAGTGTACAGTCGGTGAGTCCATCTTTGCCATCAGTATGTCATCAGTGTACAGTCAGTGAGTCCATAGTAGAACCTTTTTGTGTCTTCAAGTTTCTTGGTGATGTGAACAGGTTTCTACAGACTTGTTCACTGTGCAAGTAGCCCATGTGTTTTTGGTTCTATAATTGTTCTCTTGTTTCTACAAGACTGGGGAGTCCACCACTCCTCTGTGGGCCATTTGCACTAAAGCTGTTCCATTCTGCATGTCCACAAGGATATTTTCTCTCTGAACCCTGCTTATACAGGTACTATACAGATGATCAGGTTTTTAAATACATCAGATAGGGATTATATACATTAGATAGGACTGCCCTATTATGGGTATTGTTACAGAACCCCCCAGCACCAAGAATGTTATGCAGTATATGTATGTATAATAGTTTCCATGTGAAATGCATCAGTCCACAGGCTGCGCCCCTGGACAAGATATTCTCTTTCTGACCTCCCCCCACCTTTGTAATTCCCACAGTAAATAGCGGCAGGCTCCGGCCCCCTGCGGCTATTGTAATGTAGGTCTGGCCTGCTTTTTCTATTGGCCTGCCCTGTGTATCTGTGTTATATATTCTGTGTGCTGAAAATAAAGTGTGTTCTTTTAGACTGGAAATACGTGGGGTAGCAGTCAGCTTTTATATGCTCTCACGTAACCAAGGAATTCCAGCCAACGTCCATCATTCCGAATCCAGCAAAAGCAGAGTGGACCTCCTGAAACACAGGGTGGTACTGAAAGAGGTACCCCTTGGTAGACCCCCTCCCACTGGTGACAGCGGGATGTGATATCCCTTCTACAGGAGGAAAGGAATGAATGGAAGACAACTACCAGAAGTTAAAGAGGACTACATTAAAAGATCTGGTGGAAGCCCGAGGGTTAATCGCCAGCAACAAAACAAAAGCGGATTTGATAGCAGCCATCATGGAACACGACAGTGCAGCGCCCCCCAATGTGAATGTGCAGGAGACTGAATTCCAGAGGGAGGTAAAGAACAGACTGGCGTTCTATGGCCCAAACCCTGCAGTAGTGTTATGATCTGGTGGCCTAGGAGCAGCATGAGACGTACTCTGGAGAAGGTGGTACCTGTACTGACCACAAACCCTGAACTAGCAGCGCAACTAGAAGTAGCCGTGGGGGGTACCTAACACTCCCTAGACCCCTCGACACAGTCTAAGAACTAACTACCCCTAAAGACAGAAACGGGAAAACTATCTTGCCTCAGAGAAAATCCCCAAAGGATAGATAGCCCCCCACAAATATTGACTGTGAAAGGAGAGGGAAATAACATACGCAGACATGAAATCAGGATTTAGCATAGGAGGCCATACTAGCTAAAAAGGAAGAATAGGACAGAGTACTATGCAGTCAGTATTAAAACACTAGAAAATATCCACCACAGAAAATACAAAACACCACATCTGACTAAAGACATGGAGGGTATATCTGCATCTCCAGAGACACAGCTTATAGTTACATAGTTACATAGTTATTAAGGTTGAAGGAAGACTATATGTCCATCTAGTTCAACCCATAGCCTAACCTAACATGCCCTAACATGTTGATCCAGAGGAAGGCAAAAAAAAACCATGTGGCAAAGAGTAAGCTCCACATTGGGGAAAAAAATTCCTTCCCGACTCCACATACGGCAATCAGACTAGTTCCCTGGATCAACTCCCTATCAAGGAATCTAGTGTATATACCCTGTAACATTATACTTTTCCAGAAAGGTATCCAGTCCCCTCTTAAATTTAAGTAATGAATCACTCATTACAACATCATACGGCAGAGAGTTCCATAGTCTCACTGCTCTTACAGTAAAGAATCCGCGTCTGTTATTATGCTTAAACCTTTTTTCCTCCAACCGCAGAGGATGCCCCCTTGTCCCTGTTTCAGGTCTATGATTAAAAAGATCATCAGAAAGGTCTTTGTACTGTCCCCTCATATATTTATACATTAAAATAAGATCACCCCTTAGTCTTCGCTTTTCCAAACTAAATAGCCCCAAGTGTAATAACCTATCTTGGTATTGCAGACCCCCCAGTCCTCTAATAACCTTGGTCGCTCTTCTCTGCACCCGCTCCAGTTCAGCTATGTCTTTCTTAAACACCGGAGACCAGAACTGTGCACAGTATTCTAAGTGTGGTCGAACTAGTGACTTGTATAGAGGTAAAATTATGTTCTCCTCATGAGCATCTATGCCTCTTTTAATGCATCCCATTATTTTATTTGCCTTTGCAGCCGCTGCCTGACACTGGCCACTGAATTTAAGTTTGTCATCCACCCATACACCCAGGTCTTTTTCATTGACGGTTTTGCCCAGAGTTTTAGAATTAAGCACATAATTATACATCTTATTACTTCTACCCAAGTGCATGACCTTACATTTATCCCCATTAAAGCTCATTTGCCATTTATCAGCCCAAGCTTCTAGTTTACATAAATCATCCTGTAATATAAAATTATCCTCCTCTGTATTGATTACCCTGCAGAGTTTAGTGTCATCTGCAAATATTGAAATTCTACTCTGAATGCCCCCTACAAGGTCATTAATAAATATGTTAAAAAGTAGAGGGCCCACTACTGACCCCTGTGGTAACCCACTGCTAACCGCTACCCAGTCCGAGTGTGCTCTGTCATGATCCCAATGGCAGGGGATCACAAAAAGGACAAGCACAGATACAAACAAGCTCTAGGGCGATGGAACCTGAGCTGACCGCGACCCTGAACCTAACACACAAATAAAAGTAGCCGGGGAACGTGCCTACGATGATCCTAGACGTCTCGCTCCAGCCGAAGATCTAACTTCCCCTATCAGAAGAAACACAGACCTCTCTTGCCTCCAGAGAAATACCCCACAGCAAATAGCAGCCCCCCACATATAATGACGGTGAAATGAGAGGAAAGCACATACGTAGTATGAAAACAGTTTCAGCAAAATGAGGCCCGCTAAAGCTAGATAGCAGAGGATACAAAAGTGAACTGCGCGGTCAGCGAAAAACCCTTCAAAAAACCATCCTGAAATTACTTGAACTCATGTGCCAACTCATGGTACATGAAAAGCAATTTCAGCCCACTAGAGCAACCAGCAGCAGAGAATCACAAATCTGCAGGCTGGACTAAAAACCAAATTAAGCAAAACACAAAACAGGAAAATCCAAACTTAGCTTGTCCAGAAGGTTCTAGGAGCAGGGAGCAAAGGTATCAAGACACACTGGATACATTGATAACCGGCGAGGAAATGCCAGCAAAGCCAGGTTAAATAGGAAACTCCCATATGCTGATGGAACAGGTGGAACCCAGAAACCCAGGAAAGACAAGTCACCCAGTACCATCAGTAACCACCAGAGGGAGCCCAAAAACAGAACTCACAACAGTACCCCCCCTTGAGGAGGGGTCACCGAACCCTCACGAGAACCACCAGGGCGACCAGGATGAGCCCTATGAAAAGCGCGAACCAAATCATCAGCATGAACATCCGAGGCAACCACCCAAGAATTATCCTCCTGACCATAACCCTTCCACTTGACCAAATACTGGAGTTTCCGTCTGGAAACACGAGAATCCAAGATCTTCTCCACAACATACTCCAATTCTCCCTCCACCAGCACTGGAGCAGGAGGCTCAAGAGAAGGAACAACAGGTACCTCATACTTCCGCAACAACGACCGATGAAACACATTATGAATAGCAAACGATGCCGGGAGATCCAAACGAAACGACACAGGGTTAAGAATTTCCAAGATCCTATAGGGACCGATGAACCGAGGCTTGAACTTAGGAGAAGAGACCTTCATAGGAACAAAACGAGAAGACAACCACACCAAGTCACCAACAAGAAGTCGAGGACCCACGCGGCGACGGCGATTAGCAAACTGCTGAGCCTTCTCCTGGGACAACTTCAAATTGTCCACCACATGACTCCAAATCCGATGCAACCTATCCACCACCATGTCCACTCCAGGACAATCAGAAGGTTCCACCTGACCAGAGGAAAAACGAGGATGAAACCCCGAATTACAAAAGAAAGGAGAAACCAAGGTAGCAGAACTAGCCCGATTATTAAGCGCAAACTCGGCCAGCGGCAAAAAGGTAACCCAGTCATCCTGATCAGCAGAAACAAAACACCTTAAATAAGTTTCCAAGGTCTGATTAGTTCCTTCAGTCTGGCCATTCGTCTGAGGATGGAATGCAGACGAAAAGGACAAATCAATGCCCATCTTAGCACAGAAAGTCCGCCAAAATCTAGACACAAACTGGGATCCCCTGTCAGAAACGATGTTCTCAGGAATCCCATGCAAACGAACCACATTCTGAAAAAACAGAGGGACCAACTCAGAGGAGGAAGGCAACTTAGGCAAGGGTACCAGATGAACCATTTTAGAAAAGCGATCACACACAACCCAGATGACGGACATTTTTTGAGAGACAGGGAGATCCGAAATAAAGTCCATGGAAATGTGCGTCCAAGGCCTCTTCGGGATAGGCAAAGGTGACAACAATCCACTGGCCCGAGAACAGCAAGGCTTAGCCCGAGCACAAACCTCACAAGACTGCACAAAAGAATGCACATCCCTCGACAAGGAAGGCCACCAAAAAGACCTGGCCACCAAGTCTCTAGTACCAAATATTCCAGGATGACCTGCCAACGCAGAAGAATGGACCTCGGAGATGACTCTACTGGTCCAATTATCCAGAACAAACAGTCTCTCAGGCGGACAACGATCAGGTTTAGCCACCTGAAACTCCTGCAAAGCACGTCGCAAGTCTGGGGAGACAGCAGACAAAATCACCCCATCCCTAAGGATACCAGAGGGCTCAGAATTTCCAAGGGAGTCAGGCACAAAACTCCTAGAAAGAGCATCCGCCTTCACATTCTTTGAACCTGGCAGGTATGAAACCACAAAATTGAAACGAGAGAAAAACAGTGACCAACGAGCCTGTCTAGGATTCAGACGCCTGGCAGACTCAAGGTAAATCAAATTTTTGTGATCAGTCAAGACCACCACACGATGTCTAGCTCCCTCTAGCCAATGACGCCACTCCTCAAATGCCCACTTCATGGCCAAAAGTTCCCGATTACCAACATCATAATTCCGCTCAGCCGGCGAAAACTTTCTAGAAAAAAACGCGCATGGCTTCATCACTGAGCCATCGGAGCTTCTCTGTGACAAAACCGCCCCCGCTCCAATCTCGGAAGCATCAACCTCAACCTGAAAAGGGAGCGAAACATCTGGCTGACGCAACACAGGAGCAGAAGAAAACCGGCGCTTAAGTTCCTGAAAGGCCTCCACAGCCGCAGGAGACCAATTAGCAACATCAGCACCCTTCTTAGTCAAATCCGTCAAAGGCTTAACAACACTAGAAAAATTAGTTATAAAACGACGATAGAAATTAGCAAAGCCCAAGAACTTCTGTAGACTCTTAAGAGATGTAGGCTGCGTCCAGTCACAAATAGCCTGAACCTTGACGGGATCCATCTCAATAGTAGAAGGGGAAAAAATATACCCCAAGAAAGAAATCTTCTGGACTCCAAAGAGACACTTTGAGCCTTTTACAAACAAGGAATTGGCCCGCAGGACCTGAAACACCTTCCTGACCTGCTGAACATGAGACTCCCAGTCATCAGAAAAAAACAAAATATCATCCAAATACACAATCATAAATTTATCCAGATATTCACGGAAAATATCGTGCATAAAGGACTGGAAGACTGAAGGAGCATTAGAAAGTCCAAAAGGCATTACCAAATACTCAAAATGGCCCTCAGGCGTATTAAATGCGGTTTTCCACTCATCACCTTGCTTTATTCGTATAAGATTATACGCACCCCGAAGATCAATCTTAGTGAACCATTTAGCCCCCTTAATGCGAGCAAACAAATCAGTCAACAATGGCAAAGGATACTGATATTTTACAGTAATCTTATTCAAAAGACGATAATCTATACAAGGCCTCAAGGAACCATCTTTTTTGGCCACGAAAAAAAAACCTGCTCCCAAAGGGGACAAAGATGGACGGATATGTCCCTTTTCCAAGGACTCCTTAACATAATCCCGCATAGCAGTATGCTCTGGCACTGACAGATTGAACAAACGACCTTTAGGAAATTTACTGCCTGGAATTAAATTTATAGCACAATCGCAATCCCTGTGAGGAGGAAGCGAACTGAGCTTAGGCTCCTCAAAAACATCCCGATAGTCAGACAAAAACACAGGAATCTCAGAAGGAGTAGATGAAGCGATAGAAATCGGAGGTGCATCATCATGAACCCCCTGACAACCCCAGCTTAACACAGACACTGATTTCCAGTCAAGGACTGGATTATGAGTTTGTAACCATGGCAGACCAAGTACTAGAACATCATGCAAATTATACAGTACCAGGAAGCGAATCACCTCCTGATGAACGGGAGTCATACGCATGGTCACTTGTGTCCAGTACTGAGGTTTATTCATAGCTAAAGGTGTAGAGTCAATTCCCTTCAAAGGAATAGGGACTTCCAGAGGCTCCAGACTAAACCCACAGCGATTGGCAAATGACCAATCCATAAGACTCAGGGCAGCGCCTGAATCCACATAGGCATCGACGGAAATGGATGATAATGAACAAATCAGAGTCACAGACAGAATGAACTTAGACTGTAAAGTACTAATGGCAACAGACTTATCAACCTTTTTTGTGCGTTTAGAGCATGCTGATATAACATGAGCTGAATCACCACAATAAAAGCACAACCTTTTTTCCGCCTATACTTTTGCCGTTCACTTCTGGACTGAATTCTATCACATTGCATTATCTCAGGTGACGGTTTAGACGACACCGCCAAATGATGCACAGGTTTGCGCTCCCGTAAACGCCGATCAATCTGAACAGCCATAGTCATAGACTCATTCAGACCAGCAGGCGCAGGGAACCCCACCATAACATCTTTAATGGCCTCAGAAAGGCCATCTCTAAACTTTGCAGCCAGAGCGCACTCATTCCACTGAGTAAGTACCGACCACTTCCAAAATTTTTGACAATAAATTTCTGCTTCATCTTGCCCCTGAGAGAGGGCCAACAAAGCTTTTTCAGCCTGAATCTCTTGGTTAGGTTCCTCATAGAGCAAACCCAATGCCAGAAAAAACGCATCTGCATTAAGCAACGCAGGGTCCCCTGGTGCCAATGCAAATGCCCAATCCTGAGGGTCACCCCGCAGGAAAGATATAATTATCTTGACTTGCTGAGCAGGGTCTCCAGAGGAGCGAGATTTCAAAGAAAGAAACAACTTGCAATTGTTCCTAAAATTCAGAAAACGAGATCTATCTCCAGAAAAAAACTCTGGGACAGGAATTCTAGGTTCAGACATAGGAGCATGTACAACAAAATCCTGTATATTTTGAACCTTAGTGGCAAGATTATTCAGGCTGGAAGCCAAACTCTGGACGTCCATGATAAACAGCTGAGATCAGAGCCATTCAAAGATTAAGAGGAGGAGGAAGTAGCCAGGCTGCAATAAGGCTAGGCAGCAAACTCTGAGGGAAAAAAAAAAAAAAAAACTTCCTCAGACTACTTATCCTCCTACTTCAGCCAATACAATTAACACTTTGTGGGCCGGTTATACTGTCATGATCCCAATGGCAGGGGATCACAAAAAGGACAAGCACAGATACAAACAAGCTCTAGGGCGATGTAACCTGAGCTGACCGCGACCCTGAACCTAACACACAAATAAAAGTAGCCGGGGAACGTGCCTACGATGATCCTAGACGTCTCGCTCCAGCCGAAGATCTAACTTCCCCTATCAGAAGAAACACAGACCTCTCTTGCCTCCAGAGAAATACCCCACAGCAAATAGCAGCCCCCCACATATAATGACGGTGAAATGAGAGGAAAGCACATACGTAGTATGAAAACAGTTTCAGCAAAATGAGGCCCGCTAAAGCTAGATAGCAGAGGATACAAAAGTGAACTGCGCGGTCAGCGAAAAACCCTTCAAAAAACCATCCTGAAATTACTTGAACTCATGTGCCAACTCATGGTACATGAAAAGCAATTTCAGCCCACTAGAGCAACCAGCAGCAGAGAATCACAAATCTGCAGGCTGGACTAAAAACCAAATTAAGCAAAACACAAAACAGGAAAATCCAAACTTAGCTTGTCCAGAAGGTTCTAGGAGCAGGGAGCAAAGGTAACAAGACACACTGGATACATTGATAACCGGCGAGGAAATGCCAGCAAAGCCAGGTTAAATAGGAAACTCCCATATGCTGATGGAACAGGTGGAACCCAGAAACCCAGGAAAGACAAGTCACCCAGTACCATCAGTAACCACCAGAGGGAGCCCAAAAACAGAACTCACAACAGTGCTCCATTAATAACCACCCTTTGTTTCCTATCCCTGAGCCAGCTCTCAACCCACTTGCACATATTTTCCCCTATCCCCATTATTCTCATATTATGTATCAACCTTTTGTGTGGCACCGTATCAAAAGCTTTTGAAAAGTCCATATACACTACATCCACTGGGTTCCCTTGGTCCAATCCGGAACTTACCTCTTCATAGAAACTGATCAAATTAGTCTGACATGAACGGTCCCTAGTAAACCCGTGCTGATACTGGGTCATGAGGTTATTCCTCTTCAGATACTCCAGTATAGCGTCCCTTAGAATGCCCTCCAGGATTTTACCCACAGTAGAGGTTAAGCTTACTGGCCTATAATTTCCGAGTTCAGTTTTTGTTCCCTTTTTGAATATTGGCACCACATTTGCTATACGCCAGTCCTGCGGCACAGACCCTGTTATTATGGAGTCTTTAAAGATTAAAAATAATGGTCTATCAATGACTGTACTTAATTCCTGCAGTACTCGAGGGTGTATCCCATCCGGGCCCGGAGATTTGTCAATTTTAGTGATTTTTAGACGCCGCCGCACTTCCTGCTAGGTTAAGCAGGTGACATTTAATTGGGAATTTTTATCACTAGACATTTTGTCTGCCATGGGATTTTCTTGTGTAAATACTGATGAAAAAAAGTCATTTAGCATATTGGCTTTTTCCTCATCCTCATCCACCATCTCACCCAGACTATTTTTAAGGGGGCCAACACTATCATTTTTTAGTTTCTTACTATTTATGTAGTTAAAGAATATTTTAGGATTATTTTTACTCTCTCTGGCAATGAGTCTCTCTGTCTCAATCTTTGCTGCCTTGATTTGCTTTTTACAGAATTTATTTAATTTTCTGTATTTATTTAATGCCTCCTCACTACCTACTTCCTTTAATTCTCTAAATGCTTTCTTTTTGTCACTTATTGCGCCCCTTACAGCTCTATTTAGCCATATTGGTTTCCTCCTATTTCTAGTATGTTTATTCCCATACGGTATATACTGTGCACAGGTCCTATCCAGGATGCTAATAAACGTCTCCCATTTTCTTTGTGTATTTTTGTGTCTCAGGATATCGTCCCAGTTTGCTTGGCTGCAAAAAATCCTTCACAGACAAAGCTGGACTAAACAAAACATGAAAATTCACAGAACTATAAGGTCCACAGCAGGTGGACAGAAAAAACAAGGCCAGAAATTATCTTTGAAGAAATGAACAGCAGACCAGGAGAGACCAGGAATGGATGTGAATCCTCCAAAAACAATGGACAACTGGCACTGACTAAAGGATAAAGCAGGACTTAAATAGCCCAGCCCAAATTGCAAAAAATGGGTACACTTGATAAATGCTGCGATGCAACTACCGCAGCACTACCACTCATAACCACCGGAGGGAGCCCAAGAGCAGAATTCACAACAGTACCCCCCCCTTCCTTGAGGAGGGGTCACCGAACTGTCACCAGAGCCCCCAGGCCGATCAGGACGAGCCAAATGAAAGGCACGAACCAAATCGTCAGCATGAACATCGGAGGCAACAACCCAAGAATTATCCTCCTGGCCATAACCCTTCCATTTGACCAGATACTGAAGCTTCCGCCTCGAAAAATGAGAATCCAAAATCTTCTCAACCACATACTCCAACTCCCCATCAATCAACACCGGGGCCGGAGGATCAACAGAGGGAACAACGGGCACCACATACTTCCGCAACAAAGATCTATGGAACACATTATCGATGGAAAAAGAGGCTGGAAGGGCCAAACGAAAAGACACTGGATTGATAATCTCAGAAATCCTATAAGGAC
Organism: Ranitomeya imitator; assembly: GCF_032444005.1. Lineage (NCBI taxonomy): Eukaryota > Metazoa > Chordata > Amphibia > Anura > Dendrobatidae > Ranitomeya > Ranitomeya imitator. The sequence continues at coordinate 313,743,816 of NC_091285.1, read as the reverse complement.
CAATAAACCGAAGCTTGAACTTAGGGGAAGAAACCTTCAAAGGATCATGACGGGAATACAACCAGACCAAATCCCCAACCCGAAGCCGGGAACCAACACACCGATGACGGTTAGCAAAACGCTGAGCCTCCTCCTGAGACAACACCAAATTGTCCACCTCATGAGCCCAAATCCGCTGCAGCCTGTCAACCACAGAATCCACACCAGGACAATCAGAAGGCTCAACCTGTCCTGAAGAAAAACGAGGATGAAAACCAAAATTACATAAAAAAGGCGAAACCAAGGTAGCAGAACTAGCCCGATTATTAAGGGCAAACTCGGCCAATGGCAAGAACGCCACCCAATCATCCTGATCAGTGGACACAAAGCATCTCAAATAAGTTTCCAAAGTCTGATTAGTTCGCTCGGTCTGGCCATTTGTCTGAGGATGAAATGCGGAAGAAAAAGACAAATCAATGCCCAGCCTAGCACAAAAGGCCCGCCAAAACCTAGAAACAAACTGGGAACCTCTATCGGACACAATATTCTCCGGGATGCCATGCAAACGAACCACATGCTGAAAAAACAACGGAACCAAATCAGAAGAGGAAGGAAATTTAGGCAAAGGTACCAAATGAACCATCTTAGAAAACCGGTCACAAACCACCCAGATAACCGACATCCTCTGGGAAACCGGAAGATCTGAAATAAAATCCATAGAAATATGCGTCCAAGGCCTCTCAGGGACCGGCAAAGGCAGAAGCAACCCACTAGCGCAGGAACAGCAAGGCTTAGCCCGCGCACAAATCCCACAGGACTGCACAAAAGAACGCACATCCCACGACAAAGAAGGCCACCAAATAGACCTACCAACCAAATCTCTGGTACCAAAAATCCCAGGATGGCCAGCCAACACAGAACTATAAGGTCCAAAGCAGGTGGACAGAAAAAACAAGGCCAGAACTTATCTTTGAAGAAATGAACAGCAGACCAGGAGAGACCAGGAATGGATGTGAATCCTCCAAAAACAATGGACAACTGGCACTGACTAATGGATAAAGCAGGACTTAAATAGCCCAGCCCAAATTGCAAAAAATGGATACACCTGATAAATGCTGCGATCCAACTACCGCAGCACTACCACTCATAACCACCGGAGGGAGCCCAAGAGCAGAATTCACAACACAGTAGAGATCATACGAGAGGTGATGGCTGATGTGCGTACTGATCTGAAGGAAGAGATGGCCGAGCGGACCAGGATAGAGCTAACCAAGATGGAGATGGCAGAGCGGACCAAAGTTGAGCTGGCCAAGATGGAGATGGCAGAGCGGAGAGAGAAGAGTCAGCGAGCAAGGAGAGCTCTGGCCTCCGCCCAGGTACCTTCAACCGTAAGCCACAAAAAGATCCAGTATAATGCCTTCCGACAGTTGGGGGAGGTAGAGGAAGACATTGATGGCTTTCTGCAGGACTTTGAGCGGCAGTGTGCCCTTCATCAAGAGAAGCCGGCGGAAGGGGTTCAGATTCTGGCCAGCAAGCTGACAGGCCGGGCAGCGGACGCCTATAGCACGGTACCTGATGAGGACTGTATGGACTATGAGCGGATCAAAGAAGTGATCTTGGCCCGGTATGCGCTGACACCAGAGGCATACCGCCAAAAGTTCCGCGGACTTATAAAACGAGTAACCGATACCCACGCTGAATGGGCCTGTAAATTACGGCGGTCACTGCTACAGTGGGTACAAGGGAGCCAAGCAACCACTAAGGAGGACGTCCTGCAGCTCTTCTTGTTAGAACGATTCTTTAATGGACTAAACCCCGAAACAAAGGAATGGCTTCGGGACAGGCGGCCAATTACTCTTGAGGAAGCCGCTCGTCTGGCCGATGAACATCATGACGCCAGGAGGCCTCAGTTGTCCGGATCAAAGATGGTCACTAGGAGTCCGCCCATGGTCCTGGAGGGCCCCAAACCACCGAAGATTGTAGGGGGACCAGCTAGAAACCCGGCCTACCACAGTTCCCCTGGGGCGCGATGCCACACCTGCCGTCAGCTGGGCCATCTGCAAAGACAATGTCCCAACCGGACTCAGCATACCCAGTGGCCAAAGGCGGGAACAGCTACCTTCTGCCGGGCCGCTGTACACTGCTACCAAGGCGAAGCTGACCCGGCATTGGGAGCTACAACTAACCAAGGGGTGGAAGGCATGGAGGAAGTGCTGCATGAAGTAGACCCCGTGCAGGCAGCCCAGGCAGATAATCGACAACAGCATCGACAGGTCATGTGGGTTAATGGGAAACGCATGCAGGGACTAAGAGATTCCGGAGCAACTTTGACCCTTGTGAAGCCTCATCTCGTCCGGGACCAAGAGAAGATGGACCGGACAGTGGCAGTCCGTGTAGCAGGGGGAGCCATACATCGACTGCCCACTGCCAGGATTCACCTGAACTGGGGAGTTGGGGATGGCCTTGTTGAGGTCGGCTTGATGGAGGATTTGCCTGCAGACGTTTTGCTGGGAAATGACTTGGGGCCCATGTTGTCTGCCTTCTCGGTTGCCCCTCTGGCTGAGACATATCCTGTGACCACCCGGAGACAAGCTCGAGCTGCGGAGGTGGAATCACACTCAGAGGAAGCCCAGGTAAGACATCCCAGCCCTACATGTATTCCCATAGCCAGACACATTTCTTGGGCCACCCCAGATGAATTTAAGAGGGAGTTACTTGAGGATCCTTCATTGGAGGGATATCGTGGGAAGGCACAGGAGGGGAGAGGGGTACTGGAAGGGGAAAAGTTTATATGGAAGCAGGGACTCCTCTACCGCAGGGGTCCCCAACTCCAGTCCTCAAGGCCCACCAACATGTCATGTTTTCAGGATTTCCTTAGTCTTGCCCAGGTAATAATTGCATCACCTGTGCAATGCAAAGGAAATCCTGAAAACATGACCTGTTGGTGGGCCATGAGGACTGGAGTTGGGGACCCCTGCTCTACTGGATCACAGAGCAGCACCACACAGGGACGAGCCCCACTATAAAACAACAGCTGGTAGTTCCCAAGAAGTATAGGCAGGAGTTACTGCGAATCTCTCATGACATACCCTTGGCCGGGCACTTCGGCGTCAGTCGCACCAGGCATCGTCTGACACAAAACTTCTTTTGGCCGGGGTAACCTATGATGTTCGTCAATACTGCAAGACCTGTGACAGTTGCCAGCACAGTGGCAAGAGGGGAGATCGATGCAAGGCCAAATTACGCCCCCTCCCCATTGTGGAGGAAGCATTTAGCCAAGTAGCGGTCGATCTGATAGGGCCATTAGCCAAACCCAGTCCGTCAGGGAAAAGGTATATATTGACAGTGGTAGATTATGCCACACGGTATCCAGAGGCGGTTGCGTTACCTAACATACTGGCAGAGACGGTGGCGGCTGCCTTGCTTCAGGTTTTTTTTCCCACGGGTTGGATTCCCCCGGGAGATTATCTCAGACCAGGGTACCCAGTTTACAGCAGAGGTGACCAACCAACTGTGGAAGCTGTGCGGCGTAAAGTCCATTAGAAGCGCCCCGTACCTCCCGCAAACCAATGGGTTGTGTGAACGCTTTAACGGGACGTTAAACAACTCATTGGGACTTTTACCAGGACCTACAGGGACTGGGAGAAATTCTTGCCTCACCTCCTGTTTGCCTATCGAGAGGTGCCCCAAGAGTTCTCCCCATTCGAACTGGTATACGGGAGACGGGTAAGGGGACACCTAGACTTAGTGCTAGAACACTAGGAAGGGGAGGGCACCATAGAAGGGGTACCTATTGTACCCTATGTGCTGGAATTCCGGGACCGCCTACAGGAGCTGACCCAGGCTGTACGTGGGAACATGCAGGTGGCCCAGCGGCGCCAGCACGTATGGTACGATCGGAGGGCCAGAGAGCGCACCTTGGAAATAGGGCAGAAGGTCCTGGTGTTAGAGCCCACTAGGCAGAACAAGTTCCAAGCTGCATGGCAGGGGCCCTACCAGGTAGTGGGGAAAATAGCCGACACCACCTATAATGTCGCCGATTGTGACGACCCCAGGGTTATCCGCATGTTCCACGTGAATATGCTAAAGCCCTATCGGCAGCGCCCTGAAGAGGTAGTGGCCATCTGTGCACCTGAAGCAGAGGATTTAGCCGGACTTCCCTTGCCTGATGTCTTAGGGGAAAGGACTCAGTCTAAAACATGGGACCAGGTACACTGGGGTGAAGACTTAGGTCCCCGGGAGAGACAGCAGGCGGAGGAGTTGTTGAGACAGCGACAGAGGATGTTTTCGGGGAAACCCGGGTACACTCACCTGGCACAACACAAGGTTGAGACCCAGGATAAGACCCCCCTGCGACAACCCCCCTTCCGGGTCCCTGATTCTGTACGAGAAGGGATGCGACAAGAGATACAAGAGATGTTGCATTTAGGGGTCATTGAAGAGTCAGATAGTCCCTGGGCATCCCCTGTAGTGTTAGTGCCCAAGAAGGATGGGACTACACGGTTTTGTGTAGACTATCGTAAGCTCAATGAGAAAACAGTGACGGATGCGTATCCCATGCCGCGTGTGGATGACTTGTTAGACCGGCTGGCAGGGGCAAAGTATTTGACCACCATCGATCTATGCAAAGGCTACTGGCAGATTCCCCTTAGTCCTGATGCTATTCCCAAGTCGGCATTTGTCACCCCGTTTGGCTTATTCCAGTTTCGAGTTATGCCATTCGGGATGAAGACTGCCCTGGCAACCTTCCAGAGGCTGGCTGACCGGCTTCTGGATGGTCTCCAGGACTATGCGTGTGCCTACCAGGATAACATCGACATCTACAGCGCGACATGGGAAGAGCAACTAAATCACCTACAGACAGTATTAGACAAGATCCACAAGGCTGGAATCACCCTGAACCCAAACAAGTGTCACGTGGGCAAAGCAGAGGTTCAGTATTTAGGGCATTGGGTGGGAAGTGGGAAACAGAGACCAGAACCAGCCAAGATTGAGGCCATAGCCAAATGGCCAACCCCACGCACTAAAACCCAGGTCATGGCGTTTCTAGGGACGCGGGGTATTACAGGAAATTCGTTCCCAATTACAGCAGCGTAGCCAAGCCCCTCACTGATCTGACCCGTAAGAACCAACCCCGCCAGGTAACCTGGACCCCAGAGTGTGAGGAAGCTTTCCGCCAGCTAAAGGACGCCCTCACCAATATCCCTGTATTGGCCGCACCCGATCCAACTAAATGTTTCCTTGTCCACACAGACGCTTCTATGTTTGGATTGGGGCAGTACTGAGCCAAGTCGGGCCGGACGGCCAAGAACACCCGGTAGCTTACCTGAGTGGGAAACTACTGCCCCGTGAAGTGAGCTATGCGGCCATCGAGAAGGAGTGCCTGGCAATAGTATGGGCACTCAAAAAGTTACAACCATATTTGTATGGACGACAGTTTTCCCTCCTAACGGACCATAATCCCCTAGTCTGGCTTAGTCGGGTCTCCGGAGACAACGCCAGATTACTGCAGTGGAGTTTAGCCCTACAACCTCTGGACTTCACCATCCACTACAGACCCGGCAAACAAAACAGTAACGCCGATGGACTAAGTCAACAAACGGAACTCGTACCAACCCCATAAACTTCGGTCATCCCCAAACCGATCCGTTAAGGATCAGGCTGTGTATGCCGATCGCGTCGCTGAAAAGGGGAGCCGTGTTACAGAACCCCCCAGCACCAAGAATGTTATGCAGTATATGTATGTATAATAGTTTCCATGTGAAATGCATCAGTCAACAGGCTGCGCCCCTGGACAAGATATTCTCTTTCTGACCTCCCCCCACCTTTGTAATTCCCACAGTAAATAGCGGCAGGCTCCGGTCCCCTGTGGCTATTGTAATGTAGGTCTGGCCTGCTTTTTCTATTGGCCTGCCCTGTGTATCTGTGTTATATATTCTGTGTGCTGAAAATAAAGTGTGTTCTTTTAGACTGGAAATACGTGGGGTAGCAGTCAGCTTTTATATGCTCTCACGTAACCAAGGAATTCCAGCCAGCATCCTTCATTCCGAATCCAGCAAAAGCAGAGTGGACCTCCTGAAACATGGGGTGGTACTGAAAGAGGTACCCCAGCTTGGTAGACCCCCTTACAGGTATACCTTGGCGATTGGTGGAGCAGCTTGATATACATTTTTTTTGCAAAAAAAGTATTAACTAAATACCCTGTATTTTTTTCATTTTTTGACTAGCACTTGCTCATTTACTGTGACTTCTTTACAACAGAGTATTTTTGACCTCGCTGTGCTCTTTTTGTGTCTTCAAGTTTCTTGGTGGTGTGAACAGGTTTCTACAGACTTGTTCACTGTGCAAGTAGCCCATGTGTTTTTGGTTCTATAATTGTTCTCTTGTTTCTACAAGACTGGGGAGTCCACCACTCCTCTGTGGGCCATTTACATAGTTACATAGTTATTAAGGTTGAAGGAAGACTATAAGTCCATCTAGTTCAACCCGTAGCCTAACCTAACATGCCCTAACATGTTGATCCAGAGGAAGGCAAAAAAAAACCATGTGGCAAAGAGTAAGCTCCACATTGGGGAATATAAATCCTTCCCGACTCCACATACGGCAATCAGACTAGTTCCCTGGATCAACGCCCTATCAAGGAATCTAGTGTATATACCCTGTAACATTATACTTTTCCAGAAAGGTATCTAGTCCCCTCTTAAATTTAAGTAATGAATCACTCATTACAACATCATACGGCAGAGAGTTCCATAGTCTCACTGCTCTTACAGTAAAGAATCCGTGTCTGTTATTATGCTTAAACCTTTTTTCCTCCAGACGTAGAGGATGCTCTCTTGTCCCTGTTTCAGGTCTATGATTAAAAAGATCATCAGAAAGGTCTTTGTACTGTCCCCTCATATATTTATACATTAAAATAAGATCACCCCTTAGTCTTCATTTTTCCAAACTAAATAACCCCAAGTGTAATAACCTATCTTGGTATTGCACACCTCCCAGTCCTCTAATAACCTTGGTCGCTCTTCTCTGCACCCGCTCCAGTTCAGCTATGTCTTTCTTATACACCGGAGACCAGAACTGTGCACAGTATTCTAAGTGTGGTCGAACTAGTGACTTGTATAGAGGTAAAATTATGTTCTCCTCATGAGTATCTATGCCTCTTTTAATGCATCCCATTATTTTATTTGCCTTTGTTGCAGCTGCCTGACACTGGCCACTAAATATGAGTTTGTCATCCACCCATACACCCAGGTCTTTTTCATTGACGGTTTTGCCCAGAGTTTTAGAATTAAGCACATAATTATACATCTTATTACTTCTACCCAAGTGCATGACCTTACATTTATCCCCATTAAAGCTCATTTGCCATTTATCAGCCCAAGCTTCTAGTTTACATAAATCATCCTGTAATGTAAAATTGTCCTCCTCTGTATTGATTACCCTGCAGAGTTTAGTGTCATCTGCAAATATTGAAATTCTACTCTGAATGCCCCCTACAAGGTCATTAATAAATATGTTAAAAAGAAGAGGGCCCAATACTGACCCCTGTGGTACCCCACTGCTAACCGCAACCCAGTCCGAGTGTGCTCCATTAATAACCACCCTTTGTTTCCTATCCCTGAGCCAGCTCTCAACCCACTTACACATATTTTCCTCTATCCTCGTTATTCTCATTTTATGTATCAACCTTTTGTGTGGCACCGTATCAAAAGCTTTTGAAAAGTCCATATACACTACATCCACTGGGTTCCCTTGGTCCAATCCAATTTGCACTAAAGCTGTTCCATCCTGCATGTCCACATGGATATTTTCAATCTGAACCCTGCTTATACAGGTACTATACAGATGATCAGGTTTTTAAATACATCAGATAGGGATTATATACATTAGATAGGACTGCTCTATTATGGGTATACCTTGGCGATTGGTGGAGCAGCTTAATATACATTTTTTTGCAAAACAACGTATTAACTAAATACCCTGTATTTTTTTCATTTTTTGACTAGCACTTGCTTATTTACTGTGACTTCTTTACAACAGAGTATTTTTGACCTCGCTGTGCTCTTTTTGTGTCTTCAAGTCAGTGAGTCCATGTTTGCCATCAGTGTGTCATCAGTGTACGGTCGGTGAATCCATGTTTGCCATCAGTGTACGGTCGATGAGTCCATCTTTGCCATCAGTGTGTCATCAGTGTACAGTCAGTGAGTCCATGTTTGCCATCAGTTTGTCATCAGTGTACATTCGGTGAATCCATGTTTGCCATCAGTGTGTCATCAGTGTTTTTCACACAGATGAATAAATAAGTAAATAAAGTACAAAGTTTTTCTACTATACTTTGTAACATTAAGCACAGTGCACAGATAGCACATGTATGGCATCCATGTGCTTTGCATGTTTTTCACAGATCCATAAACTTGTATTGGTATTTTTCATCTGTGAGCAAAACGGACATACAGTCTGTGAAAAAACAAGCACATGTGAATAGCACCATGAATTATAAAGGATATGTGTGAGTGAGGCCATAGCAGTATCTGTGGTAGTAGAACTGACACACAGGCAGCAGAGTCACGAGTGAATTTCCTAGCCTTGACTTATAAAATCTTACTGCTGAATCCTGAAGTGTATCTTGTTTGTCAGCTATGGAAGAAATTAACTTTTCTTTTTTCCAGTGTAGCAGGGAGCCACAAAGAAAGCTAAAGCAGCATTTCTGTGCAAGGCCTCTGCATACAGCAACAAATATTTCTGTCATTTTGAACACACTCCATCAGAGGCGTATCTAGGGTTTCTGGCACCCGGGGCAAGAATTCATTTTGGTGCCCCCCCAAGGACATATGTGATTTTCACACTTAGTCATGTACCCACGAGCTCCTTTCCCTAATGCTGTCAATATTCAGTGAAAAACAGAGAAGCAGAAGAGAAGCTCGTTGTCACAGGACCATACGTATGAAAATCGTATATGAGTGAAGTATCCATGTGACGACTACTGGAACCTGCAGAGCTGAATCCTGACATTGCAGCTTCTGAATTCTCACAGCTAATGCACTGCACACTTTTAGGATTCTCCCTGGCTGGTGGACAGTCATGTCAGCACAAGCATGTGATTTGTATACGTCTGACCACATTCCGACTAGACGTTCCCGGCCTCGCTGAGATCATTTTCATTGAGTGAGGCCACACATGTCTAGTCGGCACGTGACCGCATGTATGTAAATCGCCGGCACCAGAGAATCCTGACAGCGTGCAGTGCGCACTGTGAGAACTCAGAAGTCTGCAGTCACAAAGAATGATTGCAGACTCATTACAAACCTGGACATCCCCTTTAATGCTCCTAACATAAATAAAAACATGAGAGTTAGTCAGTATCACAAATAACATTTACATCCAGGTACCTTATAGATGGCGTCGTCTCTGGAGCCGTTCTCATTTTCTTCATCTTGTCCAGACCCCATGATGAGTTTTCTCATCCACAGCCGTCTCTGCAGACGTCCATCTTCTCCGCTCTTTTGCAGAAAATCTTCACATGATACCCTTAAAGATACAAGTGTCATTATAATGCTCCTGAATGAAAAATTGCCACTCACTATATTGTCTGCATAAAATATGACCCCCACACTGTCCCTCTTATGGTAAATGCTCTTTACACGGACCTCCCCTTTCCATACCGGCCCCCATTTTCACACTGTCCTCTCACACTGTGTCCCCCCTATAGGGCTTAGTATTTATACTGTACTCTCTCATCACACTCCCCCTCCTTGGTATACTGTCCCCTCCTGGCTGTGCCCTTACACTGTCCCCCCATGCTACGCATGCACACATCCCAACACCCTCCCTCCCCGTACTCTGTCCACATACGTTTTTCACATCGCTACTCATACTGTGTCTGCATACATTCCCCCATTTGCTCCCCAAACTGTCTGCACCCATCCCCCATACTGTTTCCTCATATATGCCCCCCATTCCCCGGTATTGTTTCTTCATACATGCCCCCCATCTCCCCCTTTGCTCTTCATTTTGCATCCTCAAATCTCCCCCAATCATTATTATTATTATTTATTTATTTATATATATAGCACCATTAATTCCATGGTGCTGTACATGAGAAAGGGGTTACATACAGGGTTATAGATATCGTTTACAGTATACAGGTTTACAGCGACGGACTGGTACAGAGGGGAGAGGACCCTGTCCTTGCGGACTTACATTCTATAGGATAGTGGGGAAGAGACAGAATAAATCCCCCATCTCCACTCACATTAAATCCCTTCCCCACAAAAAATCCCCCCATCTCCACTCATATTAAATCTCCCTCATCCAATAATAAATCCCACCATCCCCACTCACATTAAATCCCCCCCACAATAAATCCCCCCCATCTCCACTCACATTAAATCCTTTCCCCACAATAAATCCCCCCATTTCCACTCATATTAAATATCCCCATCCAATAATAAATCCCACCATCCCCACTCACATTAATCCCCCCCACAATATATCCCCCCATTCCCACTCACATTAAATCCCCCCCCTGCACCTTCGGTGTCTTCAGCTCCACTGGAGCACTTTCCACCAATCTGCGTCTCAGTGCCTCTGCTCTGCCTCTGCTCTGCAGCGCGGGCGAGTGACGTCAGCAGTGTGATCACATGACCTGATCACGCTGCTGGCGTCGCTCTGACCCGGCAGTAAGAGCTTCAATTGTACTCGCATCTCAGATGCAGTACAATTGAACACTGGGAGCTTCTCTGTGCCAGCTGTCAGCTTGACAGTCGGCACAGAGAACAGCTGACTCCCAGTGCAGGGGGCGGCAGAATGCAGCTGTCAGGGGAGACACTGCAGACCGCCGCTTTAGGCGGCCTGACTGCGCCCCCCTGCCAGCTGAGCCTGGGGCACATGTCTCGGCTGCCCCCCCTAGATACGCCACTGCACTCCATACCAAATAATAAAAAATACATAAGGTCCAAGTGGCCAAAGTATAAAACAAGAGAATATTCAGCAGTGGTATCGGCAGGAATTGAATTACATCTTGATAGATACAACAGCCAAAGGTTAAAGAAAAGTCAAATGCTGGGTCACATATCTACAATAAAAATCGAAAATGACACTTCATTCTGTACAGACAACACACCCTTCAAAGAACTTTGCAGGGGTCAGAGTTTCATCCAGCATAGTCTTTCCATGCACACTGTACATATGGTTGGACATACTGTGTGAGGACATTACACTAGCATGGGTAAGGTGCTGTACACTAAGCAGGGTTTTGCAAACAAAGGATAATTAGAGTTTGGAAGAGGTCAAGGAGTTTAAAGTGTTTAAGATTTTACAGACAACAGTTAATGGGCAATAGCTAGTCCCATGCAACAATTGAAGACACCTTACGATCATTTCATGATCACCATTCAGTCTAAATGGGCTGCTGGTCTCCATAAGGCCGGCGTCACACACAACGTATACAAAATCGGTCCGTTTTTCACGGATCAGAATCACACAAATGTTTCATGAACAGTGATCCATGTGCAGTGCGAGGATGTAATTTTTTTCTCCAAAAAATATCCGTGTGTCATCCGTATGGCATCTGTATGACGAGATTTTCTCGCCAGCTTGCAAAATGGACATATAATGGATTCATGGGCTCAAATATTGGTGAAAACATAAATATAGTCTATATATATATATATATACATACATATATATATATATATATATGTATATATATATATATATATATATATGCAGCGCCTCGGGGTCCTGATCGTTGCAGCAATGTCACAATGTCATTTTCCTCTAGTGGGAGTGATATTGCGTTTGGAGGCAAAGAAGGACAACTGCAGCCAGGTATCACAAACATGCAACACATTTCACACTCCAGGCCACCAGGGGGAACCCTGCTCCTATTTATTAGGGCACTTGTTGTGAATTCTGTTGTTAAGCTCCCTCCTGTGGTCATGAATGGTACTTCGGCTGGTTCTGTCCATGGGCTTCCTCTGGTGGTTGTGAGTGGGGCTGCGGCTTCTGAGGTTCCTTCCACAGGTGACGAGGTTAATTCGTTAGCTGGCTGCTCTATTTAACTCCACCTAGATCATTGCTCCATGCCACCTGTCAATGTTCCAGTATTGGTCTAGTTCACTCCTGGATCGTTCTTGTGACCTGTCTTCGCAGCAGAAGCTAAGTTCCTGCTTGTTTTTCTCTGTTTGCTATTTTTTCTGTCCAGCTTGCTATTTTGATTTTTGTCTTGCTTGCTGGAAGCTCTGGGACGCAGAGGGAGCGCCTCCGCACCGTGAGTCGGTGCGGAGGGTCTTTTTGCGCCCTCCGCGTGGTCTTTTTGTAGTTTTTTGTGCTGACCGCAAAGTTACCTTTCCTATCCTCTGTCTGTTCAGTAAGTCGGGCCTCACTTTGCTAAATCTATTTCATCTCTGTGTTTGTAATATTCATCTTAACTCACAGTCATTATATGTGGGGGGCTGACTGTTCCTTTGGGGAATTTCTCTGAGGCAAGGTAGGCTTTATTTTTCTATCTCTAGGGCTAGCTAGTTCCTTAGGCTGTGACGAGTTGCATAGGGAGCGTTAGGAGCAATCCACGGCTATTTCTAGTGTGTGATAGGATTAGGGATTGCGGTCAGCAGAGTTCCCACGTCTCAGAGCTTGTCTGTATTATTAGTAACTATCAGGTCATTCTGTGTGCTCTTAACCACCAGGTCCATTATTGTCCTCACCACCAGGTCATAACAGTACAGGTGACCCAAAGTACTAATGCATCTCAATAGAGGGATAAGAGAAGTTCTGAGACCATTTTTTTTTCTTTGCAGTGTGTTTTGTCTCTCTTTTCCCCTTTACCTCAGGATACAGGTGTAGATATGGACATTCAAGGTCTGTTCTCTTGTATGGATAATCTCACTGCAAGGGTACAAAACATTCAAGATTTTGTGGTTCAGAATCCGATGTTAGAGCTTAGGATTCCAATTCCTGATTTGTTTTTTGGGGATAGATCTAAGTTTCTGAATTTCAAAAATAATTGTAAATTGTTTCTTGCTTTGAAACCTCGCTCCTCAGGTGACCCTGTTCAACAAGTGAAAATCATTATTTCTTTGTTACGTGGCGACCCTCAAGACTGGGCATTTTCCCTTGCGCCAGGAGATCCGGCATTGCATGAGGTTGATGCGTTTTTTCTGGCGCTTGGATTGCTTTATGATGAACCAAATTCAGTGGATCAGGCAGAGAAAATCTTGCTGGCTCTGTGTCAGGGTCAGGATGAGGTAGAGATATATTGTCAGAAGTTTAGGAAGTGGTCTGTACTCACTCAGTGGAATGAATGTGCCCTGGCAGCAATTTTCAGAAAGGGTCTCTCTGAAGCCCTTAAGGATGTCCTGGTGGGATTTCCCATGCCTTGCTGGTCTGAATGAGTCTATGTCTTTGGCCATTCAGATCGATCGACGCTTGCGTGAGCGTAAAGCTGTGCACCATTTGGCGGTATTATCTGAGCATAGACTTGAGCCTATGCAATGTGATAGGACTTTGACCAGAGCTGAACGGCAAGAACACAGACGTCGGAATGGGCTGTGTTTTTACTGTGGTGATTCCACTAATGCTATCTCCGATTGTCCTAAGCGCACTAAGCGTTTCGCTAGGTCTGCCACCATTGGTACGGTACAGTTGAAATTTCTTTTGTCCGTTACTCTGATTTGCTCTTTGTCATCCTATTCTGTTATGGCATTTTTGGATTCAGGCGCTGCCCTGAATTTGATGGACTTGGAGTTTGCTAGGCGCTGTGGTTTTTTCTTGGAGCCCTTGCAGTATCCTATTCCATTGAGAGGAATTGATGCTACGCCTTTGGCCAAGAATAAGCCTCAGTACTGGACCCAATTGACCATGTGCATGGCTCCTGCACATCAGGAGGATATTCGCTTTTTGGTGTTGCATAATCTGCATGATGTGGTCGTTTTGGTGTTGCCATGGCTACAGGTCCATAATCCAGTATTGGATTGGAAATCTATGTCTGTGTCCAGCTGGGGTTGTAAAGGGGTACATGGTGATGTTCCATTTTTGTCTATTTCGTCATCCACCCCTTCTGAAGTCCCGGAGTTTTTGTCGGATTACCGGGATGTATTTGATGAGCCCAAATCCAGTGCCCTACCTCCTCATAGGGATTGCGATTGTGCTATCAATTTGATTCCTGGTAGTAAGTTTCCTAAGGGCCGACTGTTCAATTTATCTGTGCCAGAACACGCCGCTATGCGGAGTTATATAAAGGAATCCTTGGAGAAGGGTCATATTCGCCCGTCGTCGTCACCATTGGGAGCAGGGTTCTTTTTTGTGGCCAAGAAGGATGGTTCTTTGAGACCTTGTATTGATTACCGCCTTCTTAATAAGATCACAGTCAAATTTCAGTACCCTTTGCCACTGCTGTCTGATTTATTTGCTCGGATTAAGGGGGCTAGTTGGTTCACCAAGATAGATCTTTGTGGTGCGTATAATCTTGTGTGTATTAAACAGGGCGATGAATGGAAAACAGCATTTAATACGCCCGAGGGCCATTTTGAGTACCTGGTTATGCCATTCGGGCTTTCCAATGCTCCATCAGTATTTCAGTCCTTTATGCATGACATCTTCCGAGAGTACCTGGATAAATTCCTGATTGTGTATTTGGATGATATTTTGGTCTTCTCGGATGATTGGGAGTCTCACGTGAAGCAGGTCAGAATGGTGTTCCAGGTCCTTCGTGCGAATTCTTTGTTTGTGAAGGGGTCAAAGTGTCTCTTTGGAGTTCAGAAGGTTTCATTTTTGGGTTTCATTTTTTCCCCTTCTACTATCGAGATGAACCCTGTTAAAGTCCAGGCCATTTATGATTGGACTCAGCCGACATCTGTGAAGAGTCTGCAAAAGTTCCTGGGCTTTGCTAATTTTTATCGTCGCTTCATCAGTAATTTTTCTAGTGTTGCTAAACCGTTGACTGATTTGACCAAGAAGGGTGCTGATGTGGTCAATTGGTCTTCTGCGGCTGTGGAAGCTTTTCAGGAGTTGAAGCGTCGTTTTTATTCTGCCCCTGTGTTGTGCCAGCCAGATGTTTCACTCCCGTTTCAGGTCGAGGTTGATGCTTCTGAGATTGGAGCAGGAGCTGTTTTGTCGCAAAGAAGTTCTGATGGCTCGGTGATGAAACCATGTGCCTTCTTTTCTAGAAAGTTTTCGCCTGCTGAGCGCAATTATGATGTTGGCAGTCGAGAGTTGTTGGCCATGAAGTGGGCATTCGAGGAGTGGCGTCATTGGCTTGAAGGAGCCAAGCATCGCGTGGTGGTCTTGACGGATCACAAGAATTTGACTTATCTCGAGTCTGCCAAACGGTTGAATCCTAGACAGGCTCGTTGGTCGCTATTTTTCTCCCGTTTTGATTTTGTGGTTTCGTACCTTCCGGGCTCTAAGAATGTGAAGGCTGATGCCCTGTCAAGGAGTTTTGTGCCCGACTCTCCGGGTGTTCCTGAGCCGGCGGGTATTCTCAAAGAGGGGGTAATTTTGTCTGCCATCTCCCCTGATTTGCGGCGGGTGCTGCAAAAATTTCAGGCTGATAGACCTGACCGTTGCCCAGCGGAGAGACTGTTTGTCCCTGATACATGGACTAGTAGAGTTATCTCTGAGGTTTATTGTTCGGTGTTGGCTGGTCATCCTGGAATCTTTGGTACCAGAGATTTGGTGGCTAGATCCTTTTGGTGGCCGTCTTTGTCGCGGGATGTGCGTTCTTTTGTGCAGTCCTGTGGGACTTGTGCTCGGGATAAGCCCTGCTGTTCTCGTGCCAGTGGGTTGCTTTTGCCCTTGCTGGTCCCGAAGAGGCCCTGGACGCATATTTCTATGGATTTTATTTCGGATCTCCCTGTCTCTCAAAAGATGTCGGTCATTTGGGTGGTTTGTGATCGCTTCTCTAAGATGGTCCATTTGGTACCCTTGTCTAAATTGCCTTCCTCCTCTGATTTGGTGCCATTGTTTTTCCAGCATGTGGTTCGTTTACATGGCATTCCGGAGAACATCGTTTCGGACAGAGGTTCCCAGTTTGTTTCGAGGTTTTGGCGATCCTTTTGTGCTAGGATGGGCATTGATTTGTCTTTTTCCTCGGCTGTCCATCCTCAGACAAATGGCCAAACCGAACGTACTAATCAGACTTTGGAAACATATCTGAGATGCTTTGTTTCTGCTGATCAGGATGATTGGGTGTCCTTTTTGCCTTTGGCTGAGTTCGCCCTTAATAATCGGGCCAGCTCGGCTACTTTGGTTTCGCCGTTTTTCTGCAATTCTGGTTTCCATCCTCGTTTCTCTTCAGGGCAGGTTGAGTCTTCGGACTGTCCTGGTGTAGATACTCTGGTGGATAGGTTGCAGCAGATTTGGACTCATGTGGTGGACAATTTGACATTGTCCCAGGAGAAGGCTCAACGTTTCGCTAACCGCCGGCGCTGTGTGGGTCCCCGACTTCGTGTTGGGGATTTGGTTTGGTTGTCGTCTCGTTATGTTCCTATGAAGGTTTCCTCTCCTAAGTTTAAGCCTCGTTTCATTGGTCTGTATAAGATTTCTGAGGTTCTCAATCCTGTGTCATTTTGTTTGACCCTTCCAGCTTCTTTTGCCATCCATAATGTATTCCATAGGTCGTTGTTGCGGAGATACGTGGCGCCTGTGGTTCCATCCGTTGATCCTCCTGCCCCGGTGTTGGTTGAGGGGGAGTTGGAGTATGTGGTGGAGAAGATTTTGGATTCTCGTATTTCGAGACGGAAACTCCAGTACCTGGTCAAATGGAAGGGTTATTGTCAAGAAGATAATTCCTGGGTCTTTGCCTCTGATGTTCATGCTGCCGATCTGGTTCGTGCCTTTCATTTGGCTCATCCTGGTCGGCCTGGGGGCTCTGGTGAGGGTTCGGTGACCCCTCCTCAAGGGGGGGTACTGTTGTGAATGTTCCAGTATTGGTCTAGTTCGCTCCTGGATCGTTCTTGTGACCTGTCTTCGCAGCAGAAGCTAAGTTCCTGCTTGTCTTTCTCTGTTTGCTATTTTTTTTGTCCAGCTTGCTATTTTGATTTTTGTCTTGCTTGCTCGAAGCTCTGGGACGCAGAGGGAGCGCCTCCGCACCGTGAGTCGGTGCGGAGGGTCTTTTTGCGCCCTCCGCGTGGTCTTTTTGTAGTTTTTTGTGCTGACCGCAAAGTTACCTTTCCTATCCTCTGTCTGTTCAGTAAGTCGGGCCTCACTTTGCTAAATCTATTTAATCTCTGTGTTTGCAATATTCATCTTAACTCACAGACATTATATGTGGGGGGCTGCCTGTTCCTTTGGGGAATTTCTCTGAGGCAAGGTAGGCTTTATTTTTCTATCTCTAGGGCTAGCTAGTTCGTTAGGCTGTGACGAGTTGCATAGGGAGCGTTAGGAGCAATCCACGGCTATTTCTAGTGTGTGTGATAGGATTAGGGATTGCGGTCAGCAGAGTTCCCACGTCTCAGAGCTTGTCTGTATTATTAGTAACTATCAGGTCATTCCGTGTGCTCTTAACCACCAGGTACATTATTGTCCTCACCACCAGGTCATAACAGGCACTCCTCACACTTAGGTAAAACTGGTTGCCTGGGGAGGAAGTTAGTTGCTGGCTGAGCTTCGCTGAGGTAGTTGGTCCCTGACAGGGGTGGGATCCTGTCAGAGATCGAGACAGAAGGACACGGAGCTGTGCATGCCCTGAGAGCTGCAGCTTCCAGAAAGAGACACTGAAGGAGAACTGTATTGCAGAGAGGGTGAAAGAAGTCATAGCAAAGGAGTGGATTACAGGAGGGGAACAGCCCTACATAGGCTGCCTCCTTCTGAGGCGCAGGATCCCGGTAGCAGGAACACTGAGGGAGCAAAGATCCTTTATGCCTTGCTCCAGAGACCAGTAGGACACCTCATTTCATGTTACCTGCCCACCCCTACACCCAGGAGGCAAGGTGGCACCCCTTAGAGGCTAAGGCATGATAGAGTCCCTATAAAACGCCTCAAGCCACCGGTCATACGGGTTTGTCCTATCCATCTGGGGGACAGAGAGAGAGACATAACATTTACAACATCTGTGAGGACCTTATGAGAAGCTTAGCAGTAAGGGACTACAACACAGCAGCGCTAGAGGAAGGCTACTGATGACGTCGCGGTCAGGTGACCGGTCACCTGACCGCTCATGTGACTGCGATGTCATTGAAGGTCCTTCACTCACTGCATTCCTTAGGAACGGAGGGAGACGCTAGCAGCACTGTGAGCCAGGGGCCGTCCGAGGGTGAGTATATCCATGTTTTTTATTTTTATTCTTTATTTTTTACATGAATATGGATCCCAGGGCTTGAAGGAGAGTCTCCTCTCCTCCAGACCCTGGGAACCACACGCCGTATAAGATGACTGGGCGTATAAGATGACCCCCGTCTTATACGGCGGGCATATCCCAAATTCCATATTTTATATGGAAAAGTTGGGGGTTGTCTTATACGCCCAGTCGTCTTATACACCAGAAAATACGGTATATTTAAAACATTTCCATATTTGCTCTTTTGAAGTCAACACTTTATATATAAATGGATAAATAAGAAATGAAAACATATTGTCAGAGTAGGGACACTGCCAGCCACGGCGACACGGCTTACAGCTGCCTGTAGAAAGCAATTTTCATAAATGAATAGCAAACAGATTGAGATTTACTGCATACACAAAGTAGAGGAGAAAAATGCTGATTTGCATGTTACTGATATAAACATACAGAAAAAAACATATAACCATACGAAACAATATGTAAAAGTGTAAGACAGTGATAAGAAATTATCTTATAAATGGCTTAAACAGAAGTGGATGCAAAGGACAAAGTGTTCAGCAAAATCTCATAAGTTGCAATAACTAAGAAAACTCAGGAAAGTCTCAGAGCAATGATAATAATCGTTAACCATAAACTTACAACAGTTATAATTATTTTCTCAATTGACTCATTTTTATACGCATTACAATGTCACATAATAAAGTGATAACATCTAAAGCTGTTAGACTGCAGTAAAGTGTTTATTGGAGGTGTCATAAACTTCATATAGACACAAGGTACCGCTTAGTCAATAAAATGTGGAGTGCATGAGTAAGGCCGGGATCACACACAGCGAGATACGGCCGAATCTCGCAGGTTAAAACCAAGCTCTGGCGCCGGCACTCCAGAGCGGAGCGTGCAGCTGCACAGCAATACATGGAGCTGCACGCTCCGCTCTGGAGTGCTGGTGCCAGAGCTTGGTTTTAACCTGTGAGACCCGGCCGTATCTCGCTGTAGTGTGACTCCGGCCTTATAGTCATTCACTGATGGTTTTGTGCTCTTTCTGTTGCTTTATCTTCCATTGTATTGCATTGTTCTAGGCTTGGACTGGCCCATAGGGCAACAGGGGAGTCCCCCGGTGGACCCCTGTGCAGATCTTGGCTCCCATCCCCACTGTATGGGCAGTACTTGGCATAATTCACTTGATTCACTCTGTACAGAAAAAAGCAGCATCTTATCAATCATTAACTAAACTACCCAGTTTATTATTATATAGAGATATAGTTACATTTGTGAATGAGTGTAGTGTAACATTTGTATTCAGGTGAAAAGTGGGTCCCCCAAAGTCAATGTTACTGGTGGGCCCTTGGCACCCCAGACCAACACTGATTGTTAGTGTCTCACTCTCATTCTCTTTCCTTAGGCTACGTTCCCATTGCGTTAGGACAATCTGTTTAGCGCATAGAGCTAGCGGATTGCGCTAACGCAATGTATTTTTTGGGGTCACGTTTAACGTCCCCGCTAGCGCAGATCCCCGATCTGCGAGAGCGGGGAACGGACCTCGGGCGCGCCTCGAACGCTGCAAGCAGCGTCTGAGGCACGTCACAAAAGAACATTGCTGCCAATAGGTGCGCTAACAGACGCGTTGCACAGCGTTAATTTCGCCGTGCAATGCTGTCCATCAGCGCTGTCCCATTAATGCAATAGGAAACTAGCCTTAGCAAATTCAAAACATTTTTGATTTGATTCACAAATTGTTTAAAAAAATACCCAACAACATTTTACGCATTGCTGAAGATTGGATCAAAAGCAGCAGCCAGTTTAGTGTTATTTTACGATAGTGAGAACATGCAAGAACTCACATCTCAGCAATAGAGACAGGAAGAGAAAGTTCTAAAACAGTGGACAAATGCTCCATGATATTGGATGCCAAAGTTGTAGAATAAAGACACGGACTGCACCTCCAAAACTTATATATTGTTCTCTTGTGGTTAAGCAAAAATGTACAAAACAGAACACAAGGTTCTTTCAGTTGTCCCCTGACCTTGAAGGTGCAGCGCAAGTTGCCGAACACCACCGAAGCAATGGCGCACCCAGGGGGAGCAACTACATGCTGCACAGTACATGTGCTGTATGGCGAAGATGCCGGGACCTCCACCCTTGCCGTGACGTGGCAGTGGGCTTCAAACAATTTGATCAGAATGTTAAATTAAGAAACTCGTGTTCAGTTTGAAAAAGTACATTTTTGCTTAGCTGCAATAAATCAGTGTATAACTTTTGCATGTACATACAGTCCATTACTTTTTTCTACAGCTATGGTTTAATATGAATGAATAACCAGAGCAGTCAGGAAGATGAGATTAATAGTTGTGAATAATTCAGAGATTCAATTAAGGGCTCATGTAGATATCCGTGCAAATTGGCCCGATCTCGGAACATAATGCACAGACTGAGCATGAAAGCCTCATAGGAATATATGAAGCAGTAAAGCTCAGGTTGGGATATCTGTGGTCAGTCCGTGCATTGATGTCCAAGATCAGACCGATTTTTACAGATTTCTGCATAAGCCCTAATAGGGCGAGAAAAAGACGGAGATAGCCAAGGTGCTAGCAACAGTGATAGTCAGTGAGATGGATCAGTGATATAGTGTAGCCGGCATCTGTCCTACTACTTTTGAATTATAAATATACATTTTTTTTCTTTCTTCATTTCTAATGTACTAAAAAGCAGTAGCAAGACAGCACAATAAATTTCACAGAAAAAAGTGACATCAGTGTCAGACAGCGTGCTTGCTTATCACAAGCAACTGTGAGTAAAAAGCAAAAAACGAGGGGAAAGGAGATGCAATAAGCTCACTCCATGTTCCAAAGGAAAAACTTACCTACTCCCTTGATTAACAGGTATAACAGCAATTGTGAATATTAAAACATAATTTTTAGTAACTCATTAAAAAAATTGCTGTTGCTGGCATAAAACCGTCTACCAAAAATGGTAAACCAAGATAGTCAATTCCTACTGATATTGCACATATGTCCACTTCTGTAGGTTGCATGGAGACCAATAAATATAAAATAAATCCATACATATATAGGCAAATTTATCCCATTAAATAGTAGTAGAGGGATAGCTAGGGGTTCAGCTGGGGGGAAGGGGGGGAGAGGGGGAAACATCTGAGTGGACCCCTAACAGGTAATCCTGACTACACTGGTGCACTGATATTACTGCTATATGATGGCATATAGTGGTGCATACCAGTCCTGCAGAACATACAAGTGATTACAGCACAGTTATAGGAAAAAATGCAGGCAGCACTCCATAGCTTAACCCCTTAAGCCCCAAGGGTGGTTTGCACGTTAATGACCGGGCCAATTATTACAACTCAGACCACTGTCCCTTTATGAGGTTATAACTCTGGAACACTTCAACAGATCCTGATGATTCTGACATTGTTTTCACATGACATATTGTACTTCATGTTAGTGGTAAAATTTGTTTGATATTACCTGAGTTTATTTGTGAAAAAAATTGAAATTTGGTGAAAATTTTGAAAATTTTGCAATTTTCCAACTTTGAATTTTTATGCCTTTAATTCACAGAGATATGTAATACAAAATACTTAATAAGTAACATTTCCCATATGTCTACTTTACATCAGCATAATTTAGGAACCAACATTTTTTTGTTAGGGAGTTATAAGGGTTAAAATTTGACCAGCAATTTCTCATTTTTACAACACCATTTTCTTTTAGGGACCACACCTCATTTGAAGTTATTTTGAGGGGTCTATATGATAGAAAATAACCAAGTGTGACACCATTCTAACAACTGCACCCCTCAAGGTGCTCAAAATCGCATTCAAGAAGTTTATTAACCCTTCAGATGTTTCACAGGAATTTTTGGAATGTTTAAAAAAAATGAACATTTAACTTATTTTCACAAAAAATTTACTTCAGCTCCAATTTGTTTGATTTTACCAAGAGTAACAGGAGAAAATGGACCCTAAAAGTTGTTGTACAATTTATCCTGAGTACGCCGATACCCCATATGTGGGAGTAAACCACTGTTTGGGCGCATGGCAGAGCTCGGAAGGGAAGAAGCGCCATTTGACTTTTCAATGCAAATTTGACTGGAATTGAGATGGGACGCCATTTGCGTTTGGAGAGCCACTGATGTGCCTAAACATTGAAACCCCCCACAAGTGACACCATTTTGGAAAGTAGACCCCCTAATGAACTTATCTAGATGTGTGAGCACTTTAATGCACCAAGTGCTTCACAGAAGTTTATAATGCAGAGCCGTAAAAATAAAAAATCATATTTTTTCTCAAAAATGATCTTTTCGCCCCCAATTTTTTATTTTCCCAAGGGTAAGAGAAGAAATTGGACCCCCAAAGTTGTTGTGCAATTTGTCCTGAGTACGCTGATACCCCATATGTTGGGGTAAACCCCTGTTTGGGTACACGGGAGAGCTAGGAAGGGAAGAAGCACTGTTTTACTTTTTCAACGCAGAATTGGCTGGAATTGAGATCAGACGCCGTGTCGCGTTTGGAGAGCCCTGATGTGCTTAAACAGTGGAAACCCCCAATTCTAGCTGAAACCCGAACCCAAACACACCCCTAATCCCCACCACACCCCTAACCCTAACCACACCCCTAACTTCAACACACCCCTAACCCTAATCCCAACCATAACCCTAACCACACCCCTAACCCTGACACACCTCTAACCCTAATCCCAACTGTAAATGTAATCCAAACCCTAACTTTAGCCCCAAACCTAACTCTAGCCCTAACCCTAACTTTAGCCCCAACTCTAACCCTAACTTTAGCCCCAACCCTAACCCTAACTTTAGCCCCAAGCCTAACCCTGACTTTAGCCCCAACCCTAACTGTAGCCCTAACCCTAACTTTTGCCCCAGCCCTAACCCTAACTTTAGCCCCAACCCTAAATGTAGCCCTAACCCTAGCCTCAACCCTAACCCTAGTCCCCACCCTAACCCTAACCCTAGCACCAACCCTTACCCTAACCCTAGCCCTAACCCTAACCTTGACCGTAGCCCTAACCCTAGCCCTAACATTTTTTTAATTTTATTTATTTTCCCTAACTAAGGGGGTGATGAAGGGGGGTTTGATTTACTTTTATAGTGGGTTTTTTAGCGGATTTTTATAATTGGCAGCAGTTACATACTAAAATACACTGTTTATAGCAAAAAATAGTTTTTGCGTCTCCACATTTTGAGAGCTATAATTTTTCCATATTTTGGTCCACAGAGTCATATGAGGTCTTGTTTTTTGCAGGACGAGTTGACGTTTTTATTTGTATAATTTTCGGGCAAGTGACATTTTTTGATCGCTTTTTATTCCGATTTTTGTGAGGCAGAATGACCAAAAACCAGCTATTCATGAATTTCTTTTGGGGGGGGGAGGCATTTTTACCTTTCCATGTTTGGTAAAATTGATAAAGCAGTTTTATTCTTCGGGTCAGAACGATTACAGCGATATGGAGAACATAATTTTACCTCTATACAAGTCACTAGTTCGACCACACTTAGCATACTGTGCACAGTTCTGGTCTCCGGTGTATAAGAAAGACATAGCTGAACTAGAGCAGGTGCAGAGAAGAGCGACCAAGGTTAATAGAGGACTGGGGGGTCTGCAATACCAAGATAGGTTATTACACTTGGGGCTATTTAGTTTGGAAAAACTAAGACTAGGGGGTGATCTTATGTTAATGTATAAATATATGAGGGGACAGTACAAAGACCTTTCTGATGATCTTTTTAATCATAGACCTGAAACCGGGACAAGGGGGCATCCTCTGCGTTTGGAGGAAAAAAGGTTTAAGCATAATAACAGACGCGGATTCTTTACTGTAAGAGCAGTGAGACTATGGAACTCTCTGCCGTATGATGTTGTAATGAGTGATTCATTACTTAAATTTAAGAAGGGACTGGATACCTTTCTGGAAAAGTATAATGTTACAGGGTATATACACTAGATTCCTTGATAGGGCGTTGATCCAGGGAACTAGTCTGATTGCCGTATGTGGAGTCGGGAAGGAATTTTTTTCCCCAATGTGGAGCTTACTCTTGCCACATGGGTTTTTTTTGCCTTCCTCTGGATCAACATGTTAGGGCATGTTAGGTTAGGCTATGGGTTGAACTAGATGGACTTAAAGTCTTCCTTCAACCTTAATAACTATGTAACTATGTAACCTCATTTATATAATTTTTTTAATGGCGCTTTTATACGATAAAAACTATTTTATAGAAAAAATTATTATTTTTGCGTCGCTTTATTCTGAGGACTGTAACTTTTTTATTTTTTTGCTGATGATGCTGTATGGCAGCTTATTTTTTGCGGGACAAGATGACGTTTTCAGCAGTACCATGGTTATTTATATCTGTCTTTTTTATTGCGTGCTATTCCACTTTTTGTTCGGTGGTATGATAATAAAGCGTTGTTTTTTGCCTCATTATTTTTTTTACGGCGTTCACTGAAGGGGTTAACTAGTGGGACATTTTCATAGGTGGGGTCGTTACGGACGTGGCGATACTAAATATGTGTAATTTTATTTATTTTTTATTATTTAGATAAAAAAATGTATTTATAGAAACAATATATTTTTTTATTTAGAAATTTTTTAATTTTTTTTTATTTTTTTACACATCTAAATATTTTTTTTACTTTATAATGTTGTCTCAGGGGGTAACATCACACTACACTGTGTTCCAAATTATTATGCAAATTGGATTTAAGTGTCATAAAGATTTAATTGTTTTGTTTTTCAAATAAACTTGTGGATGGTATTGTGTCTCAGGTTTCAATAGATAACTGAAATCAATCTTAAACACATATGATAAATAGTTTTCCAGGTGATTCTAAATAAAGGAAAACTACTTAAAAATGATGTTCCACATTATTAAGCAGGCCAAAGGTTTCAAGCAATATGAGAAATAAAAAGGATCTCTCTGCTGCTGAAAAGCGTTAAATAGTGCAATGCCTTGGACAAGGTATGAAAAAATTAGATACTTCACAAAAACTTTGTGATCATCATACTGTGAAGAGATTTGTGACTGAAACAGAGCACAGACAGAGTTGATGCAGATAAAGGCATAATGAGGAAGGTTTCTGCCAGACAAATTCATTGCATTAAGAGAGCAGCTGCCAAAATGCCATTACAAAGCAGCAAACAGTTATTTGAAGCTGCTGGTGCCTCTGGAGTCCCTCGAACCTCAAGGTGTATGATCCTTCAAAGGCTTGCTGTGGTGCATAAACCTACTATTCGGCCACCCCTAAACAGAGTTCATGAGCAGAAACGGTTGCAGTGGGCCCAGACATACATGAAGACTAATTTTCAAACAGTCTCGTTTACTGATGAGTGTCGAGCCACCCTGGATGGTCCAGATGGATGGAGTAGTGGATGGTTGGTGGATGGCCACCATGTCGCAACAAGGCTGCGACGTCAGCAAAGAGGTGGAGAAATCATGTTTTGGGCTGGAATCATGGAGAAACAGCTGGTGGGGCACTTTAAGGTTCCTGAAGGTGTGAAAATGACCTCTGTAAAGTAAATAGCGTTTCTGACTGACAACTTTCTTCCATGGTCTAAAAGCAGAAACGTGCCTTCAGGAGCAAAATCATCTTCATGCATGGCAAGGCAATCTCATGCTGCAAATAATACCTCTGAGTCATTGGCTGCTAAGGGCATAAAAGGAGATAAACTCATGGTGTGGCCACCATCTTCCCCTGACCTCAACCCTATAGAAAACCTTTGGAGTATCATCCAGCACAAGATCTATGAGGGTGGGAGGCAGTTCACATCAAAACAGCAGCTCTGGGAAGCTATTCTGACTTCATGCAAAGATGTACAAGCAGAAACTCTCCAAAAACTCAAGAATGCAAGAATTGTGAAGGTGATATCAAAGAAGGGCTCCTATGTTAACATGTAACTTGGCCAGTTAGGATGTTTTGGAGTTAAATAGCTTTTTTGTTCAGTGAATGTGACCTCCTAATGCTGCAAATTCCACAAATGAGCATTTTTAGTTCTTTAAAACATATCAAATGTTTAGAAATTCTACTGTGCCTAATAGTTTGGAACAGTGCATTTTGAGTTTTTATTCATTTTGGAAATTATACTGTTATCATTGGGAGGTTTCTTCAATAAAATTCGATGTATACTCTAACGGGTGATGACTTTTATTAGACTGACTGTCATTTGCACCGACCATTTAGGAAAATCCGAGAAAAATGTCATCTGCATAATAATTTGGAACACAGTGTATAGAGTTAGATCGCTGATCTGACACTTTGCACAGCACTGTGGCAGATCAGCGATCTGACATGCAGGGCTGCAGGCTTACCAGCGCCTGCTCTGAGCAGGTGCTTGAAAGCCACCTCCCTGCAGGACCCGGAAGTAGCCCCACAGCCATTTTGAATCCGGGACCTGCAGGGAGGAGATGTTCGGTACAAGGTGAGCACAACGCCTGGTACCGAAGGTCTCAGGGAAGCACGCAGGGAGCCCCCTCTCTGCGTGATGCTTCCCTATGCCCCTGGAACGCTACGATCATGTTTGATCGCGGTGCTCCAGGGAATAATGTGCAAGGAGCGGTCCGTGGCCGCTCCTGGCACATAGTGCCGGATGTCAGCTACGATAGTCAGCTGACACCCGGCCGCGATCGGCCGCGCTCCCCCCGTGAGCGCGGCTGATTACATATACGTCATATGGGGTTAAAGGTGAAAAAATGTGGTTTTATTTCAAACCCACATGCTGTGGCAACGTTTCGGCTCAAATTAGCCTTTTTCTAGCAGTGATTAACACACATGGGTAGGTTTATATACATAGTTCTTAACAATGCTTCTTAATAGTGATGAGCGAATATACTCGTTACTCAAGATTTTTCGAGCATGCTCAGGGGTCCTCCGAGTATTTTTTAGTGTTCGGAGATTTAGTTTTTCTTGCTGCAGCTGAATGATTTACATCTGTTAGCCAGCATAAGTACATGTGGGGGTTGTTTGGTTGCTAGGGAATCGTGCAATAAAGTGATTCATATATCAGATATAGTGCTAAAAAACACTAAATTGAGTCTAATCATATAGTGCATTACACCCAGTTAGGTTTTCTCATTAGCACATGGAGGACGCTAGAAAATGCCATATTCAGCTTCTCTAAACACTAACTTCTCATGTCAGAGCGCATAATTGCTTCCACATGGGCTGCTGGCCAATCAACAGGCTTGTGTGGCAAAATCCTGGTTCGCACAAGTACAGTACCACTCTCCGGACATGTAGACACCATGTTGGATGTGGAACCACATTCTTTCATAAAGAGCCGATCTATTCACATTATAATACCTAGAAAAATTCTCCAAGTGTCTACCATTCTTATGGAGATCATTTTCCTTCACTCTAATAGGTCAACATATATGTAAACTTATATTTAGAGATTAATTAATATCCACCACATCCCTTTGCATATTAGAATGCAACCCTCCATTTCTTAAGGGTGCATCATCTTGTCATAAACCAGCTATGCAATCTGCAACATGGGTACATTTTTCGAAGTGAACATAAGGAAAATATGTGCTTAAAGGGATACCTATACCAATGTATGACCTTGGAGCGCCCGCAGTAGGGCAGTGGGGTACTCGGAGCCAGCCCCTTCGGTTCTCAAGGGGGATGTCACGGTGGCTGACCCGGTCCGTGGCCCTAGGGGCGTCCATTGATAAAAAGGGAAAGGTCTTTAAAGGGGAAATGTTCGTGACGCCACCTGTGGTATTCGGTCAGGGTGACCGATGCTGCTTAGGGGTCCACTGGGGTGATGTGATGGCAGCTAGTTTGTATATCTTCCCACAGGTGAAGTATGTCCTCAGGGCTTCCCAGAGTGTAGATGGTGGATGGTGTGAGGCGCAGTGAAGAAGGATGACACAAGGGTGCAGTCTCTTTACCTTTTTTACTGAAGGCTTCAGCATCCACAGTCCAGAGCACCAGATCGCAGGGTAGGCAGAGTCTGGCCGGTCTGAAGGCAAATCCAGAGTCCCCTTATTCAGGTGGAAATCAGTAGCCTTCCTCTAGCACCAGGATGTTGTAGTACATTACTGCTGTGCTTCTCATAAGGTCCTCACAACTGTTGGTCGTGTTCTAAATGTTATGTCCTTCTCCCTCTGTCCCCCTGATGGTAAAGATAGGACAAATCTGTATGACTGATGGCCTGAGGCATTTTACAGGGACACTAGCACGCCCCGGCCCCCACAGTTGCAACTGTGCCTCCTGGGTATAAGGTCGGGCAACTAATATGGAATTAGCTGTCCTGCCGGTCTCTGGAGCCAGGCTTGGAGACGATGACTTCCTCAGTGTTCCGCCTACCGCTTTCTGCACCTCAGAAGGAGGCAGCCTTTTACAGGGCAGAACTCCTTCTGGTTTCCTCTCCTTTTGCAATGACTTTGTTTCTCACTCTCTGCAACACAATTCCCTTCAATGTCTCTTTCTTAGGATGCTGCCGCATCGGTAGGCAGGCGCAGCTTCGTGTCCTTCTGTCTAGGCCTCTGACAGGATCCCACCCCTGTCAGGGACCCACTACCTGAGTGGAGCTCAGATAGCAGCTAACTGGGTGAAGCCCAGCCAGCATCCACAAGACTGGTGCTGCCTGGTTGAAACTTCCTATCCAGACCACCAGTTTTACCTAATTGTGAAGAGTGCCCTACTAAATAGGAGAGCAACAAAGAAAAACCACGACAAAAAACTTCCAATAAAAAAGCCATAAATTACAAAAATCATTTTATTAAGGTGACCAGATACAGATGACATGGGAGAAAAAAAGAGAGAAAGGCCACACGTCCGAAACTCGCGTCGGGAAGGACGCTCACAGTTATATCTCCGGCTCCATTGGTAATTATAACAGCCTCTTTGGCTATATTTCTACTAGCTATATATGGTTGCCGGACTTTCCTTATAGGCTATGTGGGCTAATGTGCAATGATGTTTTGTTTACCTCAAATTAGTTTAAACCCATAGACCTTTTTGCAATATTATACTGTATATCTCTGTGAGCGTTTGACTCTGACATGTGTGAGAGGGTGTATTTTTCTCCTCCCCCCCCCCCCCCCTTTTTTTTTCCTCCCATGTCATCTGTATCTGGTCACCTTAATAAAATGATTTTTGTAATTTATGGCTTTTTTATTGGAAGTTTTTTTGTTGTGGTTTTTCTTTGTTGCTCACTTATTGTGCGACATATTTCCAGTTCATGTCCATTGACATCACAGGATTTTATATCCTATATAGTAATTATTGTGATTTTTTTTACATAAGGTGTGTTGAACCTACTAAATAGGAGCATAGCTCCCCCTGGTGGACTGGAGTGTGAAGTGTGTTGTGTGGTTTGTGATACCTGGCAAAGAGATCTCCTTTATTGCCTTCAGACGTAACATCACTCCCCCTGGTGGAAGAACGACATTACTGCAAAGACCAGGACCCTGGGGTGCTGCACCCTGACTTCATAGGAATACCACCTATCTCTAGGCGGCATCCTATTGTCTGTGCCACTGGTGGGAGGTATTCACCCCTATAAGGGTGGGTCCCTCAACCCTCCATTAATCACTTAGGCAAAAAGTATTGATCCCAGCACTATCCTTATCTTTTCATTGTCATCCAGCTCATTATTTCCTATAGCGTTCAAAACCCTTAAGGTCAATATTTATCAACTTTTATAGTTTTTTTTATCTACTATATAATTGTCTAAGGGTCACTTCCGTCTGTCCTTCTGTCTGTCTGTCTGTCTGTCTTTCTGTCACGGTTATTCATTCGCTGATTGGTCTCGCCAGCTGCCTGTCATGGCAGCCGCGACCAATCAGCGACGGGCACAGTCCGGAAGAAAATGGCCGCTCCTTACTCCCCGCAGTCAGTGCCTGTCGCCCGCATACTCCCCTCCGGTCACTGCTGACACAGGGTTAACGCACTCCGTTACCGCCGCTATTAACCCTGTGTCTGTGTGTCCCCAACTTTTTACTATTGACGCTGCCTATGCGACATCAATAGTAAAAAATGTAATGTTAAAAATAATTTAAAAAAAAATAAACCTGCTATACTCACCCTCCGTTGTCCGCTGAGCCGCTCCCGCCGGCCGCCATCTTCCGCTGCAGTTTTCGGTGGCAAAGATGGTATGGCAGAAGGACCTGCCATGACATTACGGTCATGTGACCGCGACGTCTTCACAGGTCCTGCGCTCTGATACCAACCCTGGGACTGGAAGCTGCCGTGGACTACAAGGGGCCTTCGGAAAGGTGAGTATATGTTTATTTTTTATTTTTTCACCTGTGACAAACCTGGCTGGGCAATATACTACGAGACTGGGCAATATACTACGTGGCTCTGTGCTGTATACTACTTCGCTGTGCAATATACTACGTGGCTCTGTGCTGTATACTACATCACTGGGCAACATACTACATTACTGGCCAATATACTATGTGGCTCTGTGCTGTATACTACGTCGCTGTGCAATATAGTACGTCACTGGGCAATATACTACGTAACTGGGCAATATACTACGTGGCTGGGCAATATACTACGTGACTGGGTATTATACTACGTAACTGGGCAATATACTACGTGGCTGCGCAATATACTACGTGACTGGACAATATACTATGTAACTGGCCTATATACTACGTGGCTGGGCAATATACTACATCACTAGGCAATATACTACGTAACTGGGCAATATACTACGTGGCTGGGCAATATACTATGTGACTGGGCAATATACTACGTAACTGGCCAATATTCTACGTGGCTGCGCAATATACGTCACTGGGCAATATACTACGTGGCTAGGCAATATACTACGTGGCTGGGCAATATACTACATCACTGGGCAATATACTACGTCACTGGGCAATATACTACGTGGCTGGGAAATATACTACGTGGCTGGGCAATATACTACGTGGCTGGGAAATATACTACGTGGCTGGGCAATATACTACGTGGCTGGGCAATATACTACGTGGCTGGGCAATATACTACGTGGCTGGGTAATTTACTACGCAGCTGGGCAATATACTATGTGGCTGGGCAATATACTACGTGGGCTGTGCAATATACTACGTGGACATGCATATTCTAGAATACCCGATGCGTTACAATTGGGCCACCATCTAGTATTAATATAATTGACCAGCATTCCATACTTTGGAAAAAAAAATAATATTATTATTATTTTTATTTTTTTAAATAAAAAATATTTTGTTGAAAAAATCTCTAAATATATTAATTAAATTTCACAAGAAAATATTTTAGAAAAATACTAAAAATATTAATCTCTCGCCCTCCATACAGCCGTTTGTCCACCTTGGGTGAATTGCCATGTATCTGTAACAAAAAATATACATCAAAAGATTAAATAATATTCTGTTATACATTAAAATCATATGCTAATTCAGAGCCTCAACCCATAATGTATAAAATTTTCTTGAGATATAACATATTATTTTTACTTAATCATAGAATGCACCTTGAAATTGACATTCAATCCTTTTGGTTCTAGAGTTTCTAGTTTGAAAATCCATTTTAATTCCCTCTCCTTCAGCAAAAGGTTCTCTGTCACCCCCACTCCTTTGTACTGGGATTGTGTCTATAATTGTGAAACACAATTGTTTCTCCGTGTGATTAAACTCTGCAAAATGTTTGGAGACTGGGAGATCTAAATGTTTTTTTCTTATAGTTTATCTATGATGGTTGATACGTGTCTTAAATTCACAGCAAATTGCATGGGCATTGTAGCATATATACCACATGGTCTGAGTTAAACGTCAAAAAATGGTCAATATTATATACTTAAGAGGTGCGAGGATGTTGAAAACTCGCACCCTTCATCATGAGAGAACAATTTATACAAGACAGACAGGGAGAACAACCCTTTCTGACCTTGCCTGTTAGGGAAGTTTTGTTGAGACTTTTTAAATGACCCGATATCCGACTTAATAATGTGATCCCTAATGTTCTTACTCCTTCTATATGAAAGAAGTGGCGGCTCCCTATAGCTTTCAATATGTGGGAGACATTTTCCCAACATCCCCCAGCGTTTTCTTATTACTTTTGTCACCTCCATACTTTCTTCTGAAAATGCCATCACAAACGGTATTCTATTCAAACCTTTCTTCTCCCTCCTGGTTTTAATTATTGTGGATCTTTCCATTCTGAGAACCTTTTCTTTTTGTATTAACAGCAAACCCTGAGGATACCCCCTATCCAGAAATTTCTTGACTAGGTTATCCAATGACCCATTGATCTCCTCCTTCTCACTTACTATGCGACGCACCCTCAATAGTTGGCTCAATGGTATGGATTTAACGATACTACGTGGATGCTGACTATTGTAGAGCAATAAATTATTTTGATCAGTTTCTGTAACAAACGAGCTAGTAATCAACTTACCATCTACTTGTTTGACTAATACATCCAAGAATTAAATACTTGTTTGTGAAGAGATCAATGTAAATGTAATTGTACAGTCAATCTGATTCAAGAATTCGTGGAATGCAATTCATTCCTAATGGGTACCTGTCCATAGGAGGAAGACATCATCTATGTATCTCCACCACTCCAGCACATGCCGGAAGTGGTGGGACACATAGACAAAGTCCTCCTCCATGGTCCCCATGACTAAATTTGCATATGAAGGGGCCATTTTGGCCCTCATTGCGGTCCCCGCCATTGTAGGTAATACTTATTACCAAGCAGGACAGTTATAAATGGTAACTTACAGCTGACATTCCTTCTAGAGGAAGTAGTTCATTTTTCATGTCTTTTCCATCTGGCCCAGAGTGACGCAACAACTTCTTCCAGACACGACGCTTTTGTACTGATCACAAAACACACTTGACTACTCACATTTCCAGCATTGTCCCAATCTATTCCCAGGCTGCACAAACGCCTCATCCTATTGACACCCTAATACTGAGCCCCTGCTGCTGTGTCCCTATTACTACACATGCTGTTTGGCACAATAACATTGTTCCTCTTAGTACCCTACATAATACTGCCCACCACTGTACCCTTTGCATAGTAATAATGACTCCTTTGTGCCCTCTAGATGGTAAAAACTGCCCCCTAGAAAACATTAATGCCCTGTGCAAATGCCCTAGAAAACAATGTGCACATTTTGCCCCTTTGAAGGCCGCAATAGTCTCAGTGTCCCAATAATAATAATAATGCTTCTTAAGTGCCCACTTAAAATTTGATAAAGACCTTTGAATCCCCCAATGTATAGCTTATCTATACATAGTATGAAGGGCCCACAGCTCCCTTATACCAAGTATGATGTCCCCACCACTCCACTATAGACAGTATGATACCCCATATCTCCTCTAAACATAGTATGATGTCCTTACTATTCTCCCAAAACACAAAGCAATGGACACCACAGTAGAAATCACACTGTGTAATGGCCCAACACTGTATAGTGCCCCCCGCATAAGTTTCCACACTGTGTAATGGCCCTCACATTAGTTCCTACACTTTATAAGGATCCCCACAGATGTCCCTACAATGTATGAGAGCCCCAAAACTGTATGATGGCCTTCCACAATATTCCCGAAACTGTATAATGGCCCCCACATTAACCCCCAAACTGTATAATGGCCCCTACATTAGCCCCAAACTGTATAATGGCCCCTACATTAGCCCCCAAACTGTATAATGACCATCACATTAGACTTTTAAAACTGTAATGGTCCCTATATTAGCCTCCAACTGTTTAATGGCCCCCACATTAGCTTACACGCTGTATAAAGATCCCAGCATTAGCTCCCACACTGCATAATGGCTCTTACATTAACTTCCACACCATATAATGGACCCCACATTAGATCTCACACTGTATAATGGCCCCTGCATTAGCCCCCAAACTGTATAATAGCCACTGCATTAGCCGCCAAACTGTATAATGGCCCCTGCATTAGCCCTCAAACTGTATAATAGCCACTGCATTAGCTGCCAAACTGTATAATGGCCCCTGCATTAATCCACAAACTGTATAATAGCCACTGCATTAGCCGCCAAACTGTATAATGGCCCCTGCATTAGCTGCCAAACTGTATAATGGCCCATGCATTAGCCACCAAACAGTATAATAGCCACTGCATTAGCTGCCAAGCTGTATAATGGCCCCTGCGTTAGCCCTCAAACTATATAATAGCAACTGCATTAGCCGCCAAAGTGTATAATGGCCACTGCATTAGCCCCCAAACTGTATAATAGCCCCAAATTAGATTCCACGCTGTATAATGGACCATGTGGAATGCCTGCCAGAGCCATGGGGTACTCAGTACTGGGTCCGGTACTTAAAGAGATGTGTCACCCGGGCCGTGTCCCTGGGCGCCCATGTAAAAGGGAAGGTCTTTAAAGGGGTTTGAATAAAGATTGTTCATGACGCCACCTGTGGTACTCGGTCAGGGGTGACCAACGCTGGTTAAAGGGGTTCTCTAGGGTGATGTTGTGGCAGCAGGGATGGTATTGCTTCCCACAGATGAAGCTGGGTCCCCAGGGCTCCCGATGTAGTTGGGACAGGTGGTAGCTGGTGTAGAAAGAAACGGATGACACAAGGTTGCAGTCTCTTTACCTCTTTACTGAAGGGTTCAGGCAGCCACAGTCCTGGGTACCGGATCACAGGTGTCAATGGTCCCGCTGATTTGGAAGCAAGTCTGGAATCCACCTTACCAGATGGGGTTGGAAGCCTTCTCTCTAGCGCTGTGAGGTTGTAGTACCTTGCTGACTTAGGCCTCACACAAGGTCCTCACATTTTCTCTCTGTCCTCCTTGTTGGTAGGACACTACCCATCGACAGTTAGCTTGAGTGTTTCTACAGGATCTCTATCACGACCCGGGCTCTATCTGCTACTCTGTCATCGGGCGTTAGTGGTGGACAGGTAACTTGCAATCTGCTGTCCGCCGGTTTCTGCCGTGGGGCATAGAGCTACCCCTACAACTTCAGTCTTCCGGCTATCGGTATCTGCGCTCAGCGTGGAGGAAGCTCAGTCACAGCTTCTCTCTCCAGCTCTTCATTCTCCTGTGCCTCTTCTCCTCCTTCACACTCTCTACAACTTATTCCGTCCTTCTCTCTCCCTTCCAGGAGCTGCAGCACCTCACTTGGCTGCATGACCCCTTCAGTCTTCCAGATTCTCTCTGTCTCTCTCACAGACTGACTGACTACTTTCCCTCCAGCCAGAATATATATATAGGGGAGCCACCCACAAACTGGATCAGAGCTCCCGCTTCTGGCCTGGAGTAAGAACATGTTGCATGTTTGTGAATACCTGCTAAAGGGATCCTTCCTCGCTTCCAAGCATGACATCACTCTCTCTGTGAGCAAAACAATGCCACTGTAACAACCAGGAACCTGGGATGTTACACATGCATTAGCCCCCAAACTGTATAACGGCAATCACACTTTATAAGGACCCCACGGTAATCTTATATAATGTATGAGGCCCGCCAATATTTCAGGGTCCCCATTATTTGATGCCCCCTTAAGTTTTAATTAAAATAAAAAAAATCATATACTTACCTAATCCATGATCCTGTCGAGTCCACCAGCAAGCCTTGGGTAGACCAACTCGCTGTCAGAGGACTCTGATATCCTCTGTGTGCCCTGGCGCCTCGGTCATTCTGTAGACCACAAGCTTAAAGAGACCTGCGGTCTACAGAATGGAGAGCGATATTGCAGGGAGATCGGCTCTCCCTGCTCAACAGTGGGGCTTAACTGTATCGCAAGCTGTGCACACCTCTCTAGCTAAGGGTAGCGTGGCTCCAGGTGGACCCCTCTGAGCATGACCTGGACCCTCTGAATGGCACCCTCTGCCCTCCCGGTAGCTATGCCACTGAATAGTGGATCTCCAAAAAGTTCTCTAAGTGGTCAGTGGCTAGTAAGAAAAATCAACACCTACTAATATCCAATGTCTGTCCACCATAAGGCTCATGTGAGGGCAGGACAAACAAAGAATACATATATAAATACAAAAAATATATAAAGCTTGTGGCTATGGAGAATAGAATATAAGGTTAATTTGACGGTGTAAAATTAAGACTAAGAACTCCAAATATATAAAAATCTCTTACAATTAAAATGTTAAGAGAAAAAATAGCAGATATTATTATAGTGTCCTGCTAAGTAGTATTAAGGCTACGTTCACATTTGCGTTGCGTCGGGCGCAGCCGCGGTGACGCATGCGTCATGCGCCCCTATATTTAACATGGGGGGCGCATGAACATGCGTTGTGTTGCGTTTTGTGATGCATGCGTCTATTTTGGCGCAAGCATCAGGGCGCAGAGGACGCTGCAAGTTGCATTTTTTGCACCAAAAATCATGCTAAAAATGGATGCATGCGTCACAAAACAATGCATTTTGCATGCGTTGTGCATTGCGTCGCCGACGCAACGCCCAACAACGCAAATGTGAACGTAGCCTTAGTCATGCATCCATAAAATTATTAGTTAATATTTAAGAAACATGAATTAAAATGATCGAACCCATTTAAATATTCAGAGGAGCCCTTGTATCTAGATCCTTTCCTGGCAGGTTAGCAGTCCTGACTTAAAACTACCGGGCAATATACAAACTGACCAGGCCCTGGTCTCACCCCCTAACAAAGGAAGTCCACAATGGTCCCTAAATAAAGACATGCTGACTGCTCCCTATGTGTCAGGACCTATAATAGTCTTGTTTAGAGCGTTTTGAATGCCACTATGAAAGGTGTGAAAATTGTATTTCCAGAGAGGAAGTGGACTTGAACTCTAGTACCACCTATTTGGAAGTAGCAATCCTACAAGTCAATATTGATCATTTAACATGCTTTGTTGTATGACTCAGGATAAAAACCAACCCAAACTCCCAATTTGCAGACCCTTGTCAGTACAAAGTATGAGATCAGATTTGGCTAGGTGAGAATTAAAGACTGGGATCAATGGGGTAAGGTTTCTCCTTGTAAAGAGTGGTAAAATAGGTGACTAAAGGGTTCAAGTCCTCTTACTCTTTGAAACGACAATTTGCTCATTTAACCCCTTTCTGACCTCGGACGGGATAGTATGTCCGAGGTCAGATCCCCTGCTTTGATGCAGGGCTCCGCGGTGAGCCCGCATCAAAGCCGGGACATGTCAGCTGTTTTGAACAGCTGACATGTGCCCGTAATAGGCGCGGGCAGAATCGCGATCTGCCCACGCCTATTAACTAGTTAAATGCCGCTGTCAAACGCAGACAGCGGCATTTAACTACCGCTTCCGGCCGGGCGGCCGGAAATGACGTCATCGCCGACCCCCGTCACATGATCGGGGGTCGGCGATGCTTCAGTATTGTAACCATAGAGGTCCTTGAGACCTCTTTGGTTACTGATCACCGGTGGCTGTGAGCGCCACCCTGTGGTCGGCGCTCACAGCACACCTGCAATTCTGCTACATAGCAGCGATCAGCAGATCGCTGCTATGTAGCAGAGGCGATCGCGTTGTGCCTGCTTCTAGCCTCCCATGGAGGCTATTGAAGCATGGCAAAAGTAAAAAAAAAAGTTACAAAAAATGTGAAAATAATAAAAAAAATATAAAAGTTTAAATCACCCCCCTTTCGCCCCAATCAAAATAAATCAATAAAAAAAAAATCAAATCTACACATATTTGGTATCGCCGCACTCAGAATCGCCCGATCTATCAATTAAAAAAAAGCATTAACCTGATTGCTAAACAGCGTAGCGAGAAAAAAATTCGAAACGCCAGAATTACGTTTTTCAGGTCGCCGTGACATTGCATTAAAAGAACGTATCTGCACCAAAATGCTATCATTAAAAATGTCATCTCGGCACGCAAAAAATAAGCCCTCAACCGACCCCAGATCACGAAAAATGGAGACGCTACGAGTATCGGAAAATGGCACAATTTTTTTTTTTTTTTTTTTTTTTAGCAAAGTTTGGAATTTTTTTCACCACTTAGGTAAAAAATAACCTAGTCATGTTAGGTGTCTATGAACTCGTACTGACCTGGAGAATCATAATGTCAGGTCAGTTTTTTGCATTTAGTGAACCTAGCAAAAAAGCCAAACAAAAAACAAGTGCGGGATTGCACTTTTTTTGCAATTTCACCGCACTTGGAATTTTTTTCCCGTTTTCTAGTACACGACATGCTAAAACCAATGATGTCGTTCAAAAGTACAACTCGTCCCACAAAAAATAAGCCCTCACATGGCCAAATTGACGGAAAAATAAAAAAGTTATGGCTCTGGGAAGGAGGGGAGTGAAAAACGAACACGGAAAAACGAAAAATCCCAAGGTCATGAAGGGGTAAATTACCCAGAGGAGCATGCAAGGCATTTAAATCTCATCATACTGGCACACCATACCTGGCATGTCACTCTCCACCTTAACCTTATCCCTTAGATGCCAGTCTTAGTCTCTC
The DNA here is from genome assembly GCF_032444005.1 of Ranitomeya imitator. Classification (NCBI taxonomy): domain Eukaryota; kingdom Metazoa; phylum Chordata; class Amphibia; order Anura; family Dendrobatidae; genus Ranitomeya; species Ranitomeya imitator. Next base: position 313,705,151 of record NC_091285.1, on the reverse strand, counting down.
ACTTAGCCAGTTCAGATCTCATACTTTACACTGATGAGGGGCAATACCACAAAATACTGTGTCTGTAAATTGGGATTCTGGTTTGGCTTTTATCCTGTCATATTGCAAGGCTCGTTAAAGGTTGATATTGACTTGTAGGATTAGTACTTACAATAAGTGACACTAGAGTTCTAGTCCTCTTCCTCACTGAAGAGACAATTTGCATATTTAACTTTCCAGAGGAGCATCCAAGACATTTAAGTCTCCTCATATTGGCATGCCAGATCCGGCTTGCCACTCGCGACAAGGAGAAACCTTACCCCTTTGATTCCACTATACATCTTTGATTCCACTATGATAGGTGCACATCTTATTGCAGGAATGATAGCACCATAGCCTGAGATTTAAGATATATTAATATGTGCATTACATTCCCCCCATGAACCTGAATGGAGGAAACACAGGGAGTGGTCAGTGTGCCTTTAAAATCCTGCAGGACACACAAAGTCCTCCTGTCATACCAGCACATGTCCAGGCCCATTTGAAGTTTGCCAATGACCATCTGGATTATCTAGAGGACACATGGGAGAAGGTCATGTGGTCAGATGAGACCAAAATAAAACTTTTTGTCATCAACTCCACTCGCCGTGTTTGGAGGAAGAAGAAAGATGAGTACAACCCCAGGAACACCGTCTGAACCATGAAGCATGGTGGTGTAAACATCATATTTTAGGGGGTAGGGAGGATGGATGGGATTATGTATCAGAAAATTTTGACCAACAACCTCCTTCCCTCAGTCAGAGCATTGAAGATGGGTCGTGGCTAGTTCTTCCAGCATGAGAATGACCTAAACTGCCAGGGCAACTAAGGAGCTAGTCCATAAGAAGCATTTCAAGGTCCTGGAGTGGCCTAGCCAGTCTACAGCCCTGAACCCAATAGAAAAACTTTGGAGGGAGCTGAAACTCAATGTTGTCCAGCGACGGCCCCAATACCTGAAAGATTTGGAGGAGATCTGTATGTAGGAGTGGACCAAAATCCCTTCTGCAGTGCTTGCAAACTTGGTAAAGAACGACAGGAAACATCTGACATATGTAATTGTAAAATATTAAGTTCTGTTTTCTATTGCATCAAAGCCTTATTTCATGCAATGAAATGCAAATTAATTATGTAAAAATCATACAATGTGATTTTCTGGCTTTTAGATTCTGTCTCTCACAGGTGAAATGTACCTACGATAAAAATTATAGACCTCTGCATCCTTTGTAGGTGGGGAAATTTGCAAAATCAGCAGTGTATCAAATACTTATTTTCCCTACCGTATTGTACGGTCTGTAAAAGACAAATGTATAAAAATATATATTTTTTAACGCATACGGCAAACGCCATAAAGAAAATAAAAATTTATATAATTGACAGGTTTTTTTTGTTGCTGCACCTCCCACACAAATTACAATAAAAAAGCTATCAAAATGTATGCATTCCAAAATTGTACAATTTAAAACTACAGCTCCGCACATCCAAAAATTGAGATTTGCAAATTGAGATCTGGTTTGGCTCTTATCCTAAGTCATGTGACAAGGCTCGTTAAAGGGTCGACATTGACTCTTAGGCCGGCCTCACACTAGCGTGTTTTACGGAGATAAGAGAGGTGCTGAAAATACGGATTGCATACGGTACAATGCTTCTCTATGCCCCAGCTCCTATCAGCCGTATTTTACTGATCCGTATTATACGGTGTTCTACGGTCGTAGAAAAACGCAGCATGCTGCGTTTGTCACCGTATTGCGCAAAAAATACGCCAATGAAAGTCTATGGGGGGCAGAAAACTACAGATTACACACGGACCAACAGTGTGATTTGCGAGAAATACGCAGCGGTGTTCTCTAGAAAAGCCGGCAATTCAGTGCGGTGTACAGTATAATCAAAGTGACAGGTTAGAATAGAATAGCTAAAATAAATGTCCACACATAGTATAGGGGTATATATATATATATATATATATGTCAGTGAGACACATATATATATATATATATTAAGATTTCATACAGCGCTAGAGAGATTAAAAGCCGGTAATTCGATTGCCGGCTTTTGCTATCTCCTTTCCATACCCGACATGATATGAGACATGGTTTACATACAGTAAACCATCTCATATTCCTTGCCCCCAGCCACCCCAGAAAAGGCACATCTGGAAGGGTTAATGTCACCTTGCTATCATATGAACTCGAGCATGGGAAAATATTCTGAAAAGTTCCCAGGCTCGAATTCATATGAGGACATCCAGCAGAGGGCGCATCACTGCAATTGAAGGTAACTACAGGTCATTGACCTACATTCCATTCATTCCCGGTGGCGCAGTGGTTAGCACAGCAGCCTTGCAGCGCTGGAGTCCTGGGTTCTAATCCCACCTTGGACAACATCTGCAAAGAGTTTGTATGTTCTCTCCGTGTTTGCGTGGGTTTCCTCCGGGCACTCCGGTTTCCTCCCACATTCCAAAGACATACTGATAGGGAATTTAGATTGTGAGCCCCATCGGGGACAGCGATGATAATGTGTGCAAACTGTTAAGCGCTGCGTAATATGTTTGCGCTATATAAAAAAAAATAAAGAAAATAAAGATTCCCCGGGGTTTTACAGGCAGGAGCACAGCTGCATTAGCAGAGCTTCTGCTTGTAAAATTAGTTAACCCCTTCAGATGGATTTACATCGTTGGACGTGACAGAACAACAGAAGGTATGGGATATTGTTGTTTTTTTATTTTACCTTTTTTTACAGAACGAGGGGCTTCAGGTGGATTACCAGTATAATAAAATATTACAAAAACCTGTGTATTTATTTCATTAAAAGACTTTGTAATAATGTGTGTGTGTTTTTTAACCATTTCATACAATTGTATTAATAATGGATAGGTGTCATAATTGACGCCTCTCCATTATTAATCTGGCTTAATGTCACCTTACAATAGCAAGGTGACATTACCCCTTCATTACCCCATATCCCACCGCTACACAGGAATGGGATGAGAGTGGCCAAGTGCCTGAATAGGTGCATATTCCAGATGTGCCTTTTCTGGGGTGGCTGGGGGCAGATGTTTTTAGCCAGGGGGGGGGGGCAATAAACATGGACCCTCTCCAGGCTATTAATATCTGCCCTCAGTCACTGGCTTTACCATTCTGGCGGAGAAAATTGCGCGGGAGCCCACACCAATTTTTTCCGCAATTTAACCCTTTAATTTAATAGCTAGAGCGCCCAAATTTTGCACATACACACTACTAACATTAGTAGAAGAATATGCAAAAAAAAAAAAGGGATATGAGATGGTTTACTGTATGTAAACCATGTCTCATATCATGTCGGGTTTGTGAAGGAGATAGCAAAAGCCAGCAATTGAATTAAAGGCTTTTAAGCTATCTAGCGCTGTATGATATATTAATATATATATATATATATATATATATGTGTGTGTCTCACTGACATATATATATATATATATATATAGACAGTATATATGTTTTTACGATTTTTTTGAGAACATGGATCCATTGTATGTCCGTATGTCGGTTTTGCAAGCCTGCGAGAAAATCGTGCAGTACGGATGCCATACGGATTACATACGGAGGATGCCATGCGCAAAATACGCTGACACACCCTGCCTACGGATGAGATACGGACCACTATTTTGGGGACTTTTCTGCGTATTACGGCCGTAAATTTCGGACCGTATTTTTATACGCTGAGTGTGAGGCTGGCCTTAGGATTGCTACTTCCAATAGGTGGCACTAGAGTTCTAGTTCTCTTCCTCTCTGAAGAGACAATTTGCATATTTCCCAGAGGAGCATTGTGGCTTTAAGTCTCCTCATCTCGACATGCTTAACAATGTCACTGTCAGCAAGGAGAAAGGATACTTCTTGGATCCCATTTAAAAAACAAACACGTATCTATTTGGCTTTGCGATATTAATAAATGGCCACGATTTGAATTTATCATATGTTTTCATATAGGAATAAGATTTTTTTCCCTTCTCAAAGAAATGTATTTTTCTTAGAGAATTCACACAAATGGCTAAAATAAATGTAAGATCTCCATATCCATGTGGCTACATTCAGTTCCCCTGAAATTCTGTGTTTGAAACCACCGAAACATGGACCCAAGATGATCCAAAGCACAGTAGAAGAGATGAGTGTATGACTGCATGATGTCCGATCATTTCATGATGATTTTTTGTGAAATAAATCAGATTTTTAACTTAATTTATTTTGTACTAAATATTCGATGCAATTTTTTGTTATTTTTAATTTAAATTGTTTATCTTTAAGCAGACACATTACAATATATGTTATACAGTCACTAGACACACAATAAAATCAGCCTACAGAAAAGAGACCGTCTTTAGTTTGCCGTTATCTTGATGCACTTTGCAGTTCTTTGAACCAAACACATGTGGATAGTGATGAAAGGCGCTTACGTCTGCCTTTTTCTTTAAAAACTGCATTTTTGCATATTGAATGGATTCCATTTGTGCACAGGATCATAATTATGTTAAAGATCTGAACATTGTCCCAACATTGTATTACTTCCAAAAGGAATCAATCATTACAATAGAAACAAAATTAAAAATTGGAAAACCCTTGCAATATAGCACGTCATAAAGAAAAAATAAAACCACATTTGGAACTGTGAAACCATACATGTGCTGCACCCACTGAGCAATTTACAGAGGAAATGAAAACCTGCACTAGAAAAAAAAAACACCTAACATCACGTTTTATTGTAGTAAGTAGCATAATTAGATTATTTCATGATGTCAGAAAAGCTGCTCAGATCATTTATTTTCATAACTTGAGTTAGTATTGTTTGACCAGTATGTTAGTAGATACGACTATCATAATTATAATGGGGAGGGTCGCTCTACTCAATGTCCCTATGTGTGAAAGCTGTTGGGTGACATTATACAAACTATATAGGTCCTTTATCCTGCAAGCTAAAATATCCATAAAATACTTGTCATAGTGCATTTCATTGTGACCCCAAATGTTTGCTTCTTCAAAGCGCTCCTTCACTAATGTGCACTGCACCAAAGTGCCCATGAAGTACCAGTGCAAAACACCCCCGTACAAAACACCAGTCTTGATGAAGAGTCTACTGATGTAAGACAGGCCAAATGTATTAAGAGGTGCATGCACCCATGTCCAATGGCAATTTTTCAGCAAAACACCAGACTGCATGTTGCACATTCTACTGTGAGCAGCCTATGTGGTCCAAACATGCCTCAGTGTCCTGCAGCATCTCCAGACTTGACTCTCATCAAGAACATCTGGGACATCATTAGTCAGTAGTAGAGTTGAGCGACCTTGACCTTTTTAGAGTCGAGCCGGGTTTTGCGAAACCCGACTATGTCCAAAGTCGGGTCGAGTGAAATCGGCCGATTATGACGTAAAGTCGGGATCGACCGAAACACGAAACCCAATGCAAGTCAATGGGGCAGCATAGTCGGCAGTGAGTGGGGGCCAGGAAAACACCTAGAGTGCCCATTTTAATGTCAAAACCATCCATTCTTCTTAATGAAGCTTGTCAAGCGTAATTTACCTTAAAATAATTGGAAGGCATTTGAAATTGGGGGTCATTTGGCTAAAGTTGTGGGGGGTAGGGCTGGTTCAAGTAATTAGTGGGCCCAGTAAATCTGGACCACGTCACGGCAGTGGAGCAGGGAGAGGTAAGTATTTCAACTTTGCAAGTGCTGTGATCCTGAGCAAGCAGGGGGGGCCCACTCGTTGGCATTGGCACTGGCACAGGGCCCCTCAAAGTACAGCGGTGTGTTTGCACGGCGGGGGCGCCTCCCACCGGCAGCAACACTTTTGCGTACTATGAGAGGCCCTGTGCCAGTGACGTCGCCAACTAGTATTCCTCCCCCCACCTGATGAAGGAACCTGCACTTTCATCTGCACCTTCCTCTTTGTCCCCGTGTAAGGTGGTATGGTATGCGGGAAGAGCAACCTGACTTTCAGCAGGGTCACAATGTTGTTGTGTAGCGTGCACGGGGAATGTTGCGTTATGGGTCAATGTACCAGCAGACTCATCTATCACTGGCTGGGCAATGGGCACGATGAAGTGGAAACACAGATATAGGCCCAAAGAAGAAAGTGGGCTAAATGCAGTTCAAAATTGGTAACACAGGAATAACCAGGGGGCATTGCAGTGGAGGACAACTGGAATGAGAGGCTGACACAGAGAGTAGGGCCAAATCAGTAAGTAGTCGAAATGCAGTTCAAAATTGGCAACCGTAGTAAACAGGCGGCACAGCTTTGTTCAGTGGAGGAGAACAGCAAGGAGTGGCAGACACCGATAGTAGGCCCCAACCCAACTAGTAGGCCAAATGCAGTCTAACATTAACAACTACTTAACGAGAGGCTGAAAATGGAATTTCAGGACAGGAAACCAGGAGAACAGCAAGGAGTGGCAGACACCGATAGTAGGCCCCAAACCAACTAGTACGCCAAATGCAGTTGTTCCATTTAACCACAATTTAATGAGAGCCTGAAGATAGAAGCTCAGGAAAGGCAACCTGGGGAACACCTTGGAGTGTAACACACCATCTCTCTCCACCCCATACCCATTTTGTAGGCCTAATGCTGTGTACTTTTCTACAACTACTAAACGAGAGTCGGAAGACCGAAGCAATGGCAAGGAAACCTGGGGAACACCTTGGAGTGTAACACACCATCTCTCTCCACCCCATACCCAATTTGTAGGCCTAATGCAGCCTACTTTCCGACACCTACTAAACGAGAGCATGAAGATCGAAGCTCAGGAAAGGCAACCTGGGGAACACCTTGGAGTGTAACACACCATCTCTCTCCACCCCATACCCATTTTTTAGGCCTAATGCAGTGTACTTTTCTACAACTACTAAACGAGAGTCGGAAGACCGAAGCAATGGCAAGGAAACCTGGGGAACACCTTGGAGTGTAACACACCATCTCTCTCCACCCCATACCCAATTTGTAGGCCTAATGCAGCCTACTTTCCGACACCTACTAAACGAGAGCATGAAGATCGAAGCTCAGGAAAGGCAACCTGGTGAAAACCTTGGAGTGTAACACAACCTGTCTCTACACCCCATACACAATTAGTAGGCCTAATGCAGCGTAGTTTCCAACAGCTACTAAACGAGAGCCGGAAGATCGAAGCTCAGGAAAGGCAACCTGGGGAACACCTTGGAGTGTAACACAACCTCTCTCTACACCACGGAAGGGCTGATTCTTAGGAAGGAAGGCTGTTGTAAATAAGCATTGCGCGTCCGAGGGTGATTATATTCTTATTCGGTATCTACTCACCCTCGGACGCGCCATGCTTCTTGATTTGTAATTAATGTTTATTTGCAATGTGCTTTTGACTTACTCAATTATTTTTTTAATTATTGATTTTATTAAATTAATAGTTTAACATCTTATTGGAAATAATTTAAAGGAGACGCGACAGGACAACACTCGGTGGATGCCATATCTGTGTTAACAACTCCAAAAAACTTTCAGTTAACTTCTTGCAGGAGAAAGAAATTGTAGCTGTTGGACCTTTGTAGTACAGTTCCAGATATTTGTTGTGTGTTTGTTTTGATTGTTAAAATGTCTGCATTTGAGATCTCAACACGATCTTATTTTTTATAATCAAATTAATTTTTTAAATATTTTATTAGGTTGGTTCAAGGGGTACACGGGCCGCAGTAGACAGGTCAGTGGAGGCCTAGTGGAAGGAGGGACCACAGACAGGCATCGAAGGCCTAAAATAATAACACATGGCTGTAGGCAATTTTAAATTGGTTCCAGGGGTACTTGGGCAGCAGTGCCCTGGTCAGTGTAGTAGTAGTTGAAAGAATGGACCGCAGACAGGCATCGAAGGCCTAAAATAAAAAAATTGGGCTGGCTGTATGCAATTTTAAATTGGTTCCAGGGGTACACGGGCAGCAGTGGTGTGGTCAGTGGAGGCCTAGTGGAAGGAGTGACCGCAGACAGGCATCGAAGGCCTAAAATAATCACACATGGCTGTAGGCAATTTTAAATTGGTTCCAGGGGTACACGGGCAGCAGTGGTGTGGTCAGTGGAGGCCTAGTGGAAGGAGTGACCGCAGACAGGCATCGAAGGCCTAAAATAATAACACATGGCTGTAGGCAATTTTAAATTGGTTCCAGGGGTACACGGGCAGCAGTGCCCTGGTCAGTGTAATAGTAGTTGAAAGAATGGACCGCAGACAGGCATCGAAGGCCTAAAATAAAAAAATTGGGCTGGCTGTAGGCAATTTTAAATTGGTTCCAGGGGTACACGGGCAGCAGTGGTGTGGTCAGTGGAGGCCTAGTGGAAGGAGTGACCGCAGACAGGCATCGAAGGCCTAAAATAATAACACATGGCTGTAGGCAATTTTAAATTGGTTCCAGGGTTACACGGGCAGCAGTGGTGTGGTCAGTGGAGGCCTAGTGGAAGGAGTGACCGCAGACAGGCATCGAAGGCCTAAAATAATCACACATGGCTGTAGGCAATTTTAAATTGGTTCCAGGGGTACACGGGCAGCAGTGGTGTGGTCAGTGGAGGCCTAGTGGAAGGAGTGACCACAGACAGGCATCGAAGGCCTAAAATATTAACACATGGCTGTAGGCAATTTTAAATTGGTTCCAGGGGTACTTGGGCAGCAGTGCCCTGGTCAGTGTAGTAGTAGTTGAAAGAATGGACCGCAGACAGGCATCGAAGGCCTAAAATAAAAAAATTGGGCTGGCTGTAGGCAATTTTAAATTGGTTCCAGGGGTACACGGGCAGCAGTGGTGTGGTCAGTGGAGGCCTAGTGGAAGGAGTGACCGCAGACAGGCATCGAAGGCCTAACATAACAAAATTGGGCTGACTGTAGGCACTTTTAAATTGGTTCCAGGGTAACACGGCCAGCAGTGGCCTGGTCAGTGTAGTAGTTGTAGAAAGAAGGGACCGCAGACAGGCTTCGAAGGCCTAACATAACAAAAATGTCAAAACAATGGTATTGTCAGTGCCAGGCATTGAAGGATGTCAGCGCCTAGACTACACATTGGTGAAGCTGTGAGAGATAATTTTGCTAGTGGTAGAGCACTGTTTGAGCTGGGGGGGGGGAACTGGCTTGTGGCCGGCGGTACAGGCACAGGGCCCCTCATATTACAACGGTGTGTCTGACGTTGGGTGCGCACCACCACCGCCAGAGACACTTTATTGTACTATGAGGGACCCAGTGGCAGTGCCGTCGACCAAAAGCGGCCACACCCACCTCTTCAGACAAACAGCACTCTCTAAAGTGGCGATAGCACGGCCCCGTGTGGGGAGTTTGGCCATTTCGTGAGGTGGAAACATGTCGTATGCTGGACAATCAGGTGAAGAAAATTACGAGATTGGAAAAGTCATTCAGAATAGTCCACAGGCAAGACCTTTTCATAGGAAAGCTAGGTGTCAGCCGGGCAGGGTGGGGCAAAAGATTTTGAAATCCAGTTGTGGTTCATTTTAATGAAGGTTAGATCATCTACATTTTGGGTAGCCAGACGAGTCCTTTTTTCTGTTAGTATTGAACCTGCAGCACTGAATACTCTTTCTGATAGGACACTAGCTGCCGGGCAAGCAAGCTCCTGCAATGCATATTCTGCCAATTCTGGCCAGGTGTCTAATTTGGATGCCCAGTAATCAAATGGGAATGACGGTTGAGGGAGAACGTCGATAAGGGATGAAAAATAGTTTGTAACCATACTGGACAAATGTTGTCTCCTGTCACTTTGAATTGATGCTGCAGTACCTGTCCTGTCTGCGGTCATAGAAAAATCACTCCACAACCTGGTCAGAAAACCCCTCTGGCCAACGCCACTTCTGATTTCTGCCCCTCTAACACCTCTGGTCTGCTGGCCCCTGGAGCTCGTGTGAGAACGATCACGGGCGCTGTGTGCAGGGAATGCCAGAAGCAAACGGTCAACAAGAGTTGATTGTTTTGTTGCTAATATTAGTTCCAAGTTCTCATGTGGCATAATATTTTGCAATTTGCCTTTATAGCGAGGATCAAGGAGGCAGGCCAACCAGTAATCGTCATCGTTCATCATTTTTGTAATGCGTGTGTCCCTTTTGAGGATACGCAAGGCATAATCCGCCATGTGGGCCAAAGTTCCCGTTGTCAAATCTGCGGTTGTGCTTGGTTGAGGGGCAGTTGCAGGCAAATCTACGTCACTTGTGTCCCTCAAAAAACCAGAACCCGGCCTTGCCACGCCACCAATTTCCCGTGCCCCCGGGAAAGCTTCCTCATTAAAAATATACTCATCCCCATCATCCTCCTCATCCTCCACCTCCTCTTCGCCCGGTACCTCGTCATGTACACTGCCCTGACCAGACAATCGCTGACTGTCATCAAGGCTTTCCTCTTCCTCTGGTGCAGACGCCTGATCCTTTATGTGCGTCAAACTTTGCATCAGCAGACGCATTAGGGGGATGCTCATGCTTATTATGGCGTTGTCTGCACTAACCAGCCGTGTGCATTCCTCAAAACACTGAAGGACTTGACACATGTCTTGAATCTTCGACCACTGCACACCTGACAACTCCATGTCTGCCATCCTACTGCCTGCCCGTGTATGTGTATCCTCCCACAAAAACATAACAGCCCGCCTCTGTTCGCACAGTCTCTGAAGCATGTGCAGTGTTGAGTTCCACCTTGTTGCAACGTCTATGATTAGGCGATGCTGGGGAAGGTTCAAAGAACGCTGATAGGTCTGCATACGGCTGCAGTGTACAGGCGAACGGCGGATATGTGCGCAAAGTCCACGCACTTTGAGGAGCAGGTCGGATAACCCCGGATAACTTTTCAGGAAGCACTGCACCACCAGGTTTAAGGTGTGAGCCAGGCAAGGAATGTGTTTCAGTTGGGAAAGGGAGATGGCAGCCATGAAATTCCTTCCGTTATCACTCACTACCTTGCCTGCCTCAAGATCTACAGTGCCCAGCCACGACTGCGTTTCTTGCTGCAAGAACTCGGACAGAACTTCCGCGGTGTGTCTATTGTCGCCCAAACACTTCATAGCCAATACAGCCTGCTGACGTATGCCAGTAGCTGCCCCATAATGGGAGACCTGGTGTGCAACAGTGGCAGGTGCGGATGGAGTGTTTGTGCGACTGCGGTCTGTGGACGAGCTCTTGCTTCTGCAGGAGGACGAGGAGGAGGAGGAGGAGGAGGGGGTGCGAACGGCTACAGACAACTGTTTACTAGACCGTGGGCTAGGCAGAACTGTCCCAAACTTGCTGTCCCCTGTGGACCCTGAATCCACCACATTTACCCAGTGTGCCGTGATGGACACGTAACGTCCCTGGCCATGCCTACTGGTCCATGCATCTGTTGTCAGGTGCACCTTTGTGCTCACAGATTGCCTGAGTGCATGGACGATGCGCTCTTTAACATGCTGGTGGAGGGCTGGGATGGCTTTTCTGGAAAAAAAGTGTCGACTGGGTAGCTCGTAGCGTGGTACAGCGTAGTCCATCAGGTCTTTGAAAGCTTCGCTTTCAACTAACCGGTAGGGCATCATCTCTAACGAGATTAGTCTAGCTATGTGGGCGTTCAAACCCTGTGTACGCGGATGCGAGGCTAAGTACTTCCTTTTTCTAACCATAGTCTCATGTAGGGTGAGCTGGACTGGAGAGATGGAGATCGTGGAACTAGCGGGGGTGCCGGTGGACATGGCAGACTGAGAGACGGTGGGAGATGGTATTGTTGCCGCCGGTGCCCTAGATGCAGTGTTTCCTACTACGAAACTGGTGATTCCCTGACCCTGACTGCTTTGGCCTGGCAAAGATACCTGCACAGATACAGCAGGTGGTGCGCTAAATGGTGGTCCTACACTGCCGGAAGGGATGTTGCGTTGATGACTAGCTTCATTGGCCGAGGGTGCAACAACCTTAAGGGACGTTTGGTAGTTAGTCCAAGCTTTCAAATGCATGGTGGTTAAATGTCTATGCATGCAACTAGTATTGAGACTTTTCAGATTCTGACCTCTGCTTAAGGAAGTAGAACATTTTTGACAGATGACTTTGCGCTGATCAATTGGATGTTGTTTAAAAAAATGCCAGACTGCACTCTTTCTAGCATCGGATACCTTTTCAGGCATTGCAGACTGAGCTTTAACCGGATGGCCACGCTGTCCTCCACCAGGTTTTGGCTTTGCCACGCGTTTTGGGCAAGATACGGGCCCGGCAGATGGAACCTGTGGCGATGTTGATGCCTGCTGCGGCCCCTCCTCCTCCTCTGCTTCAGAACTGCTGCCGCCTGCACCCTGTTCCCCCAATGGCTGCCAATCGGGGTCAAGAACTGGGTCATCTAATAACTCTTCTTGTACCTCCTGCGCAACTTCGTCTGTGTCACCGTGTCGTTCGGTGGTATAGCGTTCGTGATGGGGCAACATAGTCTCATCAGGGTCTGATTCTTGATCAGCACCCTGCGAGGGCAATGTTGTGGTCTGAGTCAAAGGACCAGCATAGTAGTCTGGCTGTGGCTGTGCGTCAGTGCACTCCATGTCAGATTCAATTTGTAATGGGCATGGACTGTTAACTGCTTCACTTTCTAAGCCAGGGACGGTATGTGTAAAGAGCTCCATGGAGTAACCCGTTGTGTCGCCTGCTGCATTCTTCTCTGTTGTTGTTTTTGCTGAAGAGGACAAGGAAGTGACTTGTCCCTGACCGTGAACATCCACTAACGACGCGCTGCTTTTACTTTTACCAGTTTCACGAGAGGAGGCAAAAGAGCTAGAGGCTGAGTCAGCAAGATAAGCCAAAACTTGCTCTTGCTGCTCCGGCTTTAAAAGCGGTTTTCCTAATCCCAAAAAAGGGAGCGTTCGAGGCCTTGTGTAGCCGGACGACGAACCTGGCTCCACAGCTCCAGACTTAGGTGCAATATTTTTTTCCCCACGACCACCTGATGCTCCACCACTACCACTACCCTCATTACCAGCTGACAATGAACGCCCCCGGCCACGACCTCTTCCACTAGACTTCCTCATTGTTTTAAAAACGTAACCAAACTAACGTTATTTGTTGCAGTCACACAACTTACACGGTGAGCTATAACTTCAGTATGATTTAGCTACCCCTTTACAGGTTGGTGAGACCACAGCGAAAATCAGGCCCAATGTTACACACTCTTTTTTTGGTGGCTGCAAATTAGAGAGATGCCCCACACGCAGGACTGTCACTGAAGCACAAATGTTAATATTAATGTCACACTATTATTTTTTTTTTATTTTTATTTTTTTCAGGAACACTTTAGAAACCCCCCCAAAAAAAAAAAATTGATTTTTGCAGGGAGAATTTAGAAAACAAATGTAACAAACTATATGCTTTCTATGGGCCACTGAGTGAGAGATGACGCACACAGGAATCAGGAGTGGCACACAAGCCCAGAGGCCAATATTTTTCTACCAATGATTGATGGAGTTATTTTCTCTGGTAGATTTTGGAACCCAAATCAAGGAAAAAAAATATAGGCTTTCTATGGACCACAATTGGAGAGAGAGAGAGAGAGAGAGAGAGAGAGAGAGAGATGGCACACCCAGGAGTCAAGACTGGCACACAAGCAGAAAGGCCAATATTAATCTCCCACTGTTTTTTTTGGTTGTTTTTTTTTTTTTTTTTCAGGGAGACTTTAGAAAAAAAAATAATAAAAAAAATATGATTTTATCAGGAAGAATTTAGAAACCAAATAAAATAAAATGATTTTTTCAGGGAGAATTTATAAAACAAATAAAACCAAAAATAGGCGTTCTATGGCCCACTGACTGAGAGATGACGCACACAGGAATCAGGAGTGGCACACAAGCCCAGAGGCCAATATTTTTCTACCAATGATTGATGGAGTTATTTTCTCTGGTAGATTTTGGAACCCAAATCAAGGAAAAAAAATATAGGCTTTCTATGGACCACAATTGGAGAGAGAGAGTGTTAGGGGTCGAGTTCCCGCTTCTGCACAGGGGGAATCTCGAGCCACTTCCGCTGCGGTCTCCCATTCTTGTCCAGCCGCAGTGGAGCCTGCTCAGCAAGGACGTCGGTCCCAGCGTCTTGCTCATTCTCACTCTGTTCTGAGAGTTAGTGCTGCTTCTCCAGTCTCTGCCTTTAAAGTCAGTGCTGGTCAGCAGCGAGCGGACTTCTCTGGGACTAAGTCCTTGTCTGCATGTACTGAGCATGCCCAGCGTAAGGTCTCCCGTTGGAGATCGAGGGTCATGTGCTCAGGCTCTGCAGCACATTCCATTGGTCCTCTTGGCAGGTCCTAGAAGGGCAAAAGTGCTGCGGCCACTTCCTGTGCTGCTGTTATATAAACTGCGCATGACCGCACGGCCATGCGCTAGTATTGTTTTACAATTGCTTATGTGTGTATGTTGTGAGTGCAAGTCGTCCTTGGAAACCCCTACCCTATTGAATGTCTGTTCGCGGAAGGTGTATGGCTGCTACCTAGCGCCCGACTTAGCCTACAGCACTAACACACATCACAGCGTCCTGTAGCTGTGCCTGCCAGTACGGCGCCGTGCGCCTGCCTTGCGCTTTCCATACCCGAGTCTGGGTGGTTAGTGGCGTCCGTTAGTGCGGCATCGCTCGCACTCTTGTGCACAGATTGCTTAAGGTTCTCTACACACCCAGTTGCGGTGTTACGCCAGCAAGGGTCTAATCGGGCTCCAATCCCTTCTGGGGTTAAGTCCGCTGACCACTTGCTCGCGCACTAGTGCGGTACTGCGGTCCTGTGAATTAACAGGATCGCTTTCTTCACGCTGGGTGAGGTTTAACCCACGCGTGTATACTTTAGTGTACCGCCATATTGTCTGCTAATTGCTAGCAGCAGGTTCTCACCTGCACGGTGGACCCCGGACTGCGAACGCACCTTTATCATCTGTCTTGGTGCGTTCCGCCAGTCCTAACAGAATACTAGCGCCAGGGTCTGGCTAGTAAAATGGCGGACGATCAGCGTTTACAGCGGTACATCCAGCAGCTGGAGGGAAGGTTGGCGGCTTTTGAGCGTTCAACCTCAGCTGTGGATGTTACTGCTGTCGCTGTTCAGGCTGCAAGTGTGGCTGCAGCTACCTTGTCCACTGCCGCTCCTGTACCGACGCTATCTCGCCTCCCGCTACCAGAGAAATTTTCTGGTGACAGAAAGTCCTGTAGGGGTTTCGTGAGTCAGTGCTCAATACATCTCGAGCTTCTGGCCTCTCGTTTCCCTACAGAGCGGGCTAAGGTGGGCTTTATAATTTCCTTATTGTCGGACAGGGCGTTGCAGTGGGCTACGCCGCTGTGGGAGCGTGGCGATCATGTGGTGCAGAGTGCTCCGTTATTCCTGAGCACTCTGAAACAGGTCTTTCTTGGACCTCGTGTCACCCATGACACGGCGCTCCAACTGTTGGCACTGACTCAGGGCTCGTCCTTGGTCAGCCTTTTTGCCGTCCATTTCCGCACTCTGGCATCTGAGCTGGAGTGGTCGGATAAAGCCCTTATCCCTATATTTTGGAGGGGGCTGGCTGACCACGTTAAGGACGCTCTGGCCACTAGGGAGATTCCCGCCACACTGGAGGAGTTAATAGCAGTATCTACTCGCATTGACCGCCGTTTTCACGAGCGGAGGTTAGAGCGAGCCCAGTGTAGGCAGAGGTTTCGGCTGGCTCCCACCTTCGCCAAACCTTTGGAATCTCCAGTTCAGGCTCCTGAGGTTCAGGAACCTAAGGTGGTGTCACGAGCGGGATCTAAGTCCCAGACTGCTCGTGCACTCCAGGGTTGCCAGGTTTGCCAACAGTCAGGACATCTTGCCACCAGATGTCATCAGCGGTCGAGGAAACGTCAGCGTCTAGTGGTAGTAGGTGGAGGTGCACTAGACACTGCGACGTTTGCCTCCAAATTGTCCTTTAAGGGGACAATTACCTTTGGCTCATCCTCCCACTCGGTAGACCTCTGCGTGGATTCTGGGGCGGAGGGCAATTTTATGTCTTCTGCCTTCGCCCAACGTCACGCAATACCCCTGGTTATGCTATCCCAACCAGTAACGGTACGAGTGGTGAATGGGTCGACACTCCCCGCACAGATAACACATCAGACCATCCCTGTTACTCTGTCCCTGTCGCCATCCCATCAGGAGATTATTTCTCTACTCGTCATTCCTGAGGGTATTGATGAGGTCCTGTTGGGGATACCTTGGCTACGGTACCACTCTCCTCACATCGAGTGGTCCTCAGGCAGAATTCTGGGATGGGGTGAATCATGTGGGGGTAGGTGTCACCGAGAGTGCGTTCAGGTTGCTACTACTGAGGTACCCGCAGATCTATCCTCTCTCCCCAAGCAATATTGGTCATATGCAGACGTGTTCTCCAAGAAGGCGGCGGAGACCCTTCCGCCCCATCGCCCCTATGACTGTCCTATCGATCTCTTGCCTGGTGCTGAGCCTCCCCGGGGTCGAGTCTACCCATTATCTCTCCCGGAAACGGAGGCAATGTCTCAGTACATACAAGAGAATCTGGCAAGAGGGTTCATTAGGAAGTCAGTGTCACCTGCTGGGGCAGGGTTCTTCTTCGTGCAGAAGAAGAATGGAGAACTACGTCCATGCATAGACTACAGGGGTCTTAATGCTATCACAGTTAAGAACAAGTACCCTTTGCCGTTGATATCTGAGCTTTTCGATAGGCTTCGGGGAGCTAGAGTGTTTACGAAACTAGATCTGCGGGGTGCTTACAACCTGATTCGCATCCGTGAGGGGGACGAGTGGAAAACGGCATTTAACACCAGAGATGGGCACTATGAGTATCTGGTGATGCCCTTCGGGCTCTGTAATGCACCTGCCGTTTTTCAAGACTTTGTCAACGACATCTTCCGGGATATGCTTTCCACCTCGGTTGTAGTCTATCTGGATGATATTCTCATCTTTTCTCCAGATATTGACTCCCACCGGAGAGATGTTGGCAGAGTCTTCGACCTCCTACGGGCAAACTCTCTTTACGCAAAGTTGGAGAAGTGTGTGTTTGAGCAGGAGTCCTTACCTTTCCTGGGCTATATCATCTCCGCCCAGGGATTGGCTATGGATCCTGCCAAACTACAGGCTGTGATGGACTGGCAAGAGCCCCATTCTCTTAAAGCGGTGCAGCGCTTTATGGGGTTCATAAACTATTACCGCCAGTTCATTCCCCACTTCTCAACTCTGGTGGCTCCCTTGGTAGCCCTCACCAAGAAGGGAGCGAATCCCAAATTGTGGTCGGAAGAGGTCTCCAAGGCCTTCACTTCTATTAAGTCCCACTTTGCTAGCGCTCCCATCTTACATCGTCCCGATGTGGATAAGCCATTCCTACTGGAGGTGGATGCCTCGTCCGTTGGTGCTGGAGCAGTCCTCTACCAAAAGGATGCTCAAGGTCGGAAGCATCCATGCTTCTTCTTCTCCAAGACCTTCACGCCAGCGGAGAGGAACTACTCCATCGGGGACAGGGAGTTGCTAGCAATGAAGTTGGCCTTTTCGGAGTGGAGACACCTTCTGGAAGGTGCGCGGTTTCCCTTCCAAGTTTACACGGACCACAAAAATTTGGTCTATTTGCAGACAGCCCAGCGGCTAAATTCTCGCCAGGCCAGATGGTCCCTGTTCTTCTCCCGATTCCACTTTTCCCTGCATTATCTCGCCGGGGAGAAGAATATCCGTGCTGACGCTCTCTCTCGCTCCCTTATGTCAACTGAGGAGGAGGAAGAGGAGCCTCGGCTTATTGTCCCTTCCGAGAGCCTGAGAACCGTGGCGCCGGTATCGCTAGAGTCTGTGCCTCCGGGCAAGACTTTTGTGCCCATTAATTTGCGACCGGAGGTTCTCTCTTGGGCTCATTCGTCCAGGGTGGGTGGACACTTTGGGACAAAGAGGACATCTGAGCTACTGGCGAGGACGTACTGGTGGCCGCATATGGTCCGGGATGTCAGGGATTACGTTCTGGCGTGTGTCTCCTGCGCCAAAAATAAATCTCCGCGTCAAAGGCCAGCTGGTTTGCTCTATCCCTTGCCGGTGGCAGATAGGCCCTGGGAGATGGTCGGGATGGACTTTGTTGTGGGTTTGCCCAAGTCTCGCGGCTGTACCATCATTTGGGTCATCACCGATCATTTCTCAAAAATGGTGCATTTGGTGCCGCTGCCGCGGTTACCTTCTGCACGGGCCTTGGCAGCGTTGTTCATCAGACATATCTTCCGCCTACATGGTATGCCAGACAAAATTGTCAGTGACCGGGGTCCCCAGTTTGCGTCTCGGTTCTGGAGAGAGCTCTGTCGTCTTCTCAGTATTGAGTTGAATCTCTCTTCCGCTTATCATCCCGAGACGAATGGGTTGGTAGAGAGGGCCAACCAGACCTTGGTCACATACCTGCGACATTTTGTTTCAGCCAGGCAGGATGACTGGGCATCCTTGCTATCATGGGCAGAGTTTGCACTGAACAACGCCGTTGCCGACTCCACTGGACAAACCCCATTCCTCCTCAACTATGGTCAGCATCCACGGGTACCTGTGCCTATGCCCGTGTCTTCCGCCGACTCCAGGGTGGCAGACTGGGCTGTGGAGGCACGGGATATTTGGGACCGCACTCAGGATGCCATTCGGGCCTCTAAGGAGAGAATGAGGTCCTCCGCTGATGCTCATCGGCGCCCCGCCCCGACCTTTGCTCCTGGCGACTTGGTGTGGCTCTCCGCCCGTAACATCAGGCTGCGAGTTGAGTCCACTAAATTTGCTCCTCGCTACTTGGGTCCATTCAAGGTCCTCGAGCAGGTTAATCCTGTGGTCTATCGTTTGGCCCTTCCGCCACGCCTGGGTATCACCGACACCTTTCATGTGTCCCTCTTGAAACCCGTGTATATGTCCCGCTTTTCCGAGTCATCTGCTGGGACATCGGGTTCGTCTACAGACGATTATGAGGTGAACGCTATTTTGGGGTGCAAGGTGGTGCGTGGTAAAAAATTTTATTTGGTGGACTGGAAGGGTTATGGCCCCGAGGACAGGTCCTGGGAACCTGTTGAGCACATTCGGGCCCCGCAGCTCATTGCTGCCTTCGAACGTAGCGAGGCCCAAGGAGGGGGGGGCCCTAGGAGGGGGGGTAATGTTAGGGGTCGAGTTCCCGCTTCTGCACAGGGGGAATCTCGAGCCACTTCCGCTGCGGTCTCCCATTCTTGTCCAGCCGCAGTGGAGCCTGCTCAGCAAGGACGTCGGTCCCAGCGTCTTGCTCATTCTCACTCTGTTCTGAGAGTTAGTGCTGCTTCTCCAGTCTCTGCCTTTAAAGTCAGTGCTGGTCAGCAGCGAGCGGACTTCTCTGGGACTAAGTCCTTGTCTGCATGTACTGAGCATGCCCAGCGTAAGGTCTCCCGTTGGAGATCGAGGGTCATGTGCTCAGGCTCTGCAGCACATTCCATTGGTCCTCTTGGCAGGTCCTAGAAGGGCAAAAGTGCTGCGGCCACTTCCTGTGCTGCTGTTATATAAACTGCGCATGACCGCACGGCCATGCGCTAGTATTGTTTTACAATTGCTTATGTGTGTATGTTGTGAGTGCAAGTCGTCCTTGGAAACCCCTACCCTATTGAATGTCTGTTCGCGGAAGGTGTATGGCTGCTACCTAGCGCCCGACTTAGCCTACAGCACTAACACACATCACAGCGTCCTGTAGCTGTGCCTGCCAGTACGGCGCCGTGCGCCTGCCTTGCGCTTTCCATACCCGAGTCTGGGTGGTTAGTGGCGTCCGTTAGTGCGGCATCGCTCGCACTCTTGTGCACAGATTGCTTAAGGTTCTCTACACACCCAGTTGCGGTGTTACGCCAGCAAGGGTCTAATCGGGCTCCAATCCCTTCTGGGGTTAAGTCCGCTGACCACTTGCTCGCGCACTAGTGCGGTACTGCGGTCCTGTGAATTAACAGGATCGCTTTCTTCACGCTGGGTGAGGTTTAACCCACGCGTGTATACTTTAGTGTACCGCCATATTGTCTGCTAATTGCTAGCAGCAGGTTCTCACCTGCACGGTGGACCCCGGACTGCGAACGCACCTTTATCATCTGTCTTGGTGCGTTCCGCCAGTCCTAACAGAGAGAGAGAGAGAGAGAGAGATGGCACACCCAGGAGTCAAGACTGGCACACAAGCAGAAAGGCCAATATTAATCTCCCACTGTTTTTTTTGGTTGTTTTTTTTTTTTTTTTTCAGGGAGACTTTAGAAAAAAAAATAATAAAAAAAATATGATTTTATCAGGAAGAATTTAGAAACCAAATAAAATAAAATGATTTTTTCAGGGAGAATTTATAAAACAAATAAAACCAAAAATAGGCGTTCTATGGCCCACTGACTAAGAGAGAGAGAGAGAGATGGAACGCTTAGTACTGGCACACAAGCCCAAAGGGCAATATTAATCTCCCTTTTTTTTTCCAGGGAGAATTTCTAAAACCCCCCCAAAAAAAAAAATAGGCTTTCTATGGCCCACTATTTGTGAGAGAGATGGGACGCTCAGGACTGGCACAGATGGCACGCTCAGGACTGGCACAGAAGCCCAGAGGCCAATATTAATCTCCCTTTTTTTCTGGGAGAATTTATAAAACCAAAAAAATATTTAAATAGGCTTTCTATGGCCCACTATTTGTGAGAGAGATGGCACGCTCAGGACTGGCACAGATGGCACGCTCACAACTGGCACACAAGCCCAGAGGCCAATATTAATCTCCCTTTTTTCAGGGAAAATTTATAAAACCAAAAAAAAAATTAAATAGGCTTTCTATGGCCCACTATTTGTGAGAGAGATGGCACGCTCAGGACTGGCACAGATGGCACGCTCACAACTGGCACACAAGCCCAGAGGCCAATATTAATCTCCCTTTTTTCAGGGAAAATTTATAAAACCAAAAAAAAAATTAAATAGGCTTTCTATGGCCCACTATTTGTGAGAGAGATGGGACGCTCAGGACTGGCACAGATGGCACGCTCAGGACTGGCACAGAAGCCCAGAGGCCAATATTAATCTCCCTTTTTTTCTGGGAGAATTTATAAAACCAAAAAAATATTTAAATAGGCTTTCTATGGCCCACTATTTGTGAGAGAGATGGCACGCTCAGGACTGGCACAGATGGCACGCTCACAACTGGCACACAAGCCCAGAGGCCAATATTAATCTCCCTTTTTTCAGGGAAAATTTATAAAACCAAAAAAAAAATTAAATAGGCTTTCTATGGCCCACTATTTGTGAGAGAGATGGGACGCTCAGGACTGGCACAGATGGCACGCTCAGGACTGGCACAGAAGCCCAGAGGCCAATATTAATCTCCCTTTTTTTCTGGGAGAATTTATAAAACCAAAAAAATATTTAAATAGGCTTTCTATGGCCCACTATTTGTGAGAGAGATGGCACGCTCAGGACTGGCACAGATGGCACGCTCACAACTGGCACACAAGCCCAGAGGCCAATATTAATCTCCCTTTTTTCAGGGAAAATTTATAAAACCAAAAAAAAAATTAAATAGGCTTTCTATGGCCCACTATTTGTGAGAGAGATGGCACGCTCAGGACTGGCACAGATGGCACGCTCACAACTGGCACACAAGCCCAGAGGCCAATATTAATCTCCCTTTTTTTCAGGGAGAATTTATAAAACCAAAAAAAAAATTAAATAGGCTTTCTATGGCCCACTATTTGTGAGAGAGATGGCACGCTCAGGGCTGGCACAGATGGCACGCTCAGGACTGGCACACAAGCCCAGAGGCCAATATTAATCTCCCTTTTTTTCAGGGAGAATTTATAAAACCCAAAAAAAAATAAAATAGGCTTTCTATGGCCCACTATTTGTGAGAGAGATGGCACACTCAGGACTGGCACACAAGCCCAAAGGCCAATATTAATCTCCCACTGTATTTTTATCAGGGAGAATTTATACACCCCACAAAAAAAAATACAGAAAAATGAAAAGGCTTTCTATGGCCCACTATGTGAGAGAGATGGCACACACAGGGATGGCACTCTAGCAGAAATGCCAAATTGCCAATCTTAATCTCCCACCAAAAAAAAAAAAAAGGGAATGTCCTACAATTACTATCTCCCTGCCTGCAGTAATCTCAGCCAGGTATGGCAGGCAGCTACTATCTCCCTGCCTGCAGTAATCTCAGCCAGGTATGGCAGGCAGCAATAAGGAGTGGACTGATGCACAAATGAAATAAAAAGTGTGGACAAACAAAAAAGATAGCTGTGCAGAAAGGAAGGAACAAGAGGATTTGTGCTTTGAAAAAAGCAGTTGGTTTGCACAGCGGCGTACACACAGCAATGCAGCTATCAGGGAGCCTTCTAGGGCAGCCCAATGAGCTACAGCGCTGAGGGGAAAAAAAAAAAAAAAAACTTCCACTGTCCCTGCACACCGAGGGTGGTGTTGGACAGTGCAAATCGCTGCAGCACAAGCGGTTTTGTGGTTAATGGACCCTGCCTAACGCTATCCCTGCTTCTGACAAAGCGGCAGCAACCTCTCCCTAAGCTCAGATCAGCAGCAGTAAGATGGCGGTCGGCGGGAACGCCTCTTTATAACCCCTGTGACGTTGCAGACAGCAAGCCAATCACTGCAATGCCCTTCTCTAAGATGGTGGGGACCAGGACCTATGTCATCACGCTGCCCACACTCTGCGTTTACCTTCATTGGCTGAGAAATGGCGCTTTTCGCGTCATTGAAACGCGACTTTGGCGCGAAAGTCGCGTACCGCATGGCCGACCCCGCACAGGGGTCGGATCGGGTTTCATGAAACCCCGACTTAGCCAAAAGTCGGCGACTTTTGAAAATGTTCGACCCATTTCGCTCAACCCTAGTCAGTAGTGATGAGTGAACATGCTTGGATAAGGCGTTATCCAAGCATGCTCAAGTGCTAGCAGAGTGTCTTCAGCATGCTCAAAAAATATGTTTGAGTCCCTGCGGCTGCATGTTTCGTGGCTGTTCGACAGCCGCAACACATGCATGGATTGCCTAACAAATATCACGTTCGCTCATCACTATTAGTCAGCAATTACAAAAGGAGCTGCCAGCAGCAGATCTTGATGATGTGTGTGCCGAAGTTCAATCAGCATGGTACATTCCTCAGACAACCATTAATAACCACCTCATTGATGGCCTAACAAAGAGTGTATGTGTGTGTACTTCTGCACCTGATGCTCATAGCAACACTGAATAAATCAAGATGTTTTGAAAATTTTGTTCCCATTTTTTCATCATTTGCATATCATTAACAAGTCTATCCATCCTGTAACTTCCAGAATTCCATGACTTTTCCTTCTTGGTGTTGCAATTTCAATGTTGAGGAGTGTATAAAATGTCAGACAGATGAAGAGAACACATAATTAGAGGAGACAATTAATGCTATTACCGTATATACTCGAGTATAAGCCGACCTGAGTATAAGCTGACCCCCCTAATTTTGCCACAAAAAAACTGGGAAAACCTATTGACTCGAATATAAGCCTAGGGTGGAAATGCAGCATTTACCGGTGAATTTCAAAAACAAAAATAGATCATTATTTCCCCATAGCTGTGCCATATAGTGCTCTGCACTGTTCATATTGCCCCATAGCTGTGCCATACTGTGCTCTGCAGCGTTCATGTCTCCCATAGCTCTGCCCCATACTGTGCTCTGCAGCGTTCATGTCTCCCATAGCTCTGCCCCATACTGTGCTCTGCAGCGTTCATGTCTCCCATAGCTCTGCCCCATACTGTGCTCTGCACCGTTCATGTCTCCCATAGCTGTGCCATATAGTGCTCTGCACTGTTCATATTGCCCCATAGCTATGCCATACTGTGCTCTGCAGCGTTCATGTCTCCCATAGCTCTGCCCCATACTGTGCTCTGCAGCGTTCATGTCTCCCATAGCTCTGCCCCATATAGTGCTCTGCTGCGTTCATGTCTCCCATAGCTCTGCCCCATACTGTGCTCTGCACCGTTCATGTCTCCCATAGCTCTGCCCCATACTGTGCTCTGCAGCGTTCATGTCTCCCATAGCTCTGCCCCATATACAGTGCTCTGCACCGTTCATGTCTCCCATAGCTCTGCCCCATATAGTGCTCTGCAGCGTTCATGTCTCCCATAGCTCTGCCCCATACTGTGCTCTGCACCGTTCATGTCTCCCATAGCTGTGCCCCATATAGTGCTCTGCAGCGTTCATGTCTCCCATAGCTCTGCCCCATACTGTGCTCTGCACCGTTCATGTCTCCCCATAGAGCGCCACATAAATCTGTGCCATGGCCGCTGCTGCTGCAATAAAAAAAAAACACACATACTCACCTCTCTTGATTGCAGCTCCCAGCGTCCGGTCCCGGCGTCTCTCCGCTCTGACTGATCAGGCAGAGGGCGCCGCGCACACCATATGTGTCATCGCGCCCTCTGACCTGAACAGTCAGAGCGCAGACGCCGGGAAGATGGAGCGGCGCCCGGCGGCTGGAACGTGGACAGGTGAATATAACATACTCACCTAGTCCTGGCGATCCTCGCGCTGTCCCCTCCTGTCACAGCTGGTCTTCGGTGCCGCAGATTCTTTCTCTATCAGCGGTCACCGGCACCGCTGATTAGAGAAATGAATAGGCGGCTCCGCCCCTATGGGAGGTGGAGCCGCCTATTCATATCTCTAATGAGCGGTCCCACGTGACCGCTGAAGAGGGGAAGAAGCTGCAGCACAGAAGACCGTGGGACGGCAGGGACAGCGCGAGGATCGCTGGGACTAGGTAAGTATTCCTCAGCGCCCTCTCCCCCTCACCCGCCGACCACATCGCTACCGTGACTCGAGTATAAGCCGAGAGGGGCACTTTCAGCCCAAAAATTTGGGCTGAAAATCTCGGCTTATACTCGAGTATATACGGTACTATGATTTCTAAAGTTTGTAGAAGGAGGACACATTAAAACATAAAGACATGGTGACTATGATGACTGTGTTTTGTATTTGGCTAGAAGAAAGAGATTTGTGTGTTATACAAATAATGTCACACCTGTCTTACTGGATATTGCTCTGCCAAACACAGTACCAGACGTATTTCTTCTTCATCAAGAAACACAGTAGACCTATAAAACGTTACTCGTATAGTATATGATAAAAAGCAGCCTGCTAATTAAATGATGATTACCATAATTATAAATATATGAACACCCATTATCATGCATCATATTGTGTATACAAGCTCAAAAGAGCAGTCATTACTGGAATAATAATTTTTTATAAGTTGTATTGTTTTGTATACACAATCCTTAAAAGTGTGCCAAAAAAAGTGAGCCCTATGTACTGTATTACACATCCAAGTATTAGTCTTTCTTCATGTTAATAAAAATATGGTTACTTACAGATATGCAAAATTACAAAATGAAAATGTATCATAACCAGAAATTATTAATAGAAAAAAAACAAATCTATGGATAAACAGAAAAAGATAATTAAACAGGTACCATGAATATGCGTGGAGTGCACGAAGCGGCAAAAGTAGCAAAATAATAAAAACAAAATGTAAATTTCAACTATTATTCATCAAAGTACATTACTTACAGTGGCCTTATAGAGTGGTGCTTGGAAGCTTGTGAGTCCTTCAGCATTTTCCATATTTCTGCAAAAAATTGATATAAAACTGCATCAGATTTTTACACAAGTTCTAAAATTAGATAGAGATAACCACATCAAACAAATAGTAAACATTGCCATTTTTTTAACAGAGGAAAATTATCTAATATATCTATTAGTGGCATAAGTGTGGACGTTTTCGGAATAGAAGATAATTTGAAGGTGAAATTAGAATCTAGTTTTTTTAATAAATGGGTGTCAATTGGATGTGAGTGGACGATCTGTTTTATTTAAAGCACAACTTCAGTGTTTCTTTTTATTTCAGCCCTGGAGTGGTGGCACCAATGTATGGTCCTTGACCCTAGTATAAAACATCAGTTGATGTCTTCAGCTCTACCCGGTGTTGTTCCAGTCCCAAGCCACCATTTTGTGACTGCAACTTCTGACTGACCAGAAGTCAGAGGTAATGGTCACAAGCTTTCAATATAGGTTTATGAGAGCCTTGTTCTGGGCTTACATTGAGCAGTGACTTCTGGGTTGCTAGGCAAACACTGGAGCGATTCGGCAGGTAACAACCTGCAGAAGACCGACTGGAGCGATGCTGATAACAGAAGAAATCAGCAGCTGGTATGAGACTGAGTGCAGGGGACTTAGATTAGTGGCACCACTACAGCTGTAAAATAAAATAAAAAATGGTGGAATGCTGCTTTAAAGCATGTTCTTCACAACACATGTTTGGCATGAACAAAATAAATTTATTTGAACCTCAGAATAGGGGCTCATGCAGACATCCGTGAAACTCAGTCCAAGTATAGATCACAATGCACTGACTGTCCACAGGTTTGTGAACCCGAACCTGACAGTGTCATATATGCCTATGAGGCTGTCGAGTTCGGGTCAGGAGACCTGCCGACAGTCTGTGCATTGCTGTCCATGTGTAAGATGCCCCAGCGAGGTAGTCGAAGGCGAGCTTCTGTTCTCACTCGCTTTGGCATCCTACAGACATCTTGTGTCCCAGTCCCGATGTGCTGCTGTGTGTGAGGTGCATCACACTTACTTTTGGGCTGTAGGCCTCTTCTTCTTCTGAGTCCAGGAATCCCTCTTCTGGAACCAGGGAAGCAATTAATACAGGAGACACAAGGTTAATAAAAACAACAACATTTTTACTTGGTGAATTGCAGTATGTACAGTATTTACAGGCAGATGTAGAGCATAAGGCCCAACGGTTGTCATCTTTCCCACAGGTACTGGATACAACTTCAGCCCTGGTTCTTGGTATAGGTAGAATGTCCTTCTCACTGGCTTTCCTAGCCCTAGGGAGGCTTCTTCACCATTAGCAGTACATTCGGATTGCAATACCTTCCGCCCCATGTAGTTTGAGTACATCTTTTCCTGTAGTTTTACAAGCTGAGTTTGCCCCAAGCCCCCGACATCCATCTCGAGGTTGCCCCAGGCCATTAGATGGAATCACATGGAAGGGTATTTTTAGCAAACCACTGCCCCGAGTATTAGGCACACGCTGTCCCTAGCAGCCTCTCTTTCCAGGCCTGCTACTTCACTCACTGCTGTCCACACAGTGACAGGCTCTGTCACTTTCTGGACCTGCAACCAACTCTCAGTTCCCCCTCACAAACTGGGTCGACCACTACAGTTAACCCTGTCTCAGTTACCTGCAGCCCCAGTGGGTATCATCCCTTTATCACACACATGAGCATCAAATGCATTTAAGCTTTGGACTGTCAGGGAGCAATCCATCAGTCCCCACCACTGATACATATGCTCGGATCATGTTTTCATGAATGTCTCAAGGAGCATGTGTTACATTAGCCAATGTTAATGTTCAAGAGTCCACTATCAGGAGAACCCTGAACAATAATGGTTTGCATGGCAGGATTACAAGGAGAAAGTCACTGTTCTCCACAAAAAATAATTATTGCTCATCTGCAGTTTTCTAAAGATCAACTGAAAAAAGCCAGAAGCCCATTGGAACAATGTTTCGTGGACTGATTAGATCAAAATTTAGTTTTTTGGTTTAAAAGAGTAAATACCTCATACCATATATGAAACATGGTAATTGTTGTTTCTTGCTTTGAGACTGTTCTGCTGCATCTGGGACAGGATGGCTTGCCATCACTGATGGAACAATTCATTCTGAACTATACCAGCAAATTCTAAAGGGAAATGTCAGGACATCTGTCTATCAGCTGAATCTCAAGATAATGCAGCAAGACAAAGACAAAGTTAAAGTACTGAGCTCAATCTTATAGAAATGTTGTGAAAGGGCTTGAAGCAAGAAGTTATGGGAGAAAACCCAGCACCATAATAGAGTTGAAATTTTGTAAGGAGGAATGTGCTAAAATTCCTACAAGGCTATGTGCTGAACTATTGCTTACAAGGTGTTACAACAGATAATGAAAACAAACATTCATATACTTTTACTCAGAAATAAGAGTTTTATGGTGCTTACCTATAGGGGTAACTATTCAGAATACTTCCAATGGACACTATATCTCCCAAAAATAGTTATTGCAAAAAATGGATGTGTTAGTTACAAGCAATACTGTAAAAGTGTCTGAATACACCCCATCTAGATGTTCTGTTCCACATTAAAACAGTAGCATATCTAACATGGGGGAGGAAGAAGGGTCTTTGCACTGGGGTCTACCAGCAGGGAAAAAAGCCATAATGCCATCTAATGTTGAGGTCAGGAGTGTCTCCCAGGTGGCTGTACTTTGCCACCCACCACAAGAAGGATTCAGCTAATCTCTATAGGCATAGCAAGCTAAAGGTACGTCACCGCTGTGCTCTGCTTTACGGCCGCCACTGACAGTCAGTGGAGGGAAGCTCTCGGTAGCAGCGTGTGCATTAGCAGCGCTACTGCCGAAAGCAGTTTTAACCCTGTGGACACCGGGGGACGTGACAGACATCAGAATGTGAGTATGTAGTGTTTTATTTTTTTTACTTTTACAATGGTAACCAGGGTAAATATCGGGTTACTAAGCGCGGCCCTGCACTTAGTAACCCGATATTTACCCTGGTTACCCGGGGACTTCGGCATCGTTGAAGACAGTTTCAACTATGCCGAAGTCGTTCCCCGGATCGGGGACCACACAACGACTTACCAATGATCACGGCCAGGTCGCATCACTGGTCGTGATCGTTGGCAAATCGTTTAGTGTAACGGTACCTTTAGAGAAGGTGTCCTCAAATTCCATTGTACTTGCGTCTTTCATATGCAAATACAATTGAATCCCTGGGCACCATCATTTCTGGCTCAGGGTGATGTCAGCAAGATGATCATGTCTGCTGTCTATAGGGAAAGACAGTATGGTGAGGCAGGAAGTAAGTGAGGGGGCTGTATGGCTAGAAGGGAGGAATGTGTGAGGGGGCAGTGTGGAGAGGAGGAAAATATGTGAGAAGGCACCATATACAGATGAGGAAATGTGTGAGGGGCATAGTATAATGACTGGGTAGTGTAAGGAGCAGCATGGGGGACAGTGTAAGGGCACAGTATACAAAGTGGGGATGTGGGAGTCATATTTTGTGCAAGGAGCACAGTGAGAGGCAAATATTAAAGGGGACAGTGTAGGGAAGATATTCTTATTCAGGAGCATTATAAAGATACTGTTATTTTTAAGGGTACTGTGTCAGAGTGTGTTGCAGAAGACCGAAGGAGATGGAAGTCTGCAGAGACGAATTGCGAACGTGAAAAGTCATCATGGTGTCTTGGCAAAATGGAGAAGGAAATAAATAGAATGACTCAAATCACAGTAGATTTTCATCTATAAGGTACCTGAATGTAAATGTTTATTTGTAATACTGCCTCATGTGATAGTGTCACACCAGTATTGTAGTTCCTATATGATTTGAAGTCTGTTGATAGCTGGTAACAACAACTCCCAGTATCTCCATACCATTGTTAAGTACAGTATATTTTGTATTTTGTTCTCTTTATATATTCTTTTTATTTATTTTTGATATTTATTTATAATCCTTTATATATATATATATATATATATATATATATATATATATATATATATATATATATATATATATATATATATATACTAGATGGCAGCCCGATTCTAAAGAATCGGGAGTCTAGAATCCATATATACTTTATTTATTCAAATGTAAGAATAATACAGTTAATAAATAATAGTAAGAAAGAACAAAAATAATAGGCAGTATATGGAGAAAGCACCAAACAAAAGTTCAAAATTGGTGTGAAAATGTCACTGAACCACTTCACAACTAAATATATATAGTTTTGGTAAATGGTATTATCATTTTTTTGACGAAATTCGGCAGGAGCTTGAAGAGCAACGTCACTGGGCCCGCCTCCACGCAGTAGAAACTTGCTGTGAGGTAAAAATTCAAAAATCACACCAAAATGGCGGGCGGAGTGTGTCACAGTACGGCATGTTTCTGATTGGTCGCTCGCAGCAGGCGGCAACCAATCAGACACTGGACACTGTTGACGTCACTTATCTCCGGACATTAGCTCCGGACATTAGCTCTGGACATTAGCTCCGGACATTATCTCCGCACATTAGCTCCGGACATTAGCTCCGGACATTAGCTCCGGACATTAGCTCCGGACATTAGCTCCGGACAAAGCCACGGAAGTTGGCACAAATTGCAGGAAGTAGTATTCTAGGCAATTATATATTAGATATATATATATATATATACATTTTTTTCATATTTTATTATTATTTTTTATTATTTTGTTGTTTTATTTTTATTTTTGTTTTTATTTATTATTTTTCCTTTATTATTCATTTTTTATTTTTTTTTCTGTCATATGTATACTTCACTATGTTTATCATATTTGGCGTATTTTTGTATACTACACATAATATTTATAACATAGTATTTACACATTTTTGTCACCCTTTTTTTAGGCTTATTAATATTGTTATGTACACTTTTTCACATTTTACACATTTTCTTTGTATGCTTCGTTCTTTGGTTTTTTTCATCCTTATTGTTTTTCCTTTTTTCTCCTTATTATTATTATTATCATTATTTTTCTGCAGTTCCTGGCCTTTCTCCTATGTGTCATTTGTCTGGTCCGAGTTAAATAATCATTTTTGGAATGTGTTGCTATCTTACATTTCTTTATATTTAATGCAGCATGGCTTGGAATGATGCTTTGATTACCGTTACTATGAAGTATTTATATCCCGCTTGTTTGGAATCTAATTGAACAATCCAACAGTTACGGACGATTTTGGTTGCTATGAACGCTTTGGAACTAACATTTACCTTATGACCGTTCTATCCGGATGTTCTGTATGTTCCCGAAGATATCCTTCCGGCCGCGGGATAAGCTGATGTTGACTGTTGTCATGGATACGGCCGTACCTGCGCACAACGTCAGAATGCGTGACCCGGACATTCTTGATGCGACCTTTGTGGATACACTTCCGGTTATACGTGTCTCAATTGCGGCGGTTATTTTATTTAATTTTCCTTCTGTAGGGTGCTTATTGTTAGCATTAGGTGCCGATCTGGCATTGGGAGACTATATTTGATCATTATAAACAATATTTACATAGGAGAGGCAACGCGCCTCTCAGTCATTGGCCAATGACTAATATAAAATGCCTGGACTTCGGCTATCCACCACCCCTGGACGAAGCTTTCTATAAGCGAAACGTGCGTCGGGTGTGGTGGGTCCCTGGCTCCTGATTTGTATTTGGTAAGCACTTGCTAGTTATTTATTATATACGGACCTTGCTTGTTACTCATGTTAAGTACGGCGGGCAGCCGCACTCAGGTGTATGCCATTTATGCTTTGACACTATTTATTATTTTTTGTAACTACTATATGAATGCACCTTATATTTATATCTATGGATTACCTGATGGCTGCTGCCTGCTCTCTTTCTATATATATATATTTTTACAGATTAATATAATTGAGTGATTGCATGCATGGTCCATTCCTCCTTTGTAGCCATACCCACCAGGTTTTTCTCCTGTACTTTACCCCTATTCTTATGTTTGTGGTTTTATCAGGTTGTTTATGTAACATTAATAAAGTTTGTTGTATTATAACCAGCATTGTGGGCAGTTGTTTTTGGTGGATATTTGTGATTTGCCTTACGTTGGTATATACCATTAGGTTCACTCATTGGTGTTTAAGTACAGTACAGACCAAAAGTTTGGACACACGTTCCCATTTAAAGATTTTTCTGTATTTTCATGACTATGAAAATTGTACATTCACTCTGAAGGCATCAAAACTATGAATTAACACATGTGGAATGATATATATAACAAAAAATTGTGAAACAACTGAAATTATGTCTTATATTCTAGGTTCTTCAAAGTAGCCACCTTTTGCTTTGATAACTGCTTTGCACACTCTTGGCATTCTCTTGATAAGCTTCAATAGGTAATCACCGGGAATGGTCTTCCAACAATCTTGAAGGAGTTCCCAGAGATGCTCAGCAGTTGTTGGCCCTTTTGCCTTCAATCTGCGGTCCAGCTCACCCCAAACCATCTCGATTGGGTTCAGGTCTGGTGACTGTGGAGGCCAGGTGTTATGACCTGGTGGTTAGGAGCACCCGGAATGACCTGATAGTTAAACCTCATACAGGACGAGCTCTGGGATGTGGGAGCTCTGCTGACCGCAAGCCCTAATCCTATCACACACACTAAAAATAGCCGTGGAGCGCTCCTGACCAGACCTAGGCGCCTCGTCACAGCCTAAGAACTATCTAGCCCTAGAGATAGAAAATAAAGCCTACCTTGCCTCAGAGAAATTCCCCAAAGGTAAAGGAAGCCCCCCACATATATTGACTGTGAGTAAAGATGAAAGTCACAAACGCAGAAATGAAACAGGTTTCAGCAAAGGGAGGCCAGACTTACTAAATAGACAGAGGATAGGAAAGGTAACTTTGCGATCAGCACAAAAACCTACAAAAGACCACACAGAGTGTGCAAAAAAGACCTCCGCACCGACTCACGGTGCGGAGGGGCCACTCTGCATCCCAGAGCTTCCAGCTAGCAAGACAAAATCATGAAAACCAGCTGGACAAGAAAACAGTGAACAAATAATAAATATCAGGAACTTAGCTTCTGCAGGAGAAGGCAGGTCACCAGAGAGATCCAGGAGCGAACTGAACCAATGCAAAAACATTGACAGCTGGCATGGAGTAACGATCTGAGAGGAGTTAAATAGAGCAATCAACCAAAGGATAAACCACGTCATCTGTGCAAGGAACCTCAGAAGCAGCAGCTTCACTCACAGCCACCAGAGGGAGCCCATAGACAGAACTCGCCGAAGTACCATTCACGACCACAGGAGGGAGTTCGACAACAGAATTCACAACAGCCAGGTCATCTGGCATAGCACCCCATCACTCTCCTTCTTGGTCAAATAGCCCTTACACAGCCTGGAGCTGTGTTTTGTGTCATTGTCCTGTTGAAAAATGCCGCTGCAAGATGCTCTGGTAGCCATGCTGGTTCAGTATGCCTCCAGTTTTGAATAAATCCCCAACA
Organism: Ranitomeya imitator; assembly: GCF_032444005.1. Lineage (NCBI taxonomy): Eukaryota > Metazoa > Chordata > Amphibia > Anura > Dendrobatidae > Ranitomeya > Ranitomeya imitator. Next base: position 313,672,111 of record NC_091285.1, on the reverse strand, counting down.
GTGTCCCCAGCAAAGCACCCCCACACCATCACACCTCCTCTTCCATGCTTCACGGTGGGAACCAGGCATGTAGAATCCATCCGTTCACCTTTTCTGCGTCGCACAAAGACACGGTGGTTGGAACCTAAGATCTCAAATTTGGACTCATCAGACCAAAGCACAGATTTCCACTGGTGTAATGTCCATTCCTTGTGTTCTTTAGTCCAAACAAGTCAGTTCTGCTTGTTGCCTGTCCTTAGCAGTGGTTTCCTAGCAGCTATTTTAACATGAAGACCTGCTGCACAAAGTCTCCTCTTAACAGTTGTTGTAGAGATGTGTCTGCTGCTAAAACTCTGTGTGGCATTGACCTGGTCTCTAATCTGAGCTGCTGTTAACCTGCGATTTCTGAGGCTGGTGACTCAGATAAACTTATCCTCAGAAGCAGAGGTGACTCTTGGTCTTCCTTTCCTGGGGCGGTCCTCATGTGAGCCAGTTTCTTTGTAGCTCTTGATGGTTTTTGCCACTGCACTTGGGGACACTTTCAATGTTTGTCCAATTTTTCGGACTGACTGACCTTCATTTCTTAAAGTAATGATGGCCACTCGTTTTTCTTAACTTAGCTGCTTTTTTCTTGCCATAATACAAATTCTAACAGTCTATTCAGTAGGACTATCAGCTGTGTATCCACCAGACTTCAGCACAACTGATGGTCCCAACCCCATTTATAAGGCAAGAAATCCCACTTATTAAACCTGACAGGGCACACCTGTGAATTGAAAACCATTCTCGGTGACTACCTCTTGAAGCTTATCAAGAGAATGCCAAGAGTGTGCAAAGCAGTTATCAAAGCAAAAGGTGGCTACTTTGAAGAACCTAGAATATAAGACATAATTTCAGTTGTTTCACACTTTTTTGTTAAGTATATAATTCCACATGTGTTAATTTATAGTTTTGATGCCTTCAGTGTTAATGTACAATTTTCATAGTCATGAAAATACAGAAAAATCTTTAAATGAGAAGGTGTGTCCAACTTTTGGTCTGTTCTGTATATACTGGGAATTATAGGTTTATACAACACAATTGTTTATGGGGCTGATTCGGCATTACAAATGATCGCTGTTTTAATCTTGATGCTGTATTCATGCACTGATAGCTCTGGTAATGCTGTATTTCTGTAGTGTTGGTGGTTCTGATGGTGCATTGTTTTGCCGATGATGGTTCTGGTGATGAATTCATGTACTGATGGTGTTTATGACAATATATTCATGTACTGATTTTGGTCCTGGTGATGTAATTCTGTTCTGTTGGTGGATTTGGTGATGTATTCATGTACTGATGGTGGTTCTCACAATGTATTTCTGTTCTTTTGGAGCTTCCAGTGATTTATTCCAGTACTGATGTTACTACATCTGCATTTCTGTTAAGAAGACTAATTATATAATGAACCACTGTTGCATGCCCATCCTAACAGTGTATGTAATATTCTTACTGGTATGATTTGGTTCTGCTTGAAGAGTCCAGCAGTAATCACATGACCACATGATCAAATACAACTTTCATACTCATAGTCACGTGCCATCTAGTGTCTCTCAATGAAGAAGTGGCTTTAGTTTTTAACTGAACATTGACAGAATCAGGAAGAGCATCTAGTCGGCATGTTATGTAAATTGAACCTGAGTGGTCACATATCAACTTTTCCAGCCCTTTAAGCTATGAATAGGAGAGAGCGTTGCCAAACTGAATTTTTGCCACAGGTACAGGAAAATCTAGATTTGCCTCTGATTAAAGGGACTGTCAGCACAGAATGACTGTTCAAACTAAGTAACACAGCTCGGTGCTCCATGGCAGGGCTGATCGTTTAAATAGAACTTCACACTTGATTGTTTTCCATCCTTCTCCACCCCCTCCTTCTTGATTGACAGCTCTTGCTTCATAGAGCCAGAGGAGGGTGGCGATCAATGGAAACCCAGCAGGTAGGAAGGTGAATTTAAATGATTGGCCCCATCAAGGAGCCCCAATCGCCTGTACTTGGTTTGAACAGTCATTCTGTGCTGAATGAATCCCTTAAAAACACCAAAGGCTGCAGACAACAACAGTTAACATAGCAACCAAAAGCATAAAAGTTTAACTTTTCCAACTGTTCCAGGTAGAGATGTCAGTGAAGACTGAAGGTGAAAGGCTATGCATATCTCTCCAGTAAGGGTTCAAGTGTTCAATGCAAGGTATAAGACATGGATGCCGTTCATAACAACCTTTCATCATTCAAATAGATTATTGACATAGATTATTTCACTCACAATCATCAGTATTAACACAGCATAACTGGAAGAAAAAATCCACTTGGCTATCCATGCATGCTATGGCAGACTGCCTAGAGTTTTGCCAAGGAGTGGCTTTTCCGGACATAGCCACTGTTACTTGTCAGCAAAATACCATAACTTTTCACATCACATTTCAGTTAAACAAATTAAAACAAGGAACAAACAGATAATATATGCCTATCAAGAAGATGAAGAATTACATGCGCACATCCAATATAAATGCTTAATGGTGATTGATAGCCAAATATGCCCTGGATATATAAATATATAGACCTAATCAGGAATGAACAGAAAACCAACCAAAAAATTCCAAAAGAAAGGCAAATGCGACAAAAATCCAATGAAAATATCAAAACTTTATTGAATGCACAAGTAGGTATATAGTGGCTAAGGGGAGACACTTGCACACTCATTATTAAAACCAATGATACAAACTAAATAGAAAACATACCATATTTTATGGATTATAAAACGCTTCAGATTATAAAACGCTCCGGATTATAAGACGCACCTCAAATTTTGAGCAGAAAAATAGGAAAAAAACTTTTTTTTTAATAAAATGGTGGTGCTTCTTATAATCCATGTGTCTTATTGCTTACCAGGGATGGTGGCTGCGGGGAAACGGGGTCCCAGGGTCACTGCTGGAGGAGGCAAGAGTGGAGCGTTGCTGCAGGCTGCAGGCCGCAGGTTGGGATGAGGGGGTGTTCCGATGTGCGGCGCGCCACTGTGGTTGTTTGGTGAGGCGGGGGTTCTGCCGACATTTTGTGAAAGCCCAGAGTCCCCGCACTTACATGGTTTACTATGCGGTAGACTCCGGGAAAATGGCTGCCGGGGGCGGCGCATGCGCAGATGGAGATCTCGGCACCAAGATCTCAGGAGATGAGATCTCAGCGCTGGTTCTCCTTCTTACACTTCCCCTCTCCTTTAGCTGCAGTAAACTTTGACACTCCTCCATTTCTCGAATAACAACGGTGGGCCCTGTCAATAGGGAATGGGTGAATGGCTACCTCCTGCACTCACCTGAGGTTGTGCCCTGATTTCACTAGCATCCCTGTATGGGTTCTTTCACCCCGTCGCCGAGCAGGGTATCTAATCCCTCATTTGCCCTGCTCTTATCCCTAAAGGTACCGTCACACATAACGATATGTGACGTAGCAACGATATCGTTAACGAAATCGTTAAGCGTGACAGTGACCAACGATCAGGCTCCTGCTGGGAGATCGTTGGTCACTGGGGAAAGTCCAGGACTTTATTTCGTCGCTGGATCACCCGCTGACATCGCTGAATCGGCGTGTGTGACGCCGATTCAGCGATGTCTTCACTGGTAACCAGGGTAAACATCGCAGGGCCGCGCTTAGTAACCCGATGTTTACCCTGGTTACCATTGTAAAAGTAAAAAACAAAAACACTACATACTTACATTCCTGTCACGTTCCTCAGCTTCAGCTTCCCCGCGTCCCCCAGTGTCAGCGCCGGCCGGCCGTAAAGCAAAGCACAGCGGTGACGTCACCGCTCTGCTTTCCGGCCGGCGCGCTTACACAGTGCAGGGAAGCTGAGGCCGGGGGACGCGACAGGAATGTAAGTATGTAGTGTTTTTTTTTTACTTTTACAATGGTAACCAGGGAAAACATCGGGCTTAGTAGCCCGATGTTTACCCTGGTTACCCGGGGACTTCGGGATCGTTGGTCTCTCCAGCGACCAAACAGCGATGCTGCAGCGATCAGCATCGTTGTCTAGATCGCTGCAGCGTCGCTTAATGTGACGGTACCTTTAGTAGGGAACTGGCAGGTTAGAGCACTGGTCCCACTGCTGCACTAATACTACAAAAGGAAAGGTAAGACAGGCACCAAAAGGGACAGGGTAAAAAATGCAACACTTAGCTCCCTCTGCTGAGAAGTACCGCACAGCAGAGTAAGGCACCAGAAAAGCAAACTCAGCAAAGCACCACAGCACCCAGCAAGCTCCTTCCTCCAGCTTCGTCGCTGTAGAATTCACTTACACGGACAGTCAGCTGATGCATAAGGTGACCTCTTGAAGGATGGTGGGAGTGGTCACCACCCACATCAGTTGACCCAACAGCAATGCAATTACACCAGCAGCCCACTGGGGAAACCTGAATTAACCCCGATGAGCTGAAAGGAAAAAAAGTTTTAATCTGAGACAAACCAGATCTGCCACAAATCCAAAAATGGATCGTGACACCGCTTGTCTCGAACCAGTACTCGGTCTCCAGCTTTGAGAGTTGTCCCTCACAGAGGCATTATCTTATGATGTTCAAGCTCCCAAAACTTGGTCTGGACCAATCGATGCAGAGTCTGTAAATGATCTCGATGTTCACGGACCCAGGTGGACACCCCCATCCATGGGTATTCTTCCTCGGGGTCCAACTCCAACTTGGTGATCTCTCGCCCTTTTCGGCCGAACTGCAGGGTGTATGGCGTGCATCCAGTCGTGCTGTGCACCCTGTTGTTGTACACCCACACTAATTCGGCCACATACTCAGGCCAACTGACTTTTCGGTCCTCCGCTAATGTCCTCAACATATGAATCGGCGTCCGGTTGAAACGTTCACAGGCTCCATTTCCTTGTGGATGATAGGGCGTCGTTCTGGATTTCTCAATCTAATACAGGCAATGCAGTTCTTCCATTACTCTTCCTTGGAAACAGGCGCCTTGATCAGAGTGGATTCTCTTTGAACAACCGTATACTCAGATGAAGCCTCTGCAAATGGCCTGTGCAGCCGATTCGGCAGTCTGATCCTGGGTCGGAGTTACCAAAGCAAATTTAGTATAATGATCGGTCATCACAAGACAATGTTCCTATCCTAGGTGAGCTGGATCCACAGTCAAGTAATCGATCATCAATACCAATAGGGGAGCGGAAGTCACAATGGTCTGCATAGGGGCCCTTTGCTCCGGAGGCTTGGCCAGTTCGCAGTTCCTGCACCTGTGACAAGCTTCATCTACTGCTGTCTTTAGCCGGAGATGGTAGACCAACTCCTGCAGCCACTGGAATGTCTTCCCCAGGGCAAAGTGGGCCCCTCTCTCATGAGCTTCGGTGGCCACCTCACTGATCAGTTTTTCTGGAAGTACCACTTACCAGGTAATTCCCATCTCTCGTGCCAGCTGCACTTTCCAGAACAACAAGCCATCTTCCAACTGGAGCCTCTCCCATTACCGGAGGATCTGCAGTGTTCCCGGGGACAGGGCCTCATTCTTTTCTCAGCTGGAAAGTTGCTTTAAGGCCACCCGTATCAACTGTTGAAACACCTTTCTCTGGGGGGGTGAGGGCTCCATGGATTCAGGAACACATCTGCAGACCCGTAGACCAGTATGCTCCCAAGTTCTTTCAACACGTTCATTCCCAGAGTCACAGCCATTGCCTGGGTCCCTGGAGGTTAACACAACTCCCTTGCGGCCCACATCTTTGCCCCACACAGTGAATTGCATCCAAACCACCCCTGCGACCGGGATGGGTAACTGATTGGTCGCCTTCAGTTTAATTACTGGGCCCCATTCAGGCTGCATCGCTTCGGGAAAGTGACATCTGAAATAAGTCTCGGGCATAGTAGTCACTTGAGAGCTGGTATCAACTAAACAGCGTACGGCCCGTCCATCTATTTTGGCCCATACAAAAGGACTCAGAAGCACTAGGTTTGTGGGACTTCCCTTTCTCCTTCTTGACTGCTCAGGCTCTGGGGCGGTGTCCCCCAGCCACGGAGCCCACTAGTTTAACGGACGGCGGTTGGGAGATCTCTCCCGGCGTGTGCATCCATTGGGCAAAATGTCCAATGTTTCCACATGCAAAACAGATCGGCGGTCTTTCTGTTCGAGGTTGTCTCCTCTCCTGGTGAGGCTTGGGATTTAGTTCAACATCTAGAAGGATCCAGGGTTAGGGGAGGTTTCTTCCTTAAGTCGGACCATTCTTCTAGCATTTCCAGGATTTCCATCCGAATTTTGCTCACCCAACTTGGTTCAGTTGCAAGCGGAGCAGATACCTTCCCGCTCCGGACCTTCCCTGCCGGGGCTGTCACTCTCTGCTCTTGTTCGCATGCATGCGCCTCCACCCCAACCTCCAAAAATGACATATGCAGATTAACCCACAAGCGCTCCCGCAAAGCCTGCTTAAGCAGTGCATCTCTAAAGCCTGCCACTAGTTGGTCTCTCAGAACTACGTCAGGAGGCCCTACGCCTGCGTCATCCTGCTTAACGATTGCAACGTGGATCTCCTGCAGTGCATTCATGTATTGGGTCACCGAGTCCCCGTCCCTTTGCACACAACTAAACAAGCACATGCGCAATTCCCCGACGTCCATAGGGTCCCCGTGCATTTCCTCTAAAATTTGTGAGACCTTGGTAAAGGTGTTTCGCTCATGTTAGGGCCGGAACATGATGGAGCACCTCGCTTCTCCAACCAGAGGCATCATGGCAGTCTCCGCTTGCATCGTGGGGGTCATGGGATGCATCCTCAACATGCCATTGACCCACTCATTCCAGTCTCATAGTAAATTTTTGCTCACTGTGAACTTTGGGAGGTTGCTCAGCATGGCTCCCAGCGGTATATTGGCCCTTGGGGAACCCAGGGCTGCCTGGGTGGTCTCTTCTGAGCCTGTGGACTGCATCCTGCCGACTATGCCAAATGTAAGCAGGTTGTGGGGTGCAGTGACAGACAGAAGGCAGAGCAAGGGTTAACAAATTTAACAGTTTTTAATTTAACAGGGGGTTAACTTCTCGCAGGGAGATGAAGGGTTGAACAGGGGAATAGCATTGAAATTGCGGAAAATATGCAGAGTAAAGAAACAAAGTGACATTTGTTCTGTGATGCACTTATTGTGTCAGGAGTTCTTTAGAATGCAGGTACCACTTGGGGTCGGTAGCGCCGTCAATGGCTGGCGCGGTGTTGGTCCAAGGAGATACCTTCAGCTGAGCCCCTAGTCCATGTACATAGGCGGACAGAGCAAACAAGGCTGCAGCATGTTCAGGGCCCTCTGTGGGCGGGAAGGTATCTGCTGGTAAGTTGGGCCTTAAACATCTGTCCAGTAGCCATTTCTCTCTTTGCGGCCGGCACGTGCGCTATCCTCATGGTCACAAAGAGTAAGGCCCCTCATTCACTGCCAGTTACTGGGTGCGCTGCACCTCTCTCTGCAATGCACACTGGTCACTGTGGGAGTACACAATTGTGGGCCAGCACAGATGAAGATCAAGGGCTGGAGCGCTTCTCTACCTGTGCTGCACGCTGCCTGTTCCCGCCAAGACTGACTGCTTCCGCGCACGCTGTGGCTCTTGCCACTTAGCCACTCCCCCTATTTCCAAGTGCAGTTCTTACGCCTTCCCCCGGACAATAGAGGAGACAGCCCCGACAGTTCTGGACCCGACATAGGACAGGTACCCGCAGCCTGGTTCTCCTTCTTACATATGTAGACTTAAGGAGTGTGTTTTTATTATAAGCCGTGCTGAATTCTGATAAAGAACCTGTTAATTTGAGTGTGTAATGCTTTGTAATAGAGGATATCAGAGGCCAGACCTTAACTTGGAGGTTACCAGAGGTCACACCCCAACTCGGAGGGGTACCGTAGGCCACACCCCAACTCGGAGGTTATCTGAAGGCCACATCCAAACTCCGGGGGTGCCTGGAAGATTTCGGTTGCCACACTCCAACTCAGAGGGTACCAGATGCCACACCCCAAGAGGCTACACACCATCTGAGTACTGGAGGCCACACCCCAACTCGGAGGGTGCCAGAGGCAAGACCCCAAGAGGCTACACACGTACTTTGAGGGTACCGTACGCAACACCTCAGCTCGGAGTTTACTGGAGGTCAAAACCCAGCTCGGAAGGTTGCGGAGGTCACACCCCAACATGGAGGGTAGCCTGAGGCCATACCAAAAACACGGAGGGTACACGGAGGCCACACGCCAACTCGGAGGGTACCAGAGACCACACCCCACTCGGAGGGTACCAGAGGCCACACCCTAACCCGGAGGGTACCAGAGGCCACACCCCAACTCAGTAGGTACCATAGGCAACACCTGAGCTTGGAGGGTATCAGAGGCACAACCCCAGCTTGGAGGGTAGCGGAGGCCACACCCCATTGCGGAGGGTTACCGGAGGCCACATCCCAATTCGGAGGGTGCCCGGAGTCCACACCCCAAATGGTAGGGTACGGGATGCCACATCAAAATCCAGAGGGTACCGGAGGCCACACGTCAACTCGGAGGGTATCTGAAGGCCACACCCAAACTCCAAGGGTGCCTGGAAGGTATCGGTTGCCACACTCCAACTCGGAGGGTATCGGATGCCACTCCCCAAGAGGCTACACATCAACTGGGTACTGGAGGCCACACCCCAACTCGGAGGGTGCCAGAGGCCACACCCCAAGAGGCTACACACCAACTTTGAGGGTTCCGTAGGCAACACCTCAGCTCAGAGGGTACCAGATGTCAAAACCCAGCTGAGAAGGTAGCGGAGGGCACACCCCAACATGGAGGGTACCCTGAGGCCACACCAAAAACACGGAGGGTACCAGGAGGCCACATGCCAACTCGGAGGGTACCTGAAGGCCACACCCAAACTCTGAGGGTGCCTGGAAGGTACTGGTTGCCACACCCAAACTTGGAGGGTACTGGAGGCCACACACCAATTCGGAGGATATCGTAGGCCACACGCCAACTCAGAGGGTATCTGAAGGCCACAACCAAACTCTAAAGGGTGCCGGGAAGGTAGCGGGTGCCACACCCCAACTCGGAGGGTACTGGAGGCCCCACCTCAAGAGGCTACACACAAACTTTGAGGGTAACGGAGACCACACCCCAACTCAGAGGGTACCGCGTGCCACACCCCAACTCTGAAGACATTCAGAGACCCCACCCCAATTTGGAGGATACTCGGAGGCCACACCCCAATTCGGAGGGTACCGGAGACCACACCACAATTCGGAGGGTACCGGAGGCAACACCCCAACTCGGAGGGTACCGTAGGCCACACCCCAACTCGGAAGGTACTGTAGGCCACACCCCATCTCTGAGGGTACCAAAGGCCACACTCCAAGAGGCTACACACCAACTTTGAGGGTATCGTAGGCAACATCTCAGCTCGGAGGTTACCGGAGCTCAAAACCCAGCTCAGAAGGTAGCAGAGGGCACACCTCAATGTGGAGGGTACCCTAAGGACACATCAAAACAGAGGGTAACCAGGGGCCACACGCCATCTCAGAGTGTATCTGAAAGCTACACTCAAACTCTGAGGGTGCCTGGAAGGAACTGGTTGCCACACTCAACTCGGAGGGTACTGGAGGCCACTCCCCAACTTGGAGGGTACTGGATGCCACACCCCAAGAGGCTACACATCATCTGGGTACTGGAGGCCACACCCCAACTCAGAGGGCAAAAGAGGCCACACCCCAAGAGGCTACACACAAACTTTGAGGGTACTGTAGGCAACACCTCAGCTCAGAGGGTACCGGAGGTAAAAACCCAGCTCAGAAGGTAGCGGAGGGCACACCACAACACGGAGTGTACCCGGAGGCTACACCAAACACACAGAGGGTGCCTGGAGGCCACATGCCAACTCAGAGGGTATCAGAAGTCCACACCCAAACTCTGAGGGTGCCTGGAAGGTACTGGTTTCAACACCCCAACTCGGAGGGTACTGGAGGCCACACCCCAATTCGGAGGGTATCTGAGGCCACATGCCAATTCAGAGGGTATCTGAAGGCCACACCCAAACTCTGAGGATGCCTGGAAGGTATCGGTTGCCACACCCCAACTCGGAGCGTCCCGTGTGCCACACGCCAGCTCGGAAGGTTGCGGAGGTCACACCCCAACATGGAGGGTAGCCTGAGGCCATACCAAAAACACGGAGGGTACGCGGAGGCCACACGCCAACTCGGAGGGTACCAGAGACCACACCCCACTCGGAGGGTACCAGAGGCCACACCCTAACCCGGAGGATACCAGAGGCCACACCCCAACTCAGTCGGTACCGTAGGCAACACCTGAGCTTGGAGGGTATCAGAGGCACAACCCCAGCTTGGAGGGTAGCGGAGGCCACACCCCAATGCGGAGGGTTACCGGAGGCCACATCCCAATTCAGAGGGTGCCCGGAGTCCACACCCCAAATGGTAGGGTACGGGATGCCACTCCCCAAGAGGCTACACATCAACTGGGTACTGGAGGCCACACCCCAACTCGGAGGGTGCCAGAGGCCACACCCCAAGAGGCTACACACCAACTTTGAGGGTTCCGTAGGCAACACCTCAGCTCAGAGGGTACCAGATGTCAAAACCCAGCTGAGAAGGTAGCGGAGGGCACACCTCAACATGGAGGGTACCCTGGGGCCACACCAAAAACACGGAGGGTACCAGGAGGCCACATGCCAACTCGGAGGGTACCTGAAGGCCACACCCAAACTCTGAGGGTGCCTGGAAGGTACTGGTTGCCACACCCAAACTTGGAGGGCACTGGAGGCCACACACCAATTCGGAGGATATCGTAGGCCACACGCCAACTCAGAGGGTATCTGAAGGCCACACCCAAACTCTAAAGGGTGCCAGGAAGGTAGCGGTTGCCACACCCCAACTCGGAGGGTACTGGAGGCCACACCTCAAGAGGCTACACACAAACTTTGAGGGTAACGGAGACCACACCCCAACTCAGAGGGTACCGCATGCCACACCCCAACTCTGAAGACATTCAGAGACCCCACCCCAATTTGGATGATACTCGGAGGCCACACCCCAATTCAGAGGGTACCGGAGACCACACCACAATTCGGAGGGTACCGTGTTATGATACGGTGGTCTAGGAGCAACATGGAATGAGCTCTGAAGGAAGTGGTAACTGTACTGACCGCAGTCCCTAAGCTCAACACAACACTAGAAGTAGCCGTGAAATGCTCCTAACTCTCCCTAGGCATCTCGTCACAGCCTAAGAGCTAACTACCCCTAAAGACAGAAGCAGGAAAGCTATCTTGCCTCAGAGAAAATCCCCAAAGGATAGATTAGCCCCCCACAAATAATGACTGTGAGTGGAGAGGGAAAAGACATACACAGAATGAAACCAGGATGAGCACAGGAGGCCAGTCTAGCTAAATAGATAGGACAGGATGGAATACTGTGCGGTCAGTATAAAACACTACAAAAATCCATGCAGAGTTTACAAAAAATCTCCACACCTGACTAAAGGTGTGGAGGGCAAATCTACCCCCCAGAGCTTCCAGCAAGACAGAATTAATTCACACTGATGAGCTGGACAAACATAGAAAGCACAGAATGGATAAGTCCACAATCTATGGACAGAAAAGGGCAAGCAAAAACTTAGCTTAGCTGAACTGGTCAGGATAACAGGGAACTCCAAAGAGATGTGAATCCAACCAGGAACCATTTACAAGTGGCACTGGCTGAAGATAGAGCCAGACTTAAATAGCCGAGCAGAAGAGACGATAAGTGGAGGCAGCTGAAGACAGCTAACTCCAAGGAGCAGCCATACCACTAGAAACCACAAGAGGGAGCCCAAGAGCAGGACTCACAAAAGTGCCACTTACAACCACCGGAGGGAGCCTAAGAACGGAATTCACAACAGTACCGGAGGCAACACCCCAACTCGGAGGGTACCGTAGGCCACACCCCAACTCGGAGGGTACTGTAGGCCACACCCCATCTCGGAGGGTACCAGAGGCCACACTCCAAGAGGCTACACACCAACTTTGAGGGTACCGTAGGCAACATCTCGGCTCGGAGGTTAGCGGAGCTCAAAACCCAGCTCAGAAGGTAGCAGAGGGCACACCTCAACATGGAGGGTACCCTGAGGACACATCAAAAACACAGAGGGTAACCAGGGGCCACACGCCATCTCAGAGTGTATCTGAAAGCTACACCCAAACTCTGAGGGTGCCTGGAAGGAACTGGTTGCCACACTCAACTCGGAGGGTACTGGAGGCCACTCCCCAACTTGGAGGGTTCCCGGAAGCCACACCCCAAGAGGCTACACATCATCTGGGTACTGGAGGCCACACCCCAACTCAGAGGGCAAAAGAGGCCACACCCCAAGAGGCTACACACCAACTTTGAGGGTACTGTAGGCAACACCTCAGCTCAGAGGGTACCGGAGGTAAAAACCCAGCTCAGAAGGTAGCGGAGGGCACACCATAGCACGGAGTGTACCCGGAGGCCACACCAAACACACGGAGGGTGCCCGGAGGCTACACGCCAACTCAGAGGGTATCGGAAGCCCACACCCAAACTCTGAGTGTGCCTGGAAGGTACTGGTTTCCACACCCCAACTCGGAGGGTACTGGAGGCCACACCCCAATTCGGAGGGTATCGGAGGCCACATGCCAATTCAGAGGCTATCTGAAGGCCACACCCAAACTCTGAGGGTGCCTGGAAGGTATCGGTTGCCACACCCCAACTCGGAGCGTCCCGTATGCCACACCCCAACTCTGAATATATTTAGACACCACACCACAATTTGGAGGATAGTCGGAGGCCACACCCCAAGAGGCTACACACAAAGTTTGAGGGTACAGGAGACCACACCCCAACTCAGAGGGTCCCATAAGCCACACCTCAAGTCTGAAGATATTCAGAGACCATACCCCAATTTGGGGGATTTTAGGAGGCTACACCCCAATTTGGAGGGTACCAGAGGCCACACAATTCGGTGGGTAACGGAGGCATCACCCCAACTCGGAGGGTACCAGAGTCCACACCCCAACTCGGAGGGTACCAGAGGCCACACCCCAAGTCGGAGTGTACAGCAGGAAACACCTCAACTCGGAGGATACCAGAGGCCACACATTAACTTGGAGGGTACCAGAGGCCACACCCCAACTCGGAGGGTACCATAGGCCACACCCCAACTCGGAGGGTACCAGAGTCCACACCCCAACTCGATGGGTATCAGAGGCCACACCCCAACTCAGAGGGTGTACAGTAGGCAAAACCTCAGCTCGGAGGATACCAGAGGCCACACCCTAACTCGGAGGGTAGTGTAGGCCACAACCCAACTCGGAGGGTATCTGAAGGCCACACCCAAACTCCAAGGGTGCCTGGAAGGTATCGGTTGCCACACCCCAAGAGGATACACACTAACTGGGTACTGGAGGCCACACCCCAACACGGAGGGTGCCAAAGGCCACACCCCAAGAGGCTACACACCATCTTTGAGGGTACCATAGGCAACACCTCAGCTCGGAGGGTACTAAAGGTCAAAACTCAGCTCAGAAGGGAGCGGAGGGCACACCCCAACATGGAGGGTACCTTGAGGCCATACCAAAAACACGGAGGGTACCCGGAGGCTACATGCCAACTCGGAGTGTACCAGAGGCCACACCCCAATTTGGAGGGTACCAGAGGCCGCACCCCAACTCGGAGGGTGCCATAGGCCATACCCCAACTCAGAGTGTGCCCGGAAACCACACTTCAACTCGGAGGGCATTGGAGGCCACACCCCAGCTCTAAGGGTACCAGATGCCTCACCCCAAAAGGCCACACCCATACTTGGAGCGTACAGGAGGCCACACTCTAACTTGGAGGGTACCAATGGCCACACCCCAACTCAGAGAGTACCATAGACCACACCCCAACTTGGAGGGTACTGAAACCACACCCCAATTGTGAGGGTACTCGGAGTAATTCGCAGGGTAACGGAGGCCACAACAAAATTTGAAGGGTAACGGAAGCCACACCCCAACTCGGAAGGTATTGGAGGCCACACCCCAATTTGAAGGGTATTGGAGGCCACACCCCAGCTCGTAGGGTATTTGAGGCCATAACCGAAGAGGCTACACCCTCAACTTGAATGGTAACAGAGGCCACACCCCAACTCAGAGGGTACCGGATGCCACACCCCAAGAGACTACACACCAACTGGGTACTGGAGGCCACACCCCAAATCGGAAGGGTACTGTAGGCCACACCCCATCTCGGAGGGTATCTGATGGCCACATCCAAACTCCAAGGGTGCCTGGAAGGTACCGGTTGCCACACTCCAACTCGGAGGGTACCGGAAGCCACACCCCTAGAGGATACACACCAACTGGGTACTGGAGGCCACACCCCAACTCGGAGTGTATCTGAAGGCCACACCCAAACTACAAGGGCGCCTGGAAGGTACTGGTTGCCACACTCCAACTCGGAGGGGGCCAGAGGCCACACCCCAAGAAGCTGCACACCAACTTTGAGGGTACCTGTTACAGAACCCCCAGCACCAAGAATATGTTATGCTATATATATATATTATGTATAATAGGTTCCATGTGAAATGCATCAGTCCACAGGCTGCGCCCCTGGGCAGAGGGGACAAGATATTCTCCTACTGACCTCCCCCACCTTTGTAATTTCCACAGTAAATACCAGCAGGCTCCGGCCCCCTGCAGCTATTGTAATGTATGTCTGGCCTGTTTTTTCTATTGGCCTGCCCTGTGTCTCTGTGTTATATATTCTGTGTGCTGTAAATAAAGGGCGTTCTTTTAGACTGGAAATTCGTGGAGTAGCAGTCAGCTTTTATATGCTCTCACGTAATCAAGGAATTCCAGCAGAGTGGACCTCCTGAAACACGGGGTGGTACTGAAAGAGGTACCCCAGCTTGGTAGACCCCGTTACACTGGTGGCAGACAGCCGGATCTGATACCCCTTCTACAGGAGGAAAGGAAGACAACTACCAGAATTTTAAGAGGACTACATTAAAAGATCTGATTGAAGCCCGAGGGTTAATCGCCAGCAACAAAACAAAAGCGGATTTGATAGCAGCCATCATGGAACACGACAGTGCAGCGCCCCCAATGTGAACGTGGAGGAGACTGAATTCCAGAGGGAGGTAAAGAACAGACTGGCGTTCTATGGCCCAAACCCTGCAGTAGAGATCATACGAGAGGTGATGGCTGATGTGCGTACTGATCTGAAGGAAGAGATGGCCGAGCGGACCAGGATAGAGCTAATCAAGATGGAGATGGCAGAGCGGACCAAAGTGGAACTGGCCAAGATGGAGATGGCAGAGCAGAGAGAGGAGAGTCAGTGAGCAAGGGGAGCTCTGGCCTCCGCCCAGGTACCTTCAATAGTAAGCCACAAAAAGATCCAGTATAATGCCTTCCGACAGTTGGGGGAGGTAGAGGAAGACATTGATGGCTTTCTGCAGGACTTTGAGCGGCAGTGTGCCCTTCATCAAGAGAAGCCGGAGGAAGGGGTTCAGATTCTGGCCAGCAAGCTGACAGGCCGGGCAGCGGCAGTGGTTCTTACGGGTCAGATCAGTGAGGGGCTTGGCTGTAATTGGGAACGAATTTCCTGTAATACCCCGCTGTCCCTAGAAACGCCATGACCTGGGTTTTAGTGCGTGGGGTGGGCCATTTGGCTATGGCCTCAATCTTGGCTGGTTCTGGTCTCTGTTTCCCACTTCCCACCCAATGCCCTAAATACTGAACCTCTGCTTTGCCCACGTAACACTTGTTTGGGTTCAGGGTGATTCCGGCCTTGTGGATCCTGTCTAATACTGTCTCTAGGTGATTTAGATGCTCTTCCCATGTCGCGCTGTAGATGGCGATGTCATCCAGGTAGGCACACACATAGTCCTGAAGACCACCCAGAAGCCGGTCAACCAGCCTCTGGAAGGTCGCCGGGGCAGTCTTCATCCCGAATGACATGACTAAAAACTGGAATAAGCCAAATGGGGTGACAAATGCTGACTTGGGAATAGCATCAGGACTAAGGGGAATCTGCCAGTAGCCTTTGCATAGATCGATGGTGGTCAAATACTTTGCCCCTGCCAGCCGGTCTAACAAGTCATCCACACGCGGCATGGGATACGCATCCATCACTGTTTTCTCATTGAGCTTACGTTAGTCTACACAAAACCGTGTAGTCCCATCCTTCTTGGGCACTAACACTACGGGGGATGCCCAGGGACTATCTGACTCTTCAATGACCCCTAAACGCAACATCTCTTGTATCTCTTGTCGCATCCCTTCTCATACAGACTCAGGGACGCGGAAGGGGGGTTGTTACAGGGGGGTCTGATCCTGGGTCTCAACCTTGTGTTGTGCCAGGTGAGTGTACCCGGGTTTCCCTGAAAACATCCTCTGTCGCTACCTCAACAACTCCTTCGCCTGCTGTCTCTCCCGGGGACCTAAGTCTTCACCCCAGTGTACCTGGTCCCATGTTTTAGACTGAGTCCTCTCCCCTAAGACATCAGGCAAGGGAAGTCCGGCTAAATCCTCTGCTTCAGGTGTACAGATGGCCACTACCTCCTCAGGGTGCTCCCGATAGGGCTTCAGCAAATTCACGTGGAACATGCAGATAACCCTGGGGTCATCACAATCGGCGACATTATAGGTGGTGTCGGCTATTTTCCCCACTACCTGGTAGGGCCCCTGCCATGCAGCTTGGAACTTGTTCTGCCTAGTGGGCTCTAACACCAGGACCTTCTGCCCTATTTCCAAGGTGCGCTCTCTGGCCCTCCGATCATACCATACGCGCTGGCGCCGCTGGGCCACCTGCATGTTCCCATGTACAGCCTGGGTCAGCTCCTGTAGGCGGTCCCGGAATCCCAGCACATAGGGTACAATAGGTACCCCTTCTATGATGCCCTCCCCTTCCCAGTGTTCTAGCACTAAGTCTAGGGGTCCCCTTACCCGTCTCCCGTATACCAGTTCGAATGGGGAGAACCCCGTGGATTCTTGGGGCACCTCTCGATAGGCAAACAGGAGGTGAGGCAAGAATTTCTCCCAGTCCCTGTAGGTCCTGGTAAAAGTCCCAATGAGTTGTTTTAACATCCCGTTAAAGCATTCACACAACCCATTGGTTTGCGGGTGGTACAGGGCGCTTCTAATGGACTTTATGCCGCACAGCATCCACAGTTGGTTGGTCACCTCTGCTGTCAACTGGGTACCGTGGTCTGGGTACCCTCCGAGTTGGGGTGTGGCCTACGGTACCCTGCAAGTTGGGGTGTAAACTCTTGTACCCTCCGAGTTGGGGTGTTGCCTACGGTACCCTCCAAGTTGGGGTGTGGCCTCCGGTACCCTCCAAGTTGGGGTGTTGCCTCCGGTGCCCTTCGAATTGTGGTGTGGTCTCTGGTACCCTATGAATTGGGGTGTGGCCTCTGGTACTATCCGAGTTGGGGTGTGGCTTACAGTTCCCTCCGAGTTGGGGTGTGGCCTAAGGTACCCTCTGAGTTGGGGTGTGGCCTCTGGTACCCTCCGAGTTGGGGTTTGGCCTCCGATACCCTTCGAGCTGAGGTGTTGCTTGCGGTACCCTCTCAGTTGGCGTGTGGCCTCTGGTACGCTCCAAGTTGGGGTGTGGCCTACGGAACCCTCCGAGTTGGGGTGTGGCCTCTGGTACATTCTGAGTTGGGGTGTGTCATCCAGTACCCTCCAAGTTGAAGTGTGGCCTCTGGTAAACTCTGAATTGGGGTGTGGCCTCAAGGTACCCTCCGTGTGTTTGGTGTGGCCTCCGGGTACCCTCCGTGTTGGGGTGTGCCGTCTACTACCTTCTGAGCTGGGTTTTGACCTCTGGTACCCTCCGAGCTGAGGTGTTTCCTACGGTACCCTCAAAGTTGATGTGTAGCCTCTTGGGGTGTGGCCTCTGGCACCCTCCGAGTTGGGGTGTGGCCTCCTAGTATCACCCAAATTGGGGTGTGGACTCTGAATATCTTCAGAGTTGGGGTGTGGCTTACGGGACCCTCTGAGTTGGGGTGTAATCTCCGGTACCCTCAAGTTTGTGTATTGCCTCTTGGGGTGTGGCCTCCAGTGTCCTCTGAGTTGGGGTGTGGCAACCAGTACCTTCCAGGCACCCTCAGAGTTTGGGTGTGGCCTTCAGATACCCTCTGAGTTGGCGTGTGGCCTCCAGGTGCCCTCCGTGTCTTTGGTGTGGCCTCAGGGTGCCCTCCGTGTTGGGGTGTGCCCTCCGCTACCTTCTGAGCTGGGTTTTGACCACCGGTACCCTCCGAGCTGAGGTGTTGCCTACGGTACCCTCAAAGTTGGTGTGTAGTCTCTTGGGGTGTGGCCTCTGGCACAATCCGAGTTGGGGTGTTGCCTCCTAGTATCCCCCAAATTGGGGTGTGGACTCTGAATATCTTCAGAGTTGGGGTGTGGCTTACGAGACCCTCTGAGTTGGGGTGTGGTCTCCGGTACCCTCAAGTTTGTGTATTGCCTCTTGGGGTGTGGCCTCCAGTATCCTCTGAGTTGGGGTGTGGCAACCGCTACCTTACAGGCACCCTCAGAGTTTGGGTGTGGCCTTCAGATACCCTCCGAGTTGGCGTGTGGCCTCCGATACCCTCCGAATTGGGGTGTGGCCTCCAGTACCCTCCTAGTTGGGGTGTGGCAACCAGTACCTTCCAGGCACCCTCAGAGTTTGGGTGTGGCCTTCAGATACCCTCTGAGTTGGCGTGTGGCCTCCGGGTGCCCTCCGTGTCTTTGGTGTGGCCTCAGGGTGCCCTCCGTGTTGGGGTGTGCCCTCCGCTACCTTCTGAGCTGGGTTTTGACCACCGGTACCCTCCGACCTGAGGTGTTGCCTACGGTACCCTCAAAGTTGGTGTGTAGCCTCTTGGGGTGTGGCCTCTGGCACAATCCGAGTTGGGGTGTGGCCTCCTAGTATCCCCTAAATTGGGGTGTGGACTCTGAATATCTTCAGAGTTGGGGTGTGGCTTACGGGACCCTCTGAGTTGGGGTGTGGTCTCCGGTACCCTCAAGTTTGTGTATTGCCTCTTGGGGTGTGGCCTCCAGTATCCTCTGAGCTGGGGTGTGGCAACCGCTACCTTACAGGCACCCTCAGAGTTTGGGTGTGGCCTTCAGATACCCTCCGAGTTGGCGTGTGGCCTCCGATACCCTCCGAATTGGGGTGTGGCCTCCAGTACCCTCCTAGTTGGGGTGTGGCAACCAGTACCTTCCAGGCACCCTCAGAGTTTGGGTGCGGCCTTCAGATACCCTCCGAGTTGGCGTGTGGCCTCCGGGTGCCCTCCGGAGGGTGTCTTTGGTGTGGCCTCAGGGTGCCCTCCGTGTTGGGGTGTGCCCTCCGCTACCTTCTGAGCTGGGTTTTGACCACCGGTACTCTCCGAGCTGAGGTGTTGCCTACGGTACCCTCAAATTTGGTGTGTAGCCTCTTGGGGTGTGGCCTCTGGCACAATCCGAGTTGGGGTGTGGCCTCCTAGTATCCCCCAAATTGGGGTGTGGACTCTGAATATCTTCAGAGTTGGGGTGTGGCTTACGGGACCCTCTGAGTTGGGGTGTGATCTCCGGTACCCTCAAGTGTGTGTATTGCCTCTTGGGGTGTGGCCTCCAGTATCCTCTGAGTTGGGGTGTGGCAACCGCTACCTTACAGGCACCCTCAGAGTTTGGGTGTGGCCTTCAGATACCCTCCGAGTTGGCGTGTGGCCTCCGATACCCTCCGAATTGGGGTGTGGCCTCCAGTACCCTCCTAGTTGGGGTGTGGCAACCAGTACCTTCCAGGCACCCTCAGAGTTTGGGTGTGGCCTTCAGATACCCTCTGAGTTGGCGTGTGGCCTCCGGGTGCCCTCCGTGTCTTTGGTGTGGCCTCAGGGTGCCCTCCGTGTTGGGGTGTGCCCTCCGCTACCTTCTGAGCTGGGTTTTGACCACCGGTACCCTCCGAGCTGAGGTGTTGCCTACGGTACCCTCAAAGTTGGTGTGTAGCCTCTTGGGGTGTGGCCTCTGGCACAATCCGAGTTGGGGTGTGGCATCCTAGTATCCCCCAAATTGGGGTGTGGACTCTGAATATCTTCAGAGTTGGGGTGTGGCTTACGGGACCCTCTGAGTTGGGGTGTGGTCTCCGGTACCCTCAAGTTTGTGTATTGCCTCTTGGGGTGTGGCCTCCAGTATCCTCTGAGTTGGGGTGTGGCAACCGCTACCTTACAGGCACCCTCAGAGTTTGGGTGCGGCCTTCAGATACCCTCTGAGTTGGCGTGTGGCCTCCGGGTGCCCTCCGTGTCTTTGGTGTGGCCTCAGGGTGCCCTCCGTGTTGGGGTGTGCCCTCCGCTACCTTCTGAGCTGGGTTTTGACCACCGGAACCCTCCGAGCTGAGGTGTTGCCTACGGAACCCTCAAAGTTGGTGTGTAGCCTCTTGGGGTGTGGCCTCTGGCACCCTCTGAGTTGGGGTGTTGCCTCCAGTACCCATTTGGTGTGTAGCCTCTTGGGGTGTGACATCCGTTACCCTCCGAGTTGGACTGTGGCAAACGGTACCTTAAAGGCACCCTTGGAGCTTGGGTGTGGCCTTCAGATACCCTCCGAGTTGGCATGTGGCCTCTGGTACCCTCCGCATTGGGATGTGGCATCCCGTACCCTACCATTTGTGGTGTCGCCTTCGGGCACCCTCCGAATTGGGATGTGGCCTCCGGATACCCTCCGTGTTGGGGTGTGGCCTCCGCTACCCTCCACGCTGGGGTTTGGCCTCCGATACCCTCCGAGCTGAGGTGTTTCCTATGGTACACTCTGAGTTTGGGTGTGGCCTCTGGTACTATCAGAGTTGGGGTGTGGCTGCTGGTACCCTCCGAGTTGGGGTGTGGCCTAAGGTACCCTCTGAGTTGGGGTGTGGCCTCTGGTACCCTCCGAGTTGGGGTTTGGCCTCCGATACCCTTCGAGCTGAGGTGTTGCTTGCGGTACCCTCTCAGTTGGCGTGTGGCCTCTGGTACGCTCCAAGTTGGGGTGTGGCCTACGGAACCCTCCGAGTTGGGGTGTGGCCTCTGGTACATTCTGAGTTGGGGTGTGTCATCCAGTACCCTCCAAGTTGAAGTGTGGCCTCTGGTAAACTCTGAGTTGGGGTGTGGCCTCAAGGTACCCTCCGTGTGTTTGGTGTGGCCTCCGGGTACCCTCCGTGTTGGGGTGTGCCGTCTACTACCTTCTGAGCTGGGTTTTGACCTCTGGTACCCTCCGAGCTGAGGTGTTTCCTACGGTACCCTCAAAGTTGGTGTGTAGCCTCTTGGGGTGTGGCCTCTGGCACCCTCCGAGTTGGGGTGTGGCCTCCTAGTATCACCCAAATTGGGGTGTGGACTCTGAATATCTTCAGAGTTGGGGTGTGGCTTACGGGACCCTCTGAGTTGGGGTGTAATCTCCGGTACCCTCAAGTTTGTGTAATGCCTCTTGGGGTGTGGCCTCCAGTATCCTCTGAGTTGGGGTGTGGCAACCGCTACCTTACAGGCACCCTCAGAGTTTGGGTGTGGCCTTCAGATACCCTCCGAGTTGGCGTGTGGCCTCCGATACCCTCCGAATTGGGGTGTGGCCTCCAGTACCCTCCTAGTTGGGGTGTGGCAACCAGTACCTTCCAGGCACCCTCAGAGTTTGGGTGTGGCCTTCAGATACCCTCTGAGTTGGCGTGTGGCCTCCAGGTGCCCTCCGTGTCTTTGGTGTGGCCTCAGGGTGCCCTCCGTGTTGGGGTGTGCCCTCCGCTACCTTCTGAGCTGGGTTTTGACCACCGGTACCCTCCGAGCTGAGGTGTTGCCTACGGTACCCTCAAAGTTGGTGTGTAGTCTCTTGGGGTGTGGCCTCTGGCACAATCCGAGTTGGGGTGTTGCCTCCTAGTATCCCCCAAATTGGGGTGTGGACTCTGAATATCTTCAGAGTTGGGGTGTGGCTTACGGGACCCTCTGAGTTGGGGTGTGGTCTCCGGTACCCTCAAGTTTGTGTATTGCCTCTTGGGGTGTGGCCTCCAGTATCCTCTGAGTTGGGGTGTGGCAACCGCTACCTTACAGGCACCCTCAGAGTTTGGGTGTGGCCTTCAGATACCCACCGAGTTGGCGTGTGGCCTCCGATACCCTCCGAATTGGGATGTGGCCTCCAGTACCCTCCTAGTTGGGGTGTGGCAACCAGTACCTTCCAGGCACCCTCAGAGTTTGGGTGTGGCCTTCAGATACCCTCTGAGTTGGCGTGTGGCCTCCGGGTGCCCTCCGTGTCTTTGGTGTGGCCTCAGGGTGCCCTCCGTGTTGGGGTGTGCCCTCCGCTACCTTCTGAGCTGGGTTTTGACCACCGGTACCCTCCGACCTGAGGTGTTGCCTACGGTACCCTCAAAGTTGGTGTGTAGCCTCTTGGGGTGTGGCCTCTGGCACAATCCGAGTTGGGGTGTGGCCTCCTAGTATCCCCTAAATTGGGGTGTGGACTCTGAATATCTTCAGAGTTGGGGTGTGGCTTACGGGACCCTCTGAGTTGGGGTGTGGTCTCCGGTACCCTCAAGTTTGTGTATTGCCTCTTGGGGTGTGGCCTCCAGTATCCTCTGAGCTAGGGTGTGGCAACCGCTACCTTACAGGCACCCTCAGAGTTTGGGTGTGGCCTTCAGATACCCTCCGAGTTGGCGTGTGGCCTCCGATACCCTCCGAATTGGGGTGTGGCCTCCAGTACCCTCCTAGTTGGGGTGTGGCAACCAGTACCTTCCAGGCACCCTCAGAGTTTGGGTGCGGCCTTCAGATACCCTCCGAGTTGGCGTGTGGCCTCCGGGTGCCCTCCGTGTCTTTGGTGTGGCCTCAGGGTGCCCTCCGTGTTGGGGTGTGCCCTCCGCTACCTTCTGAGCTGGGTTTTGACCACCGGTACTCTCCGAGCTGAGGTGTTGCCTACAGTACCCTCAAATTTGGTGTGTAGCCTCTTGGGGTGTGGCCTCTGGCACAATCCGAGTTGGGGTGTGGCCTCCTAGTATCCCCCAAATTGGGGTGTGGACTCTGAATATCTTCAGAGTTGGGGTGTGGCTTACGGGACCCTCTGAGTTGGGGTGTGATCTCCGGTACCCTCAAGTGTGTGTATTGCCTCTTGGGGTGTGGCCTCCAGTATCCTCTGAGTTGGGGTGTGGCAACCGCTACCTTACAGGCACCCTCAGAGTTTGGGTGTGGCCTTCAGATACCCTCCGAGTTGGCGTGTGGCCTCCGATACCCTCCGAATTGGGGTGTGGCCTCCAGTACCCTCCTAGTTGGGGTGTGGCAACCAGTACCTTCCAGGCACCCTCAGAGTTTGGGTGTGGCCTTCAGATACCCTCTGAGTTGGCGTGTGGCCTCCGGGTGCCCTCCGTGTCTTTGGTGTGGCCTCAGGGTGCCCTCCGTGTTGGGGTGTGCCCTCCGCTACCTTCTGAGCTGGGTTTTGACCACCGGTACCCTCCGAGCTGAGGTGTTGCCTACGGTACCCTCAAAGTTGGTGTGTAGCCTCTTGGGGTGTGGCCTCTGGCACAATCCGAGTTGGGGTGTGGCATCCTAGTATCCCCCAAATTGGGGTGTGGACTCTGAATATCTTCAGAGTTGGGGTGTGGCTTACGGGACCCTCTGAGTTGGGGTGTGGTCTCCGGTACCCTCAAGTTTGTGTATTGCCTCTTGGGGTGTGGCCTCCAGTATCCTCTGAGTTGGGGTGTGGCAACCGCTACCTTACAGGCACCCTCAGAGTTTGGGTGCGGCCTTCAGATACCCTCTGAGTTGGCGTGTGGCCTCCGGGTGCCCTCCGTGTCTTTGGTGTGGCCTCAGGGTGCCCTCCGTGTTGGGGTGTGCCCTCCGCTACCTTCTGAGCTGGGTTTTGACCACCGGAACCCTCCGAGCTGAGGTGTTGCCTACGGAACCCTCAAAGTTGGTGTGTAGCCTCTTGGGGTGTGGCCTCTGGCACCCTCTGAGTTGGGGTGTTGCCTCCAGTACCCATTTGGTGTGTAGCCTCTTGGGGTGTGACATCCGTTACCCTCCGAGTTGGACTGTGGCAAACGGTACCTTAAAGGCACCCTTGGAGCTTGGGTGTGGCCTTCAGATACCCTCCGAGTTGGCATGTGGCCTCTGGTACCCTCCGCATTGGGATGTGGCATCCCGTACCCTACCATTTGGGGTGTGGACTCCGGGCACACTATGAATTGGGATGTGGCCTCCAGGTACCCTCCACATTGGGGAGTGGCCTCCGCTACCCTCCAAGCTGGGGTTTGGCCTCCGATACCCTATGAGCTGAGGTGTTGCCTACGGTACCCTCTAAGTTGGGGTGTGGCCTTTGGTACCTTCCAAGTTGGGCTGTGGCCTACGGTACCCTCAGAGTTGTGATGTGGAATCTGGTACCCTCCGAGTTGGGGTGTGGCCTACAGTACCCTCGGAGATGGGGTGTGGTCTCGGGTACCTTCCGAGTTGTGGTGTGGCCTCTGGTACCCTCCGAGTTGGCGTGTGGCCTCCGTGTACCCTCCGTGGTTTTGAAATGGCCTCAGGGTACCCTCCGTGTTGGGGTGTGCCCTCTGCTAACTTCTGAGCTGTGTTTTGACATCCGGTACCCTCCTAGCTGAGGTGTTGCCTACGGTATAATCAAAGTTGGTGTGTAGCCTCTTGGGGTGTGGCCTCTGGAATCCTCCGAGTTGGTGTGTGGCCTCCAGTACCCAGTAGATGTGTAGCCTCTTGGGGTGTGGCATCCGGTACCCTCCCATTTGGAGTGTGGCAACCAATACCTTCCAGGCACCCTTGGAGTTTGGGTGTGGCCTTCAGATACCCTACGAGTTGGGTTCTGGCCTACCGTACCCTCTGAGCTGAGGTGTTGCCTACGGTACCCTATGACTTGGAGTGTGGACTCTGGTACCCTCCGAGTTGGGATGTGGCATCCGATACCCTCCGAGTTGGGGTGTTGCCTCCGTTACCCTCCAAATTGTGTGGCCTCTGGTATCCTCCGAATTGGGGTGTGGCCTCCGAGTATCCCCCAAATTGGGGTGTGGTCTCTGAATATCTTCAGAATTGGGGTGTGGCTTACGGGACTGTTATGACCTGGTGGTTAGGAGCACCCGGAATGACCTGATAGTTAAACCTCATACAGGACGAGCTCTGGGATGTGGGAGCTCTGCTGACCGCAAGCCCTAATCCTATCACACACACTAAAAATAGCCGTGGAGCGCTCCTGACCAGACCTAGGCGCCTCGTCACAGCCTAAGAACTATCTAGCCCTAGAGATAGAAAATAAAGCCTACCTTGCCTCAGAGAAATTCCCCAAAGGTAAAGGAAGCCCCCCACATATATTGACTGTGAGTAAGGATGAAAGTCACAAACGCAGAAATGAAACAGGTTTCAGCAAAGGGAGGCCAGACTTACTAAATAGACAGAGGATAGGAAAGGTAACTTTGCGATCAGCACAAAAACCTACAAAAGACCACGCAGAGTGTGCAAAAAGACCTCCGCACCGACTCACGGTGCGGAGGGGCCACTCTGCATCCCAGAGCTTCCAGCTTGCAAGACAAAATCATGAAAACCAGCTGGACAAGAAAACAGTGAACAAATAATGACTATCAGGAACTTAGCTTCTGCAGGAAAAGGCAAGTCACCAGAGAGATCCAGGAGCGAACTGAACCAATGCAAAAACATTGACAGCTGGCATGGAGTAACGATCTGAGAGGAGTTAAATAGAGCAGTCAACCAAAGGATAAACCACGTCACCTGTGTAAGGAACCTCAGAAGCAGCAGCTTCACTCACAGCCTCCAGAGGGAGCCCATAGACAGAACTCGCCGAAGTACCATTCACGACCACAGGAGGGAGTTCGACAACAGAATTCACAACACGGGACCCTCTGAGTTGGGGTGTGGTCTCCTGTACCTTCAAAGCTTGTGTGTAGCCTCTTGGGGTGTGGCCTCTGGCAACCTCTGAGTTGGGGTGTGGCCTCTAATACCCAGATGATGTGTAGACTTTTGGGGTGTGGCATCCGGTACCCTCCGAATTGGGGTGTGGCCTCCAGTACCCTCCGAGTTGGGGTGTGGCAACCAGTACCTTCCAGGCACCCTCAGAGTTTGGGTGTGGCCTTCAAATACCCTCTGAGTTGGCGTGTGGCCTCCGGGTACCCTCTGTGTTTTGGGAGTGGCCTCAGGGTACCCTCCATGTTGGGGTGTGCCCTCCGCTACCTTCTGAGGTGGGTTTTGACCTCTGGTACCCTCCGAGCTGAGGTGTTGCCTGCGGTACCTTCAAAGTTGGTTGTGTAGCCTCTTGGGGTGTGGCCTCTGGCACCCTCCGAGTTGGGGTGTAGCGTCCAGTACCCAGTTGATGTGTAGCGTCTTGGGTTGTGGCATCTGGTATCTTCCGAGTTGGAGAGTGGCAAATGGTACCTTCAAGGCACCCTTGGAGTTTGGGTGTGGCCTTCAGATACCTTCCGAGTTGGCGTGTGGCTTCCAGTACCCTCTGAATTGGGATGTGGCATCCCTTACCCTACCATTTGGGGTGTGGACTCCGGGCACACTCCGAATTGCGATGTGGCCTCCGGGTACCCTCCATGTTGGGGTGTGGCCTCCGGTACCCTCCGAGCTGGGATTTGGCCTCCGATACCCTCCGAGCTGAGGTGTTTCCTATGGTACACTCTGAGTTGGGGTGTGGCTTCTGGTACTATCCGAGTTGGGGTGTGGCCTAAGGTACCTTCAGAGTTGGGGTGCAGAATCTGGTACCCTCCGAGTTGGGGTGTGGCCTCTGGTACACAAAAAGTTGGTGTAGCCTCTTGGGGTGTGGCCTCCAGTACCCAGTTGATGTGTAGCATCTTGGGGTTTGGCATCCGGTACCCTCCGAGTTGGAATGTGGCCTCTGGTACCCTCCGAGTTGGCGTCTGGCCTCTGGGTACCCTCTGTGCTCTTGGTATGGCCTCAGGGTACCCTCCGTATTGGGGTGTGCCTTCTGCTACCTTCTGAGCTGGGTTTTGACATCCGGTACCCTCCGGGCTGAGGTGTTGCCTATGGTACACAAAAAGTTGGTGTAGCCTCTTGGGGTGTGGCCTCCAGTACCCAGTTGATGTGTAGCATCTTGGGGTTTGGCATCCGGTACCCTCCGATTTGGAGTGTGACAACCGGTACCTTCCAGGCACCTTTGGAGTTTGGGTGTGGCCTCCGATACCCTCCGAATTTGGATGTAGCATCCCGTACCCTACCATTTGGGGTGTGAACTCCTGGCACCCTCCGCGTTGGGGTGTGGCCTCCGATACCCTCCGAGCTGAGGTGTTTCCTACGGTACACTCTGAGTTTGGGTGTGGCCTCTGGTACTATCAGAGTTGGGGTGTGGCTGCTGGTACCCTCCGAGTTGGGTGTGGCCTCTGGTACCCTCCGAGTTGGCGTGTGGCCTCTGGTACCCTCTGCGTTGGGGTTTGGCCTCCGATACCCTCTGAGCTGAGGTGTTGCCTACGGTACCCTATCAGTTGGCGTGTGGCCTCTGGTACGCTCTGAGTTGGGGTGTGGCCTACGGTACCCTCCGAGTTGGGGTGTGGCCTCTGGTACCTTCCGAGTTGGGGTGTGTCATCCAGTACCCTCCAAGTTGAGGTGTGGCCTCTGGTAAACTCCGAGTTGGGGTGTGGCCTCTGGTACCCCCCGAGTTGGCATGTGGCCTCAAGGTAAGGTACCCTCCGTGTGTTTGATGTGGCCTCCGGGTACCCTCCATGTTGGAGTGTGCCGTCTGCTACCTTCTGAGCTGGGTTTTGACCTCTGGTACCCTCCGTGCTGAGGTGTTGCCTACGATACCCTCAAAATTGGTGTGTAGCCTCTTGGGGTGTGGCCTATGGCACCCTCCGAGTTGGGGTGTGGCCTCCTAGTATCCCCCAAA
The DNA here is from genome assembly GCF_032444005.1 of Ranitomeya imitator. Classification (NCBI taxonomy): domain Eukaryota; kingdom Metazoa; phylum Chordata; class Amphibia; order Anura; family Dendrobatidae; genus Ranitomeya; species Ranitomeya imitator. Next base: position 313,644,336 of record NC_091285.1, on the reverse strand, counting down.
TTGGGGTGTGGACTCTGAATATCTTCAGAGTTGGGGTGTGGCTTACGGGACCCTCTGAGTTGGGGTGTGGTCTCCTGTACCCTCAAAGTTTGTATGTAGCCTCTTGGGGTGTGGCTTCTGGCACCCTCCAAGTTGGGGTGTGGCCTCCAGCACCCATTTGGTGTTTAGCCTCTTGGGGTGTGGCATCCGGTACCCTCCGAGTTGGGGTGTGGCCTACAGTACCCTACGAGTTTAGGTGTGGCAACCAGTACCTTCCAGGCACCCTCAGAGTTTGGGTGCGGCCTTCAGATACCCACCGAGTTTGCATGTGGCCTCCGGGTACCCTCCGTGTGTTTGCTGTGGCCTCCGGGTACCCTCCGTGTCGGGGTGTGCCCTCCGCTACCTTCTGAGCTGGGTTTTGACCTCCGGTACCCTCCGAGCTGAGGTGTTGCCTTTGGTACCCTCAAAGTTGGTGTGCAGCCTCTTGCGGTGTGGCCTCTGGCACCCTCCGAGTTGGGGTGTGGCATTCAGTGCCCAGTTGGTGTGTAGCCTCTTGGGGTGTGACCTCCAGTACCCTACGAGTTTGGGTGTGGCAACCAGTACCTTCCAGGCACCCTCAGAGTTTGGGTGTGGCCTTTAGATACCCTCCAAGATGGCGTGTGGCCCCTGGCTACCCTCCGTGTTTTTGTTGTGGCCTCCGGGTACCCTCCATGTTAGGGTGTGCCCTCCGGTACCTTCTAAGCTGGGTTTTGCCTACGGTACCCTCAAAGTTGGTGTGTAGCCTCTTGGGGTGTGGCCTCTGGTACCCTGCGAGTTGAAGTGTGGCGTACGGTACCCTCCGAGTGAGTTGGGGTGTGGCCTCTGGTAACCTCAGAGTTGGGGTGTTGCCTCCGGTACCGTTCGAATTGTGGTGTGGTCTCCAGTACCCTACGAATGGGGTGTGGCCTCAGAGTATCCTCCAATTTGGGGTGTGGTCTCTGAATATCTTCAGAGTTGGCGTGTGGCCTCCGATACCCTCCAAATTGGGGTGTGGCCTCCAGTACCCTCCGAGTTGTGGTGTAGCAACCAGTACCTTCCAGGCACCCTCAGAGTTTGGGTGTGGCCTTCAGATACCCTCCGAGTTGGCGTGTGACCTCCGGGTACCCTCCGTGCTTTTGGTGTGGCCTCGGGGTACCCTCTGAGTTGGGGTGTGGTCTCCGGTACCCTCAAAATTTGTGTGCAGCCTCTTGGGGTGTGGCCTCCAGTACCCTTCGAGTTGGGGTGTGGCAACCGCTACCTTCCAGGCAATCTCAGAGTTTGGGTGTGGCCTTCATATACCCTCCGAGTTGGCCTGTGGCCTCCGATACCCTTCGAATTGAGGTGTGGCCTCCAGTACCCTCCGAGTTGGAGTGTGGCAAACGGTACCTTAAAGGCACCAATGGAGTTTGGGTATGGCCTTCAGATACCCTTCGAGTTGGCATGTGGCCTCTGGTACCCTCCAAATTGGGATGTGGCATCCCGTACCCTACCATTTGGGGTGTGGACTCTGGGCACACTCCAAATTGGGATGTGGCCTCGCTACCATCCGAGCTGGGTGTGTCCTACGGTACCCTCCGAGTTGGGTTGTGACCTCTGGTATCCTTCGAGTAGGAGTGTGGCCTCTGGTACCTTCTGAGTTGGCATGTGGCCTCCGGGTACCCTTAGTGTTTTAGTTATGGCCTCAGGGTACCCTCCGTGTTGGGATGTGCCCTCCACTACCTTCTGAGCTGGGTTTTGACATCCGGTACCCTCCGAGCTGAGGTGTTGCCTACGGTACCCTCAAAGTTTGTGTTTAGCCTCTTGGGGTGTGGCTTCTAGCACCCTCCAAGTTGGGGTGTGGCCTCCAGTACCCAGTTGATGTGTAGCCTCTTGGGGTGTGGCATACGGTACCCTCCGATTTGGAGTGTGGCAACCAGTACCTTCCAGGCACCCTTGGAGTTTGGGTGTGGCTTTCAAATACTCTCCGAGTTGGGGTGTGGCCTACGGTGCCCTCCGATTTGGGGTGTAAACACTGGTACCCTCCGAGTTGGGGTGTGGCCTACGGTACCCTCTGAGTTGGGGTGTTGCCTCCAGTACCCTTCAAATTGTTGTGTGGTCTCCGGTACCCTACGAATTGGGGTGTGGCCCCTGAGTATCCTCCAAATTGGGGTGTGGTCTCTGAATATCTTTAGAGTTGGGGTGTGGCTTACGGTACCCTCTGAGTTGAGGTGTGGTCTCCGGTACCCTCAAAGTTTGTGTATAGCCTCTTGAGGTGTGGCCTCCAGTATCATCTGAGTTGGGGTGTGGCAACCGCTACCTTCCAGGCACCCTCAGAGTTTGGGTGTGGCCTTCAGATACCCTCCGAGTTGGCGCGTGGCCTCCGGGTACCCTCCGTGTCTTTGGTGTGGCCTCAGGGTTCCCTCCGTGTTGGGGTGTGCCCTCCGCTACCTTCTGAGCTGGGTTTTGACATCCGGTACCCTCTGAGCTGAGGTGTTGCCTAAGGTATAATCAAAGTTGGTATGTAGCCTGTTGTGGTGTGGCCTCTGACACCCTCCCAGTTGGGGTGTGGCCTCCAGTACCCAGTTGATGTGTAGCCTCTTGGGTTGTGGCATCCGGTACCCTCTGAGTTGGAGCATGGCAACCGATACCTTCCAGGCACCCTTGGAGTTTGGGTGTGGTCTTCAGATACCCTACGAGTTGGGGTGTGGCCTACAGTACCCTCCGAGTTGGGGTGTGCCCTCAGGTATCCTCTGAGCTGAGGTGTTGCCTACGATACCCTCCGACTTGGGGTGTGGACTCTGGTACCCATCGATTTGGGTTGTGGCCTACGGTACCCTCCGAGTTTGGGTGTGGCCTTTGGTACCCTCCGAGTTGGGATGTGGCATCCGATACCCTCTGAGTTGGGGTTTTGCCTCCGTTACCCTCCGAATTGTGTGGCCTCTGGTATCCTCCGAATTGGGGTGTGGCCTATGGTACCCTCCGAGTTGGGGTGTGGCCTCTGGTACCCTCTGAGTTGGGTTGTGGCCTCTGGTACCCTCCGAGTTTGCATGTAGCCTCCGGGTACCCTCCCCGTGTATTTGGTGTGGCCTCCGGGTACCCTCCGTGTTGGAGTGTGCCCTCCGCCGCCTTCTGAGCTAGGTTTTGACCTCCGGTACCCTCCAAGCTGAGGTGTTGCCTACGGTACCCTCAAAGTTGGTGTGTAGCCTCTTGGGATGTGGCCTCTGGCACCCTCCGAGTTGGGGTGTGGCCTCCAGTACCCAGTTGGTGTGTAGCCTCTTGGGATGTGGCACCCGGTACCCTCCGAGTTGGGGTGTGGCCTCCAGTACCCTACGAGTTTGGGTGTGGCAACCAGTACATTCCAGGCACCCTCAGAGTTTGGGTGTGGCCTTCAGATACCCTCCGAGTTGGCGCGTGGCCTCCGGGTACCCTCCGTGTCTTTGGTGTGGCCTCAGGGTTCCCTCCGTGTTGGGGTGTGCCCTCCGCTACCTTCTGAGCTGGGTTTTGACATCCGGTACCCTCTGAGCTGAGGTGTTGCCTACGGTATAATCAAAGTTGGTGTGTAGCCTCTTGGGGTGTGGCCTCTGACACCCTCCGAGTTGGGGTGTGGCCTCCAGTACCCAGTTGATGTGTAGCCAATTGGGGTGTGGCATCCGGTACCCTCTGAGTTGGAGCATGGCAACCGATACCTTCCAGGCACCCTTGGAGTTTGGGTTTGGTCTTCAGATACCCTACGAGTTGGGGTGTGGCCTACAGTACCCTCCGAGTTGGGGTGTGCCCTCAGGTATCCTCTGAGCTGAGGTGTTGCCTACGATACCCTCCGACTTGGGGTGTGGACTCTGGTACCCATCGAGTTGGGTTGTGGCCTACGGTACCCTCCGAGTTTGGGTGTGGCCTCTGGTACCCTCCGAGTTGGGATGTGGCATCCGATACCCTCTGAGTTGGGGTTTTGCCTCCGTTACCCTCCGAATTGTGTGGCCTCTGGTATCCTCCGAATTGGGGTGTGGCCTCCTAGTATCCCACAAATTGGGGTGTGGTCTCTGAATATATCCAGAGTTGGGGTGTGGCTTATGGGACCCTCTAAGTTGGGGTGTGGTCTCCTGTACCCTCAAAGTTTCCTATGGTAAACACTGAGTTGGGGTGTGGCCTCTGGTACTCTCCGAGTTGGGGTGTGGCCGCTGGTACCCTCTGAGTTGGGGGGTGGCCTCTGGTACCCTCCGAGTAAGGGTGTGCCCTCTGGTACCCTCTGCGTTGGGATTTGGCCTCCGATACCCTCCGAGCTGAGGTGTTGCCTACGGTACCCTCTCAGTTGGGGTGTGGCCTCTGGTACCCTCCGAGTTGTGGTGTGGCCTATGGTACCCTCCGAGTTGGGGTGTGGCCTCTGGTACCCTCCGAGTTGGGGTGTGTCATCCAGTACCCTCCGAGTTGAGGTGTGGCCTCTGGCACCCTCTGAGTTGGGGTGTGGCCTCTAGTACCCTCCGAGTTTGCATGTGGCCTCCGGGTACCCTCCCCGTGTATTTGGTGTGGCCTCCGGGTACCCTCCGTATTGGAGTGTGCCCTCCGCCGCCTTCTGAGCTAGGTTTTGACCTCCGGTACCCTCCAAGCTGAGGTGTTGCCTACGGTACCCTCAAAGTTGGTGTGTAGCCTCTTGGGATGTGGCCTCTGGCACCCTCCGAGTTGGGGTGTGGCCTCCAGTACCCAGTTGGTGTGTAGCCTCTTGGGATGTGGCATCCGGTACCCTCCGAGTTGGGGTGTGGCCTCCAGTACCCTACGAGTTTGGGTGTGGCAACCAGTACCTTCCAGGCACCCTCAGAGTTTGGGTGTGGCCTTCAGATACCCTCCGAGATGGCGTGGGGCCCCTGGGTACCCTCTGTGTTTTTGGTGTGGCCTCCGGGTACCATCCATTTTGGGGTGTGCTCTTTGCTACCTTCTGAGCTGGGTTTTGACCTCCAGTACCTTCCGAGCTGAGGTATTGCCTACTGTACCCTCAAAGATTGTGTGCAGCCTCTTGGGTTGTGGCCTCTGGCACCCTCCGAGTTGGGGTGTGGCCTCCACTACCCAGTTGCTGTGTAGCCACTTGGGGTGTGGCATCCGATAGCCTCCGATTTGGGTTGTGGCCTCCAGTACCCTCCGAGTTTGGGTTGTGGTAGCCAGTACCTTCCAGGCACCCTCCGAGTTGAAGTGTGGCCTCCAGTGCCCAGGTGATGTGTAGCCCCTTGGGGTGTGGCCTACGGTACCCTCCAAGTTGGGGTGTGGTCTCTGGTACCCTAAGAGTTGGTGTCTGGCCTCCGGGTACCCTTCGTGTTTTTGGTATGGCCTCAGTGTACCCTCCGTGTTGGGGTGTGGCCTCCAGTACCCAGTTGATGTGTAGCCTACCTTCTGAGCTGGGTTTTGACATATTGTCCCCTTCGAGCTGAGGTGTTGCCTATGGTACACTCAAAGCTGGTGTGTAGCCTCTTGGGGTGTGGCCTCTGGCACCCTCCGAGTTGGGGTGTGGCCTCCAGTACCCAGTTGATGTGTAGCCTCTTGGGGCATGGCATCCGGTACCCTCCGATTTGGAGTGTGGGAACCGTTACCTTCCAGGCACCCTTGGAGTTTGGGTGTGTCCTTCAGATACCCTCCGAGTTGGCGTGTGGCCTCCAATACCCTCTGAATTTGGATGTGGCATCCCGTACCCTACCATTTGGGGTGTGAACTCGAGGCACCCTCCGAATTGGGATGTGGCCTCCGAATACCCTCCGTGTTGGGGTGTGCCCTCCGCTACCGTCTGAGCTGGGTTTTGACATACGGCACCCTCTGTGCTGAGGTGTTGCCTACGGTACCCTCAAAGTAGGTGTTTAGCCTCTTGGGTTGTGGCATCTGGTATCTTCCGAGTTGGAGAGTGGCAAATGGTACCTTCAAGGCACCCTTGGAGTTTGGGTGTGGCCTTCAGATACCTTCCGAGTTGGCGTGTGGCTTCCGGTACCCTCTGAATTGGGATGTGGCATCCCTTACCCTACCATTTGGGGTGTGGACTCCGGGCACACTCCGAATTGGGATGTGGCCTCCGGGTACCCTCCACGTTGGGGTGTGGCCTCCGGTACCCTCCGAGCTGGGATTTGGCCTCCGATACCCTCCGAGCTGAGGTGTTTCCTATGGTACACTCTGAGTTGGGGTGTGGCCTCTGGTACTATCTGAGTTGGGGTGTGGCCTAAGGTACCTTCAGAGTTGGGGTGTAGAATCTGGTACCCTCCGAGTTGGGGTGTGGCCTCTGGTACCCTCCGAGTTGGAATGTGGCCTCTGGTACCCTCCGAGTTGGCGTCTGGCCTCCGGGTACCCTCTGTGCTCTTGGTATGGCCTCAGGGTACCCTCCGTATTGGGGTGTGCCTTCTGCTACCTTCTGAGCTGGGTTTTGACATCCGGTACCCTCCGAGCTGAGGTGTTGCCTATGGTGCACAAAAAGTTGGTGTAGCCTCTTGGGGTGTGGCCTCCAGTACCCAGTTGATGTGTAGCATCTTGGGGTTTGGCATCCGGTACCCTCCGATTTGGAGTGTGGCAACCGGTACCTTCCAGGCACCTTTGGAGTTTGGGTGTGGCCTTCAGGTACCCTCCGAGTTGGCGTGTAGCCTCCGATACCCTCCGAATTTGGATGTGGCATCCCTTACCCTACCATTTGGGGTGTGAACTCCTGGCACCCTCCGAATTGGGATGTGGCCTCCGGATACCCTCCGCGTTGGGGTGTAGCCTCCGCTACCCTCCGCGCTGGGGTTTGGCCTCCGATACCCTCCGAGCTGAGGTGTTTCCTACGGTACACTCTGAGTTTGGGTGTGGCCTCTGGTACTATCAGGGTTGGGGTGTGGCTGCTGGTACCCTCCGAGTTGGGGTGTGGCCTAAGGTACCCTCCAAGTTGGGGCGTGGCCTCTGGTACCCTCCAAGTTGGCGTGTGGCCTCTGGTACCCTCCGCGTTGGGGTTTGGCCTCCAATACCCTCCAAGCTGAGGTGTTGCCTATGATACCCTCTCATTTGGCGTGTGGCCTCTGGTACGCTCTAAGTTGGGGTGCGGCCTACGGTACCCTCCGAGTTGGGGTGTGGCCTCTGGTACCTTCCGAGTTGGGGTGTGTCATCCAGTACCCTCCAAGTTGAGGTGTGGCCTCTGGTAAACTCCGAGTTGGGGTGTGGCCTCTGGTACCCCCCGAGTTGGTATATGGCCTCAAGGTAAGGTACCCTCCGTGTGTTTGGTGTGGCCTCCAGGTACCCTCCGTGTTGGGGTGTGTCGTCTGCTACCTTCTGAGCTGGGTTTTGACCTCTGGTACCCTCCGTGCTGAGGTGTTGCCTACGATACCCTCAAAATTGGTGTGTAGCCTCTTGGGGTGTGGCCTCTGGCACCCTCCGAGTTGGGGTGTGGCCTCCTAGTATCTCCCAAATTGGGGTGTGGACTCTGAATATCATCAGAGTTGGGGTGTGGCTTATGGGACCCTCTGAGTTGGGGTGTGGTCTCCTGTACCCTCAAAGTTTGTATGTAGCCTCTTGGGGTGTGGCTTCTGGTACCCTCCAAGTTGGGGTGTGGCCTCCAGTACCCAATTGGTGTGTAGCCTCTTGGGGTGTGGCATCCGGTACCCTCCGAGTTGGGGTGTGGCCTACAGTACCCTACGAGTTTGGGTGTGGCAACCAGTACCTTCCAGTCACCCTCAGAGTTTGGGTGTGGCCTTCAGATACCCTCCGAGATGGCGTGGGGCCCCTGAGTACCCTCAGTGTTTTTGGTGTGGCCTCCAGGTACCCTCCATGTTGGGGTGTGCCCTCCGCTACCTTCTGAGCTGGGTTTGGACCTTCTGTACCCTCTGAGCTGAGGTGTTGCCTACGGTACCCTCCAAGTTGGGGTGTGGTCTACGGTACCCTCCAAGTTGGGGTGTGGCCTCTGGTACCCTCCAAGTTGGGGTGTGTCATCCGGTACCCTCCGAGTTGAGGTGTGGCTTCTGGTACCCTCCGAGTTGGGGTGTGGCCTCTGGTACCCTCCGAGTTGGCATGTGGCCTCCGGGTACCCTCCGTGTGTTTACTGTGGCCTTCGGGTACCCTCCGTGTTGGGGTGTGCCCTCCGCTACCTTCTGAGCTGGGTTTTGACCTCCGGTACCCTCTGAGCTGAGGTGTTGCCAACGGTACCCTCAAAGTTGGTGTGCAGCCTCTTGGGGTGTGGCCTCTGGCACCCTCCGAGTTGAGGTGTCGCCTCCAGTACCCAGTTGGTGTGTAGCCTCTTGGGGTGTGACCTCCAGTACCCTACGAGTTTGGGTGTGGCAACCAGTACCTTCCAGGCACCCTCACAGTTTGGGTGTGGCCTTTAGATACCCTCCAAGATGGCGTATGGCCCCAGGGTACCGTCCGTATTGGGGTGTGCCTTCTGCTACCATCTGAGCTGGGTTTTGACATCCGATACCCTCCGAGCTGAGGTGTTGCCTATGGTACACAAAAAATTGGTGTAGCCTCTTGGGGTGTGGCCTCCAGTACCCAGTTGATGTGTAGCATCTTGGGGTTTGGCATCCAGTACCCTCCGATTTGGAGTGTGGCAACAGGTACCTTCCTGGCACCTTTGGAGTTTGGGTGTGGCCTTCAGGTACCCTCCGAGTTGGCGTGTGGCCTACGATACCCTCCGAATTTGGATGTGGCATCCCGTACCCTACCATTTGGGATGTGGCCTCCGGATACCCTCCGTGTTGGGGTGTGGCCTCCGCTACCCTCCACGCTGGGGTTTGGCCTCCGATACCCTCCGAGCTGAGGTGTTTCCTATGGTACACTCTGAGTTTGGGTGTGGCCTCTGGTACTATCAGAGTTGGGGTGTGGCTGCTGGTACCCTCCGAGTTGGGGTGTGGCCTAAGGTACCCTCCGAGTTGGGGTGTGGCCTCTGGTACCCTCCGTGTTGGGGTTTGGCCTCCGATACCCTCCAAGCTGAGGTGTTGCCTACGGTACCCTCTCAGTTGGCGTGTGGCCTCTGGTACGCTCTGAGTTGGGGTGTGGCCTACCGGACCCTCCGAGTTGGGGTGTGGCCTCTGGTACCTTCCGAGTTGGGGTGTGTCATCCAGTACCCTCCAAGTTGAGGTGTGACCTCTGGTAAACTCCGAGTTGGGGTGTGGCCTCTGGTAACCCCGAGTTGGCATGTGGCCTCAAGGTAAGGAACCCTCCGTGTGTTTGGTGTGGCCTCCGGGTACCCTCCTGTTATGATCCGGTGACCTTGGAGCTGCATGAGAACTTTCACTGGAGAAAGTGGCCACTATACTGACCGCAAACCTAAACTTAACACCTAGAACTAGAAGTAGCCGTGGAGTGTACCTAACACACCTAGACACCTCGTCACAGCCGGAGGACTAAATATCCCTAAAGATGGAAATCGGAATACTGTCTTGCCTCAGAGAAAATCCCCAAAGGATAGACAGCCCCCCACAAATATTGGCGGTGAGTCGGAGAGGAAAAAACATACACAGGCAGAAAAAACAGGATTTAGCACAGGAGGCCACTCTAGCTAGATAGGACAGGATAGGACAGAGTTCTGTGCGGTCAGTATTAAAACCCTTCAAAAAACCACAGCGGAATATACAAAAAACCTCCTACATCTAAATAAAGATGTAGGCGCGTATATCTGCAACTCCAGTGAAACCAATCATACTGAGAAAACACAAACACAGTCTAATATGGACAAAAGAAAAAACAAACGAATAGTACTGAAAATAAGCATACTGCATGTGTGCCACAGGAAAAGAAACAAACACTTATCTTCGCTGAACTGGCAGATAAGCAGGAGAGGCCAGGCTGAGATCCAACACTTCCAGAGAAACATTGACAACTGGAAAGGGCTAATGAATCCTGCACACTTAAATATCCCAGTCAGAACAGCAATTAGCAGATACACCTGGCCAGGACTGTGACTCAGAGACAACTGCATTCCCAGCTACAACCACTGGAGGGAACCCAAGAGCAGAATTCACAACAGTACCCCCCCCCCCTTGAGGAGGGGTCACCGAACCCTCACCAGGACCTCCAGGATGATCAGGATGAGCCAGATGAAAGGCACGGACCAAATCAGCAGCATGGACATCAGAGGCAAAAACCCAAGAATTATCCTCCTGGCCATAACCCTTCCATTTGACAAGGTACTGAGGCTTCCGCCTCGAAAAACGGGAATCACCCTCCGTGTGTTTGGTGTGGCCTACGGGTACCCTCCGTGTGTTTGGTGTGGCCTCTGGGCACCCTCCATGTTCTGAGCTGGGTTTTGACATCAAGTACTCTCCGAGCTGAGGTGTTGCCTACGGTACCCTCAAAGTTGGTGTGTAGCCTCTTGGGGTGTGGCCTCTGGCACAGTTCGTGTTTAGCCTCTTGGGGGTGTGGCATCCGGTTCCTTCCAAGTTTGAGTGTGGCAACCGATACTTTCCAGGCACCCTTGGAGTTTGGGTGTGGCCTTCAGATACCCTCCGAGTTGAGGTGTGGCCCCTGGTAGCCTTCGAGTTGGGGTGTGGCCTCTGGTACCCTTTGAGTTGGCATGAGGCCTCCGGGTACCCTCCGTGTGTTTGGTGTGGTCTCCGGGTACCTTCCATGTGTTTGGTGTGGCGTCCAGGTACCCTCCCCTCCGTGTTGGGGTGTGCCCTCCGCTACCTTCTGAGCTGGGTTTTGACCTCCGGTACCCTCCGAGCTGAGATGTTGCCTTCGGTACTCTCAAAGTTGGTGTGTAGCCTCTTGGGGTATGGCCTCTGGCACCCTCCGAGTTGGGGTGTGGCCTCCAGTACCCTGCTAGTTTGCAGCCTCTTGGGGTGTGGCATCTGGTTCCCTCCCAGTTGGAGTCTATCAACTGATACCTTCCAGGCACCCTTGGAGTTTGGGTGTGGCCTTTAGATACCCTCCGAGTTGGGGTGTAGCCTACGGTACCCTCCGAGTTGGGGTGTGGACTCTGGTACCCTCCGATTTGGGGAGTTGCCTCAGGTACCCTTCGAACTGTGGAGTGGTATCCGGTAACCTACGAATTGGGGTGTGGCCTCTGAGTATTCTCCAAATTGGGTTGTGGTCCCTGAATATCTTCAGAGTTGGGGTGTGGCTTATGGTATCCTCTGAGTTGGGGTGTGGTCTCCGGTACCCTCAAAGTTTGTGTATAGCCTCTTGGGGTGTGGCCTCCAGTATCCTCCGAGTTGGGGTGTGGCAACCGCTACCTTCCAGGCACCCTCAGAGTTTGGGTGTGGCCTTCAGATACCCTCCGAGTTGGCGTGTGGCCTCCAGGTTCCCTCTGTGTCTTTGGTGTGGCCTCAGGGTACCCTCCGGGTTGGGGTGTTCCCTCCGCTACCTTCTGAGCTAGGTTTTGACATCCGGTATCCTTAGAGCTGAGGTGTTGCCTACGGTACTCTCAAAGTTGGTGTGTAGCCTCTTGGGGTATGGCCTCTGGCACCCTCCGAGTTGGGGTGTGGCCTCCAGTACCCTGCTAGTTTGTAGCCTCTTGGGGTGTGGCATCTGGTTCCCTCCCAGTTGGAGTCTATCAACTGATACCTTCCAGGCACCCTTGGAGTTTGGGTGTGGCCTTTAGATACCCTCCGAGTTGGGGTGTAGCCTACGGTACCCTCCGAGTTGGGGTGTGGACTCTGGTACCCTCCGATTTGGGGAGTTGCCTCAGGTACCCTTCGAACTGTGGAGTGGTATCCGGTAACCTACGAATTGGGGTGTGGCCTCTGAGTATTCTCCAAATTGGGTTGTGGTCCCTGAATATCTTCAGAGTTGGGGTGTGGCTTATGGTATCCTCTGAGTTGGGGTGTGGTCTCCGGTACCCTCAAAGTTTGTGTATAGCCTCTTGGGGTGTGGCCTCCAGTATCCTCCGAGTTGGGGTGTGGCAACCGCTACCTTCCAGGCACCCTCAGAGTTTGGGTGTGGCCTTCAGATACCCTCCGAGTTGGCGTGTGGCCTCCAGGTTCCCTCTGTGTCTTTGGTGTGGCCTCAGGGTACCCTCCGGGTTGGGGTGTTCCCTCCGCTACCTTCTGAGCTGGGTTTTGACATCCGGTACCCTTAGAGCTGAGGTGTTGCCTACGGTACCCTCAAAGTTGGTGTGTAGCCTCTTGGGGTGTGGCCTCTGGCACCCTCCAAGTTGGGGTGTGGCCTCCAGTACCCAGTTGATGTGTAGCCTCTTGGGGTGTGGCATCCGGTACCCTCCGAGTTGGAGTGTGGCAAACGGTACCTTAAAGGCACCCTTGGAGTTTCGGTGTGGCCTTCAAATACCCTCCGAGTTGGCATGTGGCCTCTGGTACCCTCCGTATTTTGATGTGGCATCCCGTACCCTACCATTTGTGGTGTCGCCTTCGGGCACCCTCCGAATTGGGATGTGGCCTCCGGGTACCCTCCAAGTTGGGGTGTGGCCTCCGCTACCCTCCGAGCTGGGGTTTGGCCTCCGATAACCTCCGAGCTGAGGTGTTGCCTACAGTACCCTCCGAGTTGGGGTGTGGCCTCTAGTACCCTCCAAGTTGGGGTGTTGCCTACGGTACCCTCAGAGTTGGTGTGTGGCCTCTGTGTACCCTCCGTGTTTTTGGTATGGCCTCAGGGTACCCTCCGTGTTGGGGTGTGCCCTCCACTACCTTCTGAGCTGGGTTTTGACATCCGGTACCCTCCGAGCTGAGGTGTTGCCTACGGTATAATCAAAGTTGGTGTGTAGCCTCTTGGGGTGTGGCCTCTGGCACCCTCCTATTTGGGGTGTGGCCTCCAGTTCCCAGTTAATGTGTAGCCTCTTGGGGTGTGGCATCTGGTACCCTCTGAGTTAGAGTGTGGCCTCTGGTATCGTCTGAGCTGAGGTGTTGCCTACGGTACCCTGTGTCTTGGGGTGTGGACTCTGGTACCCTCCGACTTGGGGTGTGGACAATGGGACCCATCGAGTTGGGGTGTGGCCTACGGTACCCTCCAAGTTTGGTTGTGGCCTCTGGTAGCCTCCGAGCTGGGATGCAGCGTCCGATACCCTCCGAGTTGGGGTGTTGCCTCCGTTACCCTCCGAATTGTGTGGCCTCTGGTACCCTCCAAAATGGGGTGTGGCCTCTTAGTATCCCCCAAATTGGGGTGTGGTCTCTGAATATCTTCAGAGTTGGGGTGTGGCTTACGGGACTTTCTGAGTTGGGGTGTGGTCTCCTGTACCCTTAAAATTTGTGTGTAGCCTCTTGGGGTGTGGCCTCTGGCACCCTCCGAGTTGGGGTGTGGCATCAAGTACCCAGTTGATGTGTAGCCTCTTGGGGTGTGGCATCCGGAACCCTCCGAATTGGGGTGTGGCCTCCAGTACCCTCCTGTTACAGAACCCCCCAGCACCAAGAATGTTATACAGTATATGTATGTATAATAGTTTCCATGTGAAATGCATCAGTCCACAGGCTGCGCCCCTGGACAAGATATTCTCTTTCTGACCTCCCTCCACCTTTGTAATTCTCACAGTAAATAGCGGCAGGCTCCGGCCCCCTGCGGCTATTGTAATGTATGTCTGGCCAGCTGTTTTCCTATTGGCCTGTCCTGTGTATCTGTGTTATATATTCTGTGTGCTGAAAATAAAGTGTGTTCTTTTAGACTGGAAATACGTGGGGTAGCAGTCAGCTTTTATATGCTCCCACGTAACCAAGGAATTCCAGCCAGCATCCTTCATTCAGAATCCAGCAAAAGCAGCGTGGACCTCCTGAAACATGGGGTGGTACTGAAAGAGGTACCCCAGCTTGTTAGACCCCGTTACACTGGTGGCAGACAGTGGGATCTGATACCCCTTCTACAGGAGGAAAGGAATGAATGGAAGACAACTACCAGAAGTTAAAGAGGACTACATTAAAAGATCTGGTGGAAGCCCGAGGGTTAATCACCAGCAACAAAACAAAAGCGGATTTGATAGCAGCCATCATGGAACACGACAGTGCAGCGCCCCCCAATGTGAACGTGGAGGAGACTGAATTCCAGAGGGAGGTAAAGAACAGACTGGCGTTCTATGGCCCAAACCCTGCAGTAGAGATCATACGAGAGGTGATGGCTGATGTGCGTACTGATCTGAAGGAAAAGATGGCCGAGCGGACCAGGATAGAGCTTGCCAAGATGGAGATGGCAGAACGGACCAAAGTGGAACTGGCCAAGATGGAGATGGCAGAGCAGAGAGAGGAGAGTCAGCGAGCAAGGGGAGCTCTGGCTTCCGCCCAGGTACCTTCAACAGTAAGCCACAAAAAGATCCAGTATAATACCTTCCGACAGTTGGGGGAGGCAGAGGAAGACATTGATGGCTTTCTGCAGGACTTTGAGTGGCAGTGTGCCCTTCATCAAGTGAAGCCGGAGGAACGGGTTCAGATTCTGGCCAGCAAGCTGACAGGCCGGGCAGCGGACGCCTATCGCACGGTACCTGATGAGGACTGTATGGACTATGAGCGGATCAAAGAAGTGATCTTGGCCCGGTATGCGCTGACACCAGAGGCATACCGCCAAAAGTTCCGCGGACTTATAAAACAAGTAACCGATATCCACGCTGAATGGGCCTGTAAATTACGGCGGTCACTGCTACAGTGGGTACAAGGAAGCCAAGCAACCACTAAGGAGGACATCATCCAGCTCTTCTTGTTAGAACAATTCTTTAATGGACTAAACCCCAAGACACAGAAATGGCTTCGTGACAGGCGGCCAATGACTCTTGAGGAAGCTGCTCGTCTGGCCGATGAATATCATGACGCCAGGAGGCCTCAGTTGTCAGGATCAAAGATGGTCACTAGGGGTCGGCCCATGGACCTGGAGGGCCCCAAACCACCGAAGATTGTAGGGGGACCAGCTAGAAACCCGGCCTACCACAGTTCCCCTGGGGCGTGATGCCACACCTGCCGTCAGCTGGGCCACCTGCAAAGACAATGTCCCAACCGGACTCAGCATACCCAGTGGCCAAAGGTGGGAACAGCTACCTTATGCCGTGCCGCTGTACACTGCTACCAAGGTGAAGCCGACCCGGCATTGGGGGCTACAACTAACCAAGGGGTGGAAGACATGGAGGAAGTGCTGCATGAAGTAGACCCCGTGCAGGCAGCCCGGGCAGATAATCGACAACAGCATCGACAGGTCGTGTGGGTTAATGGGAAATGCATGCCGGGAATAAGAGATTCCGGA
The DNA here is from genome assembly GCF_032444005.1 of Ranitomeya imitator. NCBI lineage: Eukaryota > Metazoa > Chordata > Amphibia > Anura > Dendrobatidae > Ranitomeya > Ranitomeya imitator. The sequence goes on along the minus strand of NC_091285.1, from coordinate 313,629,273 downwards.
GCAACTTTGACCCTTGTAAAGCCTCATCTCGTCTGGGACCAAGAGAAGACGGACCGGACAGTGGCAGTCTGTGTAGCGGGGGGAGCCATACATCGACTGCCCACTGCCAGGATTCACCTGAACTGGGGAGTTGGGGATGGCCTTGTTGAGGTCGGCTTGATGGAGGATTTGCCTGCAGACGTTTTGCTGGGAAATGACTTGAGGCCCATGTTGTCTGCCTTCTCCGTTGCCCCTCTGGCTGAAACATATCATGTGACCACCCGGAGACAAGCTCGAGCTGCGGAGGCGGAATCACACTCAGAGGAGGCCCAGGTAAGACATCCCAGCCCTACACGTATTCCCATAGCCAGACACATTTCTTGGGCCACCCCAGATGAATTTAAGAGGGAGTTACTTGAGGATCCTTCATTGGAGGGATATCGTGGGAAGGCACAGGAGGGGAGAGGGGTACTGGAAGGGGAACAGTTTATATGGAAGCAGGGACTCCTCTACCGGATCACAAAGCAGCACCACACAGGGACGAGCCTCACTATAAAACGACAGCTGGTAGTTCTCAAGAAGTATAGGCAGGAGTTACTGCGAATCTCTCATGACATACCCTTGGCCGGGCACTTCGGCGTCAGTCGCACCAGGCATCGTCTGACACAAAACTTCTTTTGGCCGGGGGTAACCTATGATGTTCGTCAATACTGCCAGACCTGTGACAGTTGCCAGCGCATTGGCAAGAGGGGAGATCAATGCCAGGCCAAATTACGCCCCCTCCCCATTGTGGAGGAACCATTTAGCCCAGTAGCAGTCGATCTGATAGGGCCATTAGCCAAACCCAGTCCGTCAGGGAAAAGGTATATATTGACAGTGGTAGATTATGCCACACGGTATCCAGAGGCGGTTGCGTTACCTAACATACTGGCAGAGACGGTGGCGGCTGCCTTGCTCCAGGTTTTCTCACGGGTTGGATTTCCCCGGGAGATTATCTCAGACCAGGGTACCCAGTTTACAGCAGAGGTGACCAACCAACTGTGGAAGCTGTGCAGAGTAAAGTCCATAAGAAGCGCCATGTACCACCCGCAAACCAATAGGTTGGGTGAACGCTTTAATGGGACGTTAAAACAACTCATTGGGACTTTTACCAGGACCTACAGGGACTGGGAGAAATTCTTGCCTCACCTCCTGTTTGCCTATCGAGAAGTGCCCCAAGAATCCATGGGGTTCTCCCCATTCGAACTGGTATACGGGAGACGGGTAAGGGGACCCCTAGACTTAGTGCTAGAACACTGGGAAGGGGAGGGCACCATAGAAGGGGTACCTATTGTACCCTATGTGCTGGGATTCCGGGACCGCCTACAGGAGCAGACTCAGGCTGTACATGGGAACATGCAGGTGGCCCAGTGGCGCCAGCGCGTATGGTACGATCGGAGGGCCAGAGAGCGCACCTTGGGAATAGGGCAGAAGGTCCTGGTGTTAGAGCCCACTAGGCAGGACAAGTTCCAAGCTGCATGGCAGGGGCCCTACCAGGTAGTGGGGAAAATAGCCGACACCACCTATAATGTCACCGATTGTGACGACCCCAGGGTTATCCGCATGTTCCACGTGAATATGCTGAAGCCCTATCGGGAGCGCCCTGAAGAGGTAGTGGCCATCTGTGCACCTGAAGCAGAGAATTTAGCCGGACTTCCCTTGCCTGATGTCTTAGGGGAGAGGACTCAGTCTAAAACATGGGACCAGGTACACTGAGGTGAAGACTTAGGTCCCCGGGAGAGACAGCAGGCGGAGGAGTTGTTGAGGCAGCGACAGAGGATGCTTTCGGGGAAACCCGGATACACTCACCTGGCACAACACAAGGTTGAGACCCAGGATCAGACCCCCCTGCGACAACCCCCCTTCCGCGTCCCTGAGTCTGTACGAGAAGGGATGCAACAAGAGATACAAGAGATGTTGCGTTTAGGGGTCATTGAAGAGTCAGATAGTCCCTGGGCATCCCCCGTAGTGTTAGTGCCCAAGAAGGATGGGACTACATGGTTTTGTGTAGACTATCGTAAGCTCAATGAGAAAACAGTGATGGATGCGTATCCCATGCCGCGTGTGGATGACTTGTTAGACCGGCTGGCAGGGGCAAAGTATTTGACCACCATCGATCTATGCAAAGGCTACTGGCAGATTCCCCTTAGTCCTGATGCTATTCCCAAGTCGGCATTTGTCACCCCGTTTGGCTTATTCAAGTTTCGAGTTATGCCATTCGGGATGAAGACTGCCCCAGCGACCTTCCAGAGGCTGGCTGACCGGCTTCTGGATGGTCTCCAGGACTATGCGTGTGCCTACCTGGATGACATAGCCATTTAAAGCGTGACATGGGAAGAGCATCTAAATCACCTAGAGACAGTATTGGACAGGATCCACAAGGCGGGAATCACCCTGAAACCAAACAAGTGTCACGTGGGCAAAGCAGAGGTTCAGTACTTAGGGCATTGGGTGGGAACTGGGAAACAGAGACCAGAACCAGCCAAGATTGAGGCCATAGCCAAATGGCCCACCCCACGCACTAAAACCCAGGTCTTGGCGTTTCTACGGACAGCGAGGTATTACAGGAAATTCGTTCCCATTACATTAGTGTAGCCAAGCCCCTCACTGATCTGACCCGTAAGAACCAACCCCGCCAGGTAACCTGGACCCCAGAGTGTGAGGAAGCCTTCCGCCAGCTAAAGGACGCCCTCACCAATACCCCTGTATTGGCCGCACCCGATCCAACTAAACGTTTCCTGGTCCATACAGACGCTTCTATGTTTGGATTGGGGGCAGTACTGAGCCAAGTCGGGCCGGACGGCCAAGAACACTCGATAGCTTACCTGAGTCGGAAACTACTGCCCCGTGAAGTGAGCTATGCGGCCATCGAGAAGGAGTGCCTGGCAATAGTATGGGCACTCAAAAAGTTACAACCATATTTGTATGGACGACAGTTTTCCCTCCTAACGGACCATAATCCCCTAGTCTGGCTTAATCGGGTCTCCGGAGACAACGCCAGATTACTGCGGTGGAGTTTAGCCCTACAACCTCTGGACTTCACCATCCACTACAGACCCGGCAAACAAAACGGTAACGCCGATGGACTAAATCGACAAACGGAACTCGTACCAACCCCATAAACTTCGGTCATCCCCAAACCGATCCGTTAAGGATCAGACTGTGTATGCCGATGATGTCGCTGAAAAGGGGAGCCGTGTTACAGAACCCCCCAGCACCAAGAATGTTATGCAGTATATGTATGTATAATAGTTTCCATGTGAAATGCATCAGTCCACAGGCTGCGCCCCTGGACAAGATATTCTCTTTCTGACCTCCCCCCACCTTTGTAATTCCCACAGTAAATAGCGGCAGGCTCCGGCCCCCTGCGGCTATTGTAATGTATGTCTGGCCAGCTGTTTTCCTATTGCCTGTCCTGTGTACCTGTGTTATATATTCTGTGTGCTGAAAATAAAGTGTGTTCTTTTAGACTGGAAATACGTGGGATAGCATTCAGCTTTTATATGCTCTCACGTAACCAAGGAATTCCAGCCAGCATCCTTCATTCAGAATCCAGCAAAAGCAGCTTGGACCTCCCGAAACATGGGGTGGTACTGAAAGAGGTACCCCAGCTTGTTAGACCCCGTTACACCTCCGAGTTGGGGTGTGGCAACCAGTACCTTCCAGGCACCCTCAGAATTTGGATGTGGCCTTCAGATACCCTCCGATTTTGCGTGTGTCCTCCGGGTACCCTCCGTGCTTTTGGAGTGGCCTCAGGGTACCCTCCGTGTTGGGGTGTGGCCTCTGCTACCTTCTGAGCTGGGTTTTGTCCTTTGGCACCCTCCAAGCTGAGGTGTTGCCTACGATACCCTCAAAGTTGGTGTGTAGCCTCTTGGGGTGTGGCCTCTGGCACCCTCCGAGATGGGGTGTGGCCTCCAGTACCCAGTTGATGTGTAGCCTCTTGGGGTGTGGCATCCGGTACCCTCTGAGTTGGAGTGTGGCAACCGATACCTTCCAGGCACGCTTGGAGTTTGGGTGTGGCCTTCAGATACCCTACGAGTAGGGGTGTGGCCTACGGTACCCTCTGAGTAGGGGTGTGGCCTCTGGTATCCTCTGAGCTGAGGTGTTGCCTACGGTACCCTCCAACTTGGGGTGTGGACTCTGGTACCCTCCGACTTGGGGTGTGTACTCTGGTACCCATTGAGTTGGGGTGTGGCCTCTAGGTACCCTCCGCTTTGGGGTTTGGCCTCCGATACCCTCCGAACTGAGGTGTTGCCTACGGTACCCTCTCAGTTGGGGTGTGGCCTACGGTACCCTCCGAGTTGGGGTGTGGGCTCTGGTACCCTCTGAGTTGGGATGTGTCATCCAGTACCATCTGAGTTGAGGTGTGGCCTCTGGTACCCTCCGAGTTGGCATGAGGCCTCCGGCTACCCTCCGTGTGTTTGGTGTGGTGTTGTGAATTCTGTGGCAGAGTTCACTCCTGTGGTCACAAGTGGTACTTCGGCTGATTCTCTCTGGGAGCTTCCGTTTGTGGAGGAAAGTGGTACTGCAGCTTCTGAGTTTCCTCCCTCAGGTGATCTGGTGAGGTCGTTAGCTGCTTCTCTACTTAACTCCACCTGATGCTTTGATCCATGCTTCCTGTCAATGTTCCAGTGTTGGACTTGTGTTTCTCTGGATCATTCCTGTGGCCTGCTGCTCTGCATAGCTAAGTGCTTCTTTGCTATTTGTTGCTATTTTTTCTGTCCAGCTTGTCTATTTGTTTTGCTGGAAGCTCTGGGACGCAAAGGGTGTACCTCCGTGCCGTTAGTTCGGTACGGAGGGTCTTTTTGCCCCCTTTGCGTGGTTTTCTTTAGGGTTTTGTGTAGACCGCAAAGTTATCTTTCCTATCCTCGTTCTGTCTAGAATATCGGGCCTCACTTTGCTGAATCTATTTCATCCCTACGTTTGTCTTTTCATCTTACTCACAGTCATTATATGTGGGGGGCTGCGTTTTCCTTTGGGTTATTTCTCTGAGGCAAGGTAGGCTTATTTTTCTATCTTCAGGCTAGTTAGTTTCTCAGGCTGTGCCGAGTTGCATAGGGAGCGTTAGGCGCAATCCACAGCTGCCACTAGTTGTGTTTGGAGAGGATCAGGAATTGCGGTCTACAGAGTTTCCACGTCTCAGAGCTCGTTCTATTATTTTGGGTTATTGTCAGATCACTGTATGTGCTCTGATCCCTATGTACATTGTGTTACTGAATTGCCTATCATAACAGTACAGGAAGCCAAAAGTACTAATGATTCTCAATAGAGGGAAAAAAGAAGTTCTGAGACCATTTTTTTTCCTTTGCACTGTGATTTGTCTTTTTTTTCCCCTAGACATTTGGGTGGTTCAGGACACAGGTGTTACAATGGACATTAAAGGTCTGTCTTCATGTGTAGATCAGCTCACGGCAAGAGTTCAAGATATTAAAAATTTTGTGGTTCAGAATTCTTTGTTAGAACTGAGAATTCCTATTCCAGATTTGTTTTTTGGAGATAGAACTAAATTTCTGAGTTTCAAGAATAATTGTAAACTGTTTCTGGCTTTGAAACCTCGCTCCTCTGGTGACCCAGCGCAACAGGTTAGGATCGTCATTTCTTTTTTGCGTGGCGACCCTCAGGACTGGGCATTTTCTCTTGCGTCAGGAGATCCTGCATTGAGTGATATCGATGCGTTTTTCCTGGCGCTTGGATTGCTGTACGATGAGCCTAATTCAGTAGATCAGGCAGAAAAAAATTTGCTGGCTCTTTGTCAGGCTCAGGATGAGATAGAGCTATATTGCCAGAAATTTAGAAAATGGTCCGTGCTCACTCAATGGAATGAATCTGCGCTTGCAGCCATTTTCAGAAAGGGTCTCTCTGAAGCCATTAAGGATGTCATGGTGGGATTTCCTATGCCCGCTGGTTTGAATGAGTCTATGTCTTTGGCCATTCAGATCGGTCGACGCTTGCGTGAGCGTAAATCTGTGTACCATTTGGCGGTATTACCTGAGATTAAACCTGAGCCTATGCAGTGCGATAGGACTATGACCAGAGTTGAACGGCAAGAACACAGACGTCTGAATGGGCTGTGTTTCTACTGTGGTGATTTCACTCATGCTATCTCTGATTGTCCTAAGCGCACTAAGCGGTTCGCTAGGTCTGCCGCCATTGGTACTGTACAGTCAAAATTTCTTCTGTCCGTTACCTTGATATGCTCCTTGTCGTCGTATTCTGTCATGGCGTTTGTGGATTCAGGCGCTGCCCTGAATTTGATGGACTTGGATTATGCTAAACGTTGTGGGTTTTTATTGGAGCCCTTGCAGTGTCCTATTCCATTGAGAGGAATTGATGCTACACCTTTGGCCAAGAATAAGCCTCAATACTGGACCCAGCTGACCATGTGCATGGCTCCTGCACATCAGGAGGTTATTCGCTTTCTGGTGTTGCATAATCTGCATGATGTGGTCGTGTTGGGGTTGCCATGGCTACAAGCCCATAATCCAGTATTGGATTGGAATTCCATGTTGGTGTCCAGCTGCGGTTGTCAGGGGGTACATGGTGATGTTCCATTTCTGTCAATTTCGTCATCCACCCCTTCTGAGGTTCCAGAGTTCTTGTCTGATTACCGGGATGTATTTGATGAGCCCAAGTCCGATGCCCTGCCTCCGCATAGGGATTGTGATTGTCAATTTGATTCCTGGTAGTAAATTCCCAAAAGGTCGACTGTTTAATTTATCCGTGCCTGAGCACACCGCTATGCGTAGTTATGTGAAGGAATCCCTGGAGAAGGGGCATATTCGCCCGTCTTCGTCGCCATTAGGAGCAGGGTTCTTTTTTGTAGCCAAGAAGGATGGTTCGCTGAGACCGTGTATAGATTACCGCCTTCTTAATAAGATCACTGTTAAATTTCAGTACCCCTTGCCATTGTTATCTGACTTGTTTGCTCGGATTAAGGGGGCTAGTTGGTTCACTAAGATAGATCTTCGTGGTGCGTATAATCTGGTGAGAATCAGGCAAGGCGATGAATGGAAAACTGCATTTAATACGCCCGAGGGTCATTTTGAGTATCTAGTGATGCCGTTCGGACTTGCCAATGCTCCATCAGTGTTTCAATCCTTTATGCATGACATCTTCCGTGAGTACCTGGATAAATTCCTGATTGTGTACTTGGATGACATTTTGATCTTCTCGGATGATTGGGAGTCTCATGTGAAGCAGGTCAGAACGGTTTTTCAGGTCCTGCGTGCTAATTCTTTGTTTGTGAAGGGATCAAAGTGTCTCTTTGGTGTGCAGAAGGTTTCATTTTTGGGGTTCATCTTTTCCCCTTCTACTATCGAGATGGATCCGGTTAAGGTCCAAGCCATCCATGATTGGACTCAGCCGACATCTCTGAAAAGTCTGCAAAAGTTCCTGGGCTTTGCTAATTTTTATCGTCGCTTCATCTGCAATTTTTCTAGTGTTGCCAAACCATTGACCGATTTGACCAAGAAGGGTGCTGATTTGGTCAATTGGTCTTCTGCTGCTGTGGAAGCTTTTCAAGAGTTGAAGCGTCGTTTTTCTTCTGCCCCTGTGTTGTGTCAACCAGATGTTTCTCTTCCGTTCCAGGTCGAGGTTGATGCTTCTGAGATTGGAGCAGGGGCTGTTTTATCACAGAGAGGTTCTGGTTGCTCAGTGATGAAACCATGCGCTTTCTTTTCCAGGAAGTTTTCGCCTGCTGAGCGAAATTATGATGTGGGCAACCGAGAGTTGCTGGCCATGAAGTGGGCATTCGAGGAGTGGCGTCATTGGCTTGAAGGAGCTAAGCATCGCGTGGTGGTATTGACTGATCATAAGAACTTGACTTATCTCGAGTCTGCCAAGCGCTTGAATCCTAGACAAGCTCGTTGGTCGTTGTTTTTTGCCCGTTTTGACTTTGTGATTTCGTACCTTCCGGGCTCTAAAAATGTGAAGGCGGATGCTCTGTCTAGGAGTTTTGTGCCCGACTCTCCGGGTTTATCTGAGCCGGCGGGTATCCTCAAGGAAGGAGTAATTGTGTCTGCCATCTCCCCTGATTTGCGGCGGGTGCTGCAAAAATTTCAGGCTAATAAACCTGATCGTTGCCCAGCGGAGAAACTGTTTGTCCCTGATAGGTGGACGAATAGAGTTATCTCTGAACTTCATTGTTCGGTGTTGGCTGGTCATCCTGGAATCTTTGGTACCAGAGAGTTAGTGGCTAGATCCTTTTGGTGGCCCTCTCTGTCGCGGGATGTGTGTACTTTTGTGCAGTCCTGTGGGATTTGTGCTCGGGCTAAGCCCTGCTGTTCTCGTGCCAGTGGGTTGCTTTTGCCCTTGCCGGTCCCGAAGAGGCCTTGGACACATATCTCTATGGATTTTATTTCTGACCTTCCCGTTTCTCAAAAGATGTCAGTCATTTGGGTGGTCTGTGATCGCTTTTCTAAGATGGTCCATCTGGTACCCTTGTCTAAATTGCCTTCCTCCTCTGATTTGGTGCCTTTGTTCTTCCAGCATGTGGTTCGTTTGCATGGCATTCCAGAGAATATTGTTTCTGACAGAGGTTCCCAGTTTGTTTCGAGGTTTTGGCGAGCCTTTTGTGGTAGGATGGGCATTGACTTGTCTTTTTCCTCGGCTTTCCATCCTCAGACTAATGGCCAGACCGAACGAACCAATCAGACCTTGGAAACATATCTGAGATGCTTTGTTTCTGCTGATCAGGATGACTGGGTGTCCTTTTTGCCTTTGGCTGAGTTCGCCCTTAACCCCTTACCGGCATCGGACGTACTATACCGTCCGATGCCGGCTCCCCTGCTTTGATGCAGGGCTCCGCGGTGAGCCCGCACCAAAGCCGGGACATGTCAGCTGTTTTGAACAGCTGACATGTGCCCGTAATAGGCGCGGGCAGAATCGCGATCTGCCCGCACCTATTAACTAGTTAAATGCCGCTGTCAAACGCAGACAGCGGCATTTAACTACCGCTTCCGGCCGGGCGGCCGGAAATGACGTCATCGCCGACCCCCGTCACATGTCCGGGGGTCGGCGATGCGTCTCCATTGTAGCCATAGAGGTCCTTGAGACCTCTATGGTTACTGATTGCCCGTCGCTGTGAGCGCCACCCTGTGGTCGGCGCTCACAGCACACGTGCAATTCTGCTACATAGCAGCGATCAGCAGATCGCTGCTATGTAGCAGAGCCGATCGGCTTGTGCCTGCTTCTAGCCTCTCATGGAGGCTATTGAAGCATGGCAAAAGTTAAAAAAAAAAGTTTAAAAAAATGTGAAAAAAATAAAAAAAACATAAAAGTTTAAATCACCCCCCTTTCGCCCCAATCAAAATAAATCAATAAAAAAAATATCAAATCTACGCATATTTGGTATCGCCGCGCTCAGAATTGCCCGATCTATCAAATAAAAAAAAGTATTAACCTGATCGCTAAACAGCGTAGCGGGAAAAAAACTCGAAACGCCAGAATTACGTTTTTTTGGTCGCCGCGACATTGCATTAAAATGCAATAACGGGCGATCAAAAGAACGTATCTGCACCGAAATGCTATCATTAAAAACGTCATCTCGGCACGCAAAAAATAAGCCCTCAACCGACCCCAGATCACGAAAAATGGAGACGCTACGAGTATCGGAAAATGGCGCAATTTTTTTTTTTTTTTTTTTAGCAAAGTTTGGAATTTTTTTTCACCACTTAGATATAAAATAACCTAGTCATGTTTGGTGTCTATGAACTCGTAATGACCTGGAGAATCATAATGGCAGGTCATTTTTAGCATTTAGTGAACCTAGCAAAAAAGCCAAACAAAAAACCAATGTGGGATTGCACTTTTTTTGCAATTTCACCGCACTTGGAATTTTTTTCCCGTTTTCTAGTACACGACATGTTAAAACCAATGATGTCGTTCAAAAGTACAACTCGTCCCGCAAAAAATAAGCCCTCACATGGCCAAATTGACGGAAAAATAAAAAAGTTATGGCTCTGGGAAGGAGGGGAGCGAAAAACGAACACGGAAAAACGAAAAATCCCCTGGTCATGAAGGGGTTAATAATCGGGCCAGCTCGGCTACCTTGGTTTCGCCGTTTTTCTGCAATTCTGGGTTCCATCCTCGTTTCTCTTCAGGACAGGTTGAGTCTTCGGACTGTCCTGGTGTGGATACTGTGGTGGACAGGTTGCAGCAGATTTGGACTCAGGTAGTGGACAATTTGACCTTGTCCCAGGAGAAGGCTCAACTTTTCGCTAATCGCAGACGCCGTGTGGGTCCCCGACTTCGTGTTGGGGATCTGGTTTGGTTATCTTCTCGTCATATTCCTATGAAGGTTTCCTCTCCTAAGTTTAAACCTCGTTTTATTGGTCCGTATAGGATTTCTGAGGTTCTTAATCCTGTGTCTTTTCGTCTGACCCTTCCAGATTCTTTTTCCATACATAACGTATTCCATAGGTCATTGTTGCGGAGATACGTGGCACCTATGGTCCCATCTGTTGAGCCTCCTGCCCCGGATTTGGTGGAGGGGGAATTGGAGTATATTGTGGAGAAGATTTTGGATTCTCGTGTTTCAAGACGGAAACTCCAGTATCTGGTTAAATGGAAGGGTTATGCTCAGGAAGATAATTCCTGGGTTTTTGCCTCTGATGTCCATGCTCCCGATCTTGTTCGTGCCTTTCATGTGGCTCATCCTGGTCGGCCTGGGGGCTCTGGTGAGGGTTCGGTGACTCCTCCTCAAGGGGGGGTACTGTTGTGAATTCTGTGGCAGAGTTCACTCCTGTGGTCACAAGTGGTACTTCGGCTGATTCTCTCTGGGAGCTTTCGTTTGTGGAGGAAAGTGGTACTGCAGCTTCTGAGTTTCCTCCCTCAGGTGATCTGGTGAGGTCGTTAGCTGCTTCTCTACTTAACTCCACCTGATGCTTTGATCCATGCTTCCTGTCAATGTTCCAGTGTTGGACTTGTGTTTCTCTGGATCATTCCTGCGGCCTGCTGCTCTGCATAGCTAAGTGCTTCTTTGCTATTTGTTGCTATTAAATCTGTCCAGCTTGTCTATTTGTTTTGCTGGAAGCTCTGGGACGCAAAGGGTGTACCTCCGTGCCGTTAGTTCGGTACGGAGGGTCTTTTTGCCCCCTTTGCGTGGTTTTCTTTAGGGTTTTGTGTAGACCGCAAAGTTATCTTTCCTATCCTCGTTCTGTCTAGAATATCGGGCCTCACTTTGCTGAATCTATTTCATCCCTACGTTTGTCTTTTCATCTTACTCACAGTCATTATATGTGGGGGGCTGCCTTTTCCTTTGGGGTATTTCTCTGAGGCAAGGTAGGCTTATTTTTATATCTTCAGGCTAGTTAGTTTCTCAGGCTGTGCCGAGTTGCATAGGGAGCGTTAGGCGCAATCCACAGCTGCCTCTAGTTGTGTTTGGAGAGGATCAGGAATTGCGGTCTACAGAGTTTCCACGTCTCAGAGCTCGTTCTATTATTTTGGGTTATTGTCAGATCACTGTATGTGCTCTGATCGCTATGTACATTGTGTTACTGAATTGCCTATCATAACAGTGTGGCCCCCGGGTACCTTCCATGTGTTTGGTGTGGCCTCCAGGTACCCTCCGTGTTGGGGTGTGCTGTTATGAATAGGTAATTCAGAACCACAATGGACCTTGAAGTTCAGAGCACACAAGTGACCTGACAAAAACCACAAAACATAGGACGAGCTCTGAGACGTGGCAACTCTGCTGACCGCAATACCTAAACCTATCAAACCACACTAGAGGTAGCCGTGGATTGCGCCTAACGCTCCCTATGCAACTCGGCACAGCCTGAGAAACTAGCTAATCCTGAAGATAGAAAAATAAGCCTACCTTGCCTCAGAGAAATTCCCCAAAGGAAAAGGCAGCCCCCCACATATAATGACTGTGAGATAAGATGAAAAATACAAACACAGAGATGAAATAGATTTAGCAAAGTGAGGCCCGACTTACTGAATAGACCGAGGATAGGAAAGATAGCTTTGCGGTCAACACAAAAACCTACAAACAACCACGCAGAGGGGCAAAAATACCCTCCGCACTGACTAACGGTACGGAGGTGCTCCCTCTGCGTCTCAGAGCTTCCAGCAAGCAAGCAAAAACAAAAAAGCAAGCTGGACAAACATATAGCAACAAAAGAACACAAGCAGAACTTAGCTTATGCTGAGCAGACAGGCCACAGGAACGATCCAGGAGGAAGCAAGACCAATACTAGAACATTGACTGGAGGCCAGGATCAAAGCACTAGGTGGAGATAAATAGAGCAGCACCCAACGACTTAACCTCATCACCTGAGGAAGGAAACTCAGAAGCCGCAGTACCACTCGTGACCACAGGAGGGAGCTTGATCACAGAATTCACAACAGTACCCCCCCTTGAGGAGGGGTCACCGAACCCTCACCAGAGCCCCCAGGCCGACCAGGATGAGCCATATGAAAGGCACGAACAAGATCGGCAGCATGGACATCAGAGGCAAAGACCCAGGAATTATCTTCCTGACCATAACCCTTCCACTTAACCAGATACTGGAGTTTCCGTCTCGAAACACGAGAATCCAAAATCTTCTCCACTATATACTCCAACTCCCCCTCCACCAAAACCGGGGCAGGAGGATCAACAGATGGAACCACAGGCGCCATGTATCTCCGCAACAATGACCTATGGAATACGTTATGGATGGAAAAAGAATCTGGAAGGGTCAAACGAAAAGACACAGGATTAAGAACCTCAGAAATCCTATACGGACCAATGAAACGAGGCTTAAACTTAGGAGAAGAAACCTTCATAGGAATATAACGAGATGACAACCAAACCAAATCCCCAACACGAAGTCGGGGACCCACACAGCGTCTGCGATTAGCGAAACGTTGAGCCTTCTCCTGGGACAAGGTCAAATTGTCCACTACATGAGTCCAAATCCGCTGCAACCTGTCCACCACAGTATCCACACCAGGACAGTCCGAAGACTCAACCTGCCCTGAAGAGAAACGAGGATGGAACCCAGAATTGCAGAAAAACGGTGAAACCAAGGTAGCCGAGCTGGCCCGATTATTAAGAGCGAACTCAGCCAATGGCAAAAAGGACACCCAATCATCCTGATCAGCAGAAACAAAACATCTCAGATATGTTTCCAAGGTCTGATTGTTTCGCTCAGTCTGGACATTTGTCTGAGGATGGAAAGCCGAGGAAAAAGACAAATCAATGCCCATCCTAGCACAAAAGGCTCGCCAAAACCTCGAAACAAACTGGGAACCTCTGTCAGAAACGATGTTCTCTGGAATGCCATGTAAACGAACCACATGCTGGAAGAACAATGGCACCAAATCAGAGGAGGAAGGTAATTTAGACAAGGGTACCAAATGGATCATCTTAGAGAAGCGATCACAAACTACCCAAATGACCGACATTTTTTGAGAGACGGGGAGATCCGAAATAAAATCCATAGAGATATGTGTCCAAGGCCTCTTCGGGATTGGCAAGGGCAAAAGCAACCCACTGGCACGAGAACAGCAGGGCTTAGCCCGAGCACAAATCCCACAGGACTGCACAAAAGAACGCACATCCCGCGACAGAGACGGCCACCAAAAGGATCTAGCCACCAAATCTCTGGTACCAAAGATTCCAGGATGACCAGCCAACACCGAACAATGAACCTCAGAGATAACTTTATTCGTCCACCTATCAGGGACAAACAGTTTCTCTGCTGGGCAACGATCAGGTTTATTAGCCTGAAATTTTTGCAGCACCCGCCGCAAATCAGGGGAGATGGCAGACACAATTACTCCATCTTTGAGAATACCCGCCGGCTCAGGCAAACCCGGAGAGTCGGGCACAAAACTCCTAGACAGGGCATCCGCCTTCACATTTTTAGAGCCCGGAAGGTACAAAACCACAAAGTCAAAATGGGAGAAAAACAGCGAGCCTGTCTAGGATTCAACCGTTTGGCAGACTCGAGATAAGTCAAGTTCTTGTGATCAGTCAAGACCACCACGCGATGCTTAGCTCCTTCAAGCCAATGACGCCACTCCTCGAATGCCCACTTCATGGCCAGCAACTCTCGATTGCCAACATCATAATTTCGCTCAGCAGGCGAAAACTTCCTGGAAAAGAAGGTGCATGGCTTCATCACCGAGCAATCAGCACCTCTTTGCGACAAAACAGCCCCCGCTCCAATTTCAGAAGCATCAACCTCAACCTGGAACGGAAGCGAAACATCTGGTTGACAACACAGGGGCAGAAGAAAAACGACGCTTTAACTCTTGAAAAGCTTCCACAGCAGCAGAAGACCAATTGACCACATCAGCACCCTTCTTGATCAAATCGGTCAATGGTTTAGCAATACTAGAAAAATTACAGATGAAGCGAGGATAAAAATTAGCAAAGCCAAGGAACTTTTGCAGACTCTTCAGAGATGTCGGCTGAGTCCAATCATAAATGGCCTGGACCTTAACAGGGTCCATCTCGATGGTAGAAGGGGAAAAAATGAACCCCAAAAATGAAACCTTCTGAACACCAAAGAGACACTTTGATCCCTTCACAAACAAAGAATTAGCACGCAGGACCTGGAACACCATTCTGACCTGCTTCACATGAGACTCCCAATCATCCGAAAAGACCAAAATATCATCCAAGTATACAATCAGGAATTTATCCAGGTACTCTCGGAAGATGTCATGCATAAAGGACTGAAATACTGATGGAGCATTGGCAAGTCCGAATGGCATAACTAGGTACTCAAAATGGCCCTCGGGCGTATTAAATGCAGTTTTCCATTCATCACCCCGTTTAATACGCACAAGATTATATGCACCACGAAGATCTATCTTGGTGAACCAACTAGCCCCCTTAATCAGAGCAAACAAATCAGATAGCAGCGGCAAGGGGTACTGAAATTTGACCGTGATTTTATTTAGAAGGCGGTAATCAATACAAGGTCTCAGCGAACCATCCTTCTTGGCCACAAAAAAGAACCCCGCTCCCAATGGCGATGACGACGGCCGAATATGACCCTTCTCCAAGGATTCCTTTACGTAACTCCGCATAGCGGCGTGCTCAGGTACAGATAAATTAAACAGTCGACCCTTAGGAAACTTACTACCAGGAATCAACTCGATAGCACAATCACAATCCCTATGCGGAGGTAGGGCATTGGACTTGGGCTCGTCGAATATATCCCGGTAATCAGACAAGAACTCTGGGACCTCAGAAGGGGTGGATGATGAGATAGACAGAAATGGAACATCACCATGTACCCCCTGACAACCCCAGCTGGACACAGACATTGATTTCCAATCTAATACTGGGTTATGGACTTGTAGCCATGGCAACCCCAACACGACCACATCATGCAGATTATGCAACACCAGAAAGCGAATATCCTCCTGGTGCGCAGGAGCCATGCACATGGTCAGCTGGGTCCAATACTGAGGCTTATTCTTGGCCAAAGGCGTAGCATCAATTCCTCTCAATGGAATAAGACACCGCAGGGGCTCCAAGACAAACCCACAGCGCCTAGCAAACTCCAAGTCCATCAAATTCAGGGCAGCGCCTGAATCCACAAATGCCATGACAAAGTAGGAAGACAAAGAGCAGATCAAAGTAACGGACAAAAGAAATTTCTACTGTACCGTACCAATGGTGGCAGACTTAGCGAACCGCTTAGTGCGCTTAGGACAATCAGAGATAGCATGAGTGGAATCACCACAGTAGAAACACAGCCCATTCTGACGTCTGTGTTCCTGCCTTTCAGCTCTGGTCAAAGTCCTATCGCACTGCATAGGCTCAGGTTTATGCTCAGATAATACCGCCAAATGGTGCACAGATTTACGCTCACACAAGCGTCGACCGATCTGAATGGCCAAAGACATAGACTCATTCAGACCAGCAGGCATATGAAATCCCACCATGACATCCTTAAGGGCTTCAGAGAGACCCTTTCTGAAGATTGCTGCCAAAGCACATTCATTCCATTGAGTGAGCACAGACCACTTTCTAAACTTCTGACAATAAATCTCTATCTCATCCTGACCCTGACACAGAGCCAGCAAATTTTTCTCTGCCTGATCCACTGAATTAGGTTCATCGTACAGTAATCCGAGCGCCAGACAAAACGCATCAATATTACATAATGCAGGATCTCCTGGCACAAGGGAAAATGACCAGTCTTGAGGGTCGCCACGTAATAAAGAAATTATGATCTTAACTTGTTGAACTGGGTCACCAGAGGAGCGAGGTTTCAACGCCAGAAACAGTTTGCAATTATTTTTGAAACTCAGAAATCTAGCTCTATCTCCAGAAAACAAATCAGGAATAGGAATTTTAGGTTCTAACATAGGATTCTGAGCCACTAAATCTTTAATGTTCTGTACACTTATAGTGAGATTATCCATCAAAGAGGACAGACCCTGAATGTCCATGTCCACACCTGTGTCCTGAACCACCCAAATGTCTAGGGAAAAAAAAAGGCAAAACACAGTGCAAAGAAAAAAAAATGGTCTCAGAACTTCTTTTTTCCCTCTATTGAGAAGCATTAGTACTCAGGGCCTCCAGTACTGTTATGAATAGGTAATTCAGAACCACAATGGACCTTGAAGTTCAGAGCACACAAGTGACCTGACAAAAACCACAAAACATAGGACGAGCTCTGAGACGTGGGAACCCTGCTGACCGCAATCCCTAAACCTATCAAACCACACTAGAGGTAGCCGTGGATTGCGCCTAACGCTCCCTATGCAACTCGGCACAGCCTGAGAAACTAGCTAATCCTGAAGATAGAAAAATAAGCCTACCTTGCCTCAGAGAAATTCCCCAAAGGAAAAGGCAGCCCCCCACATATAATGACTGTGAGATAAGATGAAAAATACAAACACAGAGATGAAATAGATTTAGCAAAGTGAGGCCCGACTTACTGAATAGACCGAGGATAGGAAAGATAGCTTTGCGGTCAACACAAAAACCTACAAACAACCACGCAGAGGGGCAAAAAGACCCTCCGCACCGACTAACGGTACGGAGGTGCTCCCTCTGCGTCTCAGAGCTTCCAGCAAGCAAGCAAAAACAAAAAAGCAAGCTGGTCAAAAATATAGCAGCAAAAGAACACAAGCAGAACTTAGCTTATGCTGAGCAGACAGGCCACAGGAACGATCCAGGAGGAAGCAAGACCAATACTAGAACATTGACTGGAGGCCAGGATCAAAGCACTAGGTGGAGTTAAATAGAGCAGCACCTAACGACTTAACCTCATCACCTGAGGAAGGAAACTCAGAAGCCGCAGTACCACTCGTGACCACAGGAGGGAGCTTGATCACAGAATTCACAACAGTGTGCCCTCCGCTACCTTCTGAGCTGGGTTTTGACCTCCGGTACCCTCCGAGCTGAGGTGTTACCTACGGTACCCTCAAAGTTGGTGTGTAGCCTCTTGGGGTAAGACCTCTGGCACCCTCCGAGTTGGAGTGTGGCCTCCAGTACCCCGTTGGTGTGTAGCCTCTTGGGGTGTGGCATCCGGTTCCTTCCCAGTTGGAGTGTGGCAACTGACACCTTCCAGGCACCCTTGGAGTTTGGGTGTGGCCTTCAGATACCCTCCGTGTTGGGGTGTGGCCTACAGTACACTCCGAGTTGGGGTGAGGCCTACGGTACCCTCCGAGTTGGGGTGTGGCCTCTGGTACCCTCCGAGTTGTGATGTTGCCTCCGATACCCTTCGAACTGTGATGTGGTCTCCGGTAACCTACGAATTGTGGTGTGGCCTCTGAGTATTCTCCAAATTGGGGTGTGGTCTCTGAATATCTTTAGAGTTGGGGTGTGGCTTACGGTACCTTCTGAGTTGGGGTGTGGTCTCTGGTACCCTCAAAGTTTGTGTATAGCCTCTTGGGGTGTGGCCTCCAGTATCCTCCGAGTTGGGGTGTGGCAACGGCTACCTTCCAGGCACCCTCAGTTTGGGTGTGGCCTACACATACCCTCCGTGTTGGCGTGTGGCCTACAATACCCTCTTAGTTGTGGTGTGGCCTCTGGTATCCTCCAAGTTGGGGTGTGGCCTACGGTACCCTCATAGTTGGGGTGTGGAATCTGGTACCCTCGGAATTGGGGTGTGGCCTACTGTACCCTCCGTGTTGGGGTGTGGCCTCTGGTACCCTCCGAGTTGGCGTCTGGCCTCCGGGTACCCTCCGTGTCTTTGGTGTGGCCTCAGGGTACCCTCCGGGTTGGGGTGTGCCCTCCGCTACCTTCTGAGCTGGGTTTTGACATCCGGTACCCTTAGAGCTGAGGTGTTGCCTACGGTACCCTCAAAGTTGGTGTATAGCCTCTTGGGGTGTGGCCTCTGGCACCCTCCGAGTTGGGGTATGGCCTGCAGTACCCAGTTGATTTGTAGCCTCTTGGGGTGTGGCATCCGGTACCCTCCGAGTTGGAGTGTGGCAAACGGTACCTTAGAGGCACCCTTGGAGTTTGGGTGTGACTTTCAGATACCCACCTTATTGGGATGTGGCATCCCGTACCCTACCATTTGGGGTGTGGACTTCGGGCACACTTCGAATTGGGATGTGGCCTCCGGGTACCCTCCACGTTGGGGTGTGGCCTCCGCTACCCTCTGAGCTGTGGTTTGGCCTCCGATACCCTCCGAGCTGAGGTGTTGCCTACGGTACCCTCTGAGTTGGGGTGTGGCCTCTGGTACCCTCTAAGTTTGGGTGTGGCCTACGGTATCCTCAGAGTTGGAGTGTGGAATCTGGTACCCTCCGAGTTGGGGTGTGGCCTACAGTACCCTCCAAGTTGGGGTGTGGCCTCTGATACCTTCCGAGTTGGGGTGTTGCCTCTGGTACCCTCCGAGTTGGCGTGCAGCCTCCGTGTACCCTCAGTGTTTTTGTTATGGCCTCAGGATACCCTCCGTGTTGGGTTGTGCCCTCCGCTACCTTCTGAGCTGGGTTTTGACATCCGGTACCCTCCGAGCTGAGGTGTTGCCTATGGTACCCTCACAGTTTGTGTGTAGCCTCTTGGTGTGTGGCCTCTGGCACCCTCCAAGTTGGGGTGTGGCCTCCAGTACCCACTTGATGTGTAGCCTCTTGGGGTGTGGCATTCGGTACCCTCCGAGTTGGAGTGTGGAAAACGGTACCTTAAAGGCACCCTTGGAGTTTGTGTGTGACCTTCAGATACCCACTGAGTTGGTGTGTGGCCTCCGGTACCCTCCAAATTTGGATGTGGCATCCTGTACCCTACCATTTGGGGTGTGAACTCTGGGCACCCTCCGAATTGGGAAATGGCCTCCGGATACCCTCCGTGTTGGGGTGTGGCCTCCGCTACCCTCCGAGCTGGGGTTTGGCCTCTGATACCCTCCGAGCTGAGGTGTTTCCTACGGTACACTCTGAGTTTGGGTGTGGCCGCTGGTACCCTCCGAGTTGGGGTGTTGCCTAAGGTACCCTTCGAGTTGGGGTTTGGCCTCTGGTACCCTCTTAGTTGGGGTGTGGCCTCTGGTACCCTCTGTGTTGGGGTTTGGCCTCCGATACCCTCCGAGCTGAGTTGTTGCCAATGGTACCCTCTCAGCTGGGGTGTGGACTCTGGTACCCTCTGATTTGGGGTGTGGCCTACGGTACCCTCCGAGTTGGGGTGTGGCCTCGGGTAGCCTGAGTTGGGGTGTGTCATCCAGTACCCTCCGAGTTGAGGTGTGGCCTCTGGTACCCTCCGAGTTGGGGTGTGGCCTCTGGTACCCTCCGAGTTGGCATATGGTTTCCGGGTACCCTCTGTGTGTTTGGTGTGGCCTCCGGGTACCTTCCGTGTGTTTGGTGTGGCCTCCAGGTACCCTCCTTGTTGGGGTGTGCCCTCCGCTACCTTCTGAGCTGGGTTTTTACCTCCGGTACCCTCAAAGCTGAGGTGTTGCCTACGGTACCCTTAAAGTTGGTGTGTAGCCTCTTGGGGTGTGGCCTCTGGCACCCTCCATGTTGGGGTGTGGCCTTCAGTACTCAGTTGCTGTGTAGCCTCTTGGGGTGTGGCCTCTGGTACCCTCTGAGTTGGAGTGTGGCCTATGGTACCCTCCGAGTTGGGGTGTGGCCTCTGGTACCCCCCGAGTTGGGGTGTTGCCTCCGGTACCCTCCAAATTGTGGTGTGGTCTCCGGTACCCTAGGAATTGGGGTGTGGCCTCCGAAAATCCTCCAAATTGGGGTGTGGTCTCTGAATATCTTCAGAGTTGGGGTGTGGCTCAGGGTACCCTCTGAGTTGGGGTGTGGTCTCCTGTACCCTCCGATTTGGGGTGTGGCAACTGCTAACTTCCAGGCACCCTCAGAGTTTGGGTGTGGCCTCCGATACCCTCCAAATTGAGGTGTGGTCTCCAGTACCCTCCGAGTTGGGGTGTAGCAGCCAGTACCTTCCAGGCACCCTCAGAGTTTGGGTGTGGCCTTCAGATACCCTCCGAGTTTGCATGTGGCCTCCGGGTACCCTCCGTGTTTTTGGTATGGCCTCAAGGTACCCTCCGTGTTGAGGTGTGCCCTCCGCTACCTTCTGAGGTGGGTTTTGACCTCCGGTACCCTCCAAGCTGAGGTGTTGCCTACGGTACTCTCAAAGTTGGTGTGTAGCCTCTTGGGGTGTGGCCTCTGGCACCCTCCGAGTTGGGGTGTGGCCGCCAGTCCTCAGTTGATGTGTAGCCTCTTGGGTGTGGCATCCGGAAACCTCCGAGTTGGAGTGTGGCAAACGGTACCTTCCACGAACCCTTGGAGTTTGGGTGTGGCGTTCAGATACCCTCTGAATTGGCGTGTGGCCACCAGTATCCTCCGAGTTGGGGTGTGGCAACCAGTACCTTCCAGGCACCCTCAGATTTTGGATGTGGCCTTCTGATACCCTCCAAGTTGGGGTGTGGCCTCCGGTACACCCCCAATTGGAGTGTGGCCTCCGCTACCCTCCAAATTGGGTGTGGCCTCCGCTACCCTCCCAATCGGGGTGTGGCCTCCGCTAACCTCCAAATTGGGGTGTGGCCTCTGGTACCCTCTGAGATGGCGTGTGGCCTCCGGGTGCCCTCCGTGTTTTTGGTATGGCCTCAGGGTACCCTCCGTGCTGGGGTGTGCCCTCCGCTACCTTCTGAGCTGGGTATTGACCTCCGGTACCCTCCGAGCTGAGGTGTTGCCTATGGTACTCTCAAAGTTGGTATGTAAAATCTTGGGGTGTGGCCTCTGGCACCCTTCGAGTTGGGGTGTGGCCTCCAGTACCCAGTTGGCATGTAGCCTCTTGGGGTGTGGCATCCGATACCATCCGAGTTGGAGTGTGGCATCCGGTAAATTCCAGGCACCCTTGGAGTTTGGGTGTGGCTTTCAGATACCCTCCGAGTTGGGGTGTGGCCTATGGTACCCTCTGAGTTGGGATGTGGACTCTGGTACCCTCCAAGCTGGGGTGTGGCCTATGGTACCCTCCGAATTGTGTCGCTTCTGGTACCCTCCGAATTGGGGTTTGGCCTCCTAGTATTCCCCAAATTGGGGTGTGGTCTCTGAATATCTTCAGAGTTGGGATGTGGCTTATGGGACCCTCTGAGTTGGGGTGTGGTCTCCTGTACCCTCAAAGTTTGTGTGCAGCCTCTTGGGGTGTGGCCTCTGGCACCCTCTGAGTTGGGGTGTGGCCTCCAGTACCCAGATGATGTGTAGCCTCTTGGGGTGTGGTATCCGGTACGCTCCAAATTGGGGTGTGGCCTCCAGTACCCTCTGAGTTGGGGTGTGGCAACCAGTACCTTCCAGGCACCCTCCGAGTTGGCGTGTGGCCTTCGGGTACTCTCCGTGTTTTTGGTGTGGCCTCAGGGTACCCTCCGTGTTGGGGTGTGCCCTCCGCTACCTTCTGAGCTTGGTTTTGACCTCCGCTACCCTCCGAGCTGAGGTGTTGCCTACGGTACCCTCAAAGTTGGTGTGTAGCCTCTGGGGTGTGGCCTCTGGCACCCTCCGAGTTGTGGTGTGGCCTCCAGTACCCAGTTGATGTGTAGCCTCTTGGGGTGTGGCATCCGGTACCCTCCGATTTGGAGTGTGGCAACCGGTACCTTCCAGGCACCCTTGGAGTTTGGGTATGGCCTTCAGATACCCTCCGAGTTGGCGTGTGGCTTCTGATACCCTCCGAATTTGGATGTGGCATCCCATACCCTACCATTTGGGGTGTGAACTCCGGGCACCCTCCGAATTGGGATGTGGCCTCCGGATACCCTCCGCGTTGGGGTGTGGCCTCTGCTACCCTCCGAGCTGGGGTTTGGCCTCCGATACCCTCCGAGCTGAGGTGTTGCCTACGGTACCCTCTGAGTTGGGGTGTGGCCCATGGTACCCTCCAAGTTGGGGTGTGGCCTGCGGTACCCTCAGAGTTGGGGTGTGGAATCTGGTACCCTCTGAGTTGGGGTGTAGCCTACGGTACCCTCCGAGTTGGGGTGTGGCCTCTGGTACTCTCCGAGTTGGGGTGTGGCCTCTGGTACCCTCCGAGATGGGGTGTGGCCTAATGTACACTCCGAGTTGGGGTATGGCCTCTGGTACCCCCGAGTTGGGGAGTGGCCTCTGGTACCCTCCGCGTTGGGGTTTGGCCTCCGATACCCTCTGAGCTGTGGTGTTGCATACGGTACCCTCTCAGTTGGGGTGTGTCCTCCAGTACCCTCCAAGTTGAGGTGTGGCCTCTGGTACCCTCTGAGTTGGGGTGTGGCCTTTGGTACCCTCCGAGTTGGCATGTGGCCTCTGGTACCCTCCCAGTTGGGGTGTGGCCTATGGTACCCTCTGAGCTGTGGTGTTGCATACGGTACCCTCTCAGTTGGGGTGTGGCCTCTGGTACCCTCCGAGTTGGGGTGTGGCCTACGGTACCCTCCAAGTTGGGGTGTGGCCTCTGGTACCCTCCGAGATGGGGTGTGTCCTCCAGTACCCTCCGAGTTGAGGTGTGGCCTCTGGTACCTTCTGAGTTGGGGTGTGGCCTCTGGTACCCTCTGAGTTGGTATGTGGCCACTGGTACCCTCCCAGTTGGGGTGTGGCCTTCGTTACCCTCCGAGTTGGGGTGTGGCCTCTGGTACCCTTCGAGTTGGGGTGTTGCCTCCGGTACCCTTCGAATTGTGGTGTGGTCTACGGTACCCTACGAATTGGGGTGTGGCCTCTGAGTATCCTCCAAATTGGGGTGTGGTCTCTGAATATCTTCAGAGTTGGGGTGTGGCTTACGGTACCCTCTGAGTTGGGGTGCTCTCCGGTACCCTCAAAGTTTGTGTATAGCCTCTTGGGGTGTGGCCTCCAGTATCCTCCGAGATGGGGATTGGCAACCACTACCTTCCACGCACCCTCAGAGTTTGGGTGTGGCCTCCAGTACCCTCCGAGTTGGCGTCTGGCAACCAGTACCTTCCAGGCACCCTCACAGTTTAGGTGTGGCCTTCAGATATTCCCCGACATGGCGTGTGGCCTACGGGTACCCTCCATGTCTTTGGTGTGGCCTCAGGGTAACCTCCGTGTTGGGGTGCGCCCTTCTGAGCTGGGTTTTGACATCTGGAGTTTGGGTGTGGCTTTCAGATACCCTACTAGTTGGGGTGTGGCCTACAGTACCCTCTGAGTTGGGGTGTGGCCTCTGGTATCCTCTGAGCTGAGGTGTTGCCTACGGTACCCTCCGACTTGGATTGTGGACTCTGGCACCCTCCGAGTTGAGGTGTGGACTCTGGTACCCATCAAGTTGGGGTGTGGCCTACTTTACCCTACGAGTTTGGGTGTGGCCTCTGGTACCCTCCGAGTTGGGATGTGGCATCCGATACCCTCCGAGTTGGGGTGTTGCATCCGTTACCCTCCGAATTGTGTGGCCTCTGGTACCCTCCGAATTGGGGTGTGGCCTCCTAGTATTCCCCAAATTGAGGTGTGGTCTCTGAATATCTTCAGAGTTGGGCTGTGGCTTACGGGATCCTCTGAGTTGGGGTGTGTTCTCCTGTACCCTCAAAGTTTGTGTGTAGCCTCTTGGGGTGTGGCCTCTGGCACCCTGCGAGTTGGGGTGTGGCCTCCAGTACCCAGTTGATGTGTATCCTCTTGGGGTGTGGCATCCGGTACCCTCCAAATTGAGGTGTGGCAACCAGTACCTTCCAGGCACCCTCAGAGTTTAGGTGTGGCCTTCAGATACACTCTGAGTTGTTGTGTGGCCTCTGGGTACCCTCCTTGTTTTTGGTGTGGCCTCAGGGTACCCTCTGTGTTGGGGTGTGCCCTCTGCTACCTTCTGAGGTGGGTTTTGACCTCTGGTACCCTCCGAGCTGAGGTGTTGCCTACTGTAACCTCAAAGTTGGTGTGTAGCTTCTTGGGGTGTGGCCTCTGGCACCCTCCGAGTTGGGGTCTGGCCTCCAGTACGCAGCTGATGTGTAGCCTCTTGGGGTGTGGCATCCGGTACCCTCCGATTTGGAGAGTGGCAATCGGTACCTTAAAGGCAACTTTGGAGTTTGGGTGTGGCCTTCAGATACCCTCCGAGTTGATGTGTGACCTCTAGTACCCTCTGAATAGGGATGTGGCATCCCTTACCCTACCATTTGGGGTGTGGACTCCGGGCACACTCCGAATTGGGATGTGGCCTCCGGATACCCTCCGCGTTGGAGTGCGGCCTCTGCTACCCTCCAAGCTGGGGTTTGGCTTTGGATACCCTCCGAGCTGAGGTGATGCCTATGGTGTTACGGAGAAGCGGGGTCAGTGGGTGTTCTTGTCTGTTTTAGCAAGACTGCATGGACCACGGCTCATACCACTGAACGCCCGCTCTATCTCCCAGTGGGCAATACACTACACAGACAACACAGGGTTAAGGTAAAACAGTGTGGCAATACTTTATTGAACCACAGCACACAATAGCATACAGAACAATCCCAACATGGCTGCAATTGCTTGATTACATGGGCGCATATAAAAGATCACTGCGTCTCCACGTATTTCCAGTATGACATGATGTCAGAGCTCCCAGGTTCGCTACTTCATCTGTGGATGCACGCACAGAGAAGAGGTAACGACAAGCATAGGGATATGACCAAGAACTGTCCATAGAGTCCATAAAAGGTCCAAAGCCAGTTGACACGATGTTAGAGCTCCCAGGGTCGCTGCTTCATCTGTGGATGAACGCACAGAGAAGAGGTAACGACAAGCATAGGGATATGACCAAGAACTGTCCATAGAGTCTATACAAGGTCCAAAGCTAGTTGACACGATGTCAGAGCTCCCAGGGTCGCTACTCCATCTGTGGATGAACGCACAGAGAAGAGGTAACGACAAGCATAGGGAGATGACCAAGAACTGTCCATAGAGTCCATACAAGGTCCAAAGCCAGTTGACAAGAGAGTCACCGCCTGGCTTATCTGACCATCTCCATGGAACCAGGCGACCAGCGGGTCCCAAACCTGACTTTCTCCAAACATATCCATGGTTCAGAGATGGTCACTGGATCAGATCTGTGTCCTTCCAACCAGAGCCGAAAACCCCTAGGTTGTTTCCTATAGAATCTTAGATCAGTGTCCCCCGTGATGGTGCCATGATGAATTGGCTGGAGTCCTTTCTCTTGTCTGTTGGGTGGTTTGCAGAATGTCTGGCTGGTAGCTCTGTGTACTTCAGTCTCTCAGGATGTGATCTCTGAGTCTTTTTATACCCAAGGCATGTAACCTATTTTTAGAATTACCCAGTGTCCTTTAGTTCAACATTTATATATAGCAAACAATGGTGATGTGATTACATAGTACTACTTGACCATTCAATCTATTTGCACAGTCTTTCCTTCTCTGCATTAGAAGTCACCAAGCTAGTTCTGGAATTTAATGCACAATTAGCATATCAGCACACATCAATAAACAAAGATAAACACACACTATGTACAAGTCACTATTACAGACTTACACTGTATGTTAACCCCTTAAGCCCCGAGGGTGGTTTGCACGTTAATGACCGGGCCAATTTTTACAATTCTGACCACTGTCCCTTAAAGGTACCGTCACACTAGACGATATCGCTAGCGATCCGTGACGTTGCAGCGTCCTCGCTAGCGATATCGTCCAGTGTGACAGGCAGCAGCGATCAGGCCCCTGCTGTGCTGTCGCTGGTCGGGGAAGAAAGTCCAGAACTTTATTTGGTAGCTGGACTCCCCGCAGACATCGCTGAATCGGCGTGTGTGACACTGATTCAGCGATGTCTTCGCTGGTAACCAGGGTAAACATCGGGTAACTAAGCGCAGGGCCGCGCTTAGTAACCCGATGTTTACCCTGGTTACCATCCTAAAAGTAAAAAAAAACAAACACTACATACTTACCTACCGCTGTCTGTCCTCCAGCGCTGTGCTCTGCTCTCCTCCTGTACTGTCTGTGTGAGCGTCGGTCAGCCGGATAGCAGAGCGGTGACGTCACCGCTCTGCTTTCCGGCCGCTGTGCTCACAGCCAGAGCAGGAGGAGTGCAGAGCACAGCGCTGGAGGACAGACGGCTGTAGGTAAGTATGTAGTGTTTGTTTTTTTTAACTTTTAGGATGGTAACCAGGGTAAACATCGGGTTACTAAGCGCGGCCCTGCGCTTAGTTACCCGATGGTTACCGGCATCGTTGGTCGCTGGAGAGCGGTCTGTGTGACAGCTCTCCAGCGACCAAACAGCGACGCTGCAGCGATCCGGATCGTTGTCGGTATCGCTGCAGCGTCGCTAAGTGTGACGGTACCTTTATGAGGTTATAACTCTGGAACGCTTCAACGGATCTTGGCGATTCTGACATAGTTTTCTCGTGACATATTGTACTTCATTTTAGTGGTAACATTTATTCGATATAACTTGCGTTTATTTGTGAAAAAAAACGGAAATTTGGCAAAAATTTAGAAAATTTCGCAATTTTCCAACTTTAAATTTTTATGCCCTTAAATCACAGAGATATGTCACGCAAAATACTTAATAAGTAACATTTCCCACATGTCTACTTTACATCAGCACAATTTTGGAACCAAAAATTTTTTTTGTTAGGGAGTTAAAAGGGTTAAAAGTTGACCAGCAATTTCTCATTTTTACAACACCATTTTTTTTTAGAGACCACATCTCATTTGATGTCATTTTGAGGGGTCTATATGATAGAAAATACCCAAGTGTGACACGATTCTAAAAACTGCACCCCTCAAGGTGCTCAAAACCACATTCAAGAAGTTTATTAACCCTTCAGGGGTTTCACAGGAATTTTTGGAATGTTTAAATAAAAATGAATATTTAACTTTTTTTCACACAAAATTTATTTCAGCTCCAATTTGTTTTATTTTACCAAGGGTAACAGGATAAAATGGATGCCAAACATTGTTGTACAATCTGTACTGAGTACGCTGATACCCCATATGTGGGGGTAAACCACTGTTTGGGCGCATGGCAGAGCTCGGAAGGAAAGGAGCGCCATTTGACTTTTCAATGCAAAATTGACAGGAATTGAGATGGGACGCCATGTTGCGTTTGGAGAGCCCCTCATGTGCCTAAAGATTGAAATCCCCACAAGTGACACCATTTTGGAAAGTAGACACCCTAAGGAACTTATCTAGATGTATGGTGACCACTTTGACCCACCAATTGCTTCAC
The DNA here is from genome assembly GCF_032444005.1 of Ranitomeya imitator. Lineage (NCBI taxonomy): Eukaryota > Metazoa > Chordata > Amphibia > Anura > Dendrobatidae > Ranitomeya > Ranitomeya imitator. Next base: position 313,601,775 of record NC_091285.1, on the reverse strand, counting down.
AGAAGCTTATAATGCAGAGCCGTAAAAATAAAAAAATCATATTTTTTCACAAAAATGATCTTTTCGCCCCCAATTTTTTATTTTCCCAAGGGTAAGAGAAGAAATTAGACCACAAAAGTTGTTGTGCAATTTGTCCTGAGTGCGATGATACCCCATATGTGGGGGTAAACCACTTTTTGGGTGCATAGCAGAGCTCGGAAGGGAAGGAGCGCCATTTGACTTTTCAATGCAAAATTGACTGGAATTAAGATGGGACGCCATGTTGGTTTGGAGAGCCCCTGATGTGCCTAAACATTAAAACCCCCCACAAGTGACACCATTTTGGAAACTAGACCCCCTAAGGAACTTATCTAGATGTGTTTTGAGAGCTTTGAACCTCCAAGTGTTTCACTACAGTTTATAACGCAGAGCCGTTAAAATAATTTTTTTTTTTTTCGCAAAAATTATTTTTTAGCCCCCAGTTTTGTATTTTCACAAGGGTAACAGAATAAATTGGACCCCAAAAGTTGTTGTCCAATTTGTCCTGAGTACGCTGATACCCCATATGTGGGGGGGAACCACTGTTTGGGCGCATGGCAGAGCTCGGAAGGGAAGGAGCGCCATTTGGAATGCAGACTTAGCTGGATTGGTCTGCAGGAGTCACGTTGCATTTGCAGAGCCCCTGATGTACCCAAACAGTACAAACCCCCCACAAGTGACCCCATATTAGAAACTAGACCTCCCAAGGAACTTATCTAGATGTGTTGTGAGAACTTTGAACCCCTAAGTGTTTCACTACAGTTTATAACGCAGAGCCGTGAAAATAAAAAAAAATTTTTTTCACAAAAATGATTTTTTAGCCCCCAGCTTTGTATTTTTACAAGGGTAACAGAATAAATTGGACCCCAAAAGTTGTTGTTCAATTTGTCCCGAGTACGCTGATACCCCATATGTGGGGGGGAACCACTGTTTGGGCGCATGGCAGAGCTCGGAAGGGAAGGAGCGCCATTTGGAATGCAAACTTAGATGGATTGGTCTGCAGGAGTCACGTTGCATTTGCAGAGCCCTTGATGTACCCAAACAGTACAAACCCCCCACAAGTGACCCCATATTAGAAACTAGACCTCCCAAGGAACTTATCTAGATGTGTTGTGAGAACTTTAAACCCCTAAGTGTTTCACTACAGTTTACAACGCAGAGCCGTGAAAATAAAAAATCCTTTTTTTTCCCACAAAAATGATTTTTAGCCCCCCAAATTTTTATTTTCCCAAGGATAACAAGAGAACTTGGACCCAAAAAGTTGTTGTCCAATTTGTCTCGAGTACGATGATACCCCATATGTTGGGGTAAACCCCTGTTTGGGCGCACGGGAGAGCTCGGAAGTGAAGGAGCACTGTTTTACTTTTTCAATGCAGAATTGGCTGGAATTGAGATCGGACGCCATGTCGCGTTTGGAGAGCCCCTGATGTGCCTAAACAGTAGAAACCCCCCAATTATAAATGAAACCCTAATCCAAACGCACCCCTAACCCTAATCCCAACTGTAACCCTAACCACACACCTAACCCTGACACACCCCTAATTCTAATCCCAACCCTAATCCCAACCGTAAATGTAATCCAAACCCTAACCCTAGCCCTAACCCTAATGGGAAAATGGAAATAAATACATTTTTTTTAATTTTATTATTTTTCCCTAAGGCTAGGTTCACATTGCGTTAGGGAAATCCGTTTAGCACTAGCGGATTGCGCTAACGCAATGTCTTTTTAGGTGTCGTGTTTAGTGGTCGCGTTAACGTCCCCGCTCTGGAAGATCGGGGATCGGACCTCGGGCGCGCCGCGGACGCTGAGGCGCGCCACAAAAGAATGGCACCTTGCTAGCGCGAGCCGAAAATGGCACGCTCTAGCGATGCGCTACACCCGAAAATCACATTGCTGTCAATGGTTGTGCTAACGGACCCGTTGCACGGCGTTAATTGTGACATTTTCGCCGTGCAACGCTGTCCGTTAGCGTTAACCCATTAACGCAATGTGAACCTAGCCTAACTAAGGGGGTGATGAAGGGGGGTTTGATTTACTTTTATAGCGTTTTTTATATCGGATTTTTATGATTGGCAGCCGTCACACACTAAAAGACGCTTTTTATAGCAAAAAAGTTTTTGCGTCTCCACATTTTGAGACCTATAATTTTTCCATATTTTGGTCCACAGAGTCATGTGAGGTATTGTTTTTTGCGGGACGAGTTGACGTTTTTATCGGTTACATTTTTGGACATGTGACAGTTTTTGATCGCTTTTTATTCCGATTTTTTGTGAGGCAGAATGACCAAAAACCAGCTATTCATGAATTTCTTTTGGGGGAGGCGTTTATACCGTTCTACGTTTGGTAAAATTGATGAAGCAGTTTTATTCTTCGGGTCAGTACGATTACAGCGATACCTCATTTATATCATTTTTTTATGTTTTGGCGCTTTTATACGATAAAAGCTATTTTATAGAAAAAATAATTATTTTGGCATCGCTTTATTCTGAGGACTATAACTTTTTTATTTTTTTGGTTATGATGCTATATGGCGGCTCGTTTTTTGCGGGACAAGATGATGTTTTCAGAGGTACCATGGTTATTTATATCCGTCTTTTTGATCGCGTGTTATTCCACTTTTTATTCAGTGTTATGATAGTAAAGCGTTGTTTTTGGCTCGTTTTTTTTTTTTTTTTCTTACGGTGTTCACTGAAGGGGTTAACTAGTGGGCCAGTTTTATAGGTCGGGTCGTTACGGACGCGGCGATACTAAATATGTGTACTTTTATTGTTTTTTTGTTTTTTTTTATGTAAAGAAATGTATTTATGGGAATAATATTTTTTTTTTCTGCTTTATTTAGGAATTTTTTTTTTTTTACAAGTGTGGAAATTTTTTTTTTTACTTTTTCACTTTGTCCCAGGGGGGGACATCACAGATCACCGATCTGACAGTGTGCACAGCACTCTGTTAGATCGGTGATCTGACATACAGCCGGGCAGGATTAGAGCTGCAGCTGCAGCCTGATCCTGACCCGGAAGTGCTCCCTGCAGGACCCGGATGCAGCCCGGCGGCCATTTTGGATCCGGGGACTGCAGGGAGAAGACGCTCGGTACACGGTGAGTACATCACCGTGTACCGATCGTCTCAGGGAAGCCCGCAGGGAGCCCCCTCCCTGCGCGATGCTTCACTGCACCGCCGGCACACCGCGATCATCTTTGATCGCGGTGTGCCGGGGGTTAATGTGCCGGGAGCGGTCCGTGACCGCTCCTGGCACATAGTGCCGGATGTCAGCTGCGATAGGCAGCTGACACCCGGCCGCGATCGGCCGCGCTCCCCCCGTGAGCGCGGCCGATCGCATATGACGTACTATCCCGTCACTGGGAATTAAGTCCCAGGTCACCTGGACGGGATAGTACGTCATATGGGATTAAGGGGTTAAATGGTATCAGTTTGCAAGTCTGTCTTCTTGAACCACCAGACATAAACACTTAAATCCACAAGCCAATATACAAATGAAAAGTCAGTTCTTATTGGTTTACAAAAAGGTAGCTGTCTGGGTAATTAAGATTGTTACAGACCCCCCCAGCACCAAGAATGTTATGCAGTATATGTATGTATAATAGTTTCCATGTGAAATGCAGCAGTCCACAGGCTTTGCCCCTGGACAAGATATTCTCTTTCTGTCCTTCCCCCACCTGTAATTCCCACAGTAAATAGCGGCAGGCTCCGGCCCCCTGTGGCTATTGTAATGTATGTCTGGCCTGCTGTTTTCCTATTGGCCGGCCCTGTGTATCTGTGTTATATATTCTGTGTGCTGAAAATAAAGTGTGTTGTTTTAGACTGGAAATACGTGGGGTAGCAGTCAGCATTTATATGCTCTGATGTATTCAAGGAATTCAGCCAGCGTCCATCATTCAGAATTCAGCAAAAGCAGAGTGGACCTCCTGAAACACGGGGTGGTACTGAAAAAGATACCCCAGCTTGGTAGACCCCGTTACAAAGATACAATCTGGTTTCTTTCTGGCTTCCGATCATCCAGTTTCCTTAGAGCATATTCCATATGCTCCTTACGAAAATAAACTTCATACGTAATTGAAGAGTAACAACTGGTATCCATTGGGTCCACACATGGCTTCCTCCGCATTCCGTAGTTCCTGCCTTAATTCTATTCAATCTGTTGAAGCTGGAACATCTCCTGTAGTTTCTGTTTCTTGTTGGGGTCATATAGCTACTCTGGTCCTCTTCCCAAGACCGATTTGGTGGGGTTGGATAAAGTGGCATCCGAAACCTGCTGTGCATGCCTCATCAATGGTCTGCTGGGTCTGTCTGTATACCTCCCTTGTTGTGGAGCCCTGGATGGTGTGTGAGAACACCAGTCGCCTGCAGCTCCCCCGGTTTCGCCGGGCTGAGTAGTATACCACTGCTGCCACCAATGTTACGGAGAAGCGGGGTCAGTGGGTGCACTTGTCTGCTGGCCCGGCTGTCTTTAGCAAGACTGCATGGACCACGGCTCATACCACTGAACGCCCGCTCTTTCTCCCAGTGGGCAATACACTACACAGACAACACAGGGTTAAGGTAGTACACTGTGGCAATACTTTATTGAACCACAGCACACAATAGCATACAGAACAATCCCAACATGGCTGCAATTGCTTGATTACATGGGCGCATATAAAAGATCACTGCGTCTCCACGTATTTCCAGTATGACATGATGTCAGAGCTCCCAGGGTCGCTACTTCATCTGTGGATGAACGCACAGAGAAGAGGTAATGACAAGCATAGGGATATGACCAAGAACTGTCCATAGAGTCCATACAAGGTCCAAAGCCAGTTGACAAGAGAGTCATTACCTGGCTTATCTGACCATCTCCATGGAAACCTGGCTTTCTCCAAACATATCCATGGTTCAGAGATGTTCACTGGATCAGATCTGTGCCCTTCCAACCAGAGCCGAAAACCCCTAGGTTGTTTCCTATAGAATCATAGATCAGTATCCCTCGTGATGGTGCCATGATGAATTGGCTGGAGTCCTTTCTCTTGTCTGTTGGGTGGTTTGCAGAATGTCTGGCTGGTAACTCTGTGTACTTCAGTCTCTCAGGATGTGATCTCTGAGTCTTTTTATACCCAAGGCATGTAAGCTATTTTTAGAATTACCCAGTGTCCTTTAGTTCAACATTTATATATAGCAAACAATGGTGATGTGATGAGTTTACATAGTACTACTTGACCATTCAATCTATTTGCACAGTCTTTCCTTCTCTGCTTTAGAAGTCACCAAGCTAGTTCTGGAATTCAATGCACAATTAGCATATCAGCACACATCAATAAACAAAGATAAACACACACTATGTACAAGTCACTATTACAGACTTACACTGTATGTTAAATGGTATCAGTTTGCAAGTCTGTCTTCTTGAACCACCAGACATAAACACTTAAATCCACAAGCCAATATACAAATGAAAAGTCAGTTCTTATTGGTTTGCAAAAAGGTAGCTGTCTGGGTAATTAAGAAATAATCTGGTTTCTTCACATACGGTACCCTCTGAGTTTCTGTTGTGGCCTCTGGTACCCTCCAAGTAGGGGTGTGGCCAACGGTACCCTCAGGGTTGGGGTGTGGAATCTGGTACCCTCCGAGTTGGGGTGTGGCCTCTGGTACCCTAAGAGTTGGCGTCTAGCCTCCGGGTACCCCTCCGTGGTTTTGGTATGGCCTCAGGGTACCCTCCGTGATGAGGTGTACCCTCCGCTACCTTCTGAGCTGGGTTTTGATCTCCGGTACCCTCTGAGCTGAGGTGTTGCCTATGGTACATTCAAAGTTGGTGTAGCCTCTTGGGGTGTGGCCTCTGGCACCCTCTGAGTTGGGGTGTGGCCTTCAGTACCCAGTTGATGTGTAGCTTCTTGGGGTGTGGCATCCGGTACCCTCCGATTTGTAGTGTGGCAACCGCTACCTTCCAGGCACCCTTGGAGTTTGGGTGTGGCCTTCAGATACCCTCCGAGTTGGCATGTAGCCTCCGATACCCTCCGAATTTGGATGTGGCATCCCGTACCCTACCATTTGGGGTGTGAACTCTGGGCACCCTCCAAATTGGGATGTGGCCTCTGGATACCCTCCACGTTGGGGTGTGGCCTCCGCTACCCTCCGAGCTGGGGTTTGGCCTCCGATACCCTCCAAGCTGAGGTGTTTCCTATGGTACACTCTGAGTTGGGGTGTGGCCTCTGGTACTATCCGAGTTGGGGTGTGGCCGCTGGTACCCTCCGAGTTGGAGTGTGGCCTATGGTACCCTCCGAGTTGGGATGTGGCCTCTGGTACCCTCCGCGTTGGGGTTTGGCCTCTGATACCCTCCGCGTTGGGGTTTGGCCTCCGATACCCTCCGAGCTGAGGTGTTGCCAACGGTATCTTCTCAGTTGGGGTGTGGCCTCTGGTACCCACCGATTTGGGGTGTGGCCAACGGTACCCTACGAGTTGGGGTGTGGCGTCTGCTACCCTCCAAGTTGGGGTGTGTCATCCAGTACCCTTTGAGTTGAGGTGTGGCGTTTGGTACCCTCCGAGTTGGGGTGTGGCCTCTGGTACCCTCCGAGTTGGCGTGTGGCCTCTGGGTACCCTCCGTGTGTTTGGTGTGGACTCTGGGTACCCTCTGTGTTGGGGTGTGCCCTCCCCTACCTTCTGAGCTGGGTTTTGACCTCCGGTACCCTCCGAGCTGAGGTGTTGCCTACGGTACCCTCAAAGTTGGTGTGTAGCCTCTTGGGGTTGCGGCCTCTGGCACCCTCCGAGCTGGGGTGTGGCCTCCAGTACCCTACGAGTTTGGGTGTGGCAACCAGTACCTTCCAGGCACCCTCAGAATTTGGGTGTGGCCTTCAGATACCCTCCGGGATGGCGTGGGGCCCCTGGGTACCCTCCGTGTGTTTGGTGTGGCCTCCGGGTACCCTCCGTGTGTTTGGTGTGGCCTTCGGGTACCCTCCATGCTGGGGCATGCCCTCCGCTACCTTCTGAGCTGGGTTTTGACCTCCGATACCCTCCGAGCTGAGATGTTGCCTATGGTACACTCAAAGTGGGTGTAGCCTCTTGGGGTGTGGCCTCTGGCACCCTCCGAGTTGGGGTGTGGCATCCAGTACTCAGTTCTTGGTGTGTGGCAACCGGTACCTTCCAGGCACCCTTGGAGTTTGGGTGTGGCCTTCAGATACCCTCCAAGTTGGCGTGTGGCCTCCGATACCCTCCGAATTTGGATGTGGCATCCCGTACCCTACCACTTGGGGTGTGAACTCTGGGCACCCTCCGAATTGGGAAGTGGCCTCCGGATACCCTCCGCGTTGGGATGTGGCCTCTGCTACCCTCCAAGCTGGGGTTTGGCCTCCGAGCTGAGGTGTTTCCTACGGTACAGTCTGAGTTGGGGTGTGGCCTCTGGTACCATCTGAGTTGGGGTGTGGCCGCTGGTACCCTCCGAGTTGGGGTGTGACCTAAGGTACCCTCCGAGTTGGGGTGTGCCCTCTGGTACCCTCCAAGTTGGGGTGTGGCCGCTGGTACCATCCGAGTTGGGGTGTGGCCGCTGGTACCCTCCGAGTTGGGGTGTGGCCTAAGGTACCCTCCGAGTTGGGGTGTGCCCTCTGGTACCCTCCGAGTTGGGGTGTGGCCTCTGGTACCCTCCGAGTTGGGGAGTGGCCTCTGGTACCCTCTGAGTTGGCATGTGGCCTCCGGGAACCCTCCGTGTGTTTGGTGTGGCCTCCGGGTACCCTTTGTGTGTTTGGTGTGGCCTCCGGGTACCCTCCGTGTTGGGGTGTGCCCTCCTGTTGTGAATTCCGCTCTTGGGCTCCCTCCGGTGGTTGTAAGTGGCACTTTTGTGAGTTCTGCTCTTGGGCTCCCTCTTGTGGTTTCTAGTGGTATGGCTGCTCCTTGGAGTTAGCTGTCATCAGCTGCCTCCACTTATTGTCCGCTATTTAAGTCTTGCTCTTTCTTCAGCCTGTGCCACTTGTCAATGTTCCTGGCTGGATTCACATCTCTGCTTGGATTCTCCTGGTTTCCTGACCAGTTCTGCAAAGATAAGTTCTGGCTTTGCTCATTTCAGTCCACATGTTGTGGACTTATTGTTCTGTGCATTCTATATTTGTCCAGCTTATCAGTATGGATTTTTTCTGTTAGCTGGAAGCTCTGGGAAGCAGATTTACCTTTAGTCAGGTGTGGAGATTTTGTAGACTCTGTGTGGATTGTTTTGTAGTTTTTATACTGACCGCACAGTATCCTTTCCTGTCCTATCTATCAAGCTAGACTGGCCTCCTATGCTAAAATCTTATTTCATTTCTGCGTATGTTATTTTCCCCTCCTCTCACCGTCAATATTTGTGGGGGGCTATCTTTCCTTTGGGGATTTTCTCTGAGGCAAGATAGGTTTCCTGTTTCCATCTTTAGGGGAAGTTAGATCTTAGGCTGTGCCGAGGGGTCTAGGGAGCGTCAGGTACCCCCCACGGCTATTTTTAGTTGCGCTGCTAGGTTCAGGGTTTGCGGTCAGTACAGATACCACCTCCTTCAGAGCTTGTCTCATGTTGTTCCTAAACCACCAAATCATAACAGTACAAGTGGCCAAAAATGAATTAAATGTATCTCAAAAGAAGGAAAAGAAAGTTCTGAACCATTTTTTTCTGTGCTTTGGTTTGTTTTGTTTTTTTCCTCTTGATATCTGGGTGGTTCAGGATATATGTTTTGGCATGGATGTTCAGGGTTTGTTTTCTCGTGTGGATCAACTTGCTGCAAGAGTACAGAGTATCCAGGACTATGTTGTCCAGACTCCGGCTTTAGAGCCCAGAATTCCTACTCCTAATTTGTTTTTTGGGGACAGATCCAAGTTTTTGAACTTTAAAAATAACTGCAAATTGTTTTTTGCTTTGAAACCCCGTTCTTCTGGTGATCCCATTCAGCAGGTGAAAATCATCATATCCTTGCTGCGTGGTGATCCTCAAGACTGGGCTTTTTCTCTTGAAACAAAGGATCCGGCATTATTGAATGTAGATGCATTTTTTCAAGCGCTCGGATTATTGTATGACGAACCTAATTCTGTGGATCATGCAGAAAAGACTCTGTTGGCCTTGTGTCAAGGTCAGGAAGTGGCAGAGTTATACTGCCAGAAATTTAGAAAATGGTCTGTGCTCACTAAATGGAATGAAGAGGCTCTGGCTGCTATTTTCAGAAAAGGTCTTTCTGAAACCCTTAAAGATGTTATGGTGGGCTTTCCTACGCCTGACGGTTTGAGCGAATCTATGTCTCTAGCCATTCAGATTGATCGGCGTCTGCGCAAGCGCAAAGCTGTGCACCATATGGCAGTATCCTCTGAGCATAGTCCTGAACCTATGCAATGTGATAGGATTTTGACTAGAATAGAACGGCAGGAATTCAGACGTCAGAATAGGCTGTGTTTTTACTGTGGTGATTCGGCTCATGTTATCTCTGATTGCCCTAAGCGTACTAAGAGAGTCACTAGGTCTGTTACCATTAGTACTATACAGCCTAAATTTCTCTTATCTGTGACCCTGATTTGCTCATTGTCGTCCTTTTCTGTCATGGCATTTGTGGATTCAGGCGCTGCCCTGAACTTAATGGACTTAGAATTCGCCAGGCGCTGTGGTTTTTCCTTGCAGCCTTTGCAGAGCCCTATTCCTTTGAGGGGCATTGATGCTACACCCTTGGCCAAGGATAAACCTCAGTACTGGACACAGATGACTATGTACATGGCTCCTGCACATCAGGAAGATTGCCGTTTTCTGGTGTTGCATAACCTGCATGATGTTGTTGTGCTGGGATTTCCATGGTTACAGGAACATAATCCGGTGCTGGATTGGAAAACTATGTCGGTGACTAGTTGGGTTTGTCGAGGAGTACATAGTGACGTTCCTTTGATGTCAATTTCCTCTTCCCCCTCTTCTGAGGTCCCTGAGTTTTTGTTGGATTTCCAGGATGTATTTGATGAGCCAAAGTCCAGTTCCCTTCCTCCACATAGGGACTGTGAATGTGCTATTAACTTGATTCCTGGTTGTAAGTTCCCTAAGGGCCGACTTTTCAATCTGTCTGTGCCAGAGCATGCCGCCATGCGGAGCTATGTTAAGGAATCTTTGGAGAAAGGGCATATTCAGCCCTCTTCGTCACCATTGGGAGCGGGTTTCTTTTTTGTTGCTAAGAAGGATGGCTCCTTGAGACCCTGTATTGATTATCGTCTTCTTAATAAGATCACGGTTAAATTCCAATACCCCTTGCCTCTGCTTACTGATTTGTTTGCTCAGATTAAGGGGGCTAGTTGGTTTACTAAGATTGACCTCCAAGGGGCATATAATCTTGTTCGTATTAAACAAGGTGACGAATGGAAAATTGCATTTAATACGCCCAAAGGCCATTTTGAATACCTTGTGATGCCATTTGGGCTCTCTAATGCTCCATCTGTGTTCCAGTCTTTCATGCATGATATTTTCCGCAATTATCTTGATAAATTCATGGTCGTATATTTGGATGATATTTTGATTTTTTTCAATGATTGGGAGTCTCATGTGAAGCAGGTCAGGATGGTGTTCCAGATCCTTCGTGATAATGCTTTATTTGCGAAGGGGTCTAAGTGCCTATTCGGAGTTCAGAAGGTCTCTTTTTTGGGTTTTATTTTTTCTCCCTCGTCTATAGAAATGGATCCTGTTAAGGTCCAAGCTATTCATGACTGGATCCAACCCACATCTGTGAAGGGACTTCAAAAATTTTTGGGCTTTGCTAATTTCTATCGCCGTTTCATTGCCAACTTTTCCAGTGTGGTTAAGCTCCTTACTGATTTGACGAAGAAAGGCGCTGATGTGACGAATTGGTCCTCTGAGGCTGTTGAGGCCTTTCAGGAGCTTAAACGCCGATTTACTTCTGCCCCTGTATTGCGTCAACCGGATGTTTCTCTTCCTTTTCAGGTTGAGGTCGACGCTTCCGAGATTGGGGCAGGGGCCGTTTTGTCTCAGAGGGAGCCTGATGGTTCTTTGATGAAACCGTGTGCTTTTTTCCAGAAAGTTATTGCCTGCGGAACGCAATTATGATGTCGGCAATCGGGAGTTGTTGGCTATGAAGTGGGCGTTTGAGGAGTGGCGACATTGGCTTGAGGGAGCTAAACACCGTGTTGTGGTCCTGACCGATCATAAGAATCTGATTTACCTCGAGTCGGCCAAGCGGCTGAATCCTAGACAGGCTCGATGGTTCCTGTTTTTCTCCCGTTTTGATTTTGTGGTCTCGTATCTTCCGGGATCTAAGAATGTTAAGGCTGATGCCCTCTCTAGGAGTTTTTCGCCTGATTCTCCTGGAGTCCTGGAGCCGGTTGGCATTCTTAAGGAGGGGGTGATTCTTTCTGCTATCTCCCCTGATTTGCGGCGGGTGCTTCAGGAATTTCAGGCTGATAGGCCTGACCGCTGTCCAGTGGGGAAGCTGTTTGTTCCTGATAGATGGACAAGTAAGGTAATTTCTGAGGTTCATTGTTCAGTGTTGGCTGGTCATCCTGGGATTTTTGGTACCAGAGATTTGGTTGCTAGGTCCTTTTGGTGGCCTTCCTTGTCTCGCGATGTGCGTGCTTTTGTGCAGTCCTGTGGGACTTGCGCCCGGGCCAAGCCTTGCTGTTCCTGCGCTAGTGGGTTGCTTTTGCCTTTGCCGGTCCCTGAGAGGCCCTGGACGCATATTTCCATGGATTTTATTTTGGATCTTCCCGTTTCCCAGAAGATGTCTGTTATCTGGGTTGTTTGTGACCGGTTCTCTAAAATGGTCCATCTGGTACCTTTGCCTAAGTTGCCTTCCTCCTCAGATCTGGTTCCATTGTTTTTTCAGCATGTGGTTCGTTTGCATGGCATTCCGGAGAATATTGTGTCTGACAGAGGTTCTCAGTTTGTCTCTAGATTTTGGCGGGCCTTTTGTGCTAGGATGGGCATTGATTTGTCTTTTTCTTCGGCGTTTCATCCTCAGACTAATGGCCAAACTGAGCAAACTAATCAGACCTTGGGAACCTATTTGAGATGCTTTGTGTCTGCTGATCAGGATGATTGGGTGTCTTTCTTGCCGTTGGCCGAGTTTGCCCTTAATAATCGGGCTAGTTCGGCTACTTTGGTTTCACCTTTCTTTTGTAATTTTGATTTTCATCCTCGTTTTTCTTCTGGGCAGGTTGAGCCTTCTGATTGTCCTGGTGTTAATTCTGTGGTGGACAGGCTGCAGCAGATTTGGACTCATGTGGTGGACAATTTGACGTTGTCTCAGGAAAGGGCTCAACGTTTTGCTAACCACCGTCGGCGTGTTGGTCCCCGGCTTCGTGTGGGGGATTTGGCTTGGTTGTCTTCTCGTCATGTTCCTATGAAGGTTTCTTCTCCTAAGTTTAAGCCTCGGTTTATTGGTCCTTATAAAATTTCTGAAATTATTAATCTGGTGTCTTTTCGTTTGGCTCTTCCTGCCTCTTTTGCCATTCATGATGTTTTCCATAGATCTCTGTTGCGGAGATATGTGGTGCCCGTTGTTCCCTCGGTTGACCCTCCTGCCCCGGTGTTGGTTGAGGGAGAGTTGGAATATGAGGTTGAGAAGATTTTGGATTCTCGTTTTTCGAGGCGGAGGCTTCAGTATCTTGTCAAGTGGAAGGGTTATGGCCAGGAGGATAATTCTTGGGTTGTTGCCTCCGATGTCCATGCCACCGATTTGGTTCGTGCTTTTCACTTGGCTCATCCTGATCGGCCTGGGGGCTCTGGTGAGGGTTCGGTGACCCCTCCTCAAGGGGGGGGTACTGTTGTGAATTCTGCTCTTGGGCTCCCTCTTGTGATTTCTAGTGGTATGGCTGCTCCTTGGAGTTAGCTGTCATCAGCTGCCTCCACTTATTGTCCGCTATTTAAGTCTGGCTCTTTCTTCAGCCTGTGCCACTTGTCAATGTTCCTGGCTGGATTCACATCTCTGCTTGGATTCTCCTGGTTTCCTGACCAGTTCTGCAAAGATAAGTTCTGGCTTTGCTCATTTCAGTCCACATGTTATGGACTTATTGTTCTGTGCATTCTATATTTGTCCAGCTTGTCAGTATGGATTTTTTCTGTTAGCTGGAAGCTCTGGGAAGCAGATTTACCCTCCACACCTTTAGTCAGGTGTGGAGATTTTGTAAACTCTGTGTGGATTGTTTTGTAGTTTTTATACTGACCGCACAGTATCCTTTCCTGTCCTATCTATCAAGCTAGACTGGCCTCCTATGCTAAAATCTGATTTCATTTCTGCGTATGTTATTTTCCCCTCCTCTCACCGTCAATATTTGTGGGGGGCTATCTTTCCTTTGGGGATTTTCTCTGAGGCAAGATAGGTTTCCTGTTTCCATCTTTAGGGGAAGTTAGATCTTAGGCTGTGCCGAGGGGTCTAGGGAGTGTCAGGTACCCCCCACGGCTATTTTTAGTTGCGCTGCTAGGTTCAGGGTTTGCAGTCAGTACAGATACCACCTCCTTCAGAGCTTGTCTCATGTTGTTCCTAAACCACCAAATCATAACACCCTCCGCTACCTTCTGAGCTGGGTTTTGACCTCGGCTCCCTCCGAGCTGAGGTGTTGCCTACGGTACCCTTAAAGTTGGTGTGTAGCCTCTTGGGGTGTGGCCTCTGGCACCCTCCGTGTTGGGGTGTGGCCTTCAGTACCCAGTTGGTGTGTAGCCTCTTGAGGTGTGGCCTCTGGTACCCTCCGAGTTGGAGTGTGGCCTACGGTACCCTCCGAGTTGGGGTGTGGCCTCTGGTACCCTCCGAGTTGGGGTGCTGCCTCCGGTACCCTCCAAATTGTGGTGTGGTCTCCGGTACCCTACGAATTGGGGTGTGGCCTCCGAAAATCCTCCAAATTGGGGTGTGGTCTCTGAATATCTTCAGAGTTGGCTTAGGGTACCCTCTGAGTTGGGGTGTGGTTTCCGGTACCCTCAAAGTTTGTGTGCAGCCTCTTGGGCTGTGGCCTCCAGTACCCCTCGAGTTGGGGTGTGGCAACCGCTAACTTTCAGGCACCCTCAGAGTTTGGGTGTGGCTGTCAGATACCCTCCGAGTTGGCGTGTGGCCTCCGAAACCCTCCGAATTGGGGTGTGGTCTCCAGTACCCTCCGAGTTGAGGTGTAGCAACCAGTACCTTCCAGGCACCCTCAGAGTTTGGGTGTGGCCTCAAGGTACCCTCCGTGTTGGGGTGTGCCCTCCGCTACCTTCTGAACTAGGTTTTGACCTCCGGTACCCTCCGAGCTGAGGTGTTGCCTACGGTACCCTCAAAGTTGGTGTGTAGCCTCTTGGGCTGTGGCCTCTGGCACCCTCCGAGTTGGGGTGTGGCCGCCAGTGCCCCCAGTTGGTGTGTAGCCTCTTGGGTGTGGCATCCGGAAACCTCCGAGTTGGAGTGTGGCAAATGGTAACTTCCAGGAACCCTTGGAGTTTGGGTGTGGCCTTCAGATACCCTCTGAGTTGGGGTGTGGCCTACGGTACCCTCCGAGTTAGGGTTGGGCCTCTGGTACCCTCCGAGTTGTGGTGTGGCCTACGGTACCCTCCGAGTTGGCGTGTGGCATCCGATACCCTCTGAGTTGGGGTGTTGCTTCCGTTACCCTCCAAATTGTGTGGCCTCTGGTAATCTCTGAATTGGAGTGTGGCCGACGGGTATCCTCCAAATTGGGGTGTGGTCTCTGAATATCTTGGGGTTTGGCATATGGGACCCTCTAAGTTAAGGTGTGGCAACCGCTACCTTCCAGGCACCCTCAGAGTTTGGGTGTGGCTTTCAGATACCCTCTGAATTGGCGTGTGGCCTCCGATACCCTCCGAATTGGGGTGTGGCCTCTAGTACCCTCCCAGTTGGGGTGTGGCAACCAGTACCTTCCAGGCACTCTCAGAGTTCGGGTGTGGCCTTCCGATACCCTCCGAGTAGGCGTGTGGCCTCCGGGTACCCTCCGTGTGTTTGGTGTGGCCTCCGGGTACCCTCCGTGTTTGGGTGTGCCCTCCGCTACCTTCTGAGCTGGGTTTTGACCTCCGTTACCCTCCGAGCTGAGGTGTTGCCTACGGTACCCTTAAAGTTAGTGTGTAGCCTCTTGGGATGTGGCCTCTGGCACCCTCCGAGTTGGGGTGTGGCCTCCATTACCCAGTTGGTGTGTAGCCTCTTGGGGTGTGGCATCCGGTGCCCTCCGAGTTGGGGTGTGGCCTCCAGTACCCTACAAGTTGGGTTGTGGCAACCAGTACCTTCCAGGCACCCTCAGAGTTTGGGTGTGGCCTTCAGATACCCTCCGAGTCGCTTGTGACCTCAAGGTACCCTCCATGTTGGGGTGTGCCCTCCGCTACCTTCTGAGCTGTGTTTTGACCTCCGGTACACTCCGAGCTGAGGTGTTGCCTACGGTACCCTCAAAGTTAGTGTGTAGCCTCTTAGGGTGTGGCCTCTGGTACCCTTCGAGTTGGGGTATTGCCTCCGATACCCTCCGAGTTGGGGTGTGGCAACCGCTACCTTCCAGGAACCCTCAGAGTTTGGGTGTGGCCTTCAGATACCCTCCAAGTTGGCATGTGGCCTCTGATACCCTCCGAGTTGGGGTGTGGCAACGAGTAACTTCCAGGCACCCTCAGAGTTTGGGTATGGCCTTCAGATACCCTCCGAGTTGGCCTGTGGCCTCCAGGTACCCTCCTTGTTTTTGGTGTGACCTCAGGGTACCCTCCGTGTTGGAGTGTGCCCTCCGCTACCTTGTCAGCTGGGTTTTGACATCCGGTACCCTCCGAGCTGAGGTGTTGCCTATTGTACCCTCAAAGTTGGTGTGTAGCCTCTTGGGGTGTGGCCTCTGGCACCCTCTGAGTTGGAGTGTGGCAAACGGTACCTTAAAGGCACCCTTGGAGTTTGGGTGTGGCCTTCAGATACCCTCCGAGTTGGCGTGTGGCCTCCGGTACCCTCCAAACTGTGATGTGGCATCCCGTACCCTACCATTTGAGGTGTGGACTCTGGGCACACTCCGAATTTGGATGTGGCCTCCGGGTACCTTCCACGTTGGGGTGTGGCCTCCGCTACCCTCTGAGCTGGGGTTTGGCCTCCGATACCCTCCGAGCTGAGGTGTTGCCTGCTGTACCCTCTTAGTTGTGGTGTGGCCTCTGGTATCCTCCAAGTTGGGGTGTGGCCTACGGTACCCCCATAGTTGGGGTGTGGAATCTGGTACCCTCGGAATTGGGGTGTGGCCTACTGTACCCTCCGTGTTGGGGTGTGGCCTCTGGTACCCTCCGAGTTGGCGTCTGGCCTCCGGGTATCCTCCGTGTTTTTGGTATGGCCTCAGGGTACCCTCCATGTTGGGGTGTGCCCTCCGCTACCTTCTGAGCTGGGTTTTGACATCCGGTACCCTCCGAGCTGAGGTGTTGCCTATGGTACACTCAAAGTTGGTGTGTAGCCTCTTGGGGTGTGGCATCCGGTACCCTCCGAGTTGGAGTGTGGCAACCGATACCTTCCAGGCACCTTTGGAGTTTGGGTGTGGCCTTCAGATACCCTCCGAGTTGGGGTGTGGCCTACGGTACCCTCCACGTTGGGGTGTGGCCTATGGTACCCTCCGAGTTAGGGTGTGGCCTCTGTTATCCTCTGAGCTGAGGTGTTGCCTACAGTACCCTCCGACTTGGGGTGTGGCCTCCTAGTATCCCCCAAATTGGGGTGTGATCTCTGAATATCTTCAGAGTTGGGGTGTGGCATACGGGACGCTCTGAGTTGGGGTGTGGCAACCGTTACCTTCCAGCAGTGGCGTAGGAAGGGGGGTGCGGGGGGGGCGGGCCGCCCCGGGCGGCACAATGCGGGGGGCGGGTATCAGCGCGGCTGCGCGCACTCATTCTCTGCTCCTTCCTCCCTGCATAGTGAGGACTGGAGCAGAGCGCTGGCAGTGCGCGCGGCCGTGCAGAGTTGCTGGCTGCAGTGTAGCAGGGGCACACAGTCACACACGCTGTGACTCACCCTCGCACCTGCAGTCAGAAGCAGAAGCATCCGATCCCTCCCCTCCAGCAGCGTCACAGCTCTCACACTGTGAAGAGCCATGGAGGGGCAGGGCTAAATGTCGGGGCGGAGCCATGGACAAGCAGGAAGAAGAGGCAGAAGGAAATATGAAAATCAGAGCGGGAGACAGAAAAGATGTGAGAGACAGAAAACACAACAGAGAGGCAAGACACAGGTGAGAAGTATGTATATATATATATATATATATATATAAATATTATCATTGTCTAAGGGTCACACTTCCGTCTTTCTGTCTGTCCTTCTGTCTTTCTTTCTTTCACGGATATTCATTGGTCGCAGCCTCTGTCTGTCGTCGCTGATTGGTCTCGGCAGCTGCCTGTCATGGCTGCCGCGACCAATCAGCGACGGGCACAGTCCGATTAGTCCCTCCGCTGCAGTCAGTGCCCGGCACCCGCTCCTTCCTCCCCACAATCAGTGCCCGCTCCATAATACCCTCCACTCACCGCTCACACAGGGTTAATAGCAGCAGTAACGGGCCGCGGTGTAACGCACTCCGTTACTGCTGCTATTAACCCTGTGTGTCCCCAACTATTTACTATTGATGCTGCCTATGCAGCATCAATAGTAAAAATATGTCATGTTGAAAATAATAAAAAAAACAAAAAACCTGCTATACTCACCCTCCGCCGCCTTTCCCGCTCCTCGCCACGCTCCAGTGCCCGCTCCATGCAAGCGGCAGCTTCCGGTGCCAAGGATGGTATGTGAGAAGGACCTGCCATGACGTCACGGTCATGTGACCGCAACGTCATCACAGGTCCTGCGCTCATACCAACCCTGGGACCGGAAGCTGCCTCGTGCGGTACAGGGCCAGAACTTCATCGGAGGGTGAGTATATGTTTATTTTTTATTTTAAGTCTGTATACTACGTGACTCTGTGCTGTATACTCCGTCACTGGGCAATATACTACGTGGCTGTGTTATATACTACATGGCTGTGCTATACGCTATGTGGGCTGTGTTATATACTGCGTGGGCTGTGTTATACACTACGTGGCTGTGCTATATGCTACGTGGGCTGTGTTATGTGCTACGTGGGCTGTGTTATATGCTATGTGGCTATGCTATATTTCTCTGCTGTATCTGCATCATGAATCGTGCTATGTGTTAAAGGGGGGGCCCACTGAGACTCTTTTGCCTGGGGCCCTCTAAAACCGCGGCTGGCGCTGCAGCTGTTTAACGCTATTGACGTGCGGGCCCGCGCCCGCACGTCAATAGTTAACAACAGCCACCAGCCATTTGAAGGCTGGCAGCTGAAGTCGGCCGCAGCGCACACGTCGCCGGCTTCTGACGTCAGTTGCCGGCGAGTGTGCGCTGCTGGAGGGAGCTCGCCGCATGGAACGCTGGTCAGGTGAGGAGACTCTGTTTGTTTGGGTTTTTTTGATAAGCTAACGGTGGACACACTGGGGCAATGCGGGAGACACTGGGGCAATGCTGGAGACACTGGGGCAGATTGCTGGAGACACTGGGGCATATTGCTGGAGACACTGGGGCAATGCTGGAGACACTGGGGCAGATTTCTGGAGACACTGGGGCAATGCTGGAGACACTGGGGCAGATTGCTGGACACACTGGGGGCAATGCTGGAGGACACACTGGGGCAGATGATTGCTGGAGACACTGGGGCAATGCTGACGTCATTGTCAGTCGCCGGCGAGTGCACGCTTCAGCTGCGTGGAGAGAGCAGGAGCGCGGTCAGGTAAGCAGAACTTTTTTTTTTTTGCAGTCCCGATCATGCGTGTTGTCCTATTTTTGGTAACTTTTGTGTGTATTGAGCCGAGGGGGGGGGGGGGCGCCAAACTCGGGAGCAGCCCCGGGCGGCAAAAGCTCTAGCTACGCCCCTGCCTTCCAGGCACCCTTAGAGTTTGGTTGCGGCCTTCAGATACCCTCTGATTTGGCATGTAGCCTCCAATACCCTCCGAATTGGGGTGTGGCCTCAAGTACCCTCCGAGTTGGGGTGTGGCAACCAGTACCTTCCAGGCACCTTCAGAGTTTGGGTGTGGCCTTCCAATACCCTCTGAGTTGGGGTGTGGCCTCCGATACCCTCCAAATAGGGGTGTGGCCTCTGCTACCCTCCCAATTGGGGTGTGGCCTCCACTACCCTCCCAATTGGGGTGTGGCCTCTGAGTACCCTCTGAGTTGGGGTGTGGTCTACGGTATCCTTCAAGTTGGGGTGTGGCCTCTGGTACCCTCCAAGTTGGCATGTGGCCTCCGGGTACCCTCCGTGTTTTTGGTATGGCCTCAGGGTACCCTCCGTGTTGGGGTGCCCTCCGCTAATTTCTGAGCTGGGTGTTGACCTCCGGTACCCTCCAAGCTGAGGTGTTGCCTACGGTATAATCAAAGTTGGTGGGTAGCCTCTTGGGGTGTGGCCTCTGGCACCCTCCGAGTTGGGGTGTGGTCTCCAGTACCCAGTTGGTGTGTAGCCTCTTGGGGTGTGGCATCCGGTACCCTCCGAGTTGGAATGCGGCAAACGGTACCTTCCAGGAACCCTTGGAGTTTGGGTGTAGCCTTCAGATTCCCTCCGAGTTGGGGTGTGGCCTACGGTACCGTCTGAGTTGGGATGTGGCCTACGGTACCCTCCGGGTTGGGGTGTGGCATCCGATACCCTCTGAGTTGGGGTGTTGCCTCCGTTACCCTCCGAATTGTGTGGCCTCTGGTAATCTCCAAATTGGGGTGTGGCTTCCGAGTATCCTCCAAATTGGGATGTGGTCTCTGAATATCTTCAGAGTTGGGGTTTGGCATATGGGACCCTCCAAGTTGGGGTGTGACAACCGCTACCTTCCAGGCACCCTCAGAGTTTGGGTGTGGCCTTCAGATACCCTCTGAATTAGGGTGTGGCCTTCAGTACCCTCCCAGTTGGGGTGTGGCAATCAGAACCTTCCAGGTATCCTCAGATTTAGGGTGTGGCCTTCCGATACCCTCCGAGTTGGCGTGTGGCCTCCGGGTACCCTCCGTGTGTTTGGTGTGGCCACCGGGTAATCTCCATGTTGGGGTGTGCCCTGCGCTACCTTCTGAGCTGGGTTTTGACCTCAGGTACCCTCCGAGCTAAGGTGTTGCCTACGGTACCCTCAAAGTTGGTGTGTAGCCTCTTGGGGTGTGGCCTCTTGCACCCTCCGAGTTGGGGTGTGGCCTCCAGTACTCAGTTGATGTGTAGCCTCTTGGGGTGTGGCATCCGGTGCCCTCTGAGTTGGGGTGTGGCCTCCAGTACCCTATGAGTTGGGGTGTGGCAATCAGTACCTTCCAGGCACCCTCAGAGTTTGGGTGTGGCCTTCAGATACCCTCCGAGATGGCGTGTGGCCTCCGGGTACCCTCCATGTTGGGGTGTGCCCTCCGCTACCAGAGTTGGGTTTTGACATCCGGTACCCTCCGAGCTCAGGTGTTGCCTACGGTACACTCAAAGTTGGTGTGTAGCCTCTTGGGGCATGGCCTCTGGTACCCTCCAAGTTGGGGTGTTGCCTCCGGTACCCTCCGAATTGTGGTGTGGTCTCTGGTACCCTATTAATTGGGATGTGGCCTCCGAGTATCCTCTAAATTGGGGTGTGGTCTCTGAATATCTTCAGAGTTGGGGTGTGGTCTCCGTTACCCTCAAAGTTTGTGCATAGCCTCTTGGGGAGTGGCCTCCAGTACCCTCCGAGTTGGGGTGTGGCAACCGCTACCTTCCAGGCCCCCTCTCAGAATTTGGGTGTGGCCTTCAGATACCCTCCGAGTTGGCGTGTGGCCTCCGATACCCTCCAAATTGGGGTGTGGCCTCCAGTACCTTCCGAGTTGAGGTGTGGCAACCAGTACCTTCCAGGCACCTTCAGAAGAGTTTGGGTGTGGCCTTCAGATAACCTCCGAGTTGGCATGCGGCCTCCAGGTACCCTCCGTGTTTTTGGTGTGGCCTCAGGGTACCCTCCGTGTTGAGGTGTGCCCTCCGCTACCTTCTGAGCTGGGTTTTGACATCCGGTACCCTCCGAGCTGAGGTGTTGCCTACGGTACCCTCAAAGTTGGTGTGTAGCCTCTTGGGGTGTGGCCTCTGGCACCCTCCGAGTTGGGGTGTGGCAAACAGTACCTTAAAAGCACCCTTGGAGTTTGGGTGTGGCCTTCAGATACCCTCCGAGTTGGCGTGTAGCCTCTGGTACCCTCCGAATTGGGATGCGGCATCCCTTACCCTACCATTTGGGGTGTGGACTCCGGGCACACTCCGAATGGGGATGTGGCCTCCGGTTACCCTCCACATTGGGGTGTGGCTTCCGCTAGCCTCCGAGCTGGGGTTTGGCCTCCGATACCCTCTGAGCTGAGGTGTTGCCTTCGGGTACCCTTCGAGTTGGGATGTGTCTTCCGCTTCCCTCCGAGTTGGGGTGTGGCCTATGGCATCCTTTGAGTTGGGTTGTGGCCTCCAGGTACCCTCTGAGTTGGGGTGTGGCCTATGTTACCCTCCGAGTTAGGGTGTGGTATCCAAACCTTCAGAATTGGGGTGTGTCTTTTGCATACCCTTCGAATTGGGGTGTGGCCTCGATACAATCCGAGTTAGGGTATGGCCTCTGTTATCTTCTGAGCTGGAGTGTGGCCTCCGCTACCCTCCAAGTTGGGGTGTCGCCTCAGGTACACTCTGGGCTGGAGTGTGGCTTCCGATACCCTCCAAGTTGGGGTGTGGCCTCTTGGGGTATGGCCTCTGTTACCCTCTGAATTGGAGTGTGGCCTCCGTTTCCCTCCAAATTTGGGTGTGGCCTCCGATACCTTCTGAATTGGGGTGTGGCCTCTGGTACTCTCCAAGTTGGGGTGTGGCCTCCGGTACCCTCTGAGTTGGGGTGTGGCTTCTGGGACCCGGAGTTAACCTCCGAGTTGGGGTGCAGCCTTTAGGACCCTCCTAGTTGGTGTTTGGCCTCCGTTCCCCTCCGAGCTGGGGTTTGGCCTCCGATCCCCTCCCAGCTGGAGTGCAGCCTCCGTTACCCACCATGTTTGCGTGCGGCCTTCGGTCTTCTCCAAGCTGGGGTGTAGCCTCCAGTCCCTTCACACGCAGGGAACAGGAGACCACAAACCAACACATAGGGGCTGGTTAAATCAACATACATGGGCTGGGCTGGAGGGCACACACCAACACAGATACTGGAACCCATTTGTTCTACACTGAGCTATGGTATGATGTGGTATGGTTCCTGCACAGTCAGACACAGCCATTACACAGTACACAGCAGGGGCACATTTATGAGATCTCAGCACAGGAACGTTTTTTTTAACAAATCCAATTGTGGAACTTATTATTATTGCAAGATGTTTTAATTAAATGTACTTCGTTCCTGGAAAAACCCCTTTAATCTGGCAGTGAGAACTTCAGCTTCTGAGAAGACCTTTTTGGTGTCAGGAGCAGATCAGTGATGTCTTTCTGTCCACACTTTGTAACCTGGATCCTGCACAGGATTCACCAATAATAGAGGAGTTCTTTATACTGAGTGCACAGACCTGAGCGACTGTTATCGGGCACACTACTACATTACCAGGACACATCCATCCATAATGCAGTCAATATAATCACATTTTTCTTAAACTTAACCCCTTTACCCCCAAGGGTGGTTTGCACGTTATGGACCGGGCCAATTTTTACAATTCTGACCACTGTCCCATTATGAGGTTATAACTCTGGAACGCTTCAATGGATCCCGGTGTTTCTGACATTGTTTTCTCGAGACATATTGTACTTCATGATAGTGGTAAAATTTCTTTGATATTACCTGCATTTATTTGTGAAAAAAACGGAAATTTGGCGAACATTTTAAAAATTTTGCAATTTTCCAACTTTGAATTTTTATGCAATTAAATCACAGAGATATGTCACACAAAATACTTAATAAGTAACATTTCCCACATGTCTACTTTACATCAACACAATTTTGGAACCAAAATTTTCTTTTGTTAGGGAGTTATAAGGGTTAAAAGTTGACCAGCAATTTCTCATTTTTACAACACCATTTTGTTTTAGGGACCACATCTCATTTGAAATCATTTTGAGGGGTCTATATGATAGAAAATACCCAAGTGTGACACCATTCTAAAAACTGCACCCCTCAAGGTGCTCAAAACCACATTCAAGAAGTTTATTAACCCTTCAGGTGTTTCACAGGAATTTTTGGAATGTTTAAATAAAAATGAACATTTAACTTTTTTTCACAAAAAATTTACTTCAGCTCCAATTTGTTTTATTTTAGCAAGGGTAACAGGAGAAAATGAACCCCAAATGTTGTTGTACAATTTGTCCTGAGTACGCTAATACCCCATATGTGGGAGTAAACCACTGTTTGGGCGCATGGGAGAGCTCGGAAGGGAAGGAGCGCCGTTTGACTTTTCAATGCAAAATTGACAGGAATTGAGATGGGACACCATGTTGCATTTGGAGAGCCACTGATGTGCCTAAACATTGAAACCCCCCACAAGTGACACCATTTTGGAAAGTAGACCCCCTAATGAACTTATCTAGAGGTGTGGTGAGTACTTTGACCCACCAAGTGCTTCACAGAAGTTTATAATGCAGAACCGTAAAAACAAAAAATCATTTTTTTTCACAAAAATTATCTTTTCGCCCCCAATTTTTTATTTTCCCAAGGGTAAGAGAAGAAATTGGACCCCAAAAGTTGTTGTACAATTTGTCCTGAGTACGCTAATACCCCATATGTGGGGGAACCACCGTTTGGGCACATGGGAGGGCTCGGAAGTGAAGGAGCGCCATTTGGAATGCAGACTTAGATGGAATTGTCTGCAGGCGTCACATTGCATTTGCAGAGCCCCATATGTACCTAAACAGTAGAAACCCCCCACAAGTGACCCCATATTGGAAACTAGACCCCCAAGGAACTTATCTAGATGTGTTGTGAGAACTTTGAACCCCCAAGTGTTTCACTACAGTTTATAACGCAGAGCCCTGAAAATAAAAAATCCTTTTTTTCTCACAAAAATTATTTTTTAGCCCCCAGTTTTGTATTTTCCCAAGGGTAACAGGAGAAATTGGACCCCAAAAGTTGTTGTCCAATTTGTCCTGAGTACGCTGATACCCCATATGTTGGGGTAAACCCCTGTTTGGGCACACGGGAGAACTCGGAAGGGAAGGAGCACTGTTTTAATTTTTCAACGCAGAATTGGCTGGAATTGAGATCGGACGCCATGTCGTGTTTGGAGAGCCCCTGATGTGCCTAAACAGTGGAAACCCCCAAATTATAACTGAAACCCTAATCCAAACACACCCCTAACCCTAATCCCAACGGTAACCCTAACCACACCTCTAACCCAGACACACCCCTAATCCCAACCCTATTCCCAACCATAATCCACACCCTAACCCTAACTTTAGCTCCAACCCTAACTGTAGCCTTAACCCTAGCCCTAACCCTAGCCCTAACCCTAGCCCTAACCCTAGCCCTAACCCTAACCCTAGCCCTAACCCTAGCCCTAACGGGAGAATGGAAATAAATACATTTTTTAAATTTTTTAATTTTTCCCTAACTAACGGGGTGATGAAGGGGGGTTTGATTTACTTTTATAACGGGTTTTTTAGCGGATTTTTATGATTGGCAGCCGTCACACACTAAAAGACGCTTTTTATTGCAAAAAATATTTTTTGCGTTACCACATTTTGAGAGCTATAATTTTTCCATATTTTGGTCATCAGAGTCATGTGAGGTCTTGTTTTTTGCGGGACGAGTTGACATTTTTACTGGTAACATTTTCGGGCACGTGACATTTTTTTTGATCGCTTTATATTCTGATTTTTATGAGGCAGAATGACCAAAAACCAGCTATTCATGAATTTCTTTTGGGGGAGGCGTTTATACTGTTCTGCGTTTGGTAAAATTGATAAATAAGTTTTATTCTTCGGGTCAGTACGATTACAGCGATACCTCATTTATATCACTTTTTTTATGTTTTGGCGCTTTTATACGATAAAAACTATTTTATAGAAAAAATAATTATTTTTGCATCGCTTTATTCTGAGGACTATAACTTTTTTATTTTTTTGCTGATGATGCTGTATGGTGGCTCGTTTTCAGCGGTACCATGTTTATTTATATCTGTCTTTTTGATCTCGTGTTATTCCACTTTTTGTTCGGCAGTATGATAATAAAGCGTTGTTTTTGCCTCGTTTTTTTTTTTTTTTTCTTACGGTGTTTACTGAAGGGGTTAACTAGTGATATAGTTTTATAGGTGGGGTCGTTACGGACGCGGCGATACTAAATATGTGTACTTTTATTGTTTGTTTTTTTTATTTAGATAAAGAAATGAATTTATGGGAATAATATTTTTTTTTTTTCATTATTTAGGAATTTTTTTTATTTTTTTTTTACACGTGTGGAAATGTTTTTTTTTACTTTTTTACTTTGTCCCAGGTGGGGACATCACAGATCGGTGATCTGACAGTGTGCACAGCACTCTGTCAGATCACTGATCTCACTTAGAGCAGTGCAGGCTTCACAGTGCCTGCTCTGAGCAGGCTCTGTGAAGCCACATCCCTCCCTACAGGACACGGATGCCGCGGCCATCTTGGATCCGGGGCCTGCAGCGAGGAAGGAGGTAGGAGACCCTCGCAACAACGCGATCACATCGCGTTGCTGCGGGGGTCTCAAGGAAGCCCGTAGGGAGCCCCCTCCCTGCGGGAAGCTTCCCTGTACCGCCGGCACATCGCGATCATGTTTGATCGCGGTGTGCCGGGGGTTAATGTGGCGGATGTCAGCTGCGATAGGTACACAGGTTAGCATATAATAAATTGGGATCCGTTTGGAATATATACATACCCTGCTGTATACCCCTATAATGTGTATATATAAATGTACACCCCCTGCTATATACCTGAGTAATATATACACACCATGCTGTATACCCCTATTATATATATATATATAGATATATATATATATATATCTATATACAGGGTGGTCCAAAAGTAGATGGACAGTATGTGTATTAGGGTTATGAAGGGAGAGATTTATCAAACATTGTATAAAGTGAAACTGACTCAGTTGCCCTTAGCAACCAATCAGATTCCAATTTTCATTTTTCATAGGCTCTTATCGTCCACGTCTAATTCATGGTTTATTGGAGGATGATCCAGACAGGCGGCTGCAATTTAGTGAGATTATGATTAACAAAATTGAAGAAAATCCAGTAATTTTAGATAACATTATGTGGAGTGATGAAGCTTCTTTCAAATTATCTGGCCATATTAACAGACATAATTGTATTTACTGGTATAATGAGAACATGCATTTAATATTAGAGCAACAACTAAATGAGCCTGGTGTCAATGTTTCGGGTGGTATTTCAAGTTTTGGTGTTTTTGGACCTTTTTTTTTTTTTTTTGAATAGTCACAGGAGATAAGTATCTCAAAATTCTAATGAATCAAGTTGTTCCCCAGTTACAGCAACAGCCTAATTCAAATGACCTTTATTTCCAACAAGATGGGGCCCCTCCACATTATTCAAGAGTAGTCCGCGAGTATCTTGATGAAACATTTCCTAATAAATGGATTGGCCGAAGAGGCCCACTTGATTGGCCGGCACATTCACCAGACTTGACCCCAATGGATTTTTTCTTTTGGGGAGTACTCAAGGACAAAGTTTATAGTCGAAAACCAAAAAGTGTTAGTGATTTGAACAATTACATAAGAGATGCATTTCAAGAAGTTAATACCCAAAGAGACTTGTGCAAAAATGTTTGTGGAAGTGTAAGAGGCAGACTTCTAAGCTGTGCAAACTGTGATGAAAAACAGTTTGAGCACCTGCGTTGATAAAATTAAAGGGCTTTTGTATTATTGTTCAGAATAAAATTTAATTGTCAATGTTATGCTTGTGTTAGTAAATATAATTTTATATATAAATCAAAATAAATGTTATTTTCTGTCCACCTGCTTTTGGTCCACCCTGTATATATATATACTAGCTGAAGAGCCCGGCGTTGCCTGGGCATAGTAAATATCTGTGGTTAGTTATAGCACCTTACGTCTCTTATTTTCCCATCATGCCTCTCATTTTCTCCCTTACACCTCTCATTTTCTCCCTTACACCTCTCATTTTCCCCCTGACTCCTCTTATTTTCCCCCTCACTCCTCTCATTCCCCCTTAACACTTGTCATTTCGACCTCACATCTGTCATTTTCCGATCACTCCACTATTTTCCCTCACTCCTCTCATTTTGTACTCACACCTTTTCATTTTCACCTCACACCCCTCATTTTCACCTCAGTATATACATGTTTGCATCTCCCTTATATATAGTATGTCTTCTCTTCTATATAGTATATAACTATCCAAGGAGAAAAAGGAAAATGCGGCACTCACCCAGGTAGATTGCGAATCAAAGTCCTTTATTCATCGTAACGTAACAACGGACATAGTAAGGAGAGGTGGCTGGGAGAGATCAGCGGTGCGGGGAGAAAGAACAGGACTACGATCATTTCGCGCTTGTGTGCTTCCACGGGTCCGCTGATCTCTCCCAGCCGCCTCTCCTTACTATGTCCGTTGTTACGATATGATGAATAAAGGACTTTGATTCGCAATCTACCTGGGTGAGTGCCGCATTTTCCTTTTTCTCCTTGGATATTTGTTCCCTGCTTTTTATGCTGAGCACCACCCGAACATTGCAGACAATATGTACGTGCAATAGGAGTCTTGCAGTGGAATCCTCATGCTGCGGCTACAACGCCTGCTGCGATAACACCTAGTGCCGTTCATATTTTGTGTCCTTTTTCTAGTATATAACTGTATGTCATCTCCCCTGTAAATAGTATATACCTGCTGTATGTCATCTCCTCCTGTATATTGTATATACCCATGTATCATCTCCTCCTGTATATATTATATACCTGTATGTCATCTCTTCTGTATATACTATATACCTGTATGTCATCTCCTCCTATATATAGTGTATACCTGTATGTCATCTCCTGTATATAGTATATACCTGTATGTCATCTCCCCTGTATATAGTATATACCTGCTGTATGTCATCTCCTCCTCTATATACCTATGTGTCATCTCCTCTTTTATATAGTATATACGTGTGTCATCTCCTCCTGTATATAGTATGTACCTGTAAGTCATCTCCTCCAGTATATAGTATATACCTGTATGTCATCTCCTCCTGTATATAGTATATACCTGTGTGTCATCGCCCCTGTGTATAGTATGTACCTGTATGTCATCTCCCCTGTATATAGTATATACCAGGTTGTCATCTCCTCCTGTATATAGTATATACCTGCATGTCATCTCCTCCTGTATATAGTATATATCTGTGTGTCATGTCCTCCTGTATATAGTATATACCTGTATGTCATCGGCTCCTGTATATAGTATATACCTGTGTGTCATCTCCCCTGTATATAGTATATATGTGTGTGTCATCTCCTCCTGTATATAGTATATACCTGTGTGTCATCGCCCCTGTGTATAGTATGTACCTGTATGTCATCTCCCCTTTATATAGTATATACCTGTATGTCATTGCCTCCTGTATATAGTATATACCTGTGTGTCATCTCCCCTGTATATAGTATATATGTGTGTGTCATCTCCTCCTGTATATAGTATATACCTGTGTGTCATCGCCCCTGTGTATAGTATGTACCTGTATGTCATCTCCCCTGTATATAGTATATACCAGGTTGTCATCTCCTCCTGTATATAGTATATACCTGTATGTCATCTCCTCCTGTATATAGTATATACCTGTGTGTCATCTCCTCCTGTATATAGTATATACCTGTGTGTCATCTCCTCCTGTATATAGTATATACCTGTGTGTCATCGCCCCTGTGTATAGTATGTACCTGTATGTCATCTCCCTTGTATATAGTATATACCAGGTTGTCATCTCCTCCTGTATATAGTATATACCTGTATGTCATCTCCTCCTGTATATAGTATATACCTGTGTGTCATCTCGTCCTGTATATAGTATATACCTGTAGGTCATCGCCTCCTGTATATAGTATATACCTGTGTGTCATCTCCCCTGTATATAGTATTTATGTGGGTGTCATCTCCTCCTGTATATAGTATATACCTGTGTGTCATCGCCCCTGTGTATAGTATGTACCTGTATGTCATCTCCCCTGTATATAGTATATACCTGTATGTCATTGCCTCCTGTATATAGTATATACCTGTGTGTCATCTCCCCTGTATATAGTATATATGTGTGTGTCATCTCCTCCTGTTTATAGTATATACCTTTGTGTCATCGCCCCTGTGTATAGTATGTACCTGTATGTCATCTCCCCTGTATATAGTATATACCAGGTTGTCATCTCCTCCTGTATATAGTATATACCTGTATGTCATCTCCTCCTGTATATAGTAAATACCTGTGTGTCATGTCCTCCTGTATATAGTATATACCTGTATGTCATCACCTCCTGTATATAGTATATACTGTACCTGTGTGTCATCTCCTCCTGTATATAGTATATACCTGTGTGTCATCTCCTCCTGTATATAGTATATACCTGTGTGTCATCTCCTCCTGTATATAGTATATGCCTGTATGTCATCTCCTCCTGTATATAGTATATACGTGTGTCATCTCCTCCTGTATATAGTATATACCTGTAAGTCATCTCCTCCTGTATATAGTATATACCTGTGTGTCATCTACTCCTGTATATAGTATATACCTGTGTGTCATCTCTCCTGTATATAGTATATACCTGTGTGTCATCTCCTCCTGTATATAGTATATATCTGTGTGTCATCTCCTCCTGTATTAGACCGCGTTCACACGTTATTTGGTCAGTATTTTTACCTCAGTATTTGTAAGCTAAATTGGCAGCCTGATAAATCCCCAGCCAACAGGAAGCCCTCCTCCCTGGCAGTATATATTAGCTCACACATACACATAATAGACAGGTCATGTGACTGACAACTGCCGTATTTCCTATATGGTACATTTGTTGCTCTTGTAGTTTGTCTGCTTATCAATCAGATTTTTATTTTTGAAGGATAATACCAGACTTGTGTGTGTTTTAGGGCAAGTTTCATGTGTCAAGTTGTGTGTGTTGAGTTGCACGTGGCGACATGCATGTAGCGACTTTTGTGAGATGAGTTTTGTGTGGTGACATGCGTGTAGCAACTTTTTGTGTGTCGAGTTGCATGTGACAGGTTAGTGTAGCAAGTTGTGTGCATGGCGAGTTTTGCACGTGGCGAGTTTTATGTGTGGTGCGTTTTATGTGTAGTTGTACCTACTATATACAGGAGGAGATGACATACAGGTATATACTATATACAGGAGCAGATGACATACAGGTATATACTATATAAAAGAGGAGATGACACATGGGTATATACAATATACAGGAGGAGATGACATACAGCAGGTATATACTATTTACAGGGAAGATGGCATACAGGTATATACTATATACAAGAGAAGACATACAGGTGTATACTATATGTAAGGGAGATAACAAACATGTATATACTGAGGTGAAAATGAGGGGTGTGAGGTGAAAATGAAAAGGTGTGAGTGCAAAATGAAAGGAGTGAGGGAAAATAGTGGAGTGATTGGAAAATGACAGATGTGAGGTCGAAATGACAAGTGTTAGGGGGGAATGAGAGGAGTGAGGGGAAAATAAGAGGAGTGAGGGGGAAAATGAGAGGTGTAAGGGAGAAAATGAGAGGTGTAAGGTAGAAAATGAGAGGCATGATGGGAAAATAAGAGACGTGAGTTGCTAATAATAAATAATATTATACCTGCGCTGAGTAAAAAATCCTCCGTTCAGTGCAACCTAGTATTACCCCAAAAGAGGTGTATAATTTACCAGACACTAACCATATTATTATGAGACTGACCACAAAGTAGCAAAAGTCCTGCTGTATAAAAGACCAGAATCGTTATGTTTCAAAATTACATGGATGTAGCAAGTTATTACCTCTATTTTCAACAGTGGTGACTTGCGATCTCCTTGTAGTGTTCTTACTGAACGGTGTCGGCTATGTCTGCAGTTCCGGTGAGGATCTTCAGGTAGATCTGCTTTGGGCGCTGCCCCGGCCGGTGGCAGAACGCTCCAAGCCCGCCTACCACGTGGAGTAGATGAACGCTGGAGTAGCCGCTAAAGCAGGACCTTCCGTGACGTCACGATCACGTGAGTATACACGTGACTAGGCTAGGGGAAGCGGAGAGGACCAATTTCAACGCGTTTCGGAACTAGCGTGTTCCTTCTTCAGGGATGGTCCATGATAACAACCCCACATCTTAAATACCCTCCAGCGCTCCGACATAGCCATTATCCATTAAAAGCAAACAGCTCTATTTCGCTGTTTAGACCCTTTGGAGCCAGAGTGTCAAGTTCAAAGATCATTTTAGTTTCTTCTCTGGACATCTGTTTAATGTAATCGCCTTTTCTCCAACTCTTATGTACAACTTTCAAGCCTGTAATGCGAGTACCCCTGAGTGAGCCCCCGTGATGAATTAAAAAATGTTTGGATAACGGATGGCCCTGAAATTGTTTATTTATATTTCTCAGATGTTCATTTATCCTCACATACAGGGGACGCTTCGTCCTCCCGACATAAATCTTATCGCACGGGCACCTGATTGCATAAATCACCCTTCAGTCTTGCAGGAGATATAGTCCTTAATATACCAATTAGTAGTAGCATTCGAAAACAAGAATTGTTTTTTGGTATTTAATAGTTTGCAAGGTTTACATCTTAAGCATGGGTAGAAGCCTGGTTGTTTGCAGAAGAATGGATACGACTTGGCAGCATGGGAATGTGGCACTGTAGGGGCTATTTTATTTCCTTGGTTATTTGCCCTTCTATAAATAAATGTTGGACGATCTGGAATCTTCTCCCCAATAATTTTGTCTTCTTTTAAAATGTCCCAATGTCTATTCACTATACGTCTAAGAAGGTGGGTATTGGCATTAAACTGTGTGATAAAAGGGACAGTTTCAAGTGGGAATTGCTTTTCCTTTGCATCTTTATTATTAAAAAATTGGGATCTAGGAATCCCACCAATTACCGTATTTTCCGCTTTGTAAGACGCACTTTTTCCCCCCAAAATTTGGGGGGAAAATGGGGGGTGCTGTTATGTAGGCAATCCAGTGACACAGTGTGCCAGCAATCAGAGCACATACAGTGATCTGACAATAACCCAAAAACAATAGAACGAGCTCTGAGACGTGGAATCTCTGTAGACCGCAATACCTGAACCTATCCTAAACACAACTAAAGGCAGCTGTGGATTGCGCCTGTCACTACCTATGCAACTCGGCACAGCCTGAGGAGCTGACTAGCCTGAAGATAGAAAAACAAGCCTGACTTGCCTCAGAGAAATACCCCAAAGGAAAAGGCAGCCCCCCACATATAATGACTGTTAGCAAGATGAAAAGACAAACGTAGGGATGAAATAGATTCAGCAAAGTGAGGCCCGATATTCTAGATAGAGCGAGGATAGCAAAGAGAACTTTGCAGTCTACAAAAAACCCTAAAGCAAAAAACCACGCAAAGGGGGCAAAAAGACCCACCGTGCCGAACTAACGGCACGGCGGTGCACCCTTTGCGTCTCAGAGCTTCCAGCAAAAACGAATAGACAAGCTGGACAGAAAAAGTAGCAACAAAAGCAAAAAGCACTTATCTAAGCAGAGCAGCAGGCCACAGGAAAGATCCAGAAGCTCAGGTCCAACACTGGAACATTGACAAGGAGCAAGGAAGACAGAATCAGGTGGAGTTAAATAACAAAGCAGCCAACGAGCTCACCAGAACACCTGAGGGAGGAAGCTCAGAAGCTGCAGTACGACTTGTGACCACAGGAGTGAATTCAGCCACAGAATTCACAACAGTACCCCCTCTTGAGGAGGGGTCACCGAACCCTCACCAGAGCCCCCAGGCCGACCAGGATGAGCCACATGAAAGGCACGAACAAGATCTGGAGCATGGACATCAGAGGCAAAAACCCAGGAATTATCTTCCTGAGCATAACCCTTCCATTTAACCAGATACTGGAGTTTCCGTCTAGAAACACGAGAATCCAAAATTTTCTCCCCTTAAAAAATAGTGAGGAAAGAATGGTTGTAGATGACGAGGAAAAAGCTAACATATTAAACACCTTCTTCTCCACGGTATTCACGGTGGAAAATGAAATGCTAGGTGAAATCCCAAGAAACAATGAAAACCCTATATTAAGGGTCACCAATCTAACCCAAGAAGAGGTGCGAAACCGGCTAAATAAGATTAAAATAGATAAATCTCCGGGTCCGGATGGCATACACCCACGAGTACTAAGAGAACTAAGTAATGTAATAGATAAACCATTATTTCTTATTTTTAGTGACTCTATAGCGACAGGGTCTGTTCCGCAGGACTGGCGCATAGCAAATGTGGTGCCAATATTCAAAAAGGGCTCTAAAAGTGAACCTGGAAATTATAGGCCAGTAAGTCTAACCTCTATTGTTGGTAAAATATTTGAAGGGTTTCTGAGGGATGTTATTCTGGATTATCTCAATGAGAATAACTGTTTAACTCCATATCAGCATGGGTTTATGAGAAATCGCTCCTGTCAAACCAATCTAATCAGTTTTTATGAAGAGGTAAGCTATAGACTGGACCACGGTGAGTCATTGGACGTGGTATATCTCGATTTTTCCAAAGCGTTTGATACCGTGCCGCACAAGAGGTTGGTACACAAAATGAGAATGCTTGGTCTGGGGGAAAATGTGTGTAAATGGGTTAGTAACTGGCTTAGTGATAGAAAGCAGAGGGTGGTTATAAATGGTATAGTCTCTAACTGGGTCGCTGTGACCAGTGGGGTACCGCAGGGGTCAGTATTGGGACCTGTTCTCTTCAACATATTCATTAATGATCTGGTAGAAGGTTTACACAGTAAAATATCGATATTTGCAGATGATACAAAACTATGTAAAGCAGTTAATACAAGAGAAGATAGTATTCTGCTACAGATGGATCTGGATAAGTTGGAAACTTGGGCTGAAAGGTGGCAGATGAGGTTTAACAATGATAAATGTAAGGTTATACACATGGGAAGAGGGAATCAATATCACCATTACACACTGAATGGGAAACCACTGGGTAAATCTGACAGGGAGAAGGACTTGGGGATCCTAGTTAATGATAAACTTACCTGGAGCAGCCAGTGCCAGGCAGCAGCTGCCAAGGCAAACAGGATCATGGGGTGCATTAAAAGAGGTCTGGATACACATGATGAGAGCATTATACTGCCTCTGTACAAATCCCTAGTTAGACCGCATATGGAGTACTGTGTCCAGTTTTGGGCACCGATGCTCAGGAAGGATATAATGGAACTAGAGAGAGTACAAAGGAGGGCAACAAAATTAATAAAGGGGATGGGAGAACTACAATACCCAGATAGATTAGCGAAATTAGGATTATTTAGTCTAGAAAAAAGACGACTGAGGGGCGATCTAATAACCATGTATAAGTATATAAGGGGACAATACAAATATCTCGCTGAGGATCTGTTTATACCAAGGAAGGTGACGGGCACAAGGGGGCATTCTTTGCGTCTGGAGGAGAGAAGGTTTTTCCACCAACATAGAAGAGGATTCTTTACTGTTAGGGCAGTGAGAATCTGGAATTGCTTGCCTGAGGAGGTGGTGATGGCGAACTCAGTCGAGGGGTTCAAGAGAGGCCTGGATGTCTTCCTGGAGCAGAACAATATTGTATCACACAATTATTAGGTTCTGTAGAAGGAAGTAGATCTGGGTATTTATTATGATGGAATATAGGCTGAACTGGATGGACAAATGTCTTTTTTCGGCCTTACTAACTATGTTACTATGTTACTATGTAATATACTCCAATTCCCCCTCCACCAAAACCGGGGCAGGAGGCTCAACAGATGGAACCATAGGTGCCACGTATCTCCGCAACAACGACCTATGGAATACATTATGTATGGAAAAGGAGTCTGGGAGGGTCAGACGAAAAGACACAGGATTGAGAATCTCAGAAATCCTATACGGACCAATAAAACAAGGTTTAAATTTAGGAGAGGAAACCTTCATAGGAATATGACGAGAAGATAACCAAACCAGATCCCCAACACGAAGTCGGGGACCCACACGGCATCTGCGATTAGCGAAAAGTTGAGCCTTCTCCTGGGACAAGGTCAAATTGTCCACTACCTAAGTCCAGATCTGCTGCAACCTGTCCACCACAGAATCCACACCAGGACAGTCCGAAGACTCAACCTGTCCTGAAGAGAAACGAGGATGGAACCCAGAATTGCAGAAAAATGGAGAGACCAAGGTAGCCGAGCTGGCCCGATTATTAAGGGCGAACTCAGCCAACGGCAAAAAGGACACTCAATCATCCTGGTCTGCAGAAACAAAACATCTCAGATATGTCTCCAAGGTCTGATTGGTTCGTTCGGTCTGGCCATTAGTCTGAGGATGGAAAGCCGAGGAAAAAGACAGGTCAATGCCCATCCTACCACAAAAGGCTCGCCAAAACCTCGAAACAAACTGGGAACCTCTGTCAGAAACAATATTCTCAGGAATGCCATGCAAACGAACCACATGCTGGAAGAACAAAGGCACAAAATCAGAGGAGGAAGGCAATTTAACCAAGGGCACCAGATGGACCATTTTAGAAAAGCGATCACAGACCACCCAAATGGCTGACATCTTTTGAGAAACGGGAAGGTCAGAAATGAAATCCATCGAAATATGTGTTCAAGGCCTCTTTGGGACCGGCAAGGGCAAAAGCAACCCACTGGCACGTGAACAGCAGGGCTTAGCCCTAGCACAAATCCCACAGGACTGCACAAAAGTACGTACATCCCGTGACAGAGATGGCCACCAGAAGGATCTAGCCACTAACTCTCTGGTACCAAAGATTCCAGGATGACCAGCCAAGACTGAACAATGAAGTTCAGAGATAACTTTACTAGTCCACCTATCAGGGACGAACAGTTTCTCCGCCGGACAACGATCAGGTTTATTCGCCTGAAATTTTTGCAACACTCGCCGCAAATCAGGGGAGATGGCAGACACAATGACTCCTTCCTTGAGGATACTCGCCGGCTCAGATGAACCCGGAGAGTCGGGCACAAAACTCCTAGACAGAGCATCCGCCTTAACATTTTTAGAGCCCGGAAGGTACGAAATCACAAAATCGAAGCGGGCAAAAAATAACGACCAACGGGCCTGTCTAGGATTCAAGCGCTTGGCAGACTCGAGATAAGTAAGGTTCTTATGATCAGTCAATACCACCACGCGATGCTTAGCTCCTTCAAGCCAATGACGCCATTCCTCGAATGCCCACTTCATGGCCAGCAACTCTCAGTTGCCCACATCATAATTACGCTCAGCAGCCGAAAACTTCCTGGAAAAGAAAGCACATGGTTTCAACACTGAGCAACCAGAACCTCTCTGTGACAAAACCGCCCCTGCTCCAATCTCAGAAGCATCAACCTCGACCTGGAACGGAAGAGAAACATCTGATTGACACAACACAGGGGCAGAACAAAAACGATGCTTCAACTCCTGAAAAGCTTCCACAGCAGCAGAAGACCAATTAACCAAATCAGCACCCTTCTTGGTCAAATCGGTCAATGGTTTGGCAATGCTAGAAAAATTACAGATGAAGCGACGATAAAAATTAGCAAAGCCCAGGAATTTTTGCAGACTTTTCAGAGATGTCGGCTGAGTCCAATCCTGGATGGCTTGGACCTTAACCGGATCCATCTCGATAGTAGAAGGGGAAAAGATGAACCCCAAAAATGAAACTTTCTGCACACCGAAGAGACACTTTGATCCCTTTACAAACAAAGAATTAGCACGCAGGACCTGGAAAACCATTCTGACCTGCTTCACATGAGAGTCCCAATCATCTGAGAAGATCAAAATGTCATCCAAGTAAACAATCAGGAATTTATCCAGATACTCACGGAAGATGTCATGCATAAAAGACTGAAACACAGATGGAGCATTGGCAAGTCCGAACGGCATCACTAGATACTCAAAATGACCCTCGGGCGTATTAAATGCAGTTTTCCATTCATCTCCTTGCCTGATTCTCACCAGATTATACGCACCACGAAGATCTATCTTACTGAACCAACTAGCCCCCTTAATCCGAGCAAACAAGTCAGATAACAATGGCAAGGGATACTGAAATTTAACAGTGATCTTATTAAGAAGGCGGTAATCAATACATGGTCTCAGCGAACCATCCTTCTTGGCTACAAAAAAGAACCCTGCTCCCAGTGGTGATGACGATGGGCGAATATGTCCCTTCTCCAGGGATTCCTTCACATAACTGCGCATAGCGGCGTGTTCAGGCACGGATAAATTAAATAATCGACCTTTAGGGAATTTACTACCAGGAATCAAATTGATAGCACAATCACAATCCCTATGCGGAGGTAGGGCATCGAACTTGGGCTCTTCAAATACATCCTGATAATCAGACAAGAACTCTGGGACCTCAGAAGGAGTGGATGACGAAATAGACAAAAATGGAACATCACCATGTACCCCCTGACAACCCCAGCTGGATACCGACATAGAGTTCCAATCCAATACTGGATTATGGGTTTGCAGCCATGGCAACCCCAACACGACCACATCATGCAGATTATGTAGCACCAGAAAGCGAATAACTTCCTGATGTGCAGGAGCCATGCACATGGTCAGCTGGGTCCAGTACTGAGGTTTATTCTTGGCCAAAGGTGTAGCATCAATTCCTCTCAACGGAATAGGACACCGAAAAGGCTCCAAGAAAACCCACAACGTTTAGCATAATCCAAATCCATCAGATTCAGGGCAGCGCCTGAATCCACAAACGCCATGACAGAATACGATGACAAAGAGCATATCAAGGTAATGGACAGAAGGAATTTGGATTGTACAGTACCAATGACGGCAGACCTATCGAACCGCTTAGTGCGCTTAGGACAACCAGAAATAGCATGAGTGGAATCACCACAGTAGAAACACAGACCATTCAGACGTCTGTGTTCTTGCCGTTCAACTCTGGTCATAGTCCTATCGCACTGCATAGGCTCAGGTTTAATCTTAGACAATACCGCCAAATGGTGCACAGATTTACGCTCGCGCAAGCGTCGACCGATCTGAATGGCGAAAGACATAGACTCATTCAAACCAGCAGGCATAGGAAAACCCACCATGACATCCTTAAGAGCCTCAGAGAGACCCTTTCTGAACAAAGCTGCCAGCGCAGATTCATTCCACAGAGTGAGTACTGACCACTTCCTAAATTTCTGACAATATACTTCTATATCATCCTGACCCTGGCACAAAGCCAGCAAATTTTTCTCAGCCTGATCCACTGAATTAGGCTCATCGTAAAGCAATCCGAGCGCCAGGAAAAACGCATTGACATTACTCAATGCATGGTCTCCTGGCGCAAGAGAAAATGCCCAGTCCTGAGGGTCGCCACGCAAAAAAGAAATAATAATCAAAACCTGTTGAATAGGATTACCAGAAGAATGAGGTTTCATATCCAGAAATAGCTTACAATTATTTTTGAAATTAAGAAACTTAGTTCTATCACCAAAAAACAAATCAGGAATAGGAATTCTTGGTTCTAACATAGATTTCTGATCAATAGTATCTTGAATCCTTTGTACATTTGTAAAGAGATTATCCATTGAAGAGCACAGACCCTGAATATCCATGTCCACACCTGTGTCCTGAAACACCCAAATGTCTAGGGGAAAAAAAAGACTGAACACAGAGCTGAGAAAAAAAAATGATGTCAGAACTTCTTTTTTCCCTCTATTGAGAATCATTAGGTTCGGGCTCCTTATACTGTTATGTAGGCAATCCAGTGACACAGTGTGCCAGCAATCAGAGCACATACAGTGATCTGACAATAACCCAAAAACAATAGAACGAGCTCTGAGACGTGGAATCTCTGTAGACCGCAATACCTGAACCTATCCTAAACACAACTAAAGGCAGCTGTGGATTGCGCCTGTCACTACCTATGCAACTCAGCACAGCCTGAGGAGCTGACTAGCCTGAAGATAAAAAAACAAGCCTGACTTGCCTCAGAGAAATACCCCAAAGGAAAAGGCAGCCCCCCACATATAATGACTGTTAGCAAGATGAAAAGACAAACGTAGGGATGAAATAGATTCAGCAAAGTGAGGCCCGATATTCTAGATAGAGCGAGGATAGCAAAGAGAACTTTGCAGTCTACAAAAAACCCTAAAGCAAAAAACCATGCAAAGGGGGCAAAAAGACCCACCGTGCCGAACTAACGGCACGGCGGTGCACCCTTTGCGTCTCAGAGCTTCCAGCAAAAACGAATAGACAAGCTGGACAGAAAAAGTAGCAACAAAAGCAAAAAGCACTTATCTAAGCAGAGCAGCAGGCCACAGGAAAGATCCAGAAGCTCAGGTCCAACACTGGAACATTGACAAGGAGCAAGGAAGACAGAATCAGGTGGAGTTAAATAACAAAGCAGCCAACGAGCTCACCAGAACACCTGAGGGAGGAAGCTCAGAAGCTGCAGTACCACTTGTGACCACAGGAGTGAATTCAGCCACAGAATTCACAACAGGGTGCGTCTTACAATGCGGACATACCTTATCGGTGCTGCCGCTGCGGGTGTCCAATGCTTGCCGCCACACTATCCCCGATGCTGCCTTGTGCTGTTGCTGCTGCGCTGTGTCCCCTGTGCTGCTGCCGCCACGCTGTGTCCCCTGTGCTCCTGCCGCCGCGCTGTGTCACAGGTGCTTGCTGCCGCTCTCTGTCCCGTGCTGCATGGGGGGGCTCTCCAGTTCCATCCATGCCTTCCTGTGCAGTGGAATCTTTCCAGGAAAATGGCCGCCGGGAGGTCTCGGGAGATGAGATCTCAGTGCTGAAATCTCATCTACCGAGATCTTGCTGCCGAGATCTTCATCTGCGCATGCGCCACCTCCCGGCGGCCATTTTCCCGGAAGGAATCCACCGAACAGGAAAGCATGGATGGAGCTGCAGAGCTCCCCCATGCAGCATGGAACAGAGAGCAGCGGCAGCACCCGGCAGCATTAGACAGACCATGGCATCAAGCATCAGTGACACAGCACGGCAGCATTACCCGGTAAAAGAGCGCGGCAGCAAGCATCAGGGATACAGCGTGGCAGCAGCACCCAGTAAAAAAAAGTGTGGCAGCAAGCATCAGGGACACAGCATGGTGGCAGCACGGGACAGAGAGCAGCGGCAGCACCCGGCAGCATTAGACAGACCATGGCATCATGCATCGGTGACACAGCACGGCAGCATCACCCGGTAAGAGCACGGCAGCAAGCATCAGGGATACAGCGTGGCAGCAGCACCCAGTAAAAAAAGTGTGGCAGCAAGCATCAGGGACACAGCATGGTGGCAGCACCCGGCAGCAAGGGACAGAGTGCAATGGCAAGCTTCGGGGACACAGCATGGCGGCAGCACACGGCAACATGGGACAGAGTGCGACGGCAACACCCACCTCCTGCAGCAGCAATGCTGAGACCCAGCTTCACCACAGCCACCACCCCGGTAAGCAATAAGATGCATGGATTATAAGAAGCACCACCATTTTATTAAAAATGTTTTTTTCCTATTTTTCTCCTCAAAATTTGGGGTGCGTCTTATAATCCGGAGCGTCTTATAAAGCGAAAAATACGGTATGTCCTTTGTATTAGACAGAGAATTTTGGCAATATCCCTTCTGCACAAATTTCTTTGTCAAAATATCTACTTCCTTATTAAAATCTTGTACCCTAGAGCAATTTCTATGTGCACGTATGAACTGACTCTTGGGGACATTGGTTAACCAGGTCGGAAGATGGCAGCTACCCAGAGATATATAGTTGTTCACATCAGTAGGCTTATGAAAGGTTTTGGTGCAAATGTTTTCATTTTCAATAAAAATAGTAAGATCCAAGAAATCAATGGAAACAGTACTGGTGGTCGCTGTAAAATTTAAAAAGTAAGAATTTTTATTTAAATTAGTGATAAAATCCAACAATAAATTAGGACCACCCGACCAAATAAA
Source organism: Ranitomeya imitator (assembly GCF_032444005.1). Classification (NCBI taxonomy): domain Eukaryota; kingdom Metazoa; phylum Chordata; class Amphibia; order Anura; family Dendrobatidae; genus Ranitomeya; species Ranitomeya imitator. The sequence continues at coordinate 313,560,814 of NC_091285.1, read as the reverse complement.
AACAATATCATCAATAAAACGTTGCCAGAGTACCAGGTTCGCACCAAGGGAGCCACCCTCATAAATTGTATGGTGCTCCCATTCTCCTACGTATAAATTAGCATAACTTGGTGCGAACCTGGTACCCATAGCGGTGCCCCACTGCTGGGAGTAGTAGTGCACATCGTATTTAAAATAATTATGCGTTAAAATGAACCTCATACATTCTAAAATAAACAATACTTGCTCATTCGGAAGATTTCCCTGTTCCTCCAGAAAGAATTTTGAGGCTTCACATCCTTTCTCATGTTGTATAACTGTATATAAGGATGTGATATCCAGTGTTCCCAAGATGTAATGATCCTTCCATTCCACCCCCTCTAGAATTTGCAACATATGTGTGCTATCCCTCAGATACGAGGGGAGCTTGGGGACCAACTTCTGTAGATTGCTATCAACATACTTGGACATATTTGCTGTTAGACACCCGACCCCTGATATAATTGGTCTTCCGGGAGGGTTGGTTTGACTTTTATGTATTTTAGGAAGATAGTAAAAGAAAGGGGTTCTTGGATGTTCTGTATTGATAAACTCAAATTCCTGTTTGTTGAGAATGCCCCGGTCAAATCCCTTTTTGATCAGGGCTTTCATCTCTTGAATCCCTTTGATGGATCCTCCAATAGGAGACTATATGTTTGTTTGTCCCCAAGTAGGCGTAATGCTTCTTTTGTGAAATCTTCCAAATCAAGGATAACAATCCCTCCCCCTTTATCTGCTGGGCGGATTATTATTTCCTAATTATCTTGAATCAGTTTTATAGCCTTCCGTTCCTCGTTTGTCAAATTATTTTTAAATTTGGAACATCTTTTATTAGAAATTTTCTTAATGTCACGTATGACATTTTTTTTTTTTTGAAAGGCTTCGAACGATTCTGAATATTCTTGAATCGGATTGAAGTTGGATTTAGCTCTTAATGAGGTGTGGACAAACGGGTCAGGTCTCAGGGGGGAAAAATTAGTGCCACTAGCAGTTGAAACCTTATTTTTCATAAAGTATTTTTTGATAGCCAGTTGTCTCATAAATTGTTTGATGCCAATAAAGGCTTGAAACTTGTCGAATTTAGTGTTTGGAGCGTATTTTAGTCCTTTATTTAATAGAGAAATTTCATTGGTGTCCAGAGTATGTTTGCTAAGATTAAAGATTGTTTGTTGTTGTTGATCACCTCCTTTCTCTAATTCTTTTTGTTTCCTCTTTTTTTGGGCAAATTTCCCGCCCCTACACCCCCTTTTTCTTGTCTTTTTTGAGCCAATTGAAAAAAAGGGTGATGACAATGTTTGTTCTTTTTTTGTGCAATAGTCTCAGTATGATGATTATCCACATTTGCTTTGACAGTTTTTTTCAAACAATTTGTGGATTTTTTAGGTTTTCTAATTGGAGAATTAAGTTCACTATTAGGGTCCGGGATGACCGTTCTACTTGTACATGGAGAATCAACATCATTATCGAGGATTTGATATCTGATCTGAAATGCCTTTGAGGATATGGGTGTATAGATGGAAATATCATGACCCGAGTGCCAAGATTCCATGGAATTGTTATTTATTTCCAATATATTAGACACCTCCTGAATTTGACTGCTTTCCATATCTTCCGTAGGATGTATTGAAAATCTGTCTAAAGAGGTGGTGCTATTAGTTGTTTCGTCTAGTGTAACAAATTGATTAAGTGTATTATCTTTATCATATGCCTCCCTCCTTACATCCTTGTTACTCGGGTGTCCAGTATTACTTTGACTGTCATGGCCTTTTGAGGATGCCGACTTGTCCCAATTGGGGATCAGATCTCTGCCAAATTTGGTTCGTTTTCTATCCAAAATTTATTTTTCTTTCACAAGAATTCTACTCCTGATACTCTTAGAAAGTTTAATAATATCAGGATGCTGTTCAAAAGGTGTTATTTCCTCAAACAATTTAGATATGTTTTGTTTAAGTAAATTAAGATGTTGTCTCCTCTTTTCAATAATAAAGGACACCGTCCTATCCTAATCGAAAATTCTCTAAACATATGGTCCCATTCTTTTACTGTCTCTGGGTCACCAATATCACCTGATATTGATTTGTATACTGTTAAACCTTTGGGTATACAGTTGAACGATAAATATCTTTCCAATGTGGCGATCTCCCAGAGATCTCTCATTTCTTTAATTAAATGAGTTTCCAGACTTCTCAAGGATTCCAGTGCTTTAGTAATATTATCCTTATTGGATCTCCTTGGAGATACCGAGTGGGCCAAATTAAAAAACTTACTTATAGTCTGTATTCTCATATTCCTATCATAGCAGAGATCTTTCATAGTGAAGGATAATGGGGATGCTGCTAACTGGTAGGAGTGGTAAAAATCGTAATACAACAAGATATATAGAAAAAGACCAGTAGCGCTTCTAACCTCAAGAAACCCGCAGCAGGTAATGATACAAATCAACCCTTTTGTATCGTAATCTATGAAAATAATAAATAATACTATACCTGCGCTGAGTAAAAAATCCTCCGTTCCGTGCTATAACTAACCACAGATATTTACTATGCCCAGGCAACGCCGGGCTCTTCAGCTTGTATATATATATATATATATATATATATATATATATATATATATATATATATATATATATATAAAGGAAAAAAGGGAAACAGCACAGCTGTTAAACTTATCTGCGGGTGCAAAGCCTATAAGGAGCCCGTCCACCGGCTATCCTCAGTCCATAGAAATACCAAAAAATAGGCAGCACTCCATAGTCTTGAAAATCTTGGTGCAGTTTAATCAGACCCACATGTCTTCATAGCAACGTTTCGGCTCAGACTGAGCCTTTCTCAAGCCTTTTGTATCGTAATCTATGAAAATAATAAATAATACTATACCTGCGCTGAGTAAAAAATCCTCCGTTCCGTGCTATAACTAACCACAGATATTTACTATGCCCAGGCAACGCCGGGCTCTTCAGCTTGTATATATATATATATATATATATATATATATATATATATACACCTCTTGCTGTATAAGTGTGTAATATATACACACCCTGATGTATACTCCTATAATGTGTGTATATATATGTACACCCCATGCTTTACTCCTGTGTAATATATACACACTCTGCTGTATATCCATATCTAATATATAAAGCTCAATGTGTGCATGTGTGTATGTATGTATGTATGTATGTGTGTATGTCCGGGATTGGCATCTGCACCGTCACAGCTACAGCCACAAAATTTTGCACACTCACACGTCTGGACCCCGAGAGCGTCATAGGCTATGTTGTGAGGCGAAATTTTAACCCTGCGCGTTCCAATTCCCCAAACAATTTTGCCCCTATCTACATAATGGGGAAAAAGTGAAAGGAAAAGTGTTGGAGGCGTCGCAGCTACAGCCACAAAATTTTGCACACTCACACATCTGGACCCTGAGAGCGTCATAGGCTATGTTGTGAGGTGAAATTTTAACTCTGCGCTTTCTAAATCACCAAACAATTTTGCCCCTATCTACATAATGGGGGAAAAGTGAAAGGAAAAGTGTTGGAGGCAAATTGACAGATGCCAGATGTGAACAAGGGGGACTTAAAGAGTGAGAGCGATGGCACCAAAGAGTATATACCGTACAGTTGCTAAGGTGGGGCCCGACATGGGATACTCACCACACACGGGGATATGAACACATACACAAAAGGCGCCACAAACTACCACGTGCTTGAACGCATATACCACCCTTAGCACACATTTCACCACACATACACCAACCTCGCCACATAAAAGTCGAAACACAAAAGTCGCCGCTCAAAACTCACCACATGAAAAACTAGGCTCACGCAAAACTCGCCACACGTGCAAAACTCACCTCATGGAATACTCGCCACACACAAAACTTGCACCCGCGGAAAAATTGCTACATGCACAAAAGTTGCAACACATTCAAAAGTTGCCTCACTCAAAACTTGCACATACTCAAAACGCACCACACTTAAAACTAGCCACGCGCAAAACTCGCCATGCGCAAAAGTTGCTGCACACAACTTGCTACACTAACCTGTCACATGCAACTTGACACACAAAAAGTTGCTACACGCATGTTGCCACACAAAACTCATCTCACAAAAGTCGCTACATGCATGTCGCCACATGCAACTCAACACACACAACTTGACACATGAAACTCGCCCTAAAACACACACAAGTCTGGTATTATCCTTCAAAAATAAAAATCTGATTAATAAGCAGACAAACTACAAGAGCAACAAATGTACCATATAGGAAATACGGCAACTGTCAGTCACATGACCTGTCTATTATGTGTGAGCTAATATATACTGCCAGGGGGAGGGCTTCCTGTTGGCTGGGGATTTATCAGGCTGCCAATATAGTACTATATACAGGAGAGATGACACACAGGTATATACTATATACAGGAGGAGATGACACACAGGTATATACTATATACAGGAGGAGATGACACACAGGTATATACTATATACAGGAGGAGATGACACACAGGTATATACTATATACAGGAGGAGATGACACACAGGTATATACTATATACAGGAGCAGATGACACACAGGTATATACTATATACAGGAGGAGGTGACTTACAGGTATATACTATATACAGGAGCAGATGACACACAGGTATATACTATATACAGGAGGAGATGACACACAGGTATATACTATATACAGGAGGAGATGACATACAGGTATATACTATATACAGGAGGAGATGACACACACATATATACTATATACAGGGGAGATGACACACAGGTATATACTATATACAGGAAGAGATGACATACAGGTATATACTATATACAGGAGGAGATGACATCCTGGTATATACTATATACAGGGGAGATGACACACAGGTATATACTATATACAGTGGAGATGACACACAGGTATATACTATATACAGGTGGAGATGACATACAGGTATATACTTTATACAGGAGCAGATGATACACAGGTATATACTATATACAGGAGGAGATGACTTACAGGTATATACTATATACAGGAGGAGATGACATACAGGTATATACTATATACAGGAGGAAATGACACACACATATATACTATATACAGGGGAGATGACACACAGGTATATACTATATACAGGAAGAGATGACATACAGGTATATACTATATACAGGAGGAGATGACAACCTGGTATATACTATATACAAGGGAGATGACATACAGGTACATACTATACACAGGGGCGATGACACACAGGTATATACTATATACAGGAGGAGATGACACACGTATATACTATATACAGGAGGAGATGACATACAGGTATATACTATATAAATGAGGAGATGACACATAGGTATAGAGGAGAGGACATACAGCAGGTATATACTATATACAGGGGAGATGACATACAGGCATATACTATATACAGGAGATAACATACAGGTATATAATATATATAGGAGGAGATGACATACAGGTATATAGTATATACAGAAGAGTTGACATACAGGTATATAATATATACAGGAGGAGATGACACATGGGTATATACAATATACAGGAGGAGATGACATACAGCAGGTATATACTATTTACAGGGAAGATGGCATACAGGTATACAAGAGAAGACATACAGGTGTATACTATATATAAGGGAGATGCAAACATGTATATACTGAGGTGAAAATGAGGGGTGTGAGGTGAAAATGAAAAGGTGTGAGTGCAAAATGAGAGGAGTGAGGGAAAATAGTGGAGTGATCGGAAAATGACAGATGTGAGGTCGAAATGACAAGTGTTAGGGGGGAATGAGAGGAGTGAGGGGGAAAATAAGAGGAGTGAGGGGGAAAATGAGAGGTGTAAGGGAGAAAATGAGAGGTGTAAGGGAGAAAAAGAGAGGCATGATGGGAAAATAAGAGACGTGAGGTGCTATAACTAACCACAGATATTTATTATGCCCAGGCAACGCCGGGCTCTTCAGCTAGTAAATATATACAGTACAGACCAAAAGTTTGGACACAAGTTCTCATTTAAAGATTTTTCTGTATTTTCATGACTATGAAAATTGTAAATTCACACTGAAAGCATCAAAACTATGAAATAACACATGTGGAAATATATACATAACAAAACAGTGTGAAACAACTGAAAATATGTCTTATATTCTAGGTTCTTCAAAGTAGCCACCTTTTGCTTTGATTACTGCTTTGCACACTCTTGGCATTCTCTTGATGAGCTTCAAGAGGCAGTCATCGGAAATCGTCTTCCAACAATCTTGAAGGAGTTCCCAGAGATGCTTAGCACTTGTTGGCCCTTTTGCCATCACTCTGCGGTCCAGCTCACCCCAAACCATCAGGTCATCTGGCGTAGCACCCCATCACTCTCCTTCTTGGTCAAATAGCCCTTGCACAGCCTGGAGGTGTGTTTGGGGTCATTGTCCTGTTGAAAAATAAATGATGGCCCAACTAAACGCAAACCGGATGGAATAGCATGCCGCTGCAAGATGCTGTGGTAGGCATGCCTTCAATTTTGAATAAATCCCCAACAGTGTCACCGGCAAAGCACCCCCACTCCATCACACCTCCTCCTCCATGCTTCACAGTGGGAACCAGGCATGTAGAGTCCATATGTCCACCTTTTCTGCGTCACACAAAGACACGGTGGTTGGAACCAAAGATCTCAAATTTGGACTCATCAGACCAAAGCACAGATTTCTACTGGTCTATTGTCCATTCCTTGTGTTCTTTAGCCCAAACAAGTCTCTTCTGCTTGTTGCCTGTCCTTAGCAGTGGTTTCCTAGCAGCTATTTTACCATGAAGGCCTGCTGCACAAAGTCTTCTCTTAACAGTTGTTGTAGAGATGTGTCTGCTGCTAGAACTCTGTGTGGCATTGACCTGGTCTCTAATCTGAGCTGCTGTTAACCTGCGATTTCTGTGTCTGGTGACTTGGATAAACTTATCCTCAGAAGCAAAGGTGACTCTTGGTCTTCCTTTTCTGTTGCTGTCCTCATATGAGCCAGGTTCTTTGTAGCGCTTGATGGTTTTTGCAACTGCACTTGGTGACACTTTCAAAGTTTTCCCAATTTATTGGACTGACTGACCTTCATTTTTTAAAGTAATGATGGCCACTCCTTTTTCTTTACTTAGCTGCTTTTTTCTTGCCATGATACAAATTCTAACAGTCTATTTAGAAGGACTATCAGCTGTGTATCCACCAGACTTCTGCTCAACACAACTGATGGTCCCAACCCCATTTATAAGGCAAGAAATCCCACTTATTAAACCTGACAGGGCACACCTGTGAAGTGAAAACCATTTCCGGTGACTACCTCTTGAAGCTCATCAAGAGAATTCCAAGAGTGTGCAAAGCAGTCTTCAAAGCAAAAGGTGGCTTCTTTTAAGAACCTAGAAAATAAGACATATTTTTAGTTGTTTCACACTTTTTTGTAATGTATATAATTCCACATATATTAATTCATAGTTTTGATGCCTTCAGTGTGAATTCACAATTTTCATAGTCATGAAAATACGGAAAAATCTTTAAATGAGAAGGTGTGTCCAAACTTTTGGTCTGTACTGTATATATGAATGATGGGTGTCGGCGACCCAGTAAGAGCCGCTTGCAGTCTCATGGGGATTAAAATGCCTGTTGTCGGCGGCTCATGAAACTGACTGCCAGAAATCCACACTGCCCATCACTATTTGTCCAATACTTCACAAGTCCCTGTCATGAGAACCACCTGCCCCAGAGAAGCTTTTGTGTACTTACCTTGCTTTCTCTCAACCCTCTGTTACCTGAGCTGCCTTCCTGGTCACTTGGTCTCTGTGTTCTGACTTCCTGTGATGTCACGTCACCCAGGGCCGGCGTCAGCACCCGGCGCACCCGGGCAAGTGCCGGGGCCCTGGCGAGACTGGGGGGCCCATAACGGTAAGACACAGTAGACACTTATTATGCTGACACTGATGCACAGCGAATCATGCGCTCCTAGGGGGGCCCCCGAAGCCTGACTACATCATCATTCCTGAGTCTCCGACCCTCCCTCCCTCCCTGTGCTAGTGTGCTGCACTGTCTGTGTGACTCCAGCCAGGACTCGGAGTCGGAGCTGGAGCAGTGGAGCCGGAATGCGGATATATGATTCTCAGCAGCAGGAGGCGGGACTCCCTGACTGGGACAGGAATACTCACCAATCACCTCCATGGGGACAGAAGAGTTACTTCCGGGCCGGCGGTCGTCACTTCCGGGTGAGAGTGAGGAGCTCATCATCCTAAGAAGAGCAGCGCAGCGCTGACACACACAGTAGATCGTCGCGACACGGTCCGGGTCCGGGACCGGCGTCCCCCGTCCAGTAGTTCCAGCACAGCGAGGAGCAGAAAGAGGAGCAGCAGCATTCGTCAGTGAGTGCATGCATGTGCAGATCCTGTGTCCACAACGGTCGGGGGCGACGGTGATGGCGTGGTGGTGGGTGAGTGAGAGTCGACTCGTGACTGACTGGTGACTGAGTGACGTCACATGACGTTAAAGTGAAGCAGTGTGACTGTCTTCCTTTCAAGTTCCTGGTCCAAAGCATTAAGGGGGGAATGGATGCAGCCTGCCTGGGACTTGTAGTCAGAGTCCTACAATACACAGACAGACCTCTACAGTATGGCATCTGATGATGCTGGGACAGGACTTGTAGACTACATACTACATGGCTGGCTGTGCAATATTATATACTACGTAGGCTGCGTTTGTCATATACTACGTGCCACGTGGGCTGCCTGTGTTACATACTATGTGGGCTGCCTGTGTTATATACTACGTGGGCTGCCTGTGTTATATACTACGTGGGCTGCCTGTATTATATACTACGTGGGCTGCCTGTGTTATATGCTACGTGGGCTGCCTGTGTTATATGCTACGTGGGCTGCCTGTGTTATATACTACGTGGGCTGCCTGTGTTATATACTACGTGGGCTGCCTGTGTTATAAGCTACGTGGGCTGCCTGTGTTATATACTACGTGGGCTGTGTTATATACTACGTGGGCTGTGTTATATACTACGTGGGCTGTGTTATATACTGCGTGGGCTGTGCTATATACTACGTGGCTGTGCTATATACTAGGTGACTGTGCTATATGTTACGTGGCCTGTGCTATATGCTACATGGGCTGTGTTATATGCTACGTGGGCTGTGTTATATGCTACGTGGCCTGTGCTATATGCTACGTGGCCTGGGCTATATGCTACGTGGCCTGTGTTATTATATGCTACTTGGCTGTGGTATATTTCTCTGCTGTATCTGTGCATCATGAATCGTGGTATGTGTTAAAGAGGGGGCCCACTGAGACTCTTTCGCCCGGGGCCCTCAAAAACCTGGAGCCGGCCCTGACGTCACCTTATCTCTGAGTTCCGGTCTCTGGCGTCTACTGTGACATCACAGTCACATGACATCATACCGTGTTGTGTGTGAGGTTCCATCCACCAGCTCCTGTGCAGTATGTACGTACACCCCTGCTATATTCCTGAGTAACAAATACACATCCTGCTGTATACCCATATAATGTACAATATATATATATATATGTACACCCCTGCAATATACCTGAGTAATATAAACACACCCTGCTGTATACCACTATAATGTACAGTATATATACAGTATGTACTCCCCGCTATATAATAATAATAAACTTTTGCATTATATATTGTTAGTCTTTTGGACTTCATTACACTGAAATGTGTTTGTGGTGCCTGAGTAATATATGCATACCCTGCTGTATACCCATATAATGTACAGTATATGTACACCCCTCTATATACCTGAGTAATATATACACACCCTGCTGTATACCACTATAATGTACAATATATATATATTGTAGGGATTGTACTCGCTCGGATGCATAGGAGGAAACAGGAGGCACATTCTCTTCAGTGTTCATGTAGGTTTATTCACTCCATAAACCATTTAAGTCAGCAACACAAGGGTAAACAGTCTTACATCAGATGGAAAAGTCCTCAGTGTCCATAGTAGAGCTCCGCTCTCTCTCAGACCTGTAGGCACACAGGCTGTGCTATGTCCAGCACGTACAGTTAGGGCCAGAAATATTTGGACAGTGACACAATTTTCGCGAGTTGGGCTCTGCATGCCAACACATTGGATTTGAAATGAAACCTCTACAACAGAATTCAAGTGCAGATTGTAACGTTTAATTTGAAGGGTTGAACAAAAATATCTGATAGAAAATGTAGGAATTGTACACATTTCTTTACAAACACTCCACATTTTAGGAGGTCAAAAGTAATTGGACAAATAAACATAACCCAAACAAAATATTTTTATTTTCAATATTTTGTTGCAAATCCTTTGGAGGCAATCACTGCCTTAAGTCTGGAACCCATGGACATCACCAAACGCTGGGTTTCCTCCTTCTTAATGCTTTGCCAGGCCTTTACAGCCGCAGCCTTCAGGTCTTGCTTGTTTGTGGGTCTTTCCGTCTTAAGTCTGGATTTGAGCAAGTGAAATGCATGCTCAATTGGGTTTAGATCTGGAGATTGACTTGGCCATTGCAGAATGTTCCACTTTTTGGCACTCATGAACTCCTGGGTAGCTTTGGCTGTATGCTTGGGGTCATTGTCCATCTGTACTATGAAGCGCCGTCCAATCAACTTTGCAGCATTTGGCTGAATCTGGGCTGAAAGTATATCCCGGTACACTTCAGAATTCATCCGGCTACTCTTGTCTGCTCTTATGTCATCAATAAACACAAGTGACCCAGTGCCATTGAAAGCCATGCATGCCCATGCCATCACGTTGCCTCCACCATGTTTTACAGAGGATGTGGTGTGCCTTGGATCATGTGCCGTTCCCTTTCTTCTCCAAACTTTTTTCTTCCCATCATTCTGGTACAGGTTGATCTTTGTCTCATCTGTCCATAGAATACTTTTCCAGAACTGAGCTGGCTTCTTGAGGTGTTTTTCTGCAAATTTAACTCTGGCCTGTCTATTTTTGGTATTGATGAATGGTTTGCATCTAGATGTGAACCCTTTGTATTTACTGTCATGGAGTCTTCTCTTTACTGTTGACTTAGAGACAGATACACCTACTTCACTGAGAGTGTTCTGGACTTCAGTTGATGTTGTGAACGGGTTCTTCTTCACCAAATTAAGTATGCGGCGATCATCCACCACTGTTTTCATCCGTGGACGCCCAGGCCTTTTTGAGTTCCCAAGCTCACCAGTCAATTCCTTTTTTCTCAGACTGTACCCAACTGTTGATTTTGCTACTCCAAGCATGTCTGCTATCTCTCTGATGGATTTTTTCTTTTTTTTCAGCCTCAGGATGTTCTGCTTCACCTCAATTGAGAGTTCCTTTGACCGCATGTTGTCTGCTCACAGCAACAGCTTCCAAATGCAAAACCACACACCTGGAATCCACCCCTGACCTTTTAACTACTTCATTGATTACAGGTTAACGAGGGAGACGCCTTCAGAGTTAATTGCAGCCCTTAGAGTCCATTGTCCAATTACTTTTGGTCCCTTGAAAAAGAGGACGCTATGCATTACAAAGCTATGATTCCTAAACCCTTTCTCTGATTTGGATGTGGAAACTATCATATTGCAGCTGGGAGTGTGCACTTTCAGCCCATATTATATATAATTGTATTTCTGAACATGTTTTTGTAAACAGCTAAAATAACAAAACTTGTGTCACTGTCCAAATATTTCTGGCCCTAACTGTAGGCTCTCCAGCCTAAAGATGGTCTCTGTGTGTTGTTCAGGACACCTGTCCCCACGTGGAACCGTCCAACACACAGGCCACTCTGCAGTGTCCAGCCAGGACACATGGAAGTCTGTCCACTCTTGCAGACTCCCAAACCACTCTCTCCATGTCCTACACACACACACCTCTTTACATAGGTGTAATCAACCAGGAACCCATCACATGATTAGACATGTGGTTCTGACATCACCACAGGTCCTGAAACAAACATAGATAGGCACGGTTATGCCCCTTACCCAGGGGTGAGGTATATGGGTAGCCAGACCCTCCCATCTCTCATAGCTACCCGTAACCCGGACCCAAATATCCTAAACAATTTCTTATTGCTTTATGTGCATTACAGAAGACACTCCGGGTCACATCACAGTGACAAGCCTTCTCTGTGATACATACCTCCCGTCAACTATCCAACCTTTAGCCACGTTACATACCTGCCCCCTCTTCCTAAAGCCATGGGGCTTGGCACTTGTCCTAAACCGACTAGAGACCCCTCTCAGTCGTCCCTGACAGTCAAACCGTCTGTCTAAGTCAGGGCCTGTTATTGAACCCTTTCATCGGCATTCGTCATCCCTTTCCGTCACATCCTTTGATAATGATGACCCCTTGTCATCTCGTCTGCTACAGGATCTCCCGCTTAAGTCACTGAGCCCTGAGCTAACTGAGGAGTCACTATTTCTAGCTCTTCCATCTGACCACCTTCGGTTCTCTCTCGGTCGTTGATCTCTCCTATTGTCTTTCTTCGGAGAGCAGCTCTTCTCTTTACATCTATATCCTCTGTTAACTTCAGCTTGAGGACTTCCAGGCTTTAGAGCACCTCTTTGCCTCTCTAGCAGCTGTTTATTAACTTGCAGTCTCTCAAGTCTCGGCTGCTCTACCTCCCTTAGGTATGCCATGCGATATTCCAGGAGCATGCGGATATTCTTAAGACTCTCTCTGGATCCGACAACCAGAAACGGAACCATCCCATCTTCACCCATGACCTGGACCTCTTCATCAGCCGGTATCCTCAGTCTCTTCAGACCGGATTTATCCACCATCTCCTGCATTACTCTCCCAAGTTTCCCAATGACCTTCGCCACCAGACCTTTAGGTACTTGGACTGTGTCTTCCACTAAGCCAAGCCGACTAAGAGCTTTCCTTTCACACTCCAAACATCGAACGGCTTCATCATTCTTCAAAATGATCTTCTGCTTTGTACGGAGGCAGTGTAGGTGCATATCCCTCAGGACAGCCACCCGCTTCACTGTGACTTCCCTAGTCGACAGTATGACCAATTGCTGAGTCTCATGTGCCCAGTGCACACTACAAGCCTCTACTGCCTTTCTAAATGCTTCATGCACACCCTTCCTGGCGCACACTTCTCGCATGTCTTTGGGTACTTCTATTATGCTCTTGAAAAGCGGGGTCTCATCTTCACGGACATCTGCCACAACCGGGTGACTCTCTTGTTCCGCTTTTAGCACTAACTCTTCATCAGTCTTTTCTTGCGCTTGAGCCTTCGCCAAGATGGGCATTGGCAACTCCTCTGCCAGGCAGCGACGTTCCTCCTCTCTCTGGAGAAGCTCCTGCTGATGCTTTTCTTGAGCCATTCTGAGCACATCCATATCTTTCAATATGGCCCTATTCATGGCCTGACACGCTGATAGGTGACCTCTGAGTTCAACGACCTCCTTCTCTAGGTCACCCACTTTGTGCTCAATTGCTTGCCTCAGGACCCTTTCTTGTTCAACAGTTTCTTTAAGCAGCTCTATGTTATGGTCCTGCTCTCTTTTGGCCAGCACATGTCGCACCACCAGTTCTTTAATTAAACTTTCAAACGGGGGCTATTGTCCACCCACCCTCTGCCTCTTCAGAGTTCCACCTGTTTCCGCAACCACCTCTATGGTCTCTCCTGGGCTCTCTGTCTGTTTACTGTTCGGTACCTCTGGACTCTTGGTAACTTCAGAGTTCTCCATCTCTTCAGCATCAGGTACTTCATCATACTGAGCCAGTTCAGTCTTTCTGGGCATTGCAGACGTGGGTCTACTACAGATCTGTTCTAACCCCAGCCCAACACTAACTACCTCAGTGCTAGGGTTTGTCAGAGATAAAGTGACCTCCTCATCAAGGACAATAATGTTATCTGCACCTGACCCTGTCTCTTCCTCATCATCTTTCTTCTCAGAGGGTGTAACTTGTCCCGCCTTTTTGCGTCCCCCGAGACGAGATGAAGATCTGTGATTTTTACTCGGCTCCTCCTTACTGCACTCTTTTCCCTTTGTGCTTGAGTCACAGTCTGAATAGGAGTCACCCCCTCTCACTCTGTCATCCTGGAACAGCAAGTCCCCACTTAAACTGGTGTCAGACCCACACTTTCTTCCGGTCACCCGTAACTCTGGACTATCGACCTTAGGTGTCGCTATCTCCTTTTCACACATCACACAATCTGGAATCACTACAGCCGCCTGTTGTGGTGGGGCTCCCTTAGAGTCATTCCGACTCCGTTCTGAGCAATCAGACACTCCCCTTTCCTCCCACAAGTCAGAAAACCTTTCGAAGTCCTGGCCTATTGCAACAGGGAATGGTAAGTCTGGGACTACAGGTACATCATGGCTGGCAATAAACGTGGGCGTCTCAATGATTACCCTGGACACCGGATAATCCCTAGCGACCCCATGAATGCAGTGAACTTCCATCTTCCTTCTGGGAATCAGATAGACAGGGAGTGTGGCGCTAACCAGCGTCACCAGGCTCCCTGAGTCCAGAAGTCCAGTCACGCACACTCCATTGACTTCTACAGAACAGCTCTGTGACATCGTCAGATGAAAAGTCAGTACAATATCCTGGACATGCGCTGTTCAAACACTGAACCCGGCAACAGTTTATCAGCAAATTCGCCGCTGCCCCTTTTTTAGCCACCACCTTTATTTGGGTCGCCGCCCCCTTTTTGGACTCCACCCCCTTTTGGGTTACCACCCCCTTGAGGACCATTTTCTCCTTTAGGGCCACCACCCCTATTAGGGACTCCACCCCTATTTGGGTTACCGCCCCCTTGTGGACCATTTTCTCCTTTAGGGCCACCACCCCTTTTAGGGACTCAACCCCCTTTTGGGCAACTACCCCCTTTTGAGATGCAGCCCCTTTTTGGCCAACCATAATTATTTGGGGTCACCACTCCGTTTTGGGACTCCACCCCCTTTAGGGACACCACCCCACTCTGGGGTACACCCCGTGGACTTCCCACCGTACTCTCAGGCCCCAGTTCGCACAGCACACCAATGTGACTCTGGCCCTTTAAGAGTCTGCACACTCTAAACCAGCAATGTCTTTTTCTTTTTTTTTTCCTTTCTCTTTTTTCTCTTTGCTACAACTGCAGCTACACTTTACAAGGCTCTGCACCGCAGACTTCGTGGACCCGCCGATCCACAGCAAACTTCGTAACCCCGCCGAGTTACCGCCAGACGCCTTCAGGCTTCATGACCCCACTGAGCCACAGCAAGTTGATCACAGAAGGAAAAAAGAAATACATGGACTCGCCGGTCCACAGCAAGCACCTGCACATGTGCTTATAGAAAAAAAAATAGAATTATTCTTACCGTTAATTCGGTTTCTAGTAACTCACCACGACAGCACACCTGGAGGATGTTACCCCTTTCATAATAGGGACAGGAAATGACAAGAGGTTAAATAACCCCTCCCTCATCCTCTCCCTCAGTGTTATTATAAAGGACCACAGGAGAAGGAATGCTTCAAATTATATTTATTCTTTTCAGAACGTATATCAAGCATAGGGAGGGATTACACCTGCTGTCGTGGTGAGTTACTAGAAACCAAATTAACGGTAAGAATAATTCTATTTTCTCTAGTAACCACCACGACAGCACACATGGAGCAGTACCCAAGAGTAATCTATTAGGGAGGGACTATAGCCCCAAGGACTTTTTCTCCGAAGGCCAAGTCCTCCTTTGACATCAGGTCTAGCCTGTAATGTTTGGAAAATGTATGGACCGAGGACCACGTAGCAGCTCTGCATATTTGCTCAATGGAAGCACTGGCTTTCTCGGCCCAGGAGACAGCTGTTGCTCTAGTAGAATGAGCTGTGAATTTTTCTGGCGGTGGAAGGCCTTGGATCTGATAGGCCTCCAAGATTGCTCTCTTGATCCAATTGGCAATTGTAGATTTGGAAGTCTTCTTTCCCTTATTCTGCCCATGAAGATGGATAAATAAATTCTGATCCTTCCTAATTTTATCTGAAATTTGAAGGTAATAAAGTACCATTCTTCGAACGTCTAAAGTATGGAACTGTTGTTCTTCTTCATTTTTTGGTTCTTGATAAAAGGAAGGGAGAATTATCTCCTGTGATTTATGAAAGTCAGAGACGACCTTTGGAAGAAAGAATGGATCCAATCGCAGAATAAGCCTATCTTGTAGAATCCTCATGTAGGGTTCATTGATCGATAGGGCCTGTAGTTCACCTACTCTCCTGGCTGTAGTTATGGCTATCAGGAAGGTGGTTTTCCAGGCGAGTCTATTCATTGCTATTGATGACAAAGGTTCGAAAGGTGGAAGTGTAAGTCCCTTCAGGACTATATTGAGGTCCCAAGATGGGACTATATTTATGGATCTTGGAGATATGCGGGATGCTGCCGTCATAAACCTTCTTATCCATCTGTGTTCGGCTAGAGGTTGGTCAAAATACGAGCTCAGTGCCGCCACCTGTACCTTGAGGGTGCTGGGTTTGAGACCTTTCTCTAGACCATCTTGTAAAAAATCCAGGATTCTGGCTAAGTTCGGCCTGTCTGGGTTGGGCCATTCAGGAGCACTCCACGTGATATAGGTTTTCCATATTTTCTGATAAATGGAATTGGTAACGGTCTTCCGGCTTTTCTGTAGCGTACTAATGACCTTCTTTGACAGCCCTCTGGTCCTCAGAATTGAGAATTCAGAAGCCAGGCATTCAGGTGTAATCTCTAGGGGTCTGGATGAAGTATTGGCCCCTGATAGAGGAGGTTCTTGATCGGAGGTAGTGCCATTGGTCCATCTACTTTTAGGCTGATGAGGGACCCAAACCAACTTTTTTTGGGCCAAAATGGAGCTACTAAGATTACACTGACCCTTTCTGTCCTTATCATCTGTAGGACCCTTGGTAGAATTGGTAATGGAGGAAAAGGGTAGGCCAGTGAGAATGTCCATGGTTGGGCCAATGCGTCTACTCCTAGCCCCGGATTGGTTGGATCTAGTGAAAAAAATTGATCCACTTTTGTGTTCTGGGCGTTCGCGAACAGGTCCACTTCCGGCTGTCCCCACTTTCTGACCAAAATCTGAAAAGTCTCTGGGTCTAGACCCCATTCTCCGGGATGGATCTTCTCTATGCTCAGGAAGTCGGCCTGTATATTTATTTCCCCTCTTATGTGCAGAGCAGAAAGAGAGAGAACATGTTCTTTGGCCCAGGAAAATATTCTGGCTGATATGGACTTTAGATCCTCGTGTCTTGTACTTCCCTGATGACGAAGATGGGCAACTGTTGTCATGTTGTCCGAGTAGATC
The DNA here is from genome assembly GCF_032444005.1 of Ranitomeya imitator. Taxonomy (NCBI): domain Eukaryota; kingdom Metazoa; phylum Chordata; class Amphibia; order Anura; family Dendrobatidae; genus Ranitomeya; species Ranitomeya imitator. The sequence goes on along the minus strand of NC_091285.1, from coordinate 313,543,511 downwards.
TTGATATGGGAATTCTGAACAAGAGTTACCGCTGCTTTGAGGACTTCCTCCACAGCTTTTAATTCTCTGAAGTTCGAGGATCGTTGACTTATCTCGTTTGGCCAGTTCCCTTGAAATATGTGTTGGGCTACCGTAGCTCCCCAACCTCTTTCGCTGGCATCTACTATTATAGAGATTGCTGGATCCTGCGACAAGGGAACTCCTTTGAGTAGGTTTTCCTTTTGTAGCCACCACGTCAAAGATGACTTTACGTGCGGTGGTATTTTGATCTTTCTGTCCAGAGAATCTGGGGATCCGTCCCAATTTGACAGAATATAAGTCTCAAGTACTCTGGTGTGGGCTTGTGCCCATGACACCATCTGGATGCACGACGTCATGGTCCCGAGAACCGACATGGCCCATCTTAGAGAAGTTATCTTCTTGTCCCGCAACGTTCTGATCTTTGCTGTAAGCAAGGTCCGTTTTTGTTCTGGTAAAAAAGATGTCTGGCTGCGAGAATCCAGTAGGACCCCTAAGAAGACCTTTGTTGTTGATGGAACCATCTCCGATTTCTTGTGGTTCACTATCCAGCCTAGGGAAGATAAGATCTGGACTACCTTCTGAAGGTGTTCTTGAAGAGTGGGGACTGAGGGGGCCACTATCAGTAAGTCGTCGAGGTATGGAATTATGCATATTCGTTGACCTCTGATGTAGGCCATTACTTCGGACATGATCTTCGTGAAGATCCTCGGGGCTGAGGATAGCCCGAACGGCAGGACATCGAATTGAAAATGGTCTATGTCTTTTCCCCTGGCGACTGCAAATCTTAGCAATTTTCGATAAGCTGGATGGATTGGGACGTGGTAATACGCGTCTTGTAGATCTATCGTCGCCATGACGAAATCTTGTCCTATGAGGGGTACTGTAGACCTTACTGATTCCATCTTGAATCTTCTGTAGGTGACATATTGATTCAGAGGTCTTAGGTTGATTATTATTCGATGGGACCCATTTGGTTTCTTTATTAGAAACAAATTTGAATAATGTCCTCTGTTCTTCTCGTCCTCCGGGACTGAGGAGATCACCTTGTTGTCCAAAAGATCTTGTACTCCCGCTATCAATATGGATTGTAGCTTTGGTGTAGCTAAAGATGTTGTTCTTGACATCTTTTGAGGATATGATAACAACTCTATTTTTATTCCGTCTCTGACTGATGTTAACGTCCATTGGTCTGAGCAGATTGCTTGCCAGTATGGGAGGAAGTTTGAGAAACGACCCCCTACCCTGGTGGCGTCATTGTTTTCTCTGATTTTGGGGCTGGGAAAGAAAGAGATTTCTGTCTCTCCCTCCTTTTGGGTAACTCCAGCGCCCTGTCTTACCCTTGCCTCTGTATTGAGGAGTATGCTCTTGTTGAGAGCGAAAGGGTCTTTTCCTAGGGTTTCTAGGTTCTGGCAATGTCTTCTTTTTATCTGAAGCCTTCTCCAGTAGATCATCCAGGGCCGGCCCAAACATATAATTTCCTTTAAAAGGAATGGAACAGAGCCTCATCTTCGAGGTCATGTCCCCAGACCATGATTTCAGCCAGAGTGCTCGTCTTACAGAATTTGACAATCCTGATGACCTTGCTGCCACCCTCACAGACTCAGCTGAGGCATCCGCTAGAAATCCTGTCGCTTTCTGGAAGATAGGTAGAGAGGCCAGGATCTCCTCTCTGGGAGTGCCTGAAGACAGGTGTTCCTCTAATTGACCCAGCCAGTGGTGCATTGATCTAGCCACACAGGTAGAGACCGAATTGATGTTAAGTAAGGATGCTGACGTCTCCCATGACTTTCTTAGCAGCCCATCCATCTTACGCTCCAGAGGGTCCTTCAACTGGGAGGCATCTTCAAATGGTAGCGTGGTTTTCTTAGCTACCCTAGCGATCTGGATATCCACCTTAGGAATCTCCGACCAGCATGAAGCAGTCTCATCATCAACCGGAAACCGATCCTTAATTTCTGCTGGGTGGTCAACCTCTTTTCCGGGGTTTCCCTTTCTTCTAGAACTAAATCACAGATATTTTTGTGAATGGGAAATACCTGTTTCTTCTTAGAATGAAGACCCCCAAACATCTCATCTTGTACTGACTGCGCCGTCTTCTCTTCCTCAATCTCCATAGTCTTCCTCACTGCTGTGAGGAGTTCTTCTATGTCACTGGAGGAAAAGTAGTATCTCTCTTGCTGAGAAGCCTCTGAGTCTAAAGGTACCGTCACACTAGACGATATCGCTAGCGATCCGTGACGTTGCAGCGTCCTTGCTAGCGATATCGTCCAGTGTGACACGCAGCAGCGATCAGGCCCCTGCTGTGCTGTCGCTGGTCGGGGAAGAAAGTCCAGAACTTTATTTCATCGCTGGACTCCCCGCAGACATCGCTGAATCGGCGTGTGACACCGATTCAGCGATGTCTTCACTGGTAACCAGGGTAAACATCGGGTAACTAAGCGCAGGGCCGCGCTTAGTAACCCGATGTTTACCCTGGTTACCATCCTAAAAGTAAAAAAAAACAAACACTACATACTGCTGTCTGTCCTCGGCGCTGTGCTTCTCTGCACTCCTCCTGTACTGGCTGTGAGCGTCGGTCAGCCGGAAAGCAGAGCGGTGACGTCACCGCTCTGCTTTCCGGCCGCTGTGCTCACAGCCAGTACAGGAGGAGTGCAGAGCACAGCGCTGGAGGACAGACAGCGGTAGGTAAGTATGTAGTGTTAGTTTTTTTTTACTTTTAGGATGGTAACCAGGGTAAACATCGGGTTACTAAGCGCGGCCCTGCGCTTAGTTACCCGATGTTTACCCTGGTTACCGGCATCGTTGGTCGCTGGAGAGCGGTCTGTGTGACAGCTCTCCAGCGACCAAACAGCGACGCTGCAGCGATCCGGATCGTTGTCGGTATCGCTGCAGCGTCGCTAAGTGTGACGGTACCTTAAGGATATTTCACCTTCCTCTGGAGGTTCATCTGACATCTCCCCTTGAGATTCCTCATGCCTTTCATCCTCTGGATTAAGCCTTCTTTTCTTAGCCTCCGGAGGAGTACTGGGGGAGGGTGTGGGCTGGGAGAGTGTGGCCAGAGAGCTTCTGATCTCGTGCTGGATCACGCCTTTAATCTCTTCCATTAGAGATGGCTGCTCCTCTCTAACAATTTTTTCTGTGCATTCTTTGCACAATGTCTTCTTGTATGAAGAGGACAGTTTTTTTGCACAGACAGCACATTTGCGTGCAGTTTTGGATCTGCTTCCTGATGCGGGTTCCTTGTCCCCCTGAAATAAAGGGGAGAAGGAATCATAAGATTGCAACCCGCATCAGGGAGTGGACACCCTGGGCCAGATTACTTACTGGGGCCGGGATGGTGCTGGGATCTGCAAGAGCAGAGCGCGAGGCAGACGTCTCCATGATTTTCACCACACAGTGGTCATACCTGAGACGTCTTCTTGTCCGGGGCTCTTAAATAGGCGACCGGACACAGCACCTGTCCTCCTGTGAGAGGACCTCCTCCTCCAATGTCCGGATGTGGGGGAAGGAAAGCCGCCGATATCCACGCCATCTGACCTGCGTTCCAGCGTGGAACGCAAAGGAGCTTCCTGAATACTGAAGCCGGCCGGCGTCTGACGTCACTTCCTGCCGCCGGCTTCAGACCGGAAGTCCTCATCGCGCGCACAGCGCTGGAGGAGGAGAGGGGCTGGAGAGCTCAGAGAGGCCTCCAGCCGAAGAATGCCGCCCAGACCTTGCCTTGTAGGTGCGGACTGGTGGCGGAAATCCCGAGTCCGGAGGAGACGGGAGCAGCGCTCGGGGAAGAGAGGTAAGTCTGCTCCCCAGCTGCCCGGCATAAAATCTCTTTTCCCCCTTGGTGACCGCTGCCGGCACAGCACACCTGGGATGACCTCTTCATCCCTAGTAGGGACAGGAAAAAACACTGAGGGGGAGGATGAGGGAGGGGTTATTTAACCTCTTGTCATTTCCTGTCCCTATTAGGAAAGGGGTAACATCCTCCAGGTGTGCTGTCGTGGTGGTTACTAGAGAAAACACAGTCTCTCAGTGACCTCTGGTCAGCATAGCACAGACTCCTGTCTGTTACAAAAAAATCACTGATCCCAATCAGCACAATACACGGTTTTCAGACCGTTACCCGCTGGCAACCTGCACGGGTTCCTGGACACCTCTTTGGCCTCAGAGGTGCCCCAGACACAATGTCTCTTTCTTTGTTTCACACTGACCCCGGTCAGCACAACACGGATCTCCATCCGTTCTCAGCTTTACAGCCCAAACACATTTTCTCACTGATCCCAATCAGCATAACACGGATCTCCATCCGTTACCTGTTGGTGGCAGCCACACAGGTTCCCGGATCCCTCTTCTCCACAGAGGTATCCCATATACAGCAGTTCTCACTGATGCCGATCAGCATTACTCACGGTTGTCAAGACCGTCCACTCTTCTGGCTCAGACCAGCCATTGCTGCAACATGTGCTCCTTGGATCGCTGCCCGCATTCGAAACACCAATTGTAGGGATTGTACTCGCTCGGATGCATAGAAGGAAACAGCAGGCACATTCTCTTCAGCGTTCATGTAGGTTTATTCACTCCATAAACCATTTAAGTCAGCAACACAAGGGTAAACAGTCTTACATCAGACGGAAAAGTCCTCAGTGTCCATAGTAGAGCTCCGCTCTCTCTCAGACCTGTAGGCACACAGGCTGTGCTATGTCCTGCACATAGGCTCTCCAGCCTAAAGATGGTCTCTGTGTGTTGTTCAGGACGCCTGTCCCCACGTGGAACCGTCCAACACACAGGCCACTCTGCAGTGTCCAGCCAGGACACATGGAAGTCTGTCCACTCTTGCAGACTCCCAAACCACTCTCTCCATGTCCTACACACACACACACCTCTTTACATAGGTGTAACCACACCCAGGAACCCATCACATGATTAGACATGTGGTTCTGACATCACCACAGGTCCTGAAACAAACATAGATAGGCACAGTTATGCCCCTTACCCAGGGACCCAGGGGTGAGGTATATGGGTAGCCAGACCCACCCATCTCTCATAGCTACCCGTAACCCGGACCCAAATATCCTAAACAATTTCTTATTGCTTTATGTACATTACAGAAGACACTCCGGGTCACATCACAGCGATAAGCCTTCTCTGTGATGCATACCTCCCGTCGACTATCCAACCTTTAGCCACGTTACAATATATATATACCGTATATACTCGAGTATAAGCCGAGATTTTCAGCCCAAATTTTTGGGCTGAAAGTGCCCCCCTCGGCTTATACTCGAGTCACGGTAGTGGTGGGGTCGGCGGGTGAGGGGCTGAGGGCGCTGGGGTATACTTACCTAGTCCCAGCGATCCTCGCGCTGTCCCTGCCGTCCCACGGGCTTCGGCGCTGCAGTTTCTTCCTCTCTTCAGCGGTCACGTGGGACCGCTCATTACAGAAATGAATAAGCGGCTCCACCTCCCATAGGGGCGGAGCCGCTTATTCATTTCTCTAATCAGCGGTGCCGGTGACCGCTGATAGAGAAAGAAGCTGCAGCGCCGAAGACAGGAGGGGACAGCGCGAGGATCGCCAGGACTAGGTGAGTATAGCATATTCACCTGTCCACGTTCCAGCCGCCGGGCGCCGATCCATCTTCCCGGCCGGCGCCTCCATCTTCCCGGCGTCTCTGCTCTCTGACTGTTCAGGCAGAGGGCGCGATGACGCATACAGTGTGCGCGGCGCCCTCTGCCTGATCAGTCAGAGCAGAGACGCCGGGAAGATGGAGGCGCCGGAACGAGACGCCGGGAGCTGCAATCAAGGGAGGTGAGTATGTGTTTTTTTTTCTTTATTGCGGCAGCGGCGGCACAAATTTATGTGGAACATCTATGGGGCACAGTGAACGGTGCAGAGCACCGTATATGGCACAGCTATGGGGCACAGTGAACGGTGCAGAGCACCGTATATGGCACAGCACAGCTATGGGGCACAGTGAACGGTGCAGAGCACCGTATATGGCACAGCACAGCTATGGGGCACAGTGAACGGTGCAGAGCACCGTATAAGGCACAGCACAGCTATGGGGCACAGTGAACGGTGCAGAGCACCGTATAAGGCACAGCACAGCTATGGGGCACAGTGAACGGTGCAGAGCACCGTATATGGCACAGCACAGCTATGGGGCACAGTGAACGGTGCAGAGCACCGTATATGGCACATCTATGGAGCACAGTGAACGGTGCAGAGCACCGTATATGGCACAGCACAGCTATGGGGCACAGTGAACGGTGCAGAGCACCGTATATGGCACAGCACAGCTATGGGGCACAGTGAACGGTGCAGAGCACCGTATATGGCACAGCACAGCTATGGGGCACAGTGAACGGTGCAGAGCACCGTATATGGCACAGCGCAGCTATGGGGCACAGTGAACGGTGCAGAGCACCGTATATGGCACAGCGCAGCTATGGGGCACAGTGAACGGTGCAGAGCACCGTATATGGCACAGCACAGCTATGGGGCACAGTGAACGGTGCAGAGCACCGTATATGGCACAGCGCAGCTATGGGGCACAGTGAACGGTGCAGAGCACCGTATATGGCACAGCACAGCTATGGGGCACAGTGAACGGTGCAGAGCACCGTATATGGCACAGCAATGGGGCACAGTGAACGGTGCAGAGCACCGTATATGGCACAGCACAGCTATGGGGCACAGTGAACGGTGCAGAGCACCGTATATGGCACAGCTATGGGGCACAGTGAACGGTGCAGAGCACCGTATATGGCACAGCACAGCTATGGGGCACAGTGAACGGTGCAGAGCACCGTATATGGCACAGCACAGCTATGGGGCACAGTGAACGGTGCAGAGCACCGTATATGGCACAGCAATGGGGCACAGTGAACGGTGCAGAGCACCGTATATGGCACAGCAATGGGGCACAGTGAACGGTGCAGAGCACCGTATATGGCACATCTATGGGGCACAATGAACGGTGCAGAGCACCGTATATGGCACAGCTAGGGGGCACAATGAACGGTGCAGAGCACTATATGGGGCACACCTATGGGGAAATATGAACGGTGCAGAACACTATATGGCACAGCTATGGGGAAATAATGATCTATTTTTATTTTTGAAATTCACCGGTAAATGCTGCATTTCCACCCTAGGCTTATACTCGAGTCAATAAGTTTTCCCAGTTTTTTGTGGCAAAATTAGGGGGGTCGGCTTATACTCGGGTCGGCTTATACTCGAGTATATACGGTATATATATATATATATATATATACAGTGGGGCAAAAAAGTATTTAGTCAGTCAGCAATAGTGCAAGTTCCACCACTTAAAAAGATGAGAGGCGTCTGTAATTTACATCATAGGTAGACCTCAACTATGGGAGACAAACTGAGAAAAAAAAATCCAGAAAATCACATTGTCTGTTTTTTTAACAATTTATTTGCATATTATGGTGGAAAATAAGTATTTGGTCAGAAACAAAATTTCATCTCAATACTTTGTAATATATCCTTTGTTGGCAATGACAGAGGTCAAACGTTTTCTGTAAGTCTTCACAAGGTTGCCACACACTGTTGTTGGTATGTTGGCCCATTCCTCCATGCAGATCTCCTCTAGAGCAGTGATGTTTTTGGCTTTTCGCTTGGCAACACGGACTTTCAACTCCCTCCAAAGGTTTTCTATAGGGTTGAGATCTGGAAACTGGCTAGGCCACTCCAGGACCTTGAAATGCTTCTTACGAAGCCACTCCTTCGTTGCCCTGACGGTGTGCTTTGGATCATTGTCATGTTGAAAGACCCAGCCACGTTTCATCTTCAATGCCCTTGCTGATGGAAGGAGGTTTGCACTCAAAATCTCACGATACATGGCCCCATTCATTCTTTCATGTACCCGGATCAGTCGTCCTGGCCCCTTTGCAGAGAAACAGCCCCAAAGCACGATGTTTCCACCACCATGCTTTACAGTAGGTATGGTGTTTGATGGATGCAACTCAGTATTCTTTTTCCTCCAAACACGACAAGTTGTGTTTCTACCAAACAGTTCCAGTTTGGTTTCATCAGACCATAGGACATTCTCCCAAAACTCCTCTGGATCATCCAAATGCTCTCTAGCAAACTTCAGACGGGCCCGGACATGTACTGGCTTAAGCAGTGGGACACGTCTGGCACTGCAGGATCTGAGTCCATGGTGGCGTAGTGTGTTACTTATGTTAGGCCTTGTTACATTGGTCCCAGCTCTCTGCAGTTCATTCACTAGGTCCCCCCGCGTGGTTCTGGGATTTTTGCTCACCGTTCTTGTGATCATTCTGACCCCACGGGGTGGGATTTTGCGTGAAGCCCCAGATCGAGGGAGATTATCAGTGGTCTTGTATGTCTTCCATTTTCTAATTATTGCTCCCACTGTTGACTTCTTCACTTCAAGCTGGTTGGCTATTGCAGATTCAGTCTTCCCAGCATGGTGCAGGGCTACAATTTTGTTTCTGTTGTCCTTTGACAGCTCTTTGGTCTTCACCATAGTGGAGTTTGGAGTCAGACTGTTTGAGGGTGTGCACAGGTGTCTTTTTATACTGATAACAAGTTTAAACAGGTGCCATTACTACAGGTAATGAGTGGAGGAAAGAGGAGACTCTTAAAGAAGAAGTTACAGGTCTGTGAGAGCCAGAAATCTTGATTGTTTGTTTCTGACCAAATACTTATTTTCCACCATAATATGCAAAAAAAATGATAAAAAAACAGACAATGTGATTTTCTGGATTTTTTTTCTCAGTTTATCTCCCATAGTTGAGGTCTACCTATGATGTAAATTACAGACGCCTCTCATCTTTTTAAGTGGTGGAACTTGCACTATTGCTGACTGACTAAATACTTTTTTGCCCCACTGTATATGTGTACATCCCTGGTATATGCCAGATTAATATATTAAATTCAATTCAATTTAAAGAAGCTTTATTGGCAGGACCAAATATACATTAATTTTGCCAAAACTAATATATACACACCCTGCTGTATAATGTACAGTATATATGTACACCCATTCTATATACCGGAGTAATATATACCCACCATGCTGTATACCGCTATAATGTGTATTTACTGTATATATACACCCCTGCAAATATACCTGAGTAATATATACACACCTTGCTGTATACCACTATAATGTACAGTATATATATGTACACCCCAGCTATATAACTGAGTAAAATATACACACCCTGCTGTATACCACTATAATGTACAATATATATATATATACTAGATTGTGGCCCGATTCTAACGCATCGGGTATTCTAGAATATGCATGTCCCCGTTGTATATGGACAATGATGATTCCAGAATTCGCGGCAGACTGTGTCCGTCGCTGATTGGTCGAGGCAACCTTTATGACATCATCGTCGCCATGGCAACCATTATGACATCATCGTCGCTGTGCCCGTTGGTGATTGGTCGAGGCCTGTCGGCCTCGACCAATCAGAGACGCGGGATTTCCAGGACAGACAGACAGGAGGACTGATCAATATAGAAGTGTCAGGAGGACTGATCAATATAGAGGTGTCAGGAGGACTGATCAATATAGAGGTATCAGGAGGACTGATCAATATAGATGTGTCAGGAGGACTAATCAATATAGAATGTCAGGAGGACTGATCAATATAGAGATGTCAGGAGGACTGATCAATATAGAAGTGTCAGGAGGACTGATCAATATAGAGGTGTCAGGAGGACTGATCAATATAGAGGTGTCAGGAGGACTGATCAATATAGGTGTCAGGAGGACTGATCAATATAGAAGTGTCAGGAGGACTGATCAACATAGAGGTGTCAGGAGGACTGATCAATATAGAAGTGTCAGGAGGACTGATCAATATAGAAGTGTCAGGAGGACTGATCAATATAGAAGTGTCAGGAGGACTGATCAATATAGAGGTGTCAGGAGGACTGATCAATATAGAGGTATCAGGAGGACTGATCAATATAGATGTGTCAGGAGGACTGATCAATATAGAATGTCAGGAGGACTGATCAATATAGAGGTGTCAGGAGGACTGATCAATATAGAAGTGTCAGGAGGACTGATCAATATAGAGGTATCAGGAGGACTGATCAATATAGAAGTGTCAGGAGGACTGATCAATATAGGTGTCAGGAGGACTGATCAACATAGAGGTGTCAGGAGGACTGATCAATATAGAAGTGTCATGAGGACTGATCAATATAGAAGTGTCAGGAGGACTGATCAATAAAGAGGTGTCAGGAGGACTGATCAATATAGAAGTGTCAGGACTGATCAATATAGAAGTGTCAGGAGGACTGATCAATATAGAATGTCAGGAGGACTGATCAATATAGAAGTGTCAGGAGGACTGATCAATATAGAAGTGTCAGGAGGACTGATCAATATAGAAGTGTCAGGAGGACTGATCAATATAGAAGTGTCAGGAGGACTGATCAATATAGAAGTGTCAGGAGGACTGATCAATATAGGTGTCAGGAGGACTGATCAATATAGAAGTGTCAGGAGGACTGATCAATATAGAATGTCAGGAGGACTGATCAATATAGAAGTGTCAGGAGGACTGATCAATATAGAGGTATCAGGAGGACTGATCAATATAGAAGTGTCAGGAGGACTGATCAATATAGAAGTGTCAGGAGGACTGATCAATATTGAGGTATCAGGAGGACTGATCAATATAGAAGTGTCAGGAGGACTGATCAATATAGAGGTATCAGGAGGACTGATCAATATAGAAGTATCAGGAGGACTGATCAATACAGAAGTGTCAGGAGGACTGATCAATACAGAAGTGTCAGGAGGACTGATCAATATAGAAGTGTCAATCAGAGACGTGGGATTTCTACGTCGATGCTGTGCCGGCCTCTGATTGGATGTCTACGTCCTTTATGACATCATCGTCGCTGTGCCCGTCGCTGATTGGTCGAGGCCTGGCGGCCTCGACCAATCAGAGACGCGGGATTTCTACGTCGATGCTGTGCCGGTCTCTGATTGGTCGAGGCCTGGCGGCCTCGACCAATCAGAGAGCCGGGATTTCCAGGACAGACAGACAGACAGACAGACAGACGGAAAAACCCTTAGACAATTATATATATAGATATATATGTACACCCCTGCTATATGCCAGAGTAATATATACACACCTTGCTGTATACCACTATAATGTACAGTATATATACCGTATATACTCGAGTATAAGCCGAGATTTTCAGCCCAAAATTTTGGGCTGAAAGTGCCACTCTCGGATTATACTCGAGTCACGGTGGGCAGCAGGGTCGGCGGGTGAGGGAGAGAGGGCGCTGAGGCATACTCACCTAGTCCCGGCGATCCTGGCGCTCCCCCTGCCCGTCACACGGTCTTCGGTGCTGCAGTTCTTCTCCTCTTCAGCGGTCACGTGGGACCGCTCATTAGAGAAATGAATACGCGGCTCCACCTCCCATAGGGGTGGAGCCGCATATTCATTTCTCTAATCAGCGTTGCCGGTGACCGCTGATAGAGGAAGAGGCTGCGGCACCGAAGACCGTGTGACAGGCAGAGGGAGCGGGACGCCGGGAGCAGGTAAGTATGTAAAATTCACCTGTCCCCGTTCCACACGCCGGGCGCTGCTCCATCTTCCCGGCGCCGCTCCATCTTCCCGGCGCCGCTCCGCTCTGACTGTGCAGGTCAGAGGGCGCGATGATGCATATAGTGTGCGCGCCACCCTCTGCCTGATCAGTCAGTGCGGAGAGACGCCGGGACCGGACGCTGGGAGCTGCAAGCAAGAAAGGTGAGTATGGCGGGTTTTTTTTATTGCAGCAGCAGCATTGGCACAGCTTTCTATGGCAAAGCTATGGGGCAATACTGAACGGTGCAGAGCACTATATGGCACAGCTATGGGGCAATAATGAACGGTGCAGAGCACTATATGGCAGCTATGGGGCAATACTGAACGGCGCAGAGCACTATATGGCAGCTATGGGGCAATACTGAACGGCGCAGAGCACTATATGGCAGCTATGGGGCAATAATGAACGGCGCAGAGCACTATATGGCAGGTATGGGGCAATACTGAACGGCGCAGAGCACTATATGGCAGCTATGGGGCAATAATGAACGGTGCAGAGCACTATATGGCAGCTATGGGGCAATACTGAACGGCGCAGAGCACTATATGGCAGCTATGGGGCAATAATGAACGGTGCAGAGCACTATATGGCAGCTATGGGGCAATACTGAACGGCGCAGAGCACTATATGGCAGCTATGGGGCAATAATGAACGGTGCAGAGCACTATATGGCAGCTATGGGGCAATACTGAACGGCGCAGAGCACTATATGGCAGCTATGGGGCAATACTGAACGGAGCAGAGCACTATATGGCAGCTATGGGGCAATAATGAACGGCGCAGAGCACTATATGGCACAGCTATAGGGCAATAATGAACGGTGCAGAGCACTATATGGAACATCTATGGGGCAATAATGAACGGTGCAGAGCACTATATGGCAGCTATGGAGCAATAATGAACGGTGCAGAGCACTATATGGCACAGCTATGGGGCAATAATGAATGGTGCAGAGCACTATATGGCAGCTATGGGGCAATACTGAACGGCGCAGAGCACTATATGGCAGCTATGGGGCAATACTGAACGGTGCAGAGCACTATATGGCAGCTATGGGGCAATAATGAACGGCACAGAGCACTATATGGCACAGCTATGGGGCAATAATGAACGGCGCAGAGCACTATATGGCACAGCTATGGGACAATAATGAACGGCGCAGAGCACTATATGGCACAGCTTTATATGGCACATCTATGGGGCAATAATGAACGGTGCAGAGCACTATATGGCACAGCTTTATATGTCACATCTATGGGGCAATGATGAACGGTGCAGAGCATTCTATATGGCACAGCTTTATATGGCACATCTATGGGGCAATAATGAACAGTATGGAGCATTATATGTGGCACAGCTTTATATGGAGCATCTTATTGGCAATAATGAACGGTATGGAGCATCTATTTTTATTTTTGAAATTCACCGGTAGCTGCTGCATTTCCTACCCTAGGCTTATACTCGAGTCAATAAGTTTTCCCAGTTTTTGGTGGCAAAATTAGGGGGGTCGGCTTATACTCGGGTCGGCTTATACTCGAGTATATACGGTATGTACACCCCTGCTATATACCAGAGTAATATATACACACCCTGCTGTATACCCCTATAATGTACAGTATATGTATGTACACCCCCTGCTATATACCTGAGCAAAATATACATACCCTGCTGTATACTCCTATAATGTGTGTATATATATATATGTATATATATATATATATGTACACCCCATGCTTTACTCCTGTGTAATATATACAAACTCTGCTGTATATCCCTATAATTATATATATGAGCGATGAGTGTCGGCGACCGAGTAAGAGCCGCTTGCAGTCTTATGGGAATTAAAATGCCTGTTGTCGGCGGCTCATGAAACTGACTGCCAGAAATCCACACTGCCCATCACTATTTGTCCAATACTTCACAAGTCCCTGTCATGAGAACCACCTGCCCCAGAGAAGCTTTTGTGGACTTACCTTGCTTCCTCTCATCCCTCTGTTACCTGAGCTGCCTTCCTGGTCTCTGTGTTCTGACTTCCTGTGATGTCACGTCACCTTATCTCTGAGTTCCGGTCTCTGGCGTCTACTGTGACATCACAGTCACATGACATCATACCGTGTTGTGTGTGTGGTTTCATCCACCAGCTCCTGTGCAGTATGTACGTACACCCCTGCTATATTCCTGAGTAACATATACACACCCTGGTGTATACCCATGTAATGTACAATATATATATGTACACCACTGCTATATACCTGAGTAATATAAACACACCCTGCTGTATACCCATATAATGTACTATATATATATGTGTGTGTGTACACCCCTGCTATATACCTGAGTAATATAAACAAACCCTGTTGTATACCACTAGAATGTACAGTATATATATGTACACCCCTGCTATATGCCACAGTAATATATACACACCATGCTGTATACCCCCTGAGTAATATATGTATACCCATATAACGTGCAGTACATATATGTACACCCCTGCTATATACCTGAGTAATATATACACACCCTGCTGTATACCACTATAATGTACAGTATATATATGTACACCCCAGCTATATGCCAGAGTAATATATACACACCATGCTGTATACCCCGAGTAATATATACATACCCTGCTGTATACCCATATACTGTACAGTACATATGCACACTCCTGCTATATACCTGAGTAATATATACACACCCTGCTGTATATCACTATAAATATATAGATGAGCGATGAGTGTCAGTGACCCAGTAAGAGCAGCTTGGAGTCTCATGGGAATTAAAATGCCTGTTGTCGGCGGCTGATGAAACTGACTGCCAGAAATCCACACTGCCCATCACTAGTTGTCCAACAATACTTCACAAGTCCCTGTCATGAGAACCACCTGCCCCAGAGAAGCTCCTGTGGACTTACCTTGCTTTCTCTCATCCCTCTGTTACCTGAGCTGCCTTCCTGGTCACGTGGTCTCTGTTTTCTGACTTCCTGTGATGTCACGTCACCTTATCTCTGAGTTCCAGTCTCTGGAGTCTATTGTCAGGGCCGGCTCCAGTTTTCATGGGCCCTGGGCGAAAGAGTCCCGGTGGGCCCCTTTAACACATACCACAATTCATAATGCACCGATACGGCAGAGAAATATAGGTATAGTACAATGCCAAAGATTTCACTTAGGCTAGTTTCACATTTGCGTTAGAATCCACAGTGTTTAATCCGCATCCGCAAGTGCAGGAAAAAACGCATATACTGTAAACACGTACAAATGCGGTGTTTTTTAGACGCATGTGTGGACGCATGCGGTTAAAAAACACCGCATTTGCACGCTTTTCTATGCGTTTTTTCCTGCGTTTGCGTTTTTGGTGCACATGGTGACAAATTTTACAGGAGAAAAATCTAGATAACCAGACACCGCCAATGTGACTACAGAGGGCGTGTATTATGGGATATCTTTATATAGACCCTTGAACAGCTGAAATCTTCAGATTTTGCTCATGTATCCTGTGTCATGATGGATATTCGCATGGAGAGTTTTTATTTCAACCTGTATTTAAGCATCAAGCTGTTTCTTGCCTGTGCGTTTGCTTGGGAGCAAGACAGAAATCGCGAAAGATGGAGGAGACGTCGTAGGCATTTTTGGAGACACCCCATTATTGAATTACGTGAGAGATGTGGAGCCTATCACACGCTGTATGGCGAGCTTAATGCCAACCCGGACAAATTCCCGGAATATACAAGGATGTCGCAAGACTCGTTCCGGGATTTGCTTGCTCGTGTCCAAGGAGCCATACGGAGACAGGACACCCAGCTCCGTAGAGCGATTCCACCCGAGGAACGTCTGCTGGTTGCATTAACGTACGTAACAAATCTAAACCAATGCCAGTGCTAATTTTGGGTGTTCAGACATGTTTTTTTGGGGGTATTTTCCTTTATGTCTTTAGCATGACAACACCATAAATAGAATTGATTGTAATTTTTTTCTTTTTTTTTTTTCTTCCAGATTTCTGGCAACCGGAGAGAGTTTATCAGCCCTCCACTTCCAATACCAGCTTGGAATATCCACCCTGTCCGGAATAGTTGCGGACACCTGCCAGGCTTTGTGTAATGTACTCCAGGATGAGTTTATACCCCTACGCACCTTGGACTTGTGGATTGGAATTGCGGAAACATTTTGGAGTGTGTGTGATTTCCCCAACTGTCTCATGGATGGAAAGCACATCTGCATTATCAAACCAGCCAGAACAGGATCAGAGTACTTCAATTATAAAAAATATTTTTCTGTTGTGCTCATGGCAATAGCCGATGCGGACTGTCGCTTCATCGCCGTGGACATTGTAGCTTTTGGCCGTGGTAACGATTCCCAGACTTTTTAGAACTCTGATATGGGCCGCCGTGTATATGGGAAAAATTTTAATTTTCCACGGCCACGACCTCTCCCCAACACTCAAGATCCATCAATGGCATTTGTTATGGTTGGGGATGAGGCCTTTCAGATGTGTGAAAACCTACTGAAGCCATATTGCAGTCGGGTCTTGAACCACACTAAAAGGATTTTTAACTACAGACTGACCAGGGCCCGAAGAACAGTAGAGTGTACCTTTGGTATTCTAGTCTTAAAATGGTGCATTCTTGCATCAGCCATTAATCTAAAAATGGAGACAGTTGACGAGGTGGTCAATGCCTGTGTGGTTCTGCACAATTACATAATGGCTAAGGAGCGGCCCAACATTGAACTGGATGAAACAGTTGCACACCCACTGCCCGATTACCAGCATCACCCACTGCGGTCAACAGCTGAAGTTGGGCACATGCGGGACCAATTTGCTGCCTTTTTTGATTCGGATATTGGACGTGTGTCATGGCAGGACAATGTTGTGTAAATGTCCTGATGATTTTATCTGTACCAGTTATTTTCTTAAATGTTACTAATATTTCTCGTTAATAAACTTTATTTTTTGGTGTCTTGACCGTGTCTCCTATGTATTTCCTCTACAAACCAAGGCTGTCCTCATACTAGCAGTATTTGGTCTGTATTTAATATCAGTATTTGTAATCCAAAACCAGGAGTGGGTGATAAAGGCTGAGGTGCTAGATATGCTAATATTATAATTTTCCTCTAATTGTTCCATTCCTTGTTTTGGCTTACAAATACTGATATAAAATACTGACCACATACTGCTAGTGTGACAGCAGCCATGTTATTTTAGTGGTAAGGTTGTTGACGTCATTGCGTCCTGATTCTGTTCTGCAGTATCCATTGGACACAGACTGAAAAGACAATGGCTGTCATACAAAACAGATCTATACTAATCAAGTCAGGTGTCGGAAATAATGAATTCATGATGCACATATAACAGCCCCATGAATTCACTATTTTTGACACATGTCCAGTTGACCATAGATATGACGTGTATGACCGCCATCGTTCCTTCACTTTGTGTCAAATAGATTACATACACAGCAGAGAAAATGGAGGTTATACAAGACAGTTCTCTACTCACCAGGTCAGGTGTCCTTACTAATGAGTTTTTGGATACCTGACCTGTTGAGTATAGTTCTGCATTGTATTTCTGCCATTTTCTCTTCAGTCTGCAACACTATTCACAGACTAAGCAGAAAGAAGAGATTATGGAGATAATACAAGTATTAATTTAGTGGCCCACCTCATATCTCTATACTAAAGACACACAAAGCTGCAGTATTTTACTTGCTAACTACTGGAGCTATGATGTGGCCAAAAAATTAAGTGTTCGGCGCACGGTGTGTGTTGACGGTGGCGAAATACACAATTAAACCACACATAATTGGGGGCAAAAAACAATATTATTTATTTTGCTATACACAAACTTTTTATTTAACTGCGCCAGCTTGGGGTAGAGTGATGGAAACGAGGGGTGTGAAGCTGTGAGGCCTGGCTAAGTGTGGATGACGCAGGGGTGGCATGAGAAGGGGCAATAAAACTTGTGGGGTCTGGTAGTTCGGGGATAGGGCTTGACACATGAGAGGCCTCAGATGCACTAGGGGGTGAGAAAAACCTGACATTATAGACACACTGGGAGGTGAGGGGGGAGGAATACTAATAGTAAGCTGTTTTTTATTTTTTTCTCCCTTTCTGGGATTGCCGGGTTCTGGGAAGCCTCGGTGGGCTCATATGTCATGGCATGGTCGTGGTTGATGACCTGTCAGGGTCCGGCTGCACTGTGCCAGAGTCCACAGTGTTCGTAGAGAATGCAGTCATGCCAGAGTCCATAGTGCTCGTAGAGCGTGCAGCCATGCCAGAGTCCATAGTGCTCGTAGAGCGTGCAGCCATGCCAGAGTCCATAGTGCTCGCAGAGCATGCAGCCATGCCAGAGTCCATAGCGCTTGTAGAGCGGAAGGCCATACCCGGGTCCTGCTGCATCGTGCTGGTGGCGGTACGGAAGGCCATGCCAGGGTCCTACTGCATCATGGCGGTACGGAAGGCCATGCCAGGGTCCTGCTGCATCGTGGTGGTACGGAAGGCCATGCCAGGGTCCTACTGCTGCATCGTGGTGTTAGTGGAGGAGGTCCAAGCAGGAGCAAAGGTTGTCATGGTGGTGGCGGTGGGCTGTCCTACAGCACTCGGCATGGTGGTGGTTCTGTACTGCTGTCCGGCAGTGCTAGGAATAGAGGTGGCCGTGCAGTGGTATGCAGCAGAGGTCGGCATTGAGGTTAATCGTGAAAGTGAAGGCACAGGTGGATATGCCGCCTCTGTCTGCTGAAAATACCGACTCTGCTGCATAGCCTGTACGTAAGCAGCATTGCAGGCCTGCATGACACTAAGCTGGAGATCGGGAGTAAGGTGTTCCGACATGCCCTGCTCAATTTGGTTAAAAAAAATGATGTGCTGGCCTCTGGAGGTCGGCTTTTACTTGGTCAAGGCTTTTGGTGACCTCCTGGATACGTGTATTCATGTGGCTAAGGGAAATATCCATTCGGTCACCCAAAGCCTTGAGTCCTTCGTGAAAAACCGAGCTCAAGTGCAAAAACTCGGGCATAAGGGACCTGTCCGATGCCCTCTGCCGCTGCCAGGAGGAGCCCCCCCAAAAAAGGGGCAGAGGACTGGGAAAGGGGAACACCTGATGGACCAGCTTCCTGGTCTCCAGGTCGTGTGGCAGGCCCACTTGCTGCAGCGCTGCAGGATGGCTGGGAGGGGTCCGTGGCTGTCTGATGAAGGACCGCTCCAGAACCTGGGCCAACAGTGCTGCTCCATATGCTGTGAAAAAAGGAAAAAAAATTAATACCAAAAATTAACCAGACGCCAAATACTGTGGAACAGAAACATGCAGATTATAGCAATACAACACAACCTAATGCACGGGAGAAATACTTACGTTCTCTGTGCAAGGACCGGTCTTAAAAATGCCAGAATGCGATGGTATTTATACTGCCGGATCCTTGCTCTAGAACCACTGGGAACACGGCTCTCTTGACGCAGGTCCTTTTTGAAGCGGTCCTTCATCAAACGCCAACGTGTTTTGACTTTCTGCACTGTTGAACAAACAAAAAATTATAGTTACACAATGTACATTTGGTCATGCTCACACAACTGTGTGTGATGAGAAAAACTCCTGAGAGTTTCTCTCATCACACACAGTTGTGTGAGCACGGCCAAGGTCTCTGCTGCTTCACTGCATTGCAATACTTACAAAATGCATTTCGGACCCGAGTAGGGGCGTTGTCCCAGCCATCCCACATCGCTTTGGCCACCTCATTCCATAGGCGCCGGATCATCACATTGTCCGAGTGCTGTGGAACCTGGGTGTCCCACAACGGGACTCGCTCCTGGACCAGGGAGATGAGGAGGTTATTTTCTATGAGGTCTTCATCCCGTTCTGGAACCTAAAAATTAAATAAAGACATTAATGTTGGATACATTAACATAAGGAAAAAAAAGAAAACAGACGATGAGAAATGGCATGAATAAGGAAAATCACGATACAAAAGAGTCCAGAAGAAAAATGTAAAGAAAGAGGAAAGTAAAGAAAGGAAGATTCAAGAATACTAAAGTGAGGATACAGTAAACAGTCAGCCTTGTATGCGTACACGCTGCCGCCTTGCCACCCGACCGTGACTCCGCTGCTCCTGCCCAGCCTCTGCCGCAGTAGAAGTGCTCTAAAGAAATGAAAAAAAAATTATCATATGTGTAGATGTGACAATGAATACTTACCAATCTGACGAGGTGAGTACTCACTTCACTGACATGTTCGACTTCAGAAGGCCCTGGACGTTGCTCCTCATCAGAAGAAGAAGAAGACATTCTGATGCATGCAGAAAGAAAGAAATGGAAGAAATTAGGACATGTAGAGACAGAAAATAGAAAATAAAGGCATTGGCTAGGATATACTCACATTGTTCAGTCTTGTTTCCTCCAAGATGCTTTCGTCTGGTCTGGTTCTCTGTCTGCTGCATAGTGACCTACAACTGGTCACTCCCTCCCTTTATCACCTTGTATGGGGGTGGCTTATCAGTGTCTAGACATGTTTTTCTCTGGTGCAACGCATGTATTGACGAACGCAAGCAAACGCATGTGCTTGTGGCCGCATGCGTTCACATAGACAGCAATTTGGCGCATTTGTACCGCTAACAACCGCATACGCTTCCAAAATTACTACATGTAGCGTTTACCGCGTCAAACCGCAGACGACGAAATGACGCATGCGTCGTCAAACGCGGCAAACGCAATCCAACGCAGACACTTGCGTTCCTAATGTTAAACTTAGGAATACACAACGCATGCGGATTATTGCGGATGAAACGCTGCGGACACAACCGCAAATGTGAAACCGGCCTTACTTCTTTCATTATATGAGTGATATCTATTGTACATTCTTCATTAGCTCAGAAACCGGACAGTATAGTCCTCTATACAGAATAATGAGCCCCATATGTTGCTCCAAACAGAATAATTAGCCCCATATATTGCCCCATATAGTATAATGGCCCCATATAGTGCTCCATACAGTATAATTGGCACCACATAGTCCTCTATACAGAATAATGAGCCCCATATATTGCTCCAAACAGAATAAAGAGCCCAATATTATGCTCCATAAAGAATAATGAGCCTCATATAATGCTCCATACAGTATAATGGGCACCACAGAGTGCTCCATACAGAGTGAGCCGCATATATTGCTCCATACGGAATTGACCCCATATAATGCTATATACAGTATAGTGATCCACATATAATTCTCCATACAGTATATGATGGGCCCCATCTATTGCTCCATATATAATGGGCCTCATGTAATGCTCCTTACAGTATATGATTGGCCCCATACAGTATACTGAGTCCCATATATTGCTCCATACAGAATGGGCCCCATATGATGCTCCATACAGAATGGGCCCCATATGATGCTCCATACAGAATGGGCCCCATATAATGCTCCATACAGAATGGGCCCCATATAATACTCCTTACAGAATGGGTCCCATATAATGCTCCAAAAATGATTGGCCCCATAAGATGCTCCATGTATAATGGGCCCCATATAATGCTCCATATATAATTGGCCATATAAAATGCTCCATATATAATTAGTCCCATAAGATGCTTCATATATTATTGGCCCCATACACTGCTCCTTATGTAATTGTCCCCATATACTGCTCCATATTGAATTGGCCCCATATAATGCTCCCTATAGAATTGGCTTCATAAGATGCTCCCTATATTATTGGCCACATAAGATACTCCATATAGAATTAGCCCCATATAATGCTCCATATATGGGCCCCTTCTGATGGTCCCCATATATTGCTCCAAATATTAAAAAAAAAAAGAAATACTCACATCTCGTTGCTTGTCGCTGCTATGCTCTGGACTCCTCACCGTCGGCATCTTCCTGCTCTCTGTGCTGCGACTGCTCAAGGCAGAGGGCGCGCACTGGTGACGTCATCGCGCCCTCTGACTTGAACGTCACAGTCAGAGGATGGAAGACACTGCAGCGCTGGAACCGGGAGAGGTAAGTATCGCAAGTGCCGGGGCCCACAGCAGGTGGGGGGTCCACTCGCAGGGGCCGGCACTATAGCACGCCAGTGTCCGTGATGGCGAGTGGGCCCCCTGCCTGCTATTGTGACATCAGAGTCACGTGACATCATACCATGTTCAAACCTACCAACAGTCCCGGATCCAGAGGTGCAGTCCTGATTTTGAGTCTGCCCCGCTGTCACGGGCGGGATCTTACTTTTCCCACACTGCAGAGCAACATACCTCCACCTGCAGAGCCGCACACCACATATAGTTGCTCTGTGCGCACAGGACCTGTGATGAGGTCACAGGAGGGGAGGAGTCAGGGGCCACATTATCAGGGGCCTCCGTGTATGCAGGACAGGACCTGTGATGAGGTCACAGGAGGGGAGGAGTCAGGGGTCACATGAACAGGGTCCTCCATGTATGTAGGACAGGACTCTGCTGTGCTGTCATGGTGCTGGATGAGGGTAAGTTTGTGTGTGGGGTCAGGTGGCGTTTAGAGTGTAAATGTAGCAGAGCCATGTGTGTACAAGGTGTATGGAGTGCAGCCTGGTGTGCAAGAGGTGTATGGAGCGGAGCGTGTTTGTTCGAAGTGTATGTAGCAGAGCCGCATGTGTACAAGGTGTACGGAGCGGAGCTGTGTGTATACAAGGTGTACAGAGCGGAGCTGTGTGTGTGCACAGAGCGTAGTCGTATGTGCATAACTCCCAACCATCCCGGATCTAGCGTGACAGTCCCAATTTTGAGACCCTGTCCCGCTGTCCTGGCCAGAATCCTCATTTTCCCACATAGCCCCAGACCAAATGTACCGCCGCTTTAAACTGCTAGCGCGATCACTAGCTGTGTCGGATCGGATCAAATATTTATCCTCGCTCTGACACTGACTGGCACAGGAGACACGGAGAGGTCTTTATCAGTGGCACACCAGAGGTGCAGTGAAGTGAGCAGTCAGTGGCATGGCGTGGCTGGATGACATCATTCAGCGTCACGGGAGAGGAAGCTGCCGGCTGCTGCAAGGGAGCGCAATGAGAGGTGTGTGTGTTTGTGGTGATGGAGAAGGCAATGATGGGGGTGGGGTAACTATGTGTGGCCATTATACTGTACACAGCATCATGTGGGGCCATTATAATGTACCCAGCATCATGTGGGGCTACTATACTGTACCCAGCATCATGTGGGGCCATTATACTTTACCCAGCATCATGTAGGGCCATTATACTGAACCCAGCATCATGTGGAGCATTATACAGTACACAGCATCATGTGGGGCCATTATACTGTACCCAGCATCATGTGGGGCCATTATACTGTACCTAGCATCATGTGGGGGCAGCACGGTGGCGCAGTGATTAGCACTGCAGCCTTGCAGTGCTGGGGTCCTGGGTTCTAATCCCACCCAGGACAACATCTGCAAAGAGTTTGTATGTTCTCTCCGTGTTTGCGTGGGTTTTCTCCGGGTTCTCCGGTTTCCTCCCACATTACAAAGACATACTGATAGGGAATCTAGATTGTGAGCCCAAACGGGGACAGCGATGATAATGTATGCAAACTGTAAAGCTCTGCAGAATATGTTAGTGCTATATAAAAATATAGATTATTATTATACTGTACCCAGCATCATGAGGGCCCATTATGCTAAAAGCAGCGTCATGTGGGCTAATTATACCGTACCCAGCATCATGTTGGGCCATTATACTGTATGGAGCATTATGCAGTGCCATTATACTGTCTAACTTTATAACCCTAACTTTAGCCCCAACCCTAACTTTAGCCCCAACCCTAACTGTAGCCCTATCCCTAGCCCTAACCCTAATGGGAAAATGGAAATACATTTTTTTAATTTTTTTATTTTTCCCTAACTGAGGGGGTGATGAAGGGGGTTTGATTTACTTTTATAGCGGGGTTTTTTAGCACATTTTTATGATTGGCAGCCGTCACACACTGAAAGATGCTTTTTAGTGCAAAAAATATTTTTTGCATTACCACATTTTGAGAGCTATAATTTTTCCATATTTGAGTCCACAGAGTCATGTGAGGTCTTGTTTTTTGTGGGACGAGTTGACGTTTTTATTGGTAACATTTTCGAGCACGTGACATTTTTTGATCGCTTTTTATTCCGATTTTTGTGAGGCAGAATGACCGAAAACCAGCTATTCATGAACTTCTTTTGGGGGAGGCGTTTATACCGTTCCACGTTTGGTAAAATGGATAAAGCAGTTTTATTCTTCGGGTCAGTACGATTACAGCGATACCTCATTTATATCTTTTTTTGTTTTGGCTCTTTTATACGAAAAAAACTATTTTACAGAAAAAATAATTATTTTTGCATCGCTTTATTCTGAGGACTATAACTTTTTTATTTTTTCGCTGATGATGCTGTGTGGCAGCTCGCTTTTTGCGGGACAAGATGACGTTTTCAGCGGTACCATGGATATTTATATCTGTCTTTTTGATCGCGTGTTATTCCACTTTTTGTTCGGCGGTATGATAATAAAGCGTTTTTTGCCTCGTTTTTTTTTTTACGGTGTTCACTGAAGGGGTTAACTAGTGATATAGTTTTATAGGTGGGGTCGTTACGGACGCGGCGATACTAAATGTGTGTACTTTTATTGTTTTGTTTTTTTTATTTAGATAAAGAAATGTATTTATGGGAATAATATATATATATTTTTTTTCATTATTTAAGAATTTTTTTTTTTATTTTTTTTTACACATTTGGAAAAATTTTTTTTAACTTTTTTACTGTGTCCCAGGGGGGGACATCACAGATCGGTGATCTGACAGTTTGCACAGCACTCTGTCAGATCACCGATCTGACTTACAGTGCTGCAGGCTTACCAAGCGCCTGCTCTGAGCAGGCACTTGGTAAGCCACCTCCCTCCCTGCAGGACCCGGATGCCGCGGCCATCTTGGATCCGGGCCTGGAGCAGGGAGGGAGGTAGGGGGTTAATGTGCCGGGGGCGGTCCGTGACCGCTCCTAGCACATTTTGCCGGATGTCAGCTGCGATAGGCAGCTGACACCTGGCCGCGATCGGCCGCGCTCCCCCCGTGAGCGCGGCCGATCGCTATGACGTACTATCCCGTCGAGGGTCAGATAGGCCCAGGGCACCTCGATGGGATACTACGTCTAAGGTCAGAGAGGGGTTAATATTACCAGCCCATAACAGTACTCTACCTCCGCCTTTCTGACATCTGAGTAAAAGTGGACGTCTGTACCAATTATTGATCCAGCCACTGGCCCATCCAGTGAGTCAGAAATCACTCTGATCTCATCAGTTAAAAAAAAACTTTAGAACAATATCTCTTCATATATATCTTGGCCTAGTTTCATAGTTTCAACTTATGTGTCTTGATAAGTTAGGTTGGGGTTTCAGCGTTCCTTAGCTTGGCCTCAGAGCACTGAACACCTTGTATATCTGGGCACTCCAGGGAGGTTGCAGTTCCAGAATATGAACGAAAATGTGTTTTCTAAACTAGACAAACCCTATAAGAACCAGACTTATTAGCGACAAACACAGTGTTTGTAACTTTAGGGTTCTTTTTTTTTTAAATATAAATTAGGAAGCTGTATAATGCCTATTTTTCTACATGGAGGGGCAGTTAGTTGCACATTTTAGATAGTAATTGATAGTACATCTAAACTTGCGCCCCATAATATATATTATTAGAAAATATTAGAAAAATATGAACAGGCTTGTATATAAAAAAATCTCTGATTGCAAGTAGTAGTTTAGTTGTGAGTTTTATCATTTCAATGTGCAAATTGCCTCTTCAGAGAAAAAGAGGACTTGAACTCTATAGCGCCACCTGTTGGAAGTAGTGATTCTACAAGTCACAATCAACCCTTTAACGAGTCTTGCAATATGACATAGAATAAGAGCCAAATCAGTATCTAAATTTGCAGACACGGTGTTTTGGGCTGTTGGCCCTCGTCAGTTTGAAGCATGAGAACTGATTTGGCTAGTGTTAGATGTCGAGTTCCCGCCGCTGATTCCCAGGTGAATCTCGAACCATGTCCGCTGCGGTCTCCCATTCTCTTCCAGCCGCAGTGGAGCCTCCTCAGCAAAGATGTTGATCCCAGCGTCTGGCTCAAGCAGATACTGAGCGCTTGGTTACTGCTGCCTTTCCAGGCTCAGCCTTTGTAACCAGCACTGATCAGCTGCGAGCAGACGTTCCAGGGACTAAGTCCTGCTTTTCTTCTACTGAGCATGCCCACGGGACAACCTCTTATTGGAGGTCGAGGGTCACATGCTCAGGTCCTGTAGCGGCTTCGATTGGACCACTAGGAAGGTCCCAGAGAGCTACAACTATAAAGCTTCGCATGGCCGCGCTAGTATAAATCAGAAATCGTGTGTGTGGGATATGTGACTGAATCTAGTGAAAGCTCCTTAATCTTACCCATCTCTAATGTTGTTGAAAGTACTTTGGTGATTGAGCTACTTAGCGCCAGACGGTGCCATCCAGCACTACGCAGGAGTAAACAGCGCCAATTAGCAGCGACCGCCAGTGCGGCGCATTGCGCAACTAGTGCATTTTCCTGGCCCTAGTTAGGGTGGTTAGTGGTGGCCACCAGAGTGGCACTCTACGCACTCTGTGCTGTAAATCATTATTTAGGTTTTCCCTGGTACTGCAGTTGCGGCACCGAGCGCTAGTGGTCTAGAGGGACGCTAACCCCGTGTCCTTGGGGCAGAGTCCTGTGACCCAATACTAGCATTCTCTCTGCAGTATTGCGGCCCTGTGATGCAACAGGTTTCGCTTCCTACATACCGGGTAAACCTAACCCGTGTATGTTCACATTATACCGCCATATACTGTCCGCTATTACCGAGCAGCAGGTGTCATCTCTGCGCGGTGGACCCCGGACTGCGAACGCACCTTATACCATCCTTATAATTATTTGGTGGATTCCGCCAGCCCTAACATACTAGCACCAGGATCCGGCTTGTAATAGCGGAGGATCAACGACTACAGCGGTACATCCAGCAGCTGGAGGGTAGGTTGGCGGCTCTTGAGCGCACAACCTCGGCCGTGGATGTTACCGCAGTTGCTGTTCAGGCTGCTAGCGTAGCTGCTGCCAGTTTGTCCACTGCCACCCCTGCTCTGACATCTCGTCTCCCATTGTCAGATAAGTTTGCTGGTGACAGTAAGCTGTGTCAGGGATTCGTGAGCCTGTGTGCTATACATCTTGAGCTCCTTGCTGCACATTTTCCGATGGAGCGGGCTAAGGTGGGATTTATTATATGTCTTCTGTCGGGCAGGGCGTTGGAGTGGGCAAAACCGGTATGGGAGCACGACGATTATGTGGTGCAGAGTGCTCCACGGTTCTTGGACACTCTGAAACATGTCTCTTTAGGACCTCGTGTCACCCATAATACGGCGCTCCAACTGCTGGCATTGACACAGGGTTCGTCCATTTTGCAGTCCACTTCTGGACTTTGGCATCTGAGCTGGAGTGGCCGTATAAAGTCCTTATCCCAGTATTTTGGAAGGGACTGGCTGACCATGTGAAGGACGCCTTGGCCACTAGGGAGATTCCTGCCACAGGGTAGATGTCTGAGGGAGTGCGTTCAGGTTGCCACTACAGAGGTACCCACAGATTTTTTTCCCCTCTCCCCAAGCACTATTGGCCCTATGTGGATGTGTTCTCCAAGAGGGCTGCGGAGACGCTTACGCCTCACAGCTCCTATGACTGTCCTATTGACCTCTTGCCTGGTGCAGAGCCTCTCCGGGGTCTAGTCTATCCCCTGTCTCTCCCAGAGATGGAGGCAATGACCCAATACATCCAGGAGAATTTGGCAAGAGGATTCATTAGGAAGTCAGTGTCACCTGCAGGGGCGTGGTTCTTCGTGCAGAAGAACGGAGAACTACGTCAATGCATAGATTACAGGGGTCTTAATGCCATCACCATTAAGAACATGTACCCTCTGCCCCTGATATCTGAGCTCTTTGATAGGTTGCGGGGAGTGAGGTTATTTACTAAGCTTGATCTGCAGGGTGCTTCATCCTGATTCACATCTGTGAGGGGGACGAATGGAAGACGGCTTTTAACACCAGGGACGGACACTATGAATACCTGGTGATGCTCTCTGGGCTCTGTAATGCCCCAGTGGAGGCAGTGGAGCCTCCTCAGCAGAGACATCAATCCCAGTGTCTGGCTAAAGCATATCTGTGCGCTTGGTTACTGCTGCCTTTCCAGGCTCAGCCTTTGTAACCAGCACTGGTCAGCGGCGAGCAGACGTTCCAGGGACTAAGTCCTGCTTTTCTTCTACTGAGCATGCCCACGGGACGATTGCTCATTGGAGGTCAGGGGTCACATGCTCAGGTCCTGTAGCGGCTCCGATTGGACCACTAGGAGGGTCCCTGTTGTGAATTCTGTTGTCGGGCTCCCTCCTGTGGTCATGAATGGTACTTCGGCTGGTTCTGTCCATGGAGTTCCTCTGGTGGGTGTTTCTGAGTTTCCTTCCACAGGTGACGAGGTTATTCGTTAGCTGGCTGCTCTATTTAACTCCACTTAGATCTTTGCTCCATGCAACCTGTCAATGTTCCAGTATTGGTCTAGTTCACTCCTGGATCGTTCTTGTGACCTGTCTTCCCAGCAGAAGCTAAGTTCCAGCTTGTATTTCTTTGGTTTGCTATTTTTCTGTCCAGCTTGCTATTTTTATTGTTGTCTTGCTTGCTGGAAGCTCTGGGATGCTGAGGGAGCGCCTCCGCACCGTGAGTCTTTTTGCGCCCTCTGCGTGGTCTTTTTGTAGGTTTTTGTGCTGACCGCAAAGTAACCTTTCCTATCCTCGGTCTGTTCAGTAAGTCGGGCCTCACTTTGCTAAATCTATTTAATCTCTGTGTTTGTATTTTCATCTTTACTCACAGTCATTATATGTGGGGGGCTGCCTTTTCCTTTGGGGAATTTCTCTGAGGCAAGGTAGGCTTTATTTTTCTATCTTCAGGGCTAGCTAGTTCCTTAGGCTGTGCCGAGTTGCATAGGGAGCGTTAGGCGCAATCCACGGCTATTTCTAGTGTGTTTGATAGGATTAGGGATTGCGGTCAGCAGAGTTCCCACGTCCCAGAGCTCGTCCTTTATTATCAGTAACTATCAGGTCATTCCGTGTGCTCTTAACCACCAGGTCCATTATTGTCCTGACCACCAGGTCATAACAGGTCCCGGAGAGCTGCAACTAGAAAAGGTTTGCATGGCCGCTCGACCATGCACTAGTATAAATCAGAAATCGTGTGTGTGGGATGTGAGACTGAATCTGATGAAAGCTCCTTGAAAGGAACCTGTCACCCCCAAAATCGAAGGTGAGCTAAGCCCACTAGCATCAGGGGCTTATCTACAGCATTCTGTATTGCTGTAGATAAGCCCCCGATGTATCCTGAAAGATGAGAAAAAGAGGTTAGATTATACTCACCCAGGGACGGTCCCGGTACGATGGGCATAACGGTCCGGTCTGGGGCCTCCTATCTTCATAGGAAGACGTCCTCTTCTTGTCTTCATGCTGCGGCTCCGGCGCAGGCGTACTTTGTCTGCCCTGTTGAAGGCAGAGCAAAGTACTGCAGTGCGCAGGTGCCGGGCCTCCCTAACCTTTCCCGGTGCCTGCGCACTGCAGTACTTTGCTCTGCCCTCAACAGGGCAGACAAAGCACGCCTGCGCCGGATCCGCAGCATGACTACAAGAAGAGGATGTCATAATAAGATAGGCGTCGCGGTCCGGCCCGGGGCCTCCCATTGGACCGGACCGCATCGGGACCGCCCCTGGGTGAGTATAATCTAACCTCTTTTTCTCATCTTTCAGGATACATCGGGGGCTTATCTACAGCATTCCAGAATGCTGTAGATAAGCCCCTGATGCTGGTGGGCTTAGCTCACATTCGATTTTGGGGGTGACAGCTTCCATTTAATCATACCCATCCCTAGTATTGTTGAAAGTACTTTGATGATTGAGCTACTTAGCGCCAGATTGTGCCATCCAGCACTAGGCATGAGTACACAGCGTCAATTAGCAGCGACCGCCATTGCGGCGCGTTGTGCAACTAGTGCGCTATCCTGGCCCTAGTTAGGGTGGTTAGTGGCATCCGCCAATGCAGTGCTGCACGCACTCAGTGCTGTAAATCATTATTTAAGTTTTCCCTGGCACCGCAGTTGCGGCGCCGAGCGCTAGTGGTCTACAGGGACTCTAACCCCGTGTCCTTGGGGCAGAGTCCTGGGACCAATACTAGCGTTCTCTCTGCGGTATTGCAGCCCTGTGACGCAACAGGGTTTGCTTCCTACATACCGGGTGAAGCTAACCTGTGTGTCTTCATATTATACCGCTATATAGTGTCTGCCATTACCGAGCAGCTGGTGTCATCTCTGCATGGTGGACCCCGGGCTGCGAACGCACCTTATACCATCCTTAAAATTATTTGGTGCGTTCCGCCTGCCCTAACAGCTAGGTGAGAGGCTCTGGACTGAGGTCTAAGGGGTAAGATTTCTCCTTGTGGAGAGTGACATTCCAGCTCTGGCTTGTCAAGGTAAGGAGGCTTATTCGCCGTGCCATGCTCCTCTGGGAAATTTAATATGCAAATTGCCTCTTCAGAGAAAAAGAGGACTTGAACTCTATAGAGCCACCTGTTGGAAGTAGTCATCCTACAAGTCACAATTAACCCTTTAATGAGTCTTACAATATGACTTAGGATAAGAGCCAAATCAGTATCTCAATTCTCAGACACAGTGTTTTGGGCTGTTGGCCCTCATCAGTGCGAAGCATGTCAACTGATTTGGCTAGGTGAGAGGTTCTGGACTGAGGTCTAAGGGGTAAGGTTTCTCCTTGTGGAGAGTGACATACCAGCTCTGGCTTGTCAAGGTAAGGTGGCTTAATCGCCGTGCAATGCTCTGGGAAATTTAATATGCAAATTGCCTCTTCAGAGAAAAAGAGGACTTGAACTCTATAGCGCCACCTGTTGGAAGTAGCAATCCTACAAGTCACAATCAACCCTATAACGAGTCTTGCAATATGACTTAGGATAAGGGCCAAATCAGTATCTTAATTCATTTCAATGGACATTCATATGTAACAGAAAATGCAATAACACAGGTAAGAGCGAATCCTTATTGTTAAAATCTAGAGCACTAAAATCCATGGAGTATTTTTCAAATTTGCTATAATTTACAGTACTGTACGTCTAAACCATATTTTATTACAAAAGGGGAGATACGCTTTAATGCTCAATTACAAACACTAAATGTGCTGTATTAAATGAGAAAATCGCTTTGGTCATGGGCTTTGATCTGCACAGTGCACCTTGTTTCTTCAGAATCATATACAGAGGATATGTTGCTCAATATGGCAAAATGTTCATGGATGTCTGTAATATACATGTACTTAGCAGATATATAGATTGCTTTATTTACATTTTAAGAAAAATACTCTAATTATAGTAATATATGAGCAATCTTATCCTAAACCAAGATTTATCATGAAGGATCTAGAGTACTGTGAAGATCTGTTATAATAAGAGTTGTGGGTACCTATGTAATGGAACCACAATGCTGCTTTGATATACACCATTGGGCTACGTCTGGCTCTGTCGAGGTAGTCAGTGCTATTTTTCCTGTCAAAAATGATGCAGATGTGATGGTTATTTTAGCAGGCGGACTCTGTTAAATATACTGTATGGCATGAGATTAAGAAAGGTTTTACAGGGAACGTTCACCCTGACGTTTATAAAACCCCAAAAGAAAGTAAAAGAAAACAGGAAGGGGTCAAATGCTGAAGAACCAAAAAGGAAAAACCCTTAAAAAATAAATAATAAATCTTTAAATATGTATATTTTTAAACTCCCATGAAAATTATACACTATATGCCTTGTTGCACAATGTTAAAGGTCACAGTATGGTTTCCTATATACTGAAGGTATAGAGAATGGTAACTGTCCCTGTACTCACCCTTCATCCTACCTGGCACCCTAGATGAAACGAAGTTGGCACCCCCACTCACCACTAATGAACCCTATTTTACACTCTACCACCAATAAAGTGTGAATACATACCTGCAAAAACAACAAAATAAAATGTGTATTGCATTTTTCGTAAGGCCTATGGACTAAATGCAAAATGTTGTAATATCCATCCACTGCTTAAATAATACTAATAATACCCAATAATCATATAGCAGATAGCGGAGGCAACTAGTGATGAGCGAATGTACTCGGTACTCGGGTTTTCCAAGCATGCTCGGGTGTTCTCCGAGTATTTTCCAAGCATGCTCGGGTGTTCTCCTGCTAGACAGCCTGAATACATGTTGGGATTGCCTGTTTGTTAGGGAATCCCCACATGAATTCATACTGTCTAGCAGCCACAAATCATGCAGCTGCGGCGACTTAAACAATCTCCAAGCAGGCCCAGAATACTCAGAGAACACCAGAGCATGCTCAGAAAACCCGAGTAGCGAGTAGACTCGCTCATCACTAGAGGCAACCAATAGTTGGATTTTAACTAGTGATGAGCGAGTGTGCTCGTTACTCGAGATTCCCGAGCATGCTCGGGTGTTCTCCGAGTGTTTTGGGCATGCTCGGAGATTATGTTTGAGTCACCACAGCTGCATGATTTGTGGCTGCTAAACAGCCTGAATACATGTGGGAGTTGTCTGTTTGTTAGGGAATCCCCACATGTATTCAGGCTGTTTAGCAGCCTCAAATCATGCAGCTGCGGCTACATGTGCCCCTGCTATGTACTGTGTGATGGCTGTGTCTGACCATGCAGGATCATGGTCTGATCATACCACAGCTCCTGGGCAGGGGGGGGGGGGAAGCAACAGAAAGTATACAGACAGGGCCTGTTTAAAAACATATTTTATCTCAAAGAAAGAATCAGCTGTCATACCATGTTGTAATGTCTGTATACTTTTTTCTCCTCCCCTGCCCAGGAGCTGTGGTATGATCAGACCATGTCCCTGTACGGTCAGACACAGCCATTACACAGTACACAGCAGGGGCACATTTATAAGATTATCTATCATTGTTCGGAAATCCAAATTAAAGATCATGGCCTATGTCCGATAAGTGAATACAGTCCTTTCTGTGTAATCCTAGTATAAAACTCTCTAAAATGAGATGCCTGTAAGAAAAACTAATAAATACATTGTAACAGGGTCTACCAAGCTGGGGTACCTCTTTCAGTACCACCCCGTGTTTCAGGAGGTCCACTCTGCTTTTGCTGGATTCTGAATGAAGGACGCTGGCTGGAATTCCTTGGTTACGTGAGAGCATATAAAAGCTGACTGCTACCCCACGTATTTCCAGTCTAAAAGAACTCACTTTATTTACAGCACACAGAATATATAACACAGATACACAGGGCAGGCCAATAGAAAAAGCAGGCCAGACATACATTACAATAACCGCAGGGGGCTGGAGCCTGCTGATATTTACTGGGGGAATTACAAAGGTGGGGGAGGACAGAAGGGGGATATCTTGTCCTCTCTGCCCAGGGGCGCAGCCTGTGGACTGATGCATTTCACATGGAACCTATTATACATAATATATACTGCATAACAAATTCTTGGTGCTGGGGTTCTGTAACACGGCTCCCCTTTTCAGTGACGCGATCGACATACACTGTCTGATCCTTAACGGATCGTTTTGGGGATGACCGAAGTTTATGGGGTTGATACAAGTTCCGTTTGTCGACTTAGTCCATCGGCAGTACCGTATTGTTTGCCGGGTCTGTAGTGGATGGTGAAGTCCAGAGGTTGTAGCGCTAAACTCCACCGCAGTAATCTGGCATTGTCTCCGGAGACTCGATTAAGCCAGACTAGGGGATTATGGTCCGTTAGGAGGGAAAACTGTCGTGGTCCATGATGGCTGCTATCAAATCCGCTTTTGTTTTGTTGCTGGCGATTAACCCTCGGGCTTCCACCAGATCTTTTAATGTAGTCCTTTTTAACTTCTGGTAGTTGTCTTCCATTCATTTCTTTCCTCCTGTAGAAGGGGTATCAGATCCCGCTGTCTGCCACCAGTGTAACGGGGTCTACCAAGCTGAAGTACCTCTTTCAGTACACCTCGTGTTTCAGGAGGTCCACTCTGCTTTTGCTGGATTCTGAATGAAGGACGCTGGCTGGAATTCCTTGGTTACGTGAGAGCATATAAAAGCTGACTGCTACCCCACGTATTTCCAGTCTCAAAGAACTCACTTTATTTACAGCACACAGAATATATAACACAGATACACAGGGCAGGCCAATAGAAAAAGCAGGCCAGACATACATTACAATAGCCGCAGGGGGCCGGAGCCTGCTGATATTTACTGGGGGAATTACAAAGGTGGGGGAGGACAGAAGGGGGATATCTTGTCCTCTCTGCCCAGGGGCGCAGCCTGTGGACTGATGCATTTCACATGGAACCTATTATACATAATATATACTGCATAACATATTCTTGGTGCTGGGGTTCTGTAACATACATGAATTTCAACATTGCTTTGTTATTTATCTTCCTTGTTCTCAGTTTAGATCAAATTAATCTGGGGATGATTTCACAAAAAGCAAAACAAGTGAGATGAAAACAACATTTTAACCCCTTAGTGACGGGGCCAAATTTTTAAAATCTGACCAGTGTCACTTTATGTAGTAATAACTCTGTAACGCTTCAACAAATCACAGTAATTTTGATATTGTTTTTTCGCAGCATATTACACTTTATGATAATCATAAATTTAGGTCAATATGTCTTGAGTTTATTTACAAAAAATATCAGAAATTTGACAAAAATGTAAAAAAATTAGCAATTTTCGAACATTGAATGATTATCACTTTAATCCAGATGGTCATACCACACAAAAACATTAATAAATAATATTTCCCATGTGTCTGCTTTACATCAGCACCATTTGTAATATGTTATTTTATTTTGTCAGCATTTTAAGAGGTTTAAAAATGTAGCAGCAATTTTTCATGGAAATTTACAAAATGTATTTTTTTTAGTGATCTATCCAGGTTTGAAGTGACTTTGGGGGTCTTATATATTGGAGAACCCCCAAAACTTATACCATATTAAAAACAGCACCCCTCAACATATTAAACTGCTGTCATGTAGTTTATTAACCCTTCAGGTGATTTTCAGGAATTAATGCAAAGTGGCATAACAGAAACTGAAAAGTGTATTTTTACCACCTAAATGTTTCTAACATCTGAATAGGCCACTATAGCCGGCAGGCTCTAAGGCCACTATTTGGCTGTGAACTGCCATGGCAAACATCAAGACCACACAACCATAATCTCAGGGTGCCAATGGGGATAAAGAGGAAGTCTCCTACTCTTTTAACTATTTATATGATATAGTAATTATTGACAGCAGCATCTGAGGGGTTAAACAGATATGAACAGTGCCAACATTGATCGTGGCTGATGCAGCAAGTTGTCAGCTATAGTGGACAGTCGACAGCTGCTGGATTGTCACCTGTATGGGGATGCTATTCTCTTCTATCTCAGGTCAGTTAAAAGATGTAATGGCAGTCATTAAGCTGTAAATACTGAAAAATCTTTTTCATTACTGCAAACAAATCTAAAGTGCCTGGTTTGCCTAAATCATTACCACCTAGATGAACTATTACAAGGTCACGGATAAGCCAAATAACTGATAATTTCTCCATTTTCTCTAAAAGGTTAGCCCATTTCATTCCCCTCACGCTGTGCCACCAAGCTTGTAACTTAGCTGAGTTGAACAATACATTTTCAGTGTAGTTTCACTGTAGTTTCTTACTTTGGCCCCCTTCTCAGCGCAATGTATGAAAGAATGTCCTAAGATCCACACAATCCAAGGACCTTAAAAATATTAGTGAAACATCAAATCTTACATAATGCTTGAAATGTTTAGAATCCCATCTGCCAATTCTCATTTTTTTGTCACACAAACTAATCCCGCTGCGTCTGTTGCAGCACCAATTCTAAAAGAATGAGATCTAATTTTTAATTCCAGTTTACTGAGTATTGACAAACATTTTTTAAGTATAGAATTGAATTGATATTTCGTAGCAGAGTCTTTATTTAAATGAACAAATAGGGGATCTTTATTAACTGGTCTAATCAGCAGTCATTTACACCAAGCCCTAGGCATAGTAATGAAAAGGTGTCAGTCAGACACCCTCATTACTAAGCAGGGAAGTAAACACAAACACACATTGTCATCAGCCTGTGTAGGAGCATTAACAGAATGATCCTACATAGGCTGTAACCAAACAGCAACTCTTAATTTAAAAAAAAATGAAAAAATAAATTGTGTGGGTTCCTGCGTAATTTTCATAACCAGCAGAGGGAAAGCCGATGGCCGAGGGCTGATGTTAATATTCTGGTAAGGAGCAAATAGCCATAAAGGTTCCCAGGCTATTAACATCAGCTCAAGCTGTCAGCTTAGCCTTTACTGGCTAGTTTACAGGAGGACCCAAAAATAAAATTGACATAGGGTCCCCCTATAAAATCTAACCTGCAAAGGCTAGGCAGACAGTTGCGGGCTGATATTAATTGCCCAGTAAAGGGCCATAAATATTGGCCCCTTCCCAGACTAAAAACATTAGCTCTCAGCTGCCCCAGAAAAGACACATCTATCGCTCTTCCTACTTGCCTTGTAGTGGTGGCAAGTGGAGTAATGGTTTGGGGGGGTGGTTGATGCCACCTTTGTATTGTCAGGTGACATCAAGCCCACAGGTTAGTAATGGAGAGGCATCTATAAGATGCCCCCATTACTAACCCCATAGTGATATTATAAACATATACACACAGAAGAAAGTCCTTTGAAATAATGACACAGACTCTTTTAGTGAATCTAAATTAAACCATACTTACCGAACACCTAGTCCACTAAAGCCAACGTCTCCTGCAACAAAAATGAAGTAATAAACCACAATATTCCTCACCAATCCACAGAGAAGATAATGCATAATGTCCCATGACAATCCTGATGACTTTGAGAACAGTCACTGATGTGACTGCTCTCAAAGACCGCCGATGGTACACTCATAGGAGGTAATCACTCCTACAGTGCATAGCATTGAGCTGCCATGCGAGAGTTCACCGGAGTTCATCAGCTGATCAGATCTGGTGATCTCCCTTATAGCACTACTGCTGATTAGCTGAAGAACTCCAGTGACCGCTCTAACGGCAGCTCAGTGATACACTGCAGGAGCGGTGACCGGGTAGAGCAATCACATCTCCCGATGTGACTGTTTTACACTTGAGATTGCCGTGTGACACTCAGGATTGCATGGACTACAGCAGACACATCAGTATATGGTGGTATAATGTGAGTATATGTTGGTATAATGTGTTTTTTTATTTTTATTTGAATACGTATGTAATTATTTAACTTTTTTTTTTACTGTGAGCACAGGCGGGGGCTGACGATAGACTACTTCTCCCATCAATGGCTCCTGCTATCACTGTTATCAGTGACCGCAGACATAGCCTGATGGGAAGAGTAGTCTCATCAGCCCATGTGTTATGAAAGGCAATTCAGTACTACAATGGACATTGCGGTCAGAGCACTTACAGTGATCTGACAATAACCCAAAATCATAGAACGAGCTCTGAGACGTGGGAACTCTGCAGACCGCAATCCCTAATCCTCTCCAAACAACACTAGAGGCAGCCGTGGATTGCGCCTAACTCTGCCTATGCAACTCGGCACAGCCTGAGAAACTAACTAGCCTGAAGATAGAAAATAAGCCTACCTTGCCTAAGAGAAATACCCCAAAGGAAAAGGCAGCCCCCCACATATAATGACTGTGAGTTAAGATGAAAAGACAAACGTAGAGATGAAATACATTCAGCAAAGTGAGGCCCGACTTTCTTAACAGATCGAGGATAGAAAAGGTAACTTTGCGGTCTACACAAAACCCTAAAGAAAACCACGCAAAGGGGGCAAAAAGACCCTCCGTACCGAACTAACGGCACGGAGGTACACCCTTTGCATCCCAGAGCTTCCAGCAACAAATTAGACAAGCTGGACAGAAAAAATAGCAAACAAATAGCAAAGAAGAACTTAGCTATGCAGAGCAGCAGGCCACAGGAATGATCCAGGGAAAAGCAAGTCCAACACTGGAACATTGACAGGAAGCCAGGATCAAAGCATTAGGTGGAGTTAAGTAGAGAAGCACCTAACGACCTCACCAGATCACCTGAGGGAGGAAACTCAGAAGCCGCAGTACCACTTCCCTCCACCAACAGAAGCTCACAGAGAGAATCAGCCGAAGTACCACTTGTGACCACAGGAGGGAGCTCTGCCACAGAATTCACAACAGTACCCCCCCTTGAGGAGGGGTCACCGAACCCTCACCAGAGCCCCCAGGCCGACCAGGATGAGCCACATGAAAGGCACGAACAAGATCGGGAGCATGGACATCAGAGGCAAAAACCCAGGAATTATCTTCCTGAGCATAACCCTTCCATTTAACCAGATACTGGAGTTTCCGTCTAGAAACACGAGAATCCAAAATCTTCTCCACAATATACTCCAATTCCCCCTCCACCAAAACCGGGGCAGGAGGATCAACAGATGGAACCATAGGTGCCACGTATCTCCGCAACAATGACCTATGGAATACGTTATGTATGGAAAAAGAATCGGGAAGGGTCAGACGAAAAGACACAGGATTAAGAACCTCAGAAATCCTATACGGACCAATGAAACGAGGTTTAAACTTAGGAGAGGAAACCTTCATAGGAATATGACGAGAAGATAACCAAACCAGATCCCCAACACGAAGTCGGGGACCCACACGGCGTCTGCGATTAGCGAAACGTTGAGCCTTCTCCTGGGACAAGGTCAAATTGTCCACTACATGAGTCCAAATCTGCTGCAACCTGTCCACCACAGTATCCACACCAGGACAGTCCTAAGACTCAACCTGTCCTGAAGAGAAACGAGGATGGAACCCAGAATTGCAGAAAAATGGCGAAACCAAGGTAGCCGAGCTGGCCCGATTATTAAGGGCGAACTCAGGCAAAGGCAAAAAGGACACCCAGTCATCCTGATCGGCAGAAACAAAGCATCTCAGATATGTTTCCAAGGTCTGATTGGTTCGTTCGGTCTGGCCATTAGTCTGAGGATGGAAAGCCGAGGAAAAAGACAAGTCAATGCCCATCCTACCACAAAAGGCTCGCCAAAACCTTGAAACAAACTGGGAACCTCTGTCAGAAACGATATTCTCTGGAATGCCATGTAAACGAACCACATGCTGGAAGAACAATGGCACCAAATCAGAGGAGGAAGGCAATTTAGACAAGGGTACCAGATGGACCATCTTAGAAAAGCGATCACAGACCACCCAAATGACTGACATCTTTTGAGAAACGGGAAGATCAGAAATAAAATCCATAGAGATATGTGTCCAAGGCCTCTTCGGGACCGGCAAGGGCAAAAGCAACCCACTGGCACGAGAACAGCAGGGCTTAGCCCGAGCACAAATCCCACAGGACTGCACAAAAGCACACACATCCCGCGACAGAGACGGCCACCAAAAGGATCTAGCCACTAACTCTCTGGTACCAAAGATTCCAGGATGACCAGCCAACACCGAACAATGAACCTCAGAGATAACTTTATTGGTCCACCTATCAGGGACAAACAGTCTCTCCACTGGACAACGATCAGGTTTATTAGCCTGAAATTTTTGCAGCACCCGCCGCAAATCAGGGGAGATGGCAGACACAATTACTCCTTCCTTGAGGATACCCGCCGGCTCAGACAAACTCCTAGACAGGGCATCCGCCTTCACATTTTTAGAGCCCGGAAGGTACGAAATCACAAAGTCAAAATGGGCAAAAAACAGCGACCAACGAGCCAGTCTAGGATACAACCGCTTAGCAGACTCAAGATAAGTCAAGTTCTTATGATCAGTCAATACCACCACGCGATGCTTAGCTCCTTCAAGCCAATGACGCCACTCCTCGAATGCCCACTTCATGGCCAGCAACTCTCGGTTGCCCACATCATAATTTCGCTCAGCAGGCGAAAACTTCCTTGAAAAAAAAGCGCATGGTTTCATCACTGAGCAATCAGAACCTCTCTGCGACAAAACAGCCCCTGCTCCAATCTTAGAAGCATCAACCTCGACCTGGAACGGAAGAGAAACATCTGGTTGACACAACACAGGGGCAGAAGAAAAACGACGCTTCAACTCTTGAAAAGCTTCCACAGCAGCAGAAGACCAATTGACCAAATCAGCACCCTTCTTGGTCAAATCGGTCAATGGTTTGGCAATACTAGAAAAATTGCAGATGAAGCGACGATAAAAATTAGCAAAGCCCAGGAACTTTTGCAGACTTTTCAGAGATGTCGGCTGAGTCCAATCATGGATGGCTTGGACCTTAACAGGATCCATCTCGATAGTAGAAGGGGAAAAGATGAACCCCAAAAATGAAACCTTCTGCACACCAAAGAGACACTTTGATCCCTTCACAAACAAAGAATTAGCACGCAGGACCTGAAAAACTGTTCTGACCTGCTTCACATGAGACTCCCAATCATCCGAGAAGATCAAAATGTCATCCAAGTACACAATCAGGAATTTATCCAGGTACTCTCGGAAGATGTCATGCATAAAGGACTGAAACACTGATGGAGCATTGGCAAGTCCGAATGGCATCACTAGATACTCAAAATGACCCTCGGGCGTATTAAATGCAGTTTTCCATTCATCTCCTCGCCTGATTCGCACCAGATTATACGCACCACGAAGATCTATCTTGGTGAACCAACCAGCTCCCTTAATCCGAGCAAACAAATCAGATAACAATGGCAAGGGGTACTGAAATTTAACCGTGATCTTATTTAGAAGGCGGTAATCTATACAAGGTCTCAGTGAACCATCCTTCTTGGCTACAAAAAAGAACCCTGCTCCTAATGGTGACAATGACGAGCGAATATGCCCCTTCTCCAGGGATTCCTTCACATAACTGCGCATAGCGGTGTGCTCAGGCACGGATAAATTAAACAGTCGACCTTTTGGGAATTTACTACCAGGAATCAAATTGATAGCACAATCACAATCCCTATGCGGAGGTAGGGCATCGGACTTGGGCTCCTCAAATACATCCCGGCAATCAGACAAGAACTCTGGAACCTCAGAAGGGGTGGATGATGAAATTGACAGAAATGGAACATCACCATGTACCCCCTGACAACCCCAGCTGGACACCGACATGGATTTCCAATCTAATACTGGATTATGGGCTTGTAGCCATGGCAACCCCAACACGACCACATCATGCAGATTATGCAACACCAGAAAGCGAATAACCTCCTGATGTGCAGGAGCCATGCACATGGTCAGCTGGGTCCAGTATTGAGGCTTATTCTTGGCCAAAGGCGTGGCATCAATTCCTCTCAATGGAATAGGACACTGCAAGGGCTCTAAGAGAAACCCACAACGCTTAGCATACTCCAAGTCCATCAAATTCAGGGCAGCGCCTGAATCCACAAATGCCATGACAGAATACGATGACAAAGAACAGATCAAGGCAACGGACAGAAGAAATTTTGACTGTACCGTACCAATGGTAGCAGACCTAGCGAACCGCTTAGTGCGCTTAGGACAATCAGAGATAGCATGAGTGGAATCACCACAGTAGAAACACAGCCCATTCCGACGTCTGTGTTCTTGCCGTTCAACTCTGGTCAAAGTCCTATTGCACTGCATAGGCTCAGGTTTAAGCTCAGGTAATACCGCCAAATGGTGCACAGATTTACGCTCACGCAAGCGTCGACCAATCTGAATGGCCAAAGACATAGACTCATTCAAACCAGCAGGCATAGGAAATCCCACCATGACATCCTTAAGGGCTTCAGAGAGACCCTTTCTGAACATAGCTGCCAGCGCAGATTCATTCCATTGAGTGAGCACGGACCACTTTCTAAATTTCTGACAATATACCTCTATCTCATCCTGACCCTGACAAAGAGCCAGCAAATTTTTCTCTGCCTGATCCACTGAATTAGGTTCATCGTACAGCAATCCGAGCGCCAGGAAAAACGGATCGATATTACTCAATGCAGGATCTCCTGGCGCAAGAGAAAATGCCCAGTCCTGAGGGTCGCCGCGCAAAAAAGAAATAACAATCAAAACCTGTTGAACTGGATCACCAGAGGAGCGAGGTTTCAAGGCCAGAAATAATTTACAATTATTTTTGAAACTCAGAAACTTAGTTCTATCTCCAAAAAACAAATCAGGAATAGGAATTCTTGGTTCTAACATAGATTTCTGATCAATAGTGTCTTGAATCTTTTGTACTCTTGCCGAGAGCTGATCCACAAATGAAGACAGACTTCTAATGTCCATCGCTACACCTGTGTACTGAACCACCCAAATGTCTAGGGGAAAAAAAAGGCAAAACACAGTGCAAAGAAAAAAAAATGCTCTCAGAACTTCTTTTTTCCCTCTATTGAGAATCATTAGTACTTTGGGCTTCCTGTACTGTTATGAAAGGCAATTCAGTACTACAATGGACATAGCGGTCAGAGCACATACAGTGATCTGACAATAACCCAAAATCATAGAACGAACTCTGAGACGTGGGAACTCTGCAGACCGCAATCCCTAATCCTCTCCAAACAACACTAGAGGCAGCCGTGGATTGCGCCTAACTCTGCCTATGCAACTCGGCACAGCCTGAGAAACTAACTAGCCTGAAGATAGAAAATAAGCCTACCTTGCCTCAGAGAAATACCCCAAAGGAAAAGGCAGCCCCCCACATATAATGACTGTGAGTTAAGATGAAAAGACAAACGTAGAGATGAAATACATTCAGCAAAGTGAGGCCCGACTTTCTTAACAGATCGAGGATAGAAAAGGTAACTTTGCGGTCTACACAAAACCCTAAAGAAAACCACGCAAAGGGGGCAAAAAGACCCTCCGTACCGAACTAACGGCACGGAGGTACACCCTTTGCATCCCAGAGCTTCCAGCAACAAATTAGACAAACTGGACAGAAAAAATAGCAAACAAATAGCAAAGAAGAACTTAGCTATGCAGAGCAGCAGGCCACAGGAATGATCCAAGGAAAAGCAATTCCAACACTGGAACATTGACAGGAAGCCAGGATCAAAGCATTAGGTGGAGTTAAGTAGAGAAGCACCTAACGACCTCACCAGATCACCTGAGGGAGGAAACTCAGAAGCCGCAGTACCACTTCCCTCCACCAACAGAAGCTCACAGAGAGAATCAGCTGAAGTACCACTTGTGACCACAGGAGGGAGCTCTGCCACAGAATTCACAACACCCATGACTGCTGACATGCGGTAAGCTATTTACCGCAGGTCACCGCTGCGGGTCACAGTCACAGCTGTGGAGTCACGCTGGCATCTGACAGCATGACCCTGCAACACTGTGACCGACGGTCTTACTGGCGGTAACATTACCGCTGAAAAGAACCACCGTGCTGGTATTGTCACACAGATGACAGCGTGGAAAACACCATAGGAAGCCGGTAAAAATGCAAATAAAAACTCAGCAAATCCGCAAACATTTTTATACCTGCGTTTTTGCTGCAGATATCACTGACTCAATTGATGTCAATTTGTGGAAAACGCTAAAAATCCGCATAAGAAATTAGCATGCTGCAGAAAAAAATGCACTGCAAATATTCAGGGAAAATTACTGATCATGTATACAACACTTCAGGATTTTCATTGAATTAGCTTGCATAAGGATTCAATAGCATTTTTGGCCAATTTCTGCACAGAAAAAATGCAGCGAAAACGCATCACAAATGCACCGTGTGCACTTAGCCTAAGAGCTGTGAAAAATGCTACTACAAAAGCAGCTCTAAAAAGTAATGTTTCATATTTGTCTTTACAAATATCAGCTACTGTGATAGCCTTAAATCTTTTATGGGATCAAAAGAAATTGGGTGCTTGTCATCTGATTTGTAAGAGCAATGCCTAAACCCTTGTAATAACTGTTTAAT
Source organism: Ranitomeya imitator (assembly GCF_032444005.1). NCBI lineage: Eukaryota > Metazoa > Chordata > Amphibia > Anura > Dendrobatidae > Ranitomeya > Ranitomeya imitator. The sequence goes on along the minus strand of NC_091285.1, from coordinate 313,499,956 downwards.
CGGGAAAAGGCTACAAAGAGAATATCCACCGGCTAGCTTTAAAAAGAATGATATCTCAGCTAAAACTTTTGCCATAGTCGACTATGAAAGACCTTAATCTATTAAGGCCTGTGCAAAATGCAAAGCAGATTCCTGACTGGTTTTGAAATAATCAAAACCGTTCCTCTTACAAAAATGAATCCATTGCCACCATGCAGCTATTTCTGTTTGAAATGGACTTTTCGATGTAATATGGAATTATTTCCATATAAAATCCCACAGATGAGTCGGGCAAGAAGTCCCTTTCTTTTCTGCTTCTGGAGCTAACTGATGAAAAACTGAGCACTGATGGCGAAAAAGACTAGATGCAATTATATTAAGTTTACTATTGCCAAGTTGAGCTTTAGTCAAAAAATTCTGATTTAGGCAATTTAAAACCAAATGCCTTAATAGTTTAGAAGCCCTTCTATTTGTTGAGGATAATGTATTGCTAAGACTAATCCTTGATTTGTGGATAAAAGGAAAATTATTTCATTGATAAAGCATAAACGCCAAATGACTCGAGCTACTTGAATGGAAAACAACTCAAGCACAGTAGAATTATTAGTAACTTTCGCTAAAATCCATAAGTCAGGCCATCGCTCTGCTGACCAATGACCATTATAATATACCCCATAACCAAAACTAGGTGTTACATCTATTACTAAAGATAGCATATCTGCTAAAATAATCTCATCCTACCCACAAGACCGGCCATTAAATTTACATAAAAATTCAAGTCAAATCGTTATATCCTATTTTACTTCTTTGCTAATCCAAAAGTGAGCCCTTGGGGAGATATAACATTTTGTGGAATCATAAAGCCATCTAGAGAACATCCTCACCATTAGTATTTTACATAATGCAAAATTCAATAAACCTAGCAGTGAGTGTAAATCCTTTAACCCCTTAGTGACAGAGCCAGTTTGGTGCTTAACCCCTTCATGACCTTGGGATTTTTTGTTTTTCCGTGTTCGTTTTTCGCTCCCCTCCTTCCCAGAGCCATAACTTTTTTATTTTTCCATCAATTTGGCCATGTGAGGGCTTATTTTTTGCAGGACGAGTTGTACTATTGAACGACATCATTGGTTTTAGCATGTCGTGTACTAGAAAACGGGAAAAAAATTCCAAGTGCGGTGAAATTGCAAAAAAAGTGCAGTCCCACACTTGTTTTTTGTTTGGCTTTTTTACTAGGTTCACTAAATGCTAAAAATGACCTGACATTATGATTCTCCAGGTCAGTACGAGTTCATAGACACCTAACATGTCTAGGTTATTTTTTATCTAAGTGGTGAAAAAAAATTCCAAACTTTGCTATGAAAAAAAAAAAAAAATTGTGCCATTTTCCGATACTCGTAGCGTCTCCATTTTTCATGATCTGGGGTCGGTTGAGGGCTTATTTTTTACGTGCTGAGATGACGTTTTTAATGATAGCATTTCGGTGCAGATACGTTCTTTTGATCGCCCGTTATTGCATTTTAATGCAATGTCGTGGCGACCAAAAAAACGTAATTCTGGCGGTTCGAATTTTTTTACCACTACGCTGTTTAGCGATCAGGTTAATGCTTTTTTTTAATTGATAGATTGGGCGATTCTGAACGCGGCGATACCAAATATGTGTAGATTTGATGTTTTTTATTGATTTATTTTGATTGGGGCGGAAGGGGGGTAATTTAAACTTTTATATTTTTTTTTCTTTTTTTTCAACTTTTTTTTTTTTTACTTTTGCCATGCTTCAATAGCCTCCATGGGAGGCTAGAAGCAGGCACAACTCGATCGCCTCTGCTACATAGCAGCGATCATCAGATCGCTGCTATGTAGCAGAATTGCAGGTGTGCTGTGAGCGCCGACCACAGGGTGGCGCTCACAGCTACCGGCGATCTGTAACCATAGAGTTCTCAAGGACCTCTATGGTTATAATGGAGACGCATCGCCGACCCCCGATCATGTGACGGGGGTCGGCGATGACGTCATTTCCGGCCGCCCAGCCGGAAGCGGTAGTTAAATGCCGCTGTCTGCGTTTGACAGCGGCATTTAACTAGTTCTGCCCGTGCCTATTACGGGCACATGTCAGCTGTTCAAAACAGCTGACATGTCCCGGCTTTGGTGCGGGCTCACCGCGGAGCCCTGCATCAAATCCGGGCTTCTGACCTCGGACGTACTATACCTTCCGAGGTCAGAAAGGGGTTAATGACCAAGTCCATTTTTACAATTCTGACCACTGTCACTTTATGTGGTTATAACTCTGGAACTCTTCAACGGATCCCACTGACTCAGATTGTTTTTTCATGACACATTGTACTTCATGATAATGGTAAAATTTCTTTGATATGACTTGCATTTATTTATGAAAAAAAACAGAAATATGGCGAAAATTTTGAAAATTTAGCAATTTTAAAACTTTTAATTTTTATGCCCTTAAATCAGAGAGAGGTGTCACATAAAATACTTAATAAATAACATTTTGCACATGTCTACTTTACATAAGCCCAATTTTGGAAACAACATTTTTTTGTTAGGAAGTTATAAGGGTTACAATTTGACCAGCGATTTCTAATTTTTCCAACAAAATTTACAAAAACATTTCTTTAGGGCCCACCTCACATTTGAAGTGACTTTGGGGGTCAATATAACAGAAAATACCCAAAAGTGACACCATTGTAAAAACTGCACCCCTCAAAGTGCGCAAAATCACATTAAAGAAGTTGAATAACTCTTCAGGTGCCTCACGAGAACTAAAGCAATGTGGAAGGAAAAAATGAACATTTCACTTTTTCCACAAATTTTTTTTCTTTGAAACCAATTTTTTTTATTTCAACAAGGGTATCAGGAGAAAATGGACCACAAAATTTGTTGTGCAGTTTATCCAGAGTATGCCGATACCCCATATGTGGGAGAAAGCCATTGTTCTGGTGCCTGGCAGGGCTCAGAAGGGAGGGAGCACTGTTTGACTCTTTTAACGCAAAATTGGCTGGAATCAATGGTAGCGTTTGGAGACCTCCTGATGTACCTAAATAGTAAAAATCCCCCAATTCTAACTCTAATCCTAACCCCAACACACCCCTAACCATAATTCCAACCCTAACCCTAACCACATCCCTAACCATAACCACAAACCTAACCCTAACACACCCCTAACCCTAATACCAACCCAAACCATAAACCCAACCATAACCACAACTCTAACCCTAACCCTAACTTTAGCCCAAGTCACTTTAGCCCAACCCTAACCCTAACTTTAGCCCAACTCACTTTAGCCCAATTCCAACCCTAATGGAAATAAATACTTTTTTTATTTTATTATTTTTAGCTAACTAAGGGGGTGATAAGGGGGGTTTGAATTAATATTTTTATTATTTTGATCACTGTGATAGACCCTATTACAATGATCAAAACGAACCAATAGGAAAAATTTCCTATTGTTGCCTGGTGCCGGCCGGCAGATCTTGGCGCATGTGCCCGCCGTTTTTTCCTGGGAGAAGATGCCCGGGGAACTTCACAGGGGCATGCATGGACTCCAGAGGTACTGGGTGGGTGATCGGGGGACCCTATTTCTCTCTCCTTTGATGTGCGATCACATCAGAAGGGAGAGAAATTAAATGGAAAATCAGACTTTTATTTTATGGGTGGTCACCGTTATACCATTAATAACAGCAATCGCAACCCCGTGGTCAGTAAAAACTGACCCAAATCATGTTCTCTGGAGTCTCCGCAATCCCCATTAGCCAAGACCCTGGAGAAATCCTGACTCTGGGCAGTGCTATACCCTTATTCCTCAGCGCCGCTAATTAATGGCGCCGTGGTTTAAGTACCCTTAACTGCTGCCATTAAAAGGCGTATCAGCGGTCGTTAAGGGGTTACCATAACTTTTTCACTAAGCAACTTTTCAAACTAGCTATAAGCTTTGTTAATTTATCAGATGAAAGACTACACTCCATCTTCTGAGAATCGATAACTATACCTAGAAATTCTATTCTGTTTTTCCTTTTGCTATAGGAACTCCAAAAGAATTGGTTATTTTTAAAAATGTATTCAGCAGTTTCAGAAATAAATAGTAGATTCTGCTGCTCCAACAAACAAGAAGTCATCTAAATAATGCAGGGAACCTCGTAAGCTACCTTCAAAATCAACAACCCATTGAAGAAAAAACTTCAAAATACTGATATGACAGAGAGCATCCCATAGGTAAACACATATCAAATTAAAATTGCACTTCAAAGAAAAATACCTAAAGAATTAAAACCTGAAGGGTTAATAGCCTAAATGCAGATTTTATGACTGATTTTGCTAACAGTGAATTTTTCCTTGGGACCTAAGTAAATCGACAGCCATGTCAAAAGAAGCATATTTGACTGAAGCAACCGTTTTATCGATCACATCATTCAATGATGATCCATGGGAGTATGACAAATGTTGAATTAGTCTGAACAAGCCAGTGTCACTGGCATTGAGGCTCTTAAGAACTTGATCCTTTGTGACATGTTGCTGTTGTGTGTTTTGTGTAACGAGTATATTCGCTCATCACTAGACATTATCATCGCTGTCCCCGATGGTGCTCACAATCTAAATTCCCTATCAGTATGTCTTTGGAATGTGGGAGGAAACCGGAGTACCCGGAGGAAAACCCATGCAAACACGGGGAGAACATACCAACTCCATGCAGATGTAGTCCTTTGTGGGATTTGAAGTATCCATATGCTGAAACAGACCACTACACAACTCAGGTGATTTTTTTTCCCCCAATACCGCCACATTGATTTAAAAAGCATAGATCCACTTGTTAAAAGATTTGGGAGTTCCATGTTTCTTTTCATCCCTTTCAGATTTATTGTAATAGAAAGCTTGCCTATCTTGATTCTTCTGTAATTTAGCTTTTATGTTTCCCAGCAACTTTGGCTTTAACAGATGACTAGCCGTTGGTAAAGTGTCTTTGTACGCCTACTTATGAGCCTCTGTGCCGGACTGATGTCTAGGCCTTTGGTGGGTGTGTTTCTATGATCCAGTATAGACAGATATACATCCATACCTGCCTGTTTAGCTTTCTGCATGAGTTTTTTTGCCATTTTTACTGCTGACTCTGCTTTCCCATTACTCTGAGGATATCTCGGAGAAGATGTCTGGTGTTCAAATTCCCATTTCTTGCTGAAGGCTTTGAAGTCTTCCAAAGTAAACTGCGCCGCATTGTCAGAGAAAACGATATCTGGAATGCCATACCTGGCAAAATGGGCCTTGAGTTTTTAATCACTGTTCTCGCCCTTGTGTCCTGCAACAAATCAACCTCCCAGAAGTTTGAAAAATAGTCCACTTTAATCAGGTATTTTTTGTCATTCCATGTGAACAAGACCGTTCCTATTTTTGACCATGGCCTATGTGGAATTTCATGAGGTTGCAATGTCTCCTTTGGTTGTTTATCACTGCACGACACATATTTCACATTGTACTATATAATTTTTAATGTGGTCATTCATTCCTGGCCAATAAACAGATTCTCGTGCTCGACATAGACATCCTCCCATGCCTAAGTGAGAAGAGTCCAAGGTTTTCAGTATGTCTCTTCTGAGAACTTCTGGTATAACCGCCCTGTCTCCTTTAAAGATGATCCCTTGCTGCACGGACAGTTTATCTCTTGGGCTACATTCACATTTGCATTGCACGGTGCTGCGTCGGCGACACAACGCACAACGCATGCAAAAATGCATGCAAAAACGCAGCTTTTTATGACGCATGCGTTCATTTTTGCATGATTTTTGGCGCAGAAAAAACTGCATCATGCAGCTTCTTCTGCACCCTGACGCTTGCACCAAAATGACGCATGCGTCACAAAACGCAAGACAACGCATGTCCATGCGCCCCCCGTGTTAAATATAGGGGCGCATGACGCATGCGTCGCCGCGGCTGCGCCCGACGCAGCACCGCACAACGCTAATGTGAACGTAGCCTTATGTGGAAGAATGGAGAAACTTCCCTTGGAGCATGTTGCTTGTATTTTGGCTAGCCCTGCAAGATGACAGTCTTTAAGCTCTGGAGATTTTTATCCTTCTCTGTGCAAGTCTCTATTTGCTTCAACTTTTCTTTTGACACTGCCAGAGAGTTAAACATATTGATGGTTTCAATGTCTTTCTCCTCATCATTTGTTATAGGAAGGGAAGCTCTGTTAGCGTATCTGCAATCAATAAGTCTCTTCCTGGACAGTACCTGATGTCAAAATAATATTTTTGAATTTGTAACAGCATGTGCTGTAGTCTCTTTGGGGCATTTAGTAATGGTTTCTTTGTAATGCTCTCCAAAGGTTTGTGATCTGACTGTACTGTTACCCGTTGACCATAGGTGTACTGGTGCAACTTCTCCATCCCAAATACCACAGCCAGTAGTTCCTTCTCAATCTGATTATATCCCTGCTCCGTTGTTGTAAGGGCTCTGCTTGCAAATGTGAGTGGCTGTTTGTTCTGCATTAATATAGCTCCAAGGCCTTTTTCTGAAGCATCACATTGTACCATCACTTCTTGATCTGGATTTAAATACTTTAAAGTTGCTGCATCTGCAATAGCCTTCTTTACTGATAGGAAAGCAGTTTCCTGGTTTTCTGTCCATTCCCAAAGCACATCTTTGTGGGTGAGCTGTCTCAGTGGCTCACACATGTCTGACAGATGTCTGCAAAATTTGGAGAGATAATTTCCATGCCCAAAAATCATTGTACTCCACAAACATCAGTAGGGATAGCAAAATCTTGTATTGCTCTCACCTTTTCAGGATCCACTTTTACACCGTTTGAAGAAAGACGATGTCCAATATATGCAACTTCTGTCATTTTTAGTTTGAATTTGTCCACGTGCAGCTTTATTTGTTTTGCTCTGCATCTGTCCAAAAATTGTATCATCTTCTGATCGTGATCCTTGATTGCAGATTCCATATCTTCACCTTCTTCCACTATTAGGATATCATCTGCTATTGTTTTCACTCCAGGAAGTCCTTCCAAAGGCCACATCAATTTCTGCTGGAACGCCTCTGGAGCAGGGTTTAGTCCCATGGGCATTCTCAGCCATTTATAGCATCCAAATGATGAAGAAAATGTTGTCAATAAACTTGATTCTTCAGCCAGTTCCACATGTCAGAATCCATTTTTTACATCACATACAGAAAATATTTTAGCCTTTGATAGATCTGGTAGAGCATCATCTAATGTCGGCATTGGGTAATGATGTCTTTTCAGCGCCTTGTTGAGTGGCTTGGGATCAATGCATATTCTTAACTTGCCTGATGTTTTCTGCACTATGACCAAGCTACTGATCCAATCTGTGTTCTTATGGACTGGTGCTATCATGCCTCTTCTCTGTAAATCCTGCAGTTCTACTTTCAGTGGTTGCATTAAAGTTACAGGCACTCTTCTTGTACGTAATCTGGTAGGCTGCACGGTGTTGTCAATTTCTAGGATATTTTTACCTGCAAAGCACCCATCACCTTCAAATAAATCAGCATTCTTCGTTTTTATTTTCTGAATATCCAAATTGTTCTCTGCGTTTAGTTTGGTATCTTGTATATCCTGGGAAACTTCAACAGACATAATGTTCTGAGACTATACTTTTATTAAGTCCATTGCCTGAACTGATTTATTCCCATTATTGGTACATGGTTACCACCACGCAACATGGTAAATTCAACTCCATAACTCTTTCTGTTACATGGGTTCTGTATTTTGAGCTTACATGTCCCCATTGGTTTCAGAACACTTTTGTTGTACATCACCAATACCTTGTCAGTTGGCTCAATAGAAACCTGTTTGCTCAGCAGAGCACATGGAATTACACTGCAGCTTGCTCCACAATCCGGTTGAAATCTAATGGGCTTCTCATCCAACAAGAATGTTGCATAAAGCTGCTTGGCACCCTTGACTACTGGCTGCCTGACTACATTGACTTTCTCTGCTGCAGGCTGCAGCTGTAGCCATGTAATGTCATCTGCACTGTCAGTGTCTGGTGTCACAGTGTGGAGATGTCTGTATTGTTTGCCCATTCTCTGCCTGCAAACAGCTGAGAAATGATTCTTCTTGCCACATGACCTGCAGGTTTCCCCATATGCTGAACACTTGTTTTTTTTCTCTCTCATGTCTTTTCCCACAATACTTGCAGTGGACAGTGCTTATAGGGGAGCGTGTTCTTGTTTTTCCTTTCATAGATACTGAATGTACCTTATCATCATTCTTAGTGGTGTCTGCTGTCATCTTCAGGCTGTGTTTGTCAGCTCAGCAGCCCTGCAGATTTGCATGCATTTCTCCAAAGTCATGTCTTCTAGTGATGAGCGAATATACTCGTTACTTGAGATTTCTCGAGCATGCTCGGGGGTCCTCCAAATATTTTTTAGTGCTCGGAGATTTAGTTTTTCTTGCCGCAGCTGAATGATTTACATCTGTTAGCCAGCATAAGTACATGTGGGAGTTGCCTGGCTGCTAGGGAATCCCCACATGAACTTATGCTGGCTAACAGATGTAAATCATTCAGCTGTGGTAAGAAAAACGAAATCTCCGAGCACTAAAAAATACTCGGAGGACCCCCGAGCATGCTCGAGAAATCTCGAGTAACGAGTATATTCGCTCATCACTAATGTCTTCCTCTCTCAGTAATCTTTCTTTGAGATGATGGTCTTTTATGCCACACACCATTCTGTCTTTGATTAGACTGTCCCTGATCTCTCCAAAGCCACATGTTGCTGCAAGTCTCCTCAGCTCTGTCAGATATCTGTCCACATTTTCTCCATCCTCCTGATGTCTTGTGAAAAAAATGATCTTTCCACTGTCTCATTCTTCTTTGGGTCACAGTGTTTATCAAATGCCTGCACAATATCTGCTAGGAGGAGGTTGTGTCTGGGAGCAAGGTGTGTGCGAATTCTCTGCCATTTTCCCCAATTAGGTAATAAAACAGCTTTACTTTCTGTAATCAGTGGGGGCCACTGTCAGATCCACATACAGTGTAAACGCTTCCCTCCAATGTCTCCAAGTCAGGGATAGATTACATGAAGTGACATCCAGTGTCTGCGGGGGGCTTCAGACCAGTCTCTATTTTGCCGTAATGTTAGGGAATCTGTATGTTACGCCGCTATCTCATACTTACCTGTCCAGCCGGCGCGCTTCCGATGCTCCTACCTGCTCTCCATCTTCCAGCTTCTCCAGCTTCTCTCTTGTCCATTCTGCGGTCCGCGCATGCGCGCTCCACTCGTCGCTGGGGCTTCTGGGAGGTCGTGACCAGGCGGCTCTGCCTCCAATATGGCGGCGCCCGTCGGGTACTTCTTCCTAGCGCCTGCCCTGCTCAGATGCCTTTGCGTCTATTGCGTTTGCTGTTTTTTTCGCCAGCATCTCTGTAGCTTCTTTGGCTCCGGTCCCTGCATCCTTTGCTGTGACACTTACTAATCTCAGTCCTGCCGTTCCTGCTGTGTCTTCCAGTTCTGCCGTGTCTTCCAGTCCAGTGTTCCTGCCATTCCTGTCAGTCCTGCCATTCCTGCCATGTCTTCCAGTCCAGTGTTCCTGCCATTCCTGTCAGTCTTGCAGTTCTTGCTGTGTCTTCCAGTCCAGTGTTCCTGCCATTCCTGTCAGTCCTGCCGTTCCTGCCGTGCCTTCCAGTCCTGTGTTCCTGCCGTGCCTTCCAGTCCTGTGTTCCAGCCGTTCCAGCCAGTCCTGTGTTTCCTGCCGTGCCCACCAATCCTGTGTTTCCGCCGTACCTACCAGTCCTGAGTTCCTGCCATGCCTACCAGTCCTGTGTTCCTGTCGTGTTTCGTCAAACCTGTGTATTCATCTTACCGGTCAGTACTTTGTCTTTGCTGCCACCGTCCATCTTGTGCCTCCGAAATATTGGTCTCCTCTGTAGCTCCGACCTGCCCCATCTTCTGTTCTTCCTCAGTCCTATCCTCAGTCGTCCCTGTGGCTCCGGCACTTGCGGCTTCACCCTCCTTGGGCCTGTCCCTAATGCTCCTTGTACTGGGGGTGGTTCCACCTGGTCTGCTCGCCCTCGGGGGCTCTGAAGCCGTGACCCAGAGGGTCCACTTCTCTGGTCGTCATACTATACTTACAGGTGCTGTGATCCTCTGTACAGTCCCAGCTTCACACAAACTCTGAGCATTTGCAGGTTCTGTGCCCAGCTGCCACCATGTTCTATTAGTTGTTTCCCGTCATGGATCACACTCTGTTTGTATTTACAGACTGTTTATTACATGCGGTGTAATATGTAACATTACATGTGTCCTCTCCACAACCTACCAACAAGTTTCAACAACACTATAGCACACACGCAAACGTAGTGAGACCCCAGAGGCCAAATCAGCATATAACATATTGCTACAATGAGGCTGTTCTTTAGCTTGGGACAATAATTCAAATAAATCAATATATATGCCCCTCCAAATGCTAGGTAGAGGAATTTAAATGATATCCCAGAGGGGAATTCTCACAAATTAATGCTTCTTTCAAATGTGATTCTGGCACTTTGGAGTTTGTTTTCTCCAATGATCCACAATCACCTTGCTTTTTATAATTAGGAAAATTGCTACTATCACAATCACCTAAAATTTCAGACACGGCATTTTAGATTAAAGATTTAAAATCTTCTACGTGTGGAACAGTCAGGGGCACAATGAAAATCTCACCCCTTCCGGGGTTGTCTATGTCCTGACCTGGAGTTTCTGGGTAGCCGTCGCTCAAGCCTAGACTAACGCAATGCAGCCGCTCAGCTGCTTGAAGTACATCATCTTCGTCCTTGGATCCTGGTCCCCTGTCCAACTAGTAGACAGCAGTGACTGTGGCCTTGCTTGTGGACTTCTTCTCCTCGATGTTGCTGGACCTGCTGAACGATTCTTCCTTTCGAGTCCCCGGGCCACAGTTGTGCTTGTACGGCAGCTAGACACATCTTTAGAAGCGCCAGATGTTGCCTCCCTAAAAGACCCTCTGCTGTGATGTAAGTGGTCTCGCACTGATTTTCATGATTCGTAGGAAGGCGGTGCCGGCTGTTATGAACTGGTGATTTAGAACCACAATGGACCTGGTGGTTAAAAGCACTGAAAATGACCTGATAGTTACTAATAACATAGGACGAGCTCTGAGACGTGGGAACTCTGCTGACCGCAATCCCTAATCCTATCACACCACACTAGAGGTAGCCGTGGAGCGCTCCTGACCAGACCTAGGCGCCTCGGGCACAGCCTGAGAAACTAGCTAGCCCTGAAGATAGAAAAATAAGCCTACCTTGCCTCAGAGAAATTCCCCAAAGGAAAAGGCAGCCCCCCACATATAATGACTGTGAGCAAAGATGAAAATACAAACACAGAGATGAAATAGATTTTAGCAAAGTGAGGCCCGACTTACTGAATAGACCGAGGATAGGAAAGATAGCTTTGCGGTCAGCACAAAAACCTACAAACAACCACGCAGAGGGCGCAAAAAGACCCTCCGCACCGACTAACGGTATGGAGGTGCTCCCTCTGCGTCCCAGAGCTTCCAGCAAGCAAAACAAACCAATATAGCAAGCTGGACAGAAAAAATAGCAAACAAAAGTAACACAAGCAGAACTTAGCTTATGCAGGGCAGACAGGCCACAAGAACGATCCAGGAGAGAGCAAGACCAATACTGGAACATTGACTGGAGGCCAGGAACAAAGAATTAGGTGGAGTTAAATAGAGCAGCACCTAACGACTTAACCTCGTCACCTGAGGAAGGAAACTCAGAAGCCGCAGCCCCACTCACATCCACCAAAGGAAGCTCATGGACAGAACCAGCCGAAGTACCATTCATGACCACAGGAGGGAGCCTGACCACAGAATTCACAACAGTACCCCCCCTTGAGGAGGGGTCACCGAACCCTCACCAGAGCCCCCAGGCCGACCAGGATGAGCCAAATGAAAGGCACGAACCAGATCGGCAGCATGAACATCAGAGGCAAAGACCCAGGAATTATCTTCCTGACCATAACCCTTCCACTTAACCAGGTACAGGAGCTTCCGTCTCGAAATACGAGAATCCAAAATCTTCTCCACTATATACTCCAACTCCGCCTCAACCAAAACCGGGGCAGGAGGATCAACGGATGGAACCACAGGTGCCACGTATCTCCGCAACAATGACCTATGGAATACATTATGGATGGAAAAAGAAGCTGGGAGGGTCAAACGAAAAGACACAGGATTAAGAACCTCAGAAATCCTATACGGACCAATGAAACGAGGCTTAAACTTAGGAGAGGAAACTTTCATAGGAATATAACGAGACGACAACCAAACCAAATCCCCAACACGAAGTCGGGGACCCACACAGCGCCTGCGGTTAGCAAAACGTTGAGCCTTCTCCTGGGACAATGTCAAATTGTCCACTACATGAGTCCAAATCTGCTGCAACCTATCCACCACAGTATCCACACCAGGACAGTCCGAAGACTCAACCTGCCCTGAAGAGAAACGAGGATTGAAACCAGAATTGCAGAAAAACGGCGAAACCAAACTAGCCGAGCTGGCCCGATTATTAAGGGCGAACTCAGCCAAAGGCAAAAAGGACACCCAATCATCCTGATCAGCAGAAACAAAACATCTCAGATATGTTTCCAAGGTCTGATTGGTTCGTTCAGTTTGGCCATTTGTCTGAGGATGGAAAGCCGAGGAAAAAGACAAATCAATGCCCATCCTAGCACAAAAGGCTCGCCAAAACCTCGAAACAAACTGGGAACCTCTGTCAGAAACTATGTTCTCCGGAATGCCATGTAAACGAACCACATGCTGGAAAAACAATGGCACCAAATCAGAGGAGGAAGGCAATTTAGACAAGGGTACCAAATGGACCATCTTAGAGAAGCGATCACAAACCACCCAGATGACCGACATCTTTTGAGAGACGGGGAGATCCGAAATAAAATCCATGGAGATATGTGTCCAGGGACTCTTCGGGACCGGCAAGGGCAAAAGCAACCCACTGGCACGAGAACAGCAGGGCTTAGCCCGAGCCCAAATCCCACAGGACTGCACAAACAAACGCACATCCCGCGACAGAGACGGCCACCAAAAGGATCTAGCCACCAAATCTCTGGTACCAAAGATTCCAGGATGACCAGCCAACACCGAACAATGAACCTCAGAGATAACTCTACTCGTCCACTTATCAGGGACAAACAGTTTCTCCGCTGGGCAACGGTCAGGTCTATCAGCCTGAAACTTTTGCAGCACCCGCCGCAAATCAGGGGAGATGGCAGACAAAATTACCCCCTCTTTGAGAATACCCGCCGGCTCAGGCAAACCCGGAGAGTCGGGCACAAAACTCCTAGACAGGGCATCCGCCTTCACATTCTTAGAGCCCGGAAGGTACGAAACCACAAAGTAAAAACGGGAGAAAAACAGCGACCAACGAGCCTGTCTAGGATTCAACCGTTTGGCAGACTCGAGATAAGTCAAGTTCATGTGATCAGTCAAGACCACCACGCGATGCTTAGCTCCTTCAAGCCAATGACGCCACTCCTCGAATGCCCACTTCATGGCCAGCAACTCTCGATTGCCAACAGCATAATTACGCTCAGCAGGCGAAAACTTCCTGGAAAAGAAGGCACATGGTTTCATCACCGAGCCATCAGAACTTATTTGCGACAAAACAGCCCCTGCTCCAATCTCAGAAGCATCAACCTCGACCTGCTCCAATCTCAGAAGCATCAACCTCGACCTGGAACGGGAGCGAAACATCTGGCTGGCACAACACAGGGGCAGAAGAAAAACGACGCTTCAACTCCTGAAAAGCCTCTACAGCTGCAGAAGACCAATTGACCACATCAGCACCCTTCTTGGTTAAATCAGTCAACGGTTTAGCAATACTAGAAAAATTATTGATGAAGAGACGATAAAAATTAGCAAAACCCAGGAACTTTTGCAGACTCCTCAGAGATGTCGGCTGAGTCCAATCATAAATGGCCTGAACTTTAACAGGGTCCATCTCGATAGTAGAAGGGGAAAAAATGAAACCCAAAAATGAAACCTTCTGAACACCAAATAGACACTTTAACCCCTTCACAAACAAAGAATTCGCACGCAGGACCTGGAACACCATTCTAACCTGCTTCACATGAGATTCCCAATCATCCGAGAAGACCAAAATATCATCCAAGTATACAATCAGGAATTTATCCAGGTACTCTCGGAAGATGTCATGCATAAAGGACTGAAATACTGATGGAGCATTGGAAAGCCCGAATGGCATAACCAGGTACTCAAAATTGCCCTCGGGCGTATTAAATGCTGTTTTCCATTCATCGCCCTGTTTAATACGCACAAGATTATATGCACCACGAAGATCTATCTTGGTGAACCAACTAGCCCCCTTAATCCGAGCAAACAAATCAGACAGCAGCGGCAAGGGGTGCTGAAATTTGACTGTGATTTTATTTAGAAGGCGGTAATCAATACAAGGTCTCAACGAACCATCCTTCTTGGCCACAAAAAAGAACCCTGCTCCCAATGGCGACGACGATGGGCGAATATGACCCTTCTCCAAGGATTCCTTTACGTAACTCCGCATAGCGGCGTGCTCAGGCACAGACAAATTAGCAGTCGACCTTTAGGAAATTTACTACCAGGAATCAAATCGATAGCACAATCGCAATCCCTATGCGGAGGTAGGGCACTGGACTTGGGCTCATCAAATACATCTGACAAGAACTCTGGGACCTCAGAAGGGGTGGATGATGAAATAGACAGGAATGGAACATCACCATGTACCCCCTGACAACCCCAGCTGGACACAGACATAGATTTCCAATCCAACACTGGGTTATGGACTTGTAGCCATGGCAACCCCAACACGACCACATCATGCAGATTATGCAACACCAAAAAGCGAATATCCTCCTGATGCGCAGGAGCCATGCACGTGGTCAGTTGGGTCCAGTACTGAGGCTTATTCTTGGCCAAAGGCGTAGCATCAATTCCTCTCAATGGAATAGGATACTGCAAAGGCTCCAAGAAAAACCCACAGCGCCTAGCATACTCCAAGTCTATTAAATTCAGGGCAGCGCCTGAATCCACAAATGCCATGACAGAATAGGATGACAAAGAGCAGATCAAAGTAACGGACAAAAGAAATTTCGACTGTACCGTACCAATGGTGGCAGACCTAGCGAACCGCTTAGTGCGCCTAGGACAATCGGAGACAGCATGAGTGGAATCACCACAGTAAAAACACAGCCCATTCCGACGTCTGTGTTCTTGCCGTTCAGCTCTGGTCAAAGTCCTATCACATTGCATAGGCTCAGGTTTATGCTCAGATAATACTGCCAAATGGTGCACAGTTTTACGCTCACGTAAGCGTCGACCGATCTGAATGGCCAAAGACATAGACTCATTCAGACCAGCAGGCATAGGAAATCCCACCATGACATCCTTAAGGGCTTCAGAGAGACCCTTTCTGAAAATTGCTGCCAGGGCACATTCATTCCATTGAGTGAGCACAGACCACTTCCTAAACTTCTGACAATATATCTCTACCTCATCCTGACCCTGACACAGAGCCAGCAAATTTTTCTCTGCCTGATCCACTGACTTAGGTTCATCATACAGCAATCCGAGCGTCAGAAAAAACGCATCAATATCACATAATGCAGGATCTCCTGGCGCAAGGGAAAATGCCCAGTCTTGAGGGTCGCCACGTAATAAAGAAATAATGATCTTAACTTGTTGAACTGGGTCACCAGAGGAGCGGGGTTTCAAAGCCAGAAATAGTTTACAATTATTTTTAAAACTCAGAAACTTAGCTCTATCTCCAGAAAACAAATCAGGAATAGGGATTCTAGGTTCTAACATAGAATTCTGAACCACAAAGTCTTGAATATTTTGTACTCTTGCAGTGAGATGATCCACACAAGAAGACAGGCCTTTAATGTCCATCACTATACCTGTGTCCTGAACCACCCAAATGTCTAGGGGAAAAGAAAGACAAAACACAGTGCAGAGAAAAAAAAATGGTCTCAGAACTTCTCTTTTCCCTCTATTGAGAAGCATTAGTACTTTGGGCCTCCAGTACTGTTATGAACTGGTGATTTAGAACCACAATGGACCTGGTGGTTAAAAGCACTGAAAATGACCTGATAGTTACTAATAACATAGGACGAGCTCTGAGACGTGGGAACTCTGCTGACCGCAATCCCTAATCCTATCACACCACACTAGAGGTAGCCGTGGAGCGCTCCTGACCAGACCTAGGCGCCTCGGGCACAGCCTGAGAAACTAGCTAGCCCTGAAGATAGAAAAATAAGCCTACCTTGCCTCAGAGAAATTCCCCAAAGGAAAAGGCAGCCCCCCACATATAATGACTGTGAGCAAAGATGAAAATACAAACACAGAGATGAAATAGATTTTAGCAAAGTGAGGCCCGACTTACTGAATAGACCGAGGATAGGAAAGATAGCTTTGCGGTCAGCACAAAAACCTACAAACAACCACGCAGAGGGCGCAAAAAGACCCTCCGCACCGACTAATGGTACGGAGGTGCTCCCTCTGCGTCCCAGAGCTTCCAGCAAGCAAAACAAACCAATATAGCAAGCTGGAGAGAAAAAATAGCAAACAAAAGTAACACAAGCAGAACTTAGCTTATGCAGGGCAGACAGGCCACAAGAACGATCCAGGAGAGAGCAAGACCAATACTGGAACATTGACTGGAGGCCAGGAACAAAGAATTAGGTGGAGTTAAATAGAGCAGCACCTAACGACTTAACCTCGTCACCTGAGGAAGGAAACTCAGAAGCCGCAGCCCCACTCACATCCACCAAAGGAAGCTCATGGACAGAACCAGCCGAAGTACCATTCATGACCACAGGAGGGAGCCTGACCACAGAATTCACAACAGCCGGCCTCCGGATAGCGAGATTATTGCAACTGGATGGCGGCAATGGTGAGTATGGTTTCCGGCTCTTTCTTTTCTTCCGCAGGTTCCTAGGGGAATCCGCTTTTGCTAGCGCAGACAGAACAGGTCTTTTTGTCTCTACTGACCAGTAATCTTCTCCATACATCACTGTAGATGTACCTAAGGATAGGCACTTCTTAAGCCACTCAGCGGCTCCTTCCTCTTCAGCTTTCTTGGCGATATCTTGCAGTAGATCCTCCATACTTCACTCTTTTGCAGGTTTATACTGACCAGCTGACTAAGTGCCCAAAATATTTATAGAGGAAATATTCCTGCCTTTTTTCAAGTTGACCAATCAGATTCAAATAAAAATCATTAGTACACATGAAAGTAAGAAACTTTGTAATATATCTTATGAAAAATCTTCTTTTTTCTCTGCCAGGACTAATTAGTCACTTTCAAAATTCTTAATTTACAGGTAAAATGTGTATGCAGTGAAGGCAGACTTTCCTATTACTGAAATCGGGGATGGTGGTTGTTGATGCTGATAAGGTTATATGTAACTAGGAGGTGGTGAGGGAGTAGAAGAGTTAGGCAATGTGCACACGTTGCGGATTTTGCTGCAGATTCGCAGCAGCTTTCCATGCGTTTACAGTACATTGTAAACCTATGGAAAACGCAATCCGCAGTGCCCATGCTGCGGAAAAAAACACGCGGAAACGCTGCGGTTTACACGCCACAGCATGTCAATTCTTTGTGCGGCTTCCGCAGCGGTTTACACCTGCTCCGTAATAGGAATCCGCAGGTGTAAAACCGCAGGTGGAATTCACACAAAATCCGCATAAAAACCGCGGTAAATCCGCAGGTAAAACACAGTGCCTTTTACCTGCGGATTTGTGAAATCCGCAGCGGAAAAATCCACAGCCATCAAAAATACGTGTGCACATACCCTTAGAGGCAGAGCTCTTCCCTCCTCCAGTCTATATAGAATCTTATCAGTAGCAGCTGCCATCTCCTATCTCAATAATGGGAAAGTGACTTCACTGAAAACAGATTTTATATTGGAATTGAGAATTTTGAGAAAGAATAATCAGTCCTGGCGGAGAAAAAAAGCAAATTTATCTAATAAGATATATTACAAAGTTGCTTCTTTTCATGTTTACGGTTGATTCATGAAAAATTAAAACAACAGCTACTCTTTAAGCATAACAAATTGTTATTGTATTCCATTCATAGTGTGCATTTTTCTTACAAACTTGCATTCTATAGCCAGAGTCACACTTAACGTATGAAAAATCGGTCCGTTTCTCTCTGCCAAGAGTCGCACAAGTGTTCTCCATATTGTCATCCGTGTGTAATGCATTTGCAATGCGATAATGAGATTTTCTCGCACTTATGTATCAGTATGACATGTGTATGGCTTTACATTTCTCACTGCTTTTCCTCAATTAATATAATGGGTCAATGGGCTGAAATGAGGAAAATATGTGCATATTTCTCGCAAGTCACACTGATGGTCCATGTGTTGTCCAATTTTTTTCTCGCACCCATAAACTTGCATTGGCGAGACTCGGGCGATATACGCATACAATCACAGCATGCTGCGATTTCACTTGCATGTAGAATACTCCCAAGAAATAGTGATGTGAGCTTCCCCATAGAATAACACTGGTCCGAGTGCTATGCGATGTTTTCTCGCATAGCACTCGTCCGTATTATACGCTAGTGGCACTCCGGACTAAAGCTGTGCAGCAGCCAGACTGAAAGCCCAACTGCCAGCAGGAAACAAACTCTTTACTCCTCCCGGGAGCCTCTGGCTTTCAGTCATAGAGGCACTGCCGACACGGCTTCAGTCACCAATCTGTACATAGTGCACGGCAGTTGTAACTAGAAACCAGCACTGTCTGACAGCCGGCTCAGCATTAATGCATAAACTGCATACATTACTAAATAGATTTCTTGGGCATGAGGATGCTGGCGTATTTCCTAAATAAAACCTTTTTAAGAATGGCTGTATGACATTTTTGAAACCTTTCCCATGATATTTAAATCAGACGCTAGATGGACTCATAAAATGCTTGCTTTAAAAAAAAATTATACAGCCATTCTGACATACAATTTCGAAGCATATACTTCAGCTTCATTAGGTTTAAGAAACCAACTTAAGAAGGTTGTATTGCGATATGAGGTCATAAATCTGCTTTAATGATGGGCTCATCTTTCAGTGTTTTAGAAGCTGGTTAATTGGTCAAAAGCAATACAGTGTTATATGCAACTAGCTAATGAACCTGTTCTCTGCCTTGATGGTAAGCATTTTTATTAGTACATTTATACACTGTTTTTTAATAAAATGACACTGGAGATTGTGGTATGCGCATGTGCTGACTACGGCACCATTTTAGAGAATTCTAAAAAAGTCAACATAGCAGTGCGCACGTGCCAGCCATAGAGATAATGGTGACAGCCAAACCGTGCGCACTATGTTGAAATTGTAGTACAATTTTTCATTAAAATGGTGCCAGAGTCAACGTGAGTGTATCTCGCGATATACGGTGCCATTTTGTTGAAGACACTGTGTCTGCAAATTCGCATGCACAATGTCTTCAATAAATTTTCACTGTTGTGCGGTATGCGCAGGTGCTGACTCCGGCCTCACACTGCGCAGGCACCGCCCATCCTGGCTTCGAACAGAAGAATGCTTACACCGTTATATATGGGTTGTTTTAAAAGTTAAATAATACTAATCAATTCAATGTGTAACTACATTTCTGCATTCTATAGCGCACATTTCATTGATGACCTTAGCCTAATCTAATCTTATATGTGTGACTTTCCAGTATAATAATTCCAGTGAAAGAAGCACATATTCTTATCTATATGGAATCATAAATCATTGGGATGTAACACTATGCGGTTAGCCACAGAATGTAGGGTTAGCCTATGACAGCTATGGTGCTGTAAAGAAATGTTTTTCCCCCTGTTCAGGTAAAACGTAATTAATGCAAAAAAGAGGGAAGGATGCAGAATTAATGCAGATTTGTTGCAATGATATATTTCTTATCTTAAAACAAAACAAAACTTTAGTAAATTCACTAAGGTGAAAAAATAACTGCCCCCTTAAACTCAGAAATTAGTTTTGCAACCAAAAAATATAAACCTTTCTAGTAAATATTTCAACTCAAACAGGCTATCATGGATAAACATATGAACAACAAAAAACTTAAAGGCACTACAGAAAATCTAAAGGGGATCACTGACCACACACAGTGTGATAAACCATTAAAGAGCAGAAAAAAGCAGTGTGTATTATGGTCATGATCACCCATATACAGTGGGGCAAAAAAGTATTTAGTCAGTCAGCAATAGTGCAAGTTCCACCACTTAAAAAGATGAGAGGCGTCTGTAATTTACATCATAGGTAGACCTCAACTATGGGAGACAAACTGAGAAAAAAAAAATCCAGAAAATCACATTGTCTGTTTTTTTAACAATTTATTTGCATATTATGGTGGAAAATAAGTATTTGGTCAGAAACAAACAATCAAGATTTCTGGCTCTCACAGACCTGTAACTTCTTCTTTAAGAGTCTCCTCTTTCCTCCACTCATTACCTGTAGTAATGGCACCTGTTTAAACTTGTTATCAGTATAAAAAGACACCTGTGCACACCCTCAAACAGTCTGACTCCAAACTCCACTATGGTGAAGACCAAAGAGCTGTCAAAGGACACCAGAAACAAAATTGTAGCCCTGCACCAGGCTGGGAAGACTGAATCTGCAATAGCCAACCAGCTTGGAGTGAAGAAATCAACAGTGGGAGCAATAATTAGAAAATGGAAGACATACAAGACCACTGATAATCTCCCTCGATCTGGGGCTCCACGCAAAATCCCACTCCGTGGGGTCAGAATGATCACAAGAACGGTGAGCAAAAATCCCAGAACCACGCGGGGGGACCTAGTGAATGAACTGCAGAGAGCTGGGACCAATGTAACAAGGCCTACCATAAGTAACACACTATGCCACCATGGCCTCAGATCCTGCAGTGCCAGACGTGTCCCACTGCTTAAGCCAGTACATGTCCGGGCCCGTCTGAAGTTTGCTAGAGAGCATTTGGATGATCCAGAGGAGTTTTGGGAGAATGTCCTATGGTCTGATGAAACCAAGCTGGAACTGTTTGGTAGAAACACAACTTGTCGTGTTTGGAGGAAAAAGAATACTGAGTTGCATCCATCAAACACCATACCTACTGTAAAGCATGGTGGTGGAAACATCATGCTTTGGGGCTGTTTCTCTGCAAAGGGGCCAGGACGACTGCTCCGGGTACATGAAAGAATGAATGGGGCCATGTATCGTGAGATTTTGAGTGCAAACCTCCTTCCATCAGCAAGGGCATTGAAGATGAAACGTGGCTGGGTCTTTCAACATGACAATGATCCAAAGCACACCGCCAGGGCAACGAAGGAGTGGCTTCGTAAGAAGCATTTCAAGGTCCTGGAGTGGCCTAGCCAGTCTCCAGATCTCAACCCTATAGAAAACCTTTGGAGGGAGTTGAAAGTCCGTGTTGCCAAGCGAAAAGCCAAAAACATCACTGCTCTAGAGGAGATCTGCATGGAGGAATGGGCCAACATACCAACAACAGTGTGTGGCAACCTTGTGAAGACTTACAGAAAACGTTTGATCTCTGTCATTGCCAACAAAGGATATATTACAAAGTATTGAGATTAAATTTTGTTTCTGACCAAATACTTATTTTCCACCATAATATGCAATAAAATGTTAAAAAAACAGACAATGTGATTTTCTGTTTTTTTTTTCTCTCAGTTTGTCTCCCATAGTTGAGGTCTACCTATGATGTAAATTACAGACGCCGCTCATCTTTTTAAGTGGTGGAACTTGCACTATTGCTGACTGACTAAATACTTTTTTGCCCCACTGTAAATTCAGAAAAAATATTTCAAACCACAGAATATGTACAACAAATTTTATATAATGCAGAAAAGACACTGAACAAGGACAATAGATTAAAAACAATTATGAATCCTAACTTAATATAGGGTATACGAAGTTTCTGCATTAGGCAGCCCAGCTAATGGTACAAAATGCGCTTACTTGCTGAACCTATCCACCACCACCCAGAGCACAGTTTTGCCATTAGATGGAGGAAGGTCCTTGATAAAATCCATGGACAGATGGGTCCACGGTTTATCTGGAAACGGCAATAGCAAAAATTCCCCGGCCAGCCAGTTATGGGAGGTTTTTGTGCAGGCACATTTCTCACAGGAAGACACAAATACAGCGACATCAGAAGCCAATGAAGACCACCAAAACAGCCTAGCAATGGCTTTGCGCATGGCCGAGATTCCCGGATGCCCACTAAGAGCCAAGTTATGGAATTCCCAGTGCACACTTAACCGATACTGAACAGGCACAAAAAATGTATTATTCGGCATGGAAGGAGGGGCAAGAGACTGGGCCTCCCGAATCTCCCGTTTTAACGCCGAAGAAACTCCAGCCACAACCACCCACTGCTGAAGAATGGAGGAAGGAGGTTCAGGAGGAGATATTGGATCCAGGCTGTGGGATAAGGCATCCGCCTTCACATTCTTGGATCCAGGCCTAAAAGTGCTGGAAAACTGAAATCGAAAAAAAAAACAGTGACCACCTTGCCTGCCTCGGCGTTAAATGCTTGGCCAATTTAATGTAAGACAGGGTCTTGTGGTCCTTGATGACCGTGATTCAATGGACAGCACCCTCCAGAAAATGCCTCCATTCTTCAAAAGCCAATTTAATGGCTAGTAACTCCCGGTTATCCACATCGTAATTCCTTTCCGCAGAGGAAAATTTTTTAGAAAAGAAGGCACCAGGTCTTAAATTGGTTAACGTGATGGGCTTTTGAGACAACGGCACCCCCACTACCACCTCCGAGGCGTCCACCTCCACGATAAATGGCTTAGACAGATCAGGTTGAATCAGTACAGGGGCAGACATAAAACATTTTTTTAAATAAAATGCCACTAAAGCTGGAGCTGACCAATTTTTGATATCAGCCCCTTTGTGAGTTAAATCAGTGAGGGGTTTAACCACCTGTGAAAACCCCTTGATGAATTTTCTATAGTAATTGGCAAAACCCAAAAACCTCTGAAGGCCTTTGAGATCTCTGGGTTGCGCCCAATCAACAATAGCCTGTACCTTTCCAGGGTCCATGCGAAACCCCTCAGCAGACAAAATAAACCCCAGAAAGGACAATTCTTGCACAAAAAATGAACACTTCTCCAGTTTAACAAAGTGAGAATTCTCCCTGAGCCTCTTGAGGACAGCATGGAGATGACCCATATGTTTCATTTTATCAGCACAATATATAAGGATATCATCCAAATACACCACCATGAAGCGCCCAATGATATCCGAAAAAACATGATTAATGAAATTCTGAAACACCGCTGGTGTGTTAGTCAGACCAAAGGGCATAACCAGGTTCTCAAACAAACCATCAAAGGTGAAGAAAGCTGTTTTCCACTCATCCCCTCCCGCATGCGGATAAGATTATATGCTCCCCTCAGATCTAACTTAGAGAACCACCTGGCTCCGGAAAATTCATGGTACAAATCAGGAATAAGTGGAAGGGGGTAAGTATTCCACATGGTGATCTTGTTGAATTCTTGAAAATCGAGGCATGGGCATAACCCAACATTTTTTTTCTTCACAAAAAAGAATCCCACATGAGAAATATAGGGGTGAATATGCCCTTTACGAAGACTATCAGAGATATAGTCCTTCATTGCTGCCCGCTCTGGGCCAGAGAGATTGTATACATGTGCCTTGGGCAGTTTGGCACCAGGGACGAGATTAACAGCACAATCGAATGGGCGGTGTGGTGGTAGAACCTCAGGCTCCTTTTCGGAGAATACACCCTCAAAATCCTTCAGGCACTTCGGAATACCCTTCAGACTGACGGATGACACAGACAAATATAAAAGGTAATCTTTAGAACAATTAGGCCCCCAATTAACAATGCCCCGAGATTCCCAATCGATGACCGGGTTATGCAACAGTAATCAGGGAAACCCCAACACCAGTCCGCAGGTAGATTGTCCATAGTAAAACATGTAATATGTTCTTGATGACGGGAACCCACCTTAAGGAAGAACTCCTCAGAGATAAACTTAACATTCTTAGTGAGGAGTGTTTTATCAATGGCTACAATATTAATGGGAGTTTCCAACCTGACTGTCCCTATCTTACATTTGGCCAGCCAAATCTGAGTCAATCAAGTTCAAAGATGAACCACAATCTGCAAAAGCTAAGGTGGAGGTACAACTGTTCTTGATGCAAAGTTCTACTTCCAACAGTATTTAAGAGATGAGATCAAGGGTACCTGAGAGTCTGGGCAACCTCCTCGACGTGACCCAGACTTAGGCGTTTCTCGACACCTTGGGAGTAGGAGTACAGGAGGGACAGTCCTTTTTTCAGTGTCCCGGACTACCACAGTAGAAGCAGAGTCTCCCATCACGTCATTGTCTCTTCTTCCTTTCCCTGACAGTGGTGTCCCCCATTTCCATGGGCTCGGACTGAGGCGTAGCATCAGGGTTACTCGGAAGCAAAGGACCTTCTCCCTTCATGACACCCCTCTCCCTTAGTCTTCGATCCATCCAGATGGCCTGAGTCATAGCCTCCTCCAAAGAACTAGGTGGTGGATGGAGAGCCAGAGTGTCCTTCAAATGGTCAGACAGTCCCGTTCGGAACTAGCACCTGAGAGCAGAGTCGTTCCATGAGACCTCTGGAGACCAATGTCTAAACTCCGAGCAATACCACTTGGCTGAGCGCTTTCCCTGAGCAAGACCCATGATGGTATCATCTGCCACCCTGACACGGTCTGATTCTTCATACATAAGTCTTAGGACCTCCAAAAACCTATCCACCGACATCCGTTCAGGGGCAGTTGGAGACAACGAGAAAGCCTAAGACTGTGGACCTTCCCGGAGTAAAGAAATAATTATTCCCAGCTGCTGACTCTCAGTCTCAGGGGATTGAGGTCTAAGTGAAAACAACAATTTGTAACTCTCCCTAAACGTACAAAATGTATCCTTCTCACCAGTAAAGGTGTCAGGGAGCTTGACTGAGAGTTCGGGAGAGTGCAAAGTGACATCTACAGAATCACCAGACCTGCTGACAACATGGGGGGTGACACCCTGCACCGTTTTAACTATCTCCGTCAACTCTTTCTGTAATTGAGTTTGGAACGTGGCAAGGGCCCTTTGTTCCCCTGACAATTCCCGTATCCTCTGCATGTTAAATATTATTAATTGAATTATTCTTATTCTTATTCTGTACTGAGCACATAGCTTCTGAAATGTCAGCAAGAAGCAATTTCTGTGTATGTAGCTCAGAGTATAAGTTAACACCATATACAGAAAATAAGTGATCTATGGGACATCTAAATAACGTCTCTTAGGAGGGTGGGGGGTTTTTGTCACGTGGGAGCTGCCACCTCCTGCCTTCATCATCATTCTCCATGGACATCAGACAAGTCACAAGGAACAACAGCTGGTAGCCATGCCATGATGACTTCAACGTTCACACAAACAGACGGGTTTTACCATTCAGAACCTTGGGAAAGATGAGTAACAAGCGCTGATATTTACACATGGACAATCTGTTCGTAACTATTTCATCTACTTTTATGTTTTGCTGCAATGTGGTTTTTCTGTCGACAATTCAATAAACCACTATACATTTTATGAGAATACCATGACATTTTTCTTTAAGAATAAGCACCTGGTGAATAGTCCGGATTAAATAAATGTGCAAAATAAGCATTTTTAACATTGGCCAAGCCAGCCAGTTTTGATTTTTTTGTGCTATTTTTGCGTGAATTTCCTTCAATCTTGCACACGGGGGAAGACAGAAGAGCTCTGCTAGATGCTGTGCAAGTTTTCAGGAATTCCACTTCAAAATTTCAAGTCACAAAGATCTCACAAGAACCTATGAAACAGAGTAACACGTGCAAGACGGTTTGACAAGCACTAGCATCGGAAGTGCTGAAAACAGACGTGCTAATGACCAGAACCCAGCGTTGTACAGCAAAGGAACTACAAGCTGAGATATTTCAAGGTAAGAAAAATGGATTTAATCAATTAATATGCTAAATCAAGTCAGATGAAATTTTTAAGTCTAGGTGAAAAGTCTAAAAACTTAGAAATATTTTGGCTTAGCTTATTTGCAGAATGCAAGATAGCAAATATAAAGTTAGATTCTAAGCTAGTATCTAGGAAAAAAGAAAAAGAGCAACTGAAAAATATTTTACATATGGTTGATGTATTTCACAAGTACGTTACAGAGAAGTCCAAAAAAGACTGTGTAGAAAGAATTTCTAAGGAAATTAATGATGTTCCCAAGATTGACTGTAATGTAAAGAGTAAGGAAGATGTTACACACATGTGTGTATTGGCCACCGAAGGTGACTTTGTGTTTCATGATGAAAAACAAGATGGAGGAAGCATAGGAGACATGACAACTGACAAAGATGATGTACAAGAAACAGATGTATCATTGCCACCAAAAATAGAAGATGACTTAAAGGCCCAACAATTCCAAACTAAATCTAGAAAAATCTTGCTAAAGTTATGCAAAATCATTCCTGCATATGATAACAAAATCCATGTGTGCAGAAATTCAGAGATATTTGAGAGTTTTGCTGATAAGTTTGATTTGACTAATAAGGATAAAACTCAATTATTTAAAATGTGGCTTCCTGTAACTTTCTCCAGGCAGTTCTCACTAAAAATGCAGAATGATGAGATCCATGAAGACATGACTGATGTAGAAAGATTAAAAATTTTGATATTCTGTGGATTAAAAGAAAATTATCCAGATATTGATATTCTTCTAAAATTGAGGATTGGCCGGAAAGAATGTACTTTTACATTCATGTCCATTTTTGAAAGGGTGTACAAATTGGTCAGTACGAATTTGAATAAACAATCAATGATAAATTGTTTTGTAAACAAATTTAAATTCTTAAATCCTGCATCTCGTGTTATTGCGTCACAAAAAGATTCTTTATTTGAATGTGCGCAATCCCTTGATTTTTCTAAAAAACACGAGAATCTTGAAAGGAAAACAAATCACACTAAGTTTTTTAAAACATGCAGAATTCAATCTTATCAAAAGCCAAAATCAAAATCTTCAAACCTGATCCAAAATCACATCTATGAAGTACGAAGAAAATTACATATGTGCTACAAACCCTATGAGTCCATTAAAGAAGTTGCTCTGAATGGGTTAAAAGCTGAAGGGCCAGATCTGTCTGTAAAGATGGCTGAAAATGACAAACAGAAGCAGGTGTGCAACAGCATAGGGGATGAGCTGAACACTCAATTATCACAGCAGCTCTTCAAAGGTCTAAAACTGACCTTATTAAATAGAGCTTTTCAACAGATTATCGACAGAGTTGAATTTTGGTTTAGGAATTGGCTAAAAATGTAATTATATTATATGATGAGTTATACAATGTATTATTTATTAATGTAATTATTTTATACAATATAATTCTGCAGTTATATATATATTAATATAGTATACAGTAAATACTGTAGCATATTTGTATAAGTAGAGATTATATTAACTGTATTTTTATATGTATAATGAAATAATTAAAATTTACTCTAGTAAAAATATTTAGAATTACATTAAATACATTTATTAAATATATACATATGTATGATATTTAAATTTTGCTTTTAAATAAATATGAAATTAACCTTTATCTTTCATTTTCCCTTAGAATTTTACTTTCAAAGCAGGAATTGAACAAATAAACCTCTTACATAACCTTATGTCTTATTTACACAGGAAGTTATATTAACTGCAAGATTTTTATATATTTAACACTTAATAGGAATAATATATAACTAAAAATCTAAAACGTGTTTTCCTTTGCATGGTAATAATATTTTTTCCCCAGAGCATGGCATGACATGTTACACCCCTGTTTCAATTTAGAGCTGTAAGAAGAAACATTAGGAATTTCCTCAGCCTTTACATTCAAATGGATTTGGTTGCAGGCCCTGTACCGATTTAGCTGTGGAACATTCAACTCGGGTTTCTTGTGAATGGGTCCGGTCCTATCTATGGGTTAGAACATAGCGTTAGTAATTTGGGTTAGTGTACCTGTGTTCTTATTCTTTGTATGTGAAATATGTAGTTTCAACTTCTATGTGTGTCACAGTCTGAGTGACAGATGACAGATGAGCGTATGAGCAGCTGCTAAGAGTGAAGTGTAACATAACGTGGAATGCATGCACAGTATGAAAGGGGCCTCATGATTTATGGTATGTTGGGAAAAAGAAGAAAAAAAAACCTTGTGTTTAGGAGAAAATAAGATTCAGTTAAATTATTAGAATATTAAGATATATTTAAATATTATTTAGTCAACATATATTTCTATTTTTCTTTAGTAATTATTATTTATTGATTTAGTTAATAGTGAATAAGTGCAATCACACATCAATATGGTTTATCAAGAAAATCTACATTTAGAACATTTTTCCTAATGATAATTTTATGATATTTAGTAGGTTTTTTTTAATAGTTACATAGATGAGTACACATCTTCAAACAAATATAAGTCATAAAGCTGATATGACAGTTATAAAAATTATTATTTTTAATTTTGGTTTTTACAAATTAATTTTTTCATAAAAAATATTTTTTGATATTAAGGGGGAAATGTGTTTTTGATCCTGATCACTTCATCACGTTTCATCAATACCTCTTCTTCTTCACACATTTTAATAAAGAAGAAATATTAATAAGGTATTATTGGGTATAATAACATTAAGTATTATAAAAGTAATTTTTTTCCTCTAATAAAGGGTATTCTATGCAAAGTTACATAATTTCAATATTTTGGTAATCCAAGGTTATGACAACATTTAGATGATGAAAATATTAAGGGAATGTGTTACTGAAATATAATCTTAGCATTTGTCATCAACATATAAAGGCCTTATTTTTATTTTTTATTCTCATTTTTATTTTTCATTTTTAATTTTTTCATCAACATATAAGGGCCTTATTTTTATTTTTATTTTTCATTTTTATTTTTTTCTTCATTTTTATTTTTCATTTTTATTTTTTATCTCAAGAAGAAATTATCAATATTTAGTAAAGTAATGTCTACAAGAATATTGCTTTACTAAATATAATGATCATATGGTTTCATTATAAGAGAAATGTTACAATTCTTTCACTCATTCATTTATTCATATATATATGAATTATTTTGGTTCATGGCTACACATTCTTACATATTATTGGTCTAATAATTATAGTTTATTAATAAAGTTTTAATAATAATAAAGATGAAAAAAATAATACTTGTTACATAAAAGGACACACTGACATCTATGGGTTCAAAAAGAAATTACACCTATAACTTAAAAATGTCCTATCACATGAAGAATATGGTTAATAATGTATTACTTTATTTTTCCAAATATGAAATCCATATAATATCATTTAATAATTATATGGATATTATTGATTGCTATGGTACGCTCTGATATTATAAGTTAGGAAAATTACCAGATTTCATATAGAATAGGTAATGAAGACTTCAATCAAGATACTGAAGATAAGCTTTTCATATTTATAAATTCAATTGATTCTTAAAAGTTGCAAGAAGAAAAGCTGTTATCCAGAAGTTCCACAAGGTAACAATGCTATGATTTCTGAGTAATAATAGACTGTGTCAAATACAATACATATCACCACTCACAACTGCAGCATCAATCACTGACAACTGAGTACAGTATCAAAGATGAACTGTGTTATTACATTTTTATAACGTTCCAGTGGTTTCCTATCACCTATAAGACTTCCACGAAAGCTGGTGAACAATCAGGTAATTGTCAGGCCGCTACAGCCCTGACATGTGTCTGTGCACTAAGGATTGGTTATGGTGCTATGTTTAGCAAGGAAAAGTCAATGTAACCCTTGCTGTGCTGACCAAAGACTTCACACTTGTTCCAAGACCAATGCGGACGATATGGAAGGATTCCAGATGATTTCCAAGGCAAGCCAATGTAAGTCCAGGTCTCTAAAGGTGACACTGCACAGATACTAAAGCTACATTTCATCTATGAACTTTGTTTTCTTATCAACATTTGAATTTATGGACTTTGATTGACACATGACACACAGTCTCTACATATCTACATGCTATCATCTATTTCAAAAGAATTATAATAAAGATTGTTTTAAAAGAACCAAGAAGAAGACATCAAGATGAAGACCAGATGACATCAGATGACATCAGACCTGAGATGCTTCAAGTAGATATAGGGAAGTATAATTATTTATTTCATATGAATATTAGTCACGGCTTACCATAACATTAATTTACATATCATTATATTATTGAGAACATATAACAATATTATTATTGATCTTATTATTTATTAAATTATTTTGACAAAGAAGAAGAAAAGAAGAAAGAAAATCTAATATGTTTAATTTGAGGGTTCCAATCAATGTCTGTCACCCTCAAAAGGGGGAATTGTTAAAAATTATTAATTGAATTATTCTTATTCTGTACTGAGCACATTGCTTCTTGCTGACATTACAGAAGCTATTTCTGTGTATGTAGCTCAGAGTATAAGTTAACACCATATACAGAAAACACGTGATCTGTGGGACATATAAATAACGTCTCTTAGGAGGGTGGGGTTTTTTTGTCATGTGGGAGCTGCCACCTCCTGCCTTCATCATCATTCTCCATGGACATCAGACAAGTCACAAGGAACAACAGCTGGTAGCCATGCCATGATGACTTCAACGTTCACACAAACAGACAGGTTTTAGCATTCAGAACCTTGGGAAAGATGAGTAACAAGCACTGATATTTACACATGGACAATCTGTTCGTAACTATTTCATCTACTTTTATGTTTTGCTGCAATGTGGTTTTTCTGTGGACAATTCAATAAACCAGTATGCTTTTTATGAGAATACCATGACATTTTTCTTTAAGAATAAGCACCTGGTGAATAGTCCGGATTAAATAAATGTGCGAAATAAGCATTTTTAACACTGCATCAAACTGGACACCTGGTCAGCCAGATTGCGCAGCGGATCAATAGCCAGGGGAAAAAAATGAATAAACCCCTCTAAATATATGGTCAGTTATAATGTAATGACTGCTGCAGTGCAGTAGCACACAACCTCCACCAGGGGGTGTGGGTGAAGGAAAACAGGTACACTCACAGTGAAATCACAGAGAAGCAGGCAGGAGCCACTAGGTGACAAAAGAGTAGTCAGACAAAGCCAACTCAGCAACTGAAAGGGAACGAAGTACCAGAGGTCACAGCAATTCATGTGGTCGGAAACAAGCCAAAGTCAGGGCAGAACAGGAGCAGGAAAGCAGGGGACGCAAGACAGTCTAATAGGTCAGAGAACAAGCCAAGTCAAATACCAAGGGTTCACAGTACAGAGAGCTAGTACTACAACGAGTAAAGTCACAGAGGAACACAGCAACGGGACCCAAGTAAATGAGCAGATGATAAATTAGGGTATAACGGGGTTAGCTGATCAAGCCAGAGTCAGGAACTATAACTGACACTGCTTGCAGGTAACAGCAGACTGAAATAGCCAGACAGATCCCAAAACGAGGCAAGGAAGATTAAACCCTGCATGACCATCCCGGGGAGAGAATAATCAGAAACAAATCCCGGACTGGATCATGACAAAGACATTTTGGTAGAAGAAAATGATAGCCCCTTCAGTTGGGCTTTGAATTCCTGTATCGAGGGTTTGACTTCAGCATAAAGATCCTCAAACCTGTTGTGCATTCTGCTTTTGAGCTCCCTCTGGTGGTAGCAGATGGTAATGCAGCTGTTTCTGGGCTGCAGTCTTGGACAGGTGTATCTGCTAATTGCAGTTCTGACTGGGGTATTTAGGCGTGCAGGACTCATTAGTCCTTGCCAGTTGTCAATGTCTTTTGGGATATGAGTGATCTCTGCCTGGCTTCTCCTGCTTGGCTGCTATTTCAGCAAAGATAAGTGTCTGTTTATTTTTCTGTGGCACACTGCTGTGTGCTTGTTTTTGATTGTTTTCCTGCACTGAATGTAGGATTCGCTGGAGTTGCAGATTTACGCTCCTACGTCTTTAGTTAGATGGAGGATGTTTTTGTATATTCTGCTGTGGATATTTTGGAAGGGTCTTAATACTGACCACACAGAACTCTGTCCTATTTTAAATAGAGTGGCCTCGTGTGCTAAATCCTGTTTTTCTGCCTGTGTATGTTTTTCCTCTCCGACTCACCGCCAATATTTGTGGGGGGCTGTCTATCCTTTGGGGTTCTGCTCTGAGGCAAGATAGTATTCCTATTTCCATCTTTAGGGGTATTTAGTCCTCCGGCTGTGACGAGGTGTCTAAGATTGTTAGGTACACTCCACGGCTACTTCTAGTTGCAATATTAAGATCAGGTTTGCGGTCAGTATAGTGACCACCTACTCCAGTGAAAGTTTTCATGCTGCTCCAAGGTTACCGTATCATAACATAAACCCCAGTGCTATGGGCTTTGACGAAGAGGGAGTGGGCCCTCTCTCTCCCTATGTCCTGTCTTGCTCCTACTGTGTAGATTCAGAATCTTTTACTGTAACCTTTTTATTATGTGACACACCTGGCTTTTTATTAAGTCCTCTCTTTTGATACAATTTCACATCTCATCAGTACCAATCCTGTCTATTTTATCTCTGTGAAGGCCATGCTTTAATAAGGCCATAAACATATATTTCGGGGTAATACGGGATCTAGGACTGTAATTACTTTTGACACCGTCATGCTGCTCTTCAGCAGGAAAATTACCCTTTTGTTTGGTACCCCAATCTCCTAGATCCCTTAACTGTCGAATTGCCTACAATATATTGGTGATTGTTTTCCCAGTCTGATTTGCCATTAGCATCATCATAAATGTTTAGAAGCTGGAGAGGCATTTCTAATGATACGATTTCTAAGAGGTACAATTACAACTTGCATATAATCATCATAGGTATTTACAATACGATACGATACGATACACTTTATTGATCCCGTGGGAAATTATGGTATCACAGCAGCACAACATAAATCATAAAAATCATAAAGGAATTACATAGTTGACATGACAGTTTGTTGACAGAAGAACATTATACATTATACATTAGAATAGGACATACACAACGAGTGAACTGAAATGTAGAGAAATAAGTAGACTTTCACCTTGGTGGTTTAACCCTAATGTTATTATTGTACATTCCCATGGCAGTTGGCACAAACGATTTCCTATATTTTTCCTTCTTACACCTCAGAAGTATTAGCCGGTTACTGAAGGTGCTCTTCTGTCTCATGAATAGCTCATATAATGGATGTGCATTATTGTTCATAATTGCCATACACTTTTTCAGAGTTCTTCTCTCCACTACCTCCCCAAAAGAGTCCAGCTTGCAGCCCACAGCAGAACTTGCCTTCTTAATAATCTTATTCAGCTTATTAGCATCAGAGGCCCGCACACTACTACCCCAGCACGTGATTGCAAAAAAGATGGCACTTGCCACTACAGATTGGTAGAACATTTCTAACATTTTGCTGCACACATTAAAAGACCTCAGTTTCCTTAGGAAATACAATCTGCTCATCCCCTTCTTGTAGACAAACTCTGAGTGGCATCTCCAGTCCAGTTTGCTATCCAAATGGACCCCCAAATATTTGTAACTCTCCACCTGCTCGACCTCCTGACCAGCAATAGTGATCGGTAAGCATTCCAACTTAATCCTGCTATAGTTGGCCACCAACTCCTTAGTTTTCTTAACATTTAGTTGTAGATAGTTACCATTGCACCAATCCACGAAATTCGACACCACACTTCTGTATTCCTCATCCCCCTGATCTCCCCTAATGCATCCCACAACCACGGAGTCATCCGAAAATTTTTGAAGGTGGCAAAGTTCAGATTTATACTGAAAGTCTGAAGTATACAGAGTGAAAAGAAAGGGTGCAAGCACCGTTCCCTGGGGGGCACCTACACTGCTCAATAATCTGCTTGACACCACTGCTCCCATCTGTACAAACTGTGACCGATCTCATAGGTAGTCAGTTATCCAATTTCTCATCCCCTCCTCAACCTTCATATCAGTCATCTTTTTGTGTAGTAAAAGTGGCTGCAGGGAGTTAAATGCACTCGAGAAATCGAAGAACATCGCTCGCACCGTGGTTCCGTCAATCTCCAGAAATGAATGTACCCTATGTAACAGAGAAAGAATAGCATCATCCACCCCCAATCTATGTCGGTAGGCAAACTGAAGGGGATCGATAAAAGCATTGACCCTTGGTCTTAAGTGAGCAAGCACTAATCTTTCCAAGGCCTTCATAGCGTGAGATGTTAAGGCTACAGGACGATAGTCATTTAGGGTTGCAGGAGAAGAAGTCTTGGGTACAGGCACCAGACAGGAAGTTTTCCATAACACAGGTACCCTCTGTGTTTGTATACTTCCATTAAATAGGCGTGTAAAGACAGTACACAGCTGGTCTGCACAAACTTTAAGGACACGTGAGCTGAGTCCATCAGGTCCTGCAGCTTTACCAATGTTTAGTGACTTAAACTGCCTCCTCACATCATTTTCGGATACTCTAAAATTAGTCTGCTCATCCTCCAATATCGATGCTGCAGAATTTGCACCCAGGTCCCCTCCACTATCAGCTGGCACATGTACACATGTACTGCTGAACCTGTTGAAATACTCGTTCATCTCATTAGCCTTGTCTAGATTTCCACCATGATTTTCAGGCCTCAGCTTAAGCCCAGTCAGTAATTTCATTCCTGACCAAACCTCTCTGGTATTATTGTGGGACAGTGTCTTTTCAAGTTTAATTCTGAAGGCTTCCTGGGCCTCCTTTATTTTATGCTTCAATTCATGCTGTATCATTTTAATTTTCTCTTTGTCACCTACTTTAAATGCCTTTTTTTTTCTGTTGAGCAAATGCTTCAATTCCTTTGTTATCCATGGCTTGTTGTTTGCAAAACACCTAATCTTTTTAGTCGGCACCAGCATATCATATCATATTTGCTGAAATAGCATTTTTTTATGACCTCCTGCTTTAACCTCTGAGCACAATCTTTCAACGTAAACCATGGTTTTTCATTGGGCGGCCAGTCCGCCTCAGATGGGTATTTATGCTGCAATGCCATAGCCACAACGTCAAGCATACTACACACCACAGATGGTTGCTGGATTATAAAGGTACGGAATGCCTCCTTCACTACAGGCTCATGACTGAGTTGGACAAATTTGGGGCCATCCAGTACTCTCTGAGCACCAATCTCCCATAATCTGACTGCCCAAGCCACCAGGGGTTCATTTGGCTTCTGAGAAAAATGATCATGAAGGTCATTAAGCTCCTTCTGACTGTAATCCTCTACTGCATTCTCATTCTGTTTACCTATAGCTGTGTTTACAATCCATCTCTGATATAAAGGATGAACTTTCACTGGTTTAAGAGGAGGAGCAATTTCCCTCTTCCGATGGAAATGTTCATCCTCAGGCTCGAGATCGATGATGTTGTTCATCCTCAGGCTCGAGATCGGTGATGTTTTTGGAGTCAGTTGAATTCCAAACATCACCATCCCCACTGATCCAGGCTCCACTCTATCCCTGCTCTGGGTATGGACAAAGCTACTTTCTTTTTATTCACCTTGCCTTGCCTCTTTCTGTACTTATGCTCTGCTACACGTACGCAGCCTTTTCTGCAACATGCTGATATCTTCACATGTCCATTAATAACTTATTCTGATATTGTGCTAAAACCAATGCATTCTGGGACTCACACAACTGTTTTTCCAATTCTTGTACTTTTGTTAACATATGTATTCTTTCCTCATGATGTTTTCTATATGCAGACAACAATATCCATCTGCGCCTACAAACAGCGCCCAACTCTTTACCTTTCTCCATTTCACTTTCTGTAAGCATGTAACCACATCGGCAGATTCAGCATCCTTCAAACATTTGTGCCATGCTTCACCCAAACCAACACTGTGAGACCACATGGTGGCCAAAATATGATAGAAAGCCTGTTCCCAGCTTGGAATCTCAATAGACTCACTCAGAGCCATCTTTTTCTTAAAGAGAGGCATGTTTTACGCAATATCACACTATCACACAGAGTCCTGTTAATATTAATAAAAAAAAGTTCTGAGCCTTCTGCGTACCCTGATGACTACACCAAATTACGTATTGCCTAGTTTTTAACACTAAGGTTCAGATACAGCTTTAAAGAAGGCTACTTGTCACAGAGTTACCGCGACAGAGCAGTACCAGAAGACCGCAGCGTCTGATGGCTCCTGCTTCACTGCTGAGAAGAAGCACTTCTCTGGCATATTAAAGGTGTTTGGTTATTTTCAGCAGGACAGGGGTTAATAGGCCATGTGGAAATCCCTGCTTTCAGCTGTGCTCAGTTAGCCACTCCTCTCTCCTATAAAAGCTAGGCATTCTGGCCAGATCCTTGTCTGAGATAGCATTTGCTAGATAGACCTGGAGTAGTGAGGAGCTGGTGTTTGGAGAGCTGGAGGAGTTTATTGTGCGACAGTTGTTTGGTTTGTAGGCTTGGAAATTCCTCATATTTACCTGCCTTATTTTCTTCCCCCATCCTTCACACTCTGGTGAATACCTCTGTTATTTGTGAGAGTATATTTTGTGTGAGTGTAGTTTTCTTTTACCCTGTCTTGGTTCCCCTGTTTGTCAGGTTTGTGCACCACGGTTCACGGTAGCACCCCTCTTCCTCGGGTGGAGAAGGGGACAGACGCAGGCCTGCAGTTAGGAGACAGGGCAAGGGCGGAGGCCCTGGCATCCTCGCCATCTGTGGTATCCTGGGGAACAGGGCAAGTTAGGGCACCCCCTAGTGCTAGGGCCAGGAAAAGTGACCCGGTCCCAGTTTACTCGCCAGTCCAGTCGTGACATTATCTCAGACCGAAAGCATTTTCTGATCTGATGGATCCTATCACTGCGCTGACAGGGCAGTTGCAGCAGCTCAGTTTGGAGGTGGCGGATTTACGCATGGTGGTTTCACAGCACTCTGTTACATCTGGTGTAGGGATCTCGCCCTCCAGGCAAACCATTGTGGAGCCCAAGGTCGAACTGCCAGACTGGTTCTCTGGTGGGTGGGACAAGTTTGTTGGATTCCGGGAGGCCTGTAAAGTTTATTTCCAGCTGCATCCGGTATCTTCTAGTACAGAGGAGCAATGGGTGGGGGTTGTTATCGCGCTCCTGCAGGGGGATCCGCAAGCATGGGCATTTTCTCTCCCATCTGACTAACAGTCTCTCCAGACAGTAGAGGACTTCTTTCAGGCTTTGGGCTTAGTGTATGATGATCCTGATCGTGTCTCCTTGGCTGAGTCATCTCTGTGCCAACTTTAGCAAGTAGACCGTCTGGCGGAGGAATACTGCTCCAAGTTCCGGCGGTGGGCCACTGACACTAGGTGGAATGACCCAGCCCTCCGTAGTCAGTTCTGCGAGGGTCTCTGTGAGAGAAAGGGATGCATTAGTTCTCTATGACACTACGGACTCACTTGAGGCGGCCGTGTCTCTGGCGATCCGGATTGATAATGGTCTTCAAGAGACATAGGGAGACACCTCTGGGGGCAGAAGGTCCAAGTTTGAACATGAGCAGTACGGATTCCACTGTGGAGCCCATGCAAGAGGGTGCGGCATCCCAACCTAGCAAACTTGCATTAACCCGGTGTAAGCGGGGAGTGTGTTTCTGTTGTGGCAAGAATGGTCATTTTGTGAGCACATGTCCTACCCGTGACTTGTTTAAACAACCGCCAAAAAACTAGAGGGCCCGAGTTGCGGGGAGGTGGGCAACTGGGGTGTACTCATAAAGCCTGAGGGAAAGACTCGGTTTTTCCTTCCAGTTATTTTATACATGGGTGAAAATAAGGTTGATGTGTCCGCCTTTTTGGACAGTGGGGCGGGGTTTAATTTGGTCAAAGCTAGGTTAGTCCGGGACCAAGGTCTGATCTCATATACCTTGTCCAGACCGATACCCAATATAGCTATCGATTCCGGCCCTCTAAAACAGGGGCACTTCACACAGGTGGTCTGTGACTTACAGCTTCAGGTGGGGGCCATACACTCTGAGGTGTTAAACTGCTATGTACTTGAGGGCCTGCCCTTACCTGTGGTACTGGGACTTCCTTGGTTCGCTCTACACAATCCAGTAATTGATTGGCAGACACAGGAAGTGGTAAAGTGGAGTACATACTGTCAAGGACACTGTTTGGGTACCCAGTTGGCAAGGGTGGATACCCAGTCCGTGCCCCATTACCTATCAGACTTCGTGGATGTGTTTTCTGAACAGGGGAGCCAAGACCTTCCTCATCATCCTTATGATTGTGCCATCAATCTGGTTCCTGCCCAAGAGCAGACTCTATAACATCCCTGGTCCAGAAAGGCAGGCCATGAAGGACTATATTTCGGAAAGTCTGGCTAAGGGTCATATCTGACCATCCTCTTCTCTCCTTGCTGCAGGGTTCTTTTTCATCAAGAAGAAGGATGGCTGGTTACGTCCTTACCTAGATTTCCGATAACTTAATGCGATCACTGTCCGTGATCCGTATCAGCTACCTCTTATCCTTTTTAATCAAATTGTTGGGGCAAAATGGTTCTCTAAGATGGACCTCAGGGGGGCATACCTCATCCGCATTAAGGAGGGGTGTGGAGAAACGGGGTCAGTGGGTGCTCTCATCCGCTGGCCCAGCTTTTTTTAGCAAGACTGCATGGACCAGGGTTCATACCACTGAACGCCCGCTCTATCTCCCGGTGGGCAATACACTACACAGAGAACACAGGGTTAAGGTAAAATAGTGTGGCAGTACTTTATTGAACCACAACACACAATAGCATACAGAACAATCTCAGCAATTACCCCAATATAATGCACATTACAGGGTTTCACTCTTCCACTGTCTCGCCAGGATAATGGTAGATGTTATATCAGAGCTCCCAGGGTCACTATTTCACCTGTGATATACACACAGAGAAGAGATATCGACAAGCATAGGAAGATGACAGAGAACAGTCCATAGAGTCCGTAAAAGGTCAAAAGCCAGTTGACATGATGTCAGAGCTCCCAGGTTCGCTATTCCACCTGTGATACACACACAGAGAAGAGGTAACGACAAGCGAAGGGAGATGACCAAGAACAGTCCATAGAGTCCATACAAGGTCAAAAGCCAGTTGACAAGAGAGTCACCACCTGGCTTATCTGACCATCTCCATGAAACCAGGTGACCAGCGGGTCCTAAACCTGGCTTTCTCCAAACATATCCATGGTTCAGAGATGGTCACTGGATGAGATCTGTGTCCTTCCAACCAGAGCTGAAAACCCCTAGGTTGTTTCCTATAGAATCATAGATCAGTATGCCTCGTGATGGTGCCATGATGAATTGGCTGCAGTCCTTTCTCTTGTCTGTTGGGTGGTTTTCAGAATGTCTGGCTTGTAGCTCTGTGTTACTTCAGCTAATGATGTGATCTCTGAGTCTTTTTATACCCAAGGCATGTAAGCTATTTTTAGAATTACCCAGTGTCCTTCAGGCCAACATCAAGATAAGGTAAACAATGGTGATAAGATCAAGTAAGCACTACTTGACCATTCAATCTATTTGCACAGTCTTTCCCTCTCTGCTTTAGAAGTCACCAATCTGGTTCCAGAATTCAATGCACAATTAGCATATCAGCACATATCAGTAAACAAAGATAAACACACACTATGTACAAGTCACTATTACAGACTTACACAGTATGTTAAATGGTATATCAGTTTGCACGTCTGTCTTCTTGAACCACCAGACATAAATGCTTAAATACACAAGCCAATAAATGCATGTTCACTTTGGCCATAAAGCATAAAAAACCTGCAAGAAGCAAAATAAGCATAAACCCTGCTGTAACTAAAGTAGAAAGCAAAAGAGATTGTAGCTTTAATCATTATGCAAATGAGATGGTAAGTGCTCTGGGCACAATAGAGCACATCCAGATTGTTAGCCTCCTGAAGTTGTTTTACTGCTTTGCACCAGAAAGTAAGCTATCAATCAAGCTAAAGAGAAATTGTGGCTCAGGAAGTGCTCTGTCACGCCCATAGCTCGTAATGTCTCATTTGCATGTGAATTAAAACGTTGATTTCTTGGGAATGCAACAACATATAGTGCTGATGGATTTAGCTTCTAAACACCTGCATAGCCACATATGAGATTTCATACATGAATTCTGCAATATATCAATACATTTTAAGATAAAATGTTATTGG
Source organism: Ranitomeya imitator (assembly GCF_032444005.1). Taxonomy (NCBI): domain Eukaryota; kingdom Metazoa; phylum Chordata; class Amphibia; order Anura; family Dendrobatidae; genus Ranitomeya; species Ranitomeya imitator. Next base: position 313,459,753 of record NC_091285.1, on the reverse strand, counting down.
GTCATAGGGTAAAACATTGATTCAAAATAAGAAGTCTATAACTGCACGACTGAGTCACGTGAATCTAACTTTATACGTTATTTTCACTGTCAATTTCACAGCTGGGACAGCACAACAGGAAATATTACAACTTTTTGGAATTGGAAAAAGTGGTGACATTTATCATGAGTGACAGGGTTTTAATAAATCGCACCTATCACTAAATGTACCCTGTTCGCATAAAACCCCCATAAATGTAATAAACATTAATATTTAAGAACATTTACTAAAAGACACAGCCCACATATAGTATATTTCTATCCAACACTTAGATATGAGTACTTAACTGACCCACAGTTGTACTTTTTAGGTGTGGACAAGACATCCGTAAAACCTACGCATATCCCTATCTCCTGTTTAGTTAATGCACTTGCCTTCTGTCATCTGAGACGCATTACTCTGAACTAAAACATGTGTAGTGCATCAGTTTCCAGAGTTATGAATTCCTTAAGGCTTTAAACAATTCAGTAACAAGAAGCATTGCCAAAATGTGTACCGTAAAAGTTATTTCTCAATATAAAATTATAAAATGGGGCATAGAAAACTTATATTAACTACTTAATGTTATATTACTTGCACATTATGCTGATACTGCCTAATTTGAGCAACGGTCCCTTTACCTCAATGCTTTTACTCAGATCCCAAAACAGTACTTTAAATTGGTTTATTTTTACTAAAAAGTTTTCATTATAAATATTTTTTTTTGCTCCATCAGATGTTGTATTTCAGATGATATTCTACCCCAGTACCACTGTTTCTATTGCAGATAATTGTGAGAGACGTGGTTCCTAATATATAATAGTGTCGCAGGAAATAGGGTACAAAGGACCGTACCCAGTTATGCATTTTTTTCTTAAAATACACAGAGTCATGAACATGATGCCTAAAGGTACAAGTTAATGTGTGAACAGCAGTGAGGATTTTGCTACTAAATCCTCACTGCTGTTCACACATTAACTTGTACCTTTAGGCATCATGTTCATGACTCTGTGTATTTTAAGAAAAAAAATTCCATGTCTGGGACAACTATACCTGTAACCGTGGCTTGAAAATGGCTGCTCTCAAATACCACCAGGAAATATTCAGAATTTAATGATACCAGATATGGAATTGTCATAATGACAATAACAGATTTCTTGTAGACAATTTAAATGTGGGTCCATAATAAATGATGGCTAATTAAGATAATAAATGATGGCTAATTAAGACAATAAAAGAAGCAAAATAGGAATCACCTTGACTCTGAAATATCTGTAATTATCTGTAAAATACTAAACACTACGTAAGGTTAAGTCTACCAATGTAGCAGGGGGGTAAATAGGTTTGGTAGGAGCTGCATATGCCCTAGGGGCAGTTAGTGCAGCAGTCCACAATAGGTGATTGTTGCTGCAGCCACTTGTAAGGAGGTGGCAGGGACCCTCATGTACCTTCTCTCTCCTTAATGCTGTTCACCTGTGTCACATGCTGCACCCTGATGTTTTACTAATGTTTTGCTATGGTGTGCACTGTAATGTATTTGTCATGTACTGTAATGTGATGTATTGTGCTTTAGCTTAGGGATAGATTAGTAAGTAATGCAGGACCATAGGTGTTAAGCAGATAAGAGGAGTCACAGAGCAGAGCAGTGCAGAGTAGGAAGGCACTATAGGAAAGGCACTTCCTGATTAGAGGTAACTGATACTGTAGGAGAAATAAAGCACAACTAGGGTCTTATCCAATGGAGATATTAAAACATACAATCAGATTGCACTCACCTGACGTATCTTGACAAAGGCATGTAGGTCAACAGCTGCTGTAGATCCACAGGTCAAGCTAGCGACCTATCAAAGTACAAACTGGGAAATAAAATTTTGCGGATATCCTCCGCGCTACTGTGCAATTAGACGTCCAGGCAGGTTGAAGATAAAACTTGGTGGTTTATTCAGATTCTCAACGCGTTTCGAAGTCAAAAGACTTCTTCCTCAATAGATGACATAGATGTATAACACCGTTACATACTGTTTCAATAGATTCACATTTGAAACTGGCGCCAAGCAAAAAATCACATGTCAAACAATGTCAAAGTTTATAAAGGCTGACACATGGTGCAGCACATGACTTCTCTTTCTGATACACAATAATACTGTACTAGGTTCAAACACATATTGTCTTGGTAAATTTATAATTGTATTTGAAATGCCATCATTAAAAAAATAAATAAATAAAAAAAAAAAAAATATATATATATATATATATATACACATATATATAATGAAAAGAAACTATTGATTAAAATCTGTATATTAAAAATGATTAAAATTTTAATTAAAAACAAGATTAATATTTTATTCTTCATGCGTAATTATTTTAAAGTGCATGGGACAGAAGGCTTCTTAAATACAACTGTATGAAACATAAAATACCAAAGTTCATTAAAAAATGATACCATTATATATTCACGGGCTGAAGAATATTATAGTAAAAATGATTGTCAGATTCAACTGAAGAGCCAGTTTATACACTTTGTCCACATTCTACGTTTATACACTTCACCAGGAGGTGACAGCGCTCATTCAAATCCGCTAATAAGAACGACTTTCAGTTAGTTTCTACTCCGTCTCTCCTCATGACAAGAGCAAGGGGACTGGGGTCAGTCAGACCAGAGTTAAAAGAGACTTGAACTTTCTGTTCCAGGGCTCCAACCGAATTTTAGCCCAGGTCATGGTTGACCCAGCAAAAGTTATCAGATAGAGACTGTCTTATATTGCATATATGTTTTAAAAAAAAATGTTTTCTAACAGTTTTACTTTGACAGGTGCCACTATGGTCAGGGACGACCATAATTTAGGAGGGAGGAGTGTAAGGAGGTTGCGGGGACCCTCATGTACCTTCTCTCACCTTAATGCTGTTTACCTGTAGACCTGACAGAATAATAGATCTGCAGGTCATCAGGCATCTAGGAAATAGCGAACACAATATTATACAGTTTCACTTGTCTTTCGCTAGGGGACTTGTCAGGGAGTCACAAAAACACTGAACTTTAGTACAGCAAAGTTTGACCAGCTTAGAGATGCCCTTAATCTAGTTGACTGGGACAATGTCCTCAGAAATGAGAATACAGATAATGGGAAATGCTTAAGAACATCCTAAATAGGCACTGTAAAGACAAGAAATAGGAAAAACCTAATGTGGCTAAGCAAAGAAGAGGGGCAATTAACAGTAAAAAGAAAGCATTTAAACTACTGAAGCAGGATGGCACTGTTGAAGCTCTAAAAAACTATATGGAGAAAAATACTTTATCTAAAAAACTAATTAAAGCTGCCAAAAAGGAAACAGAAAAGCACATTGCTAAGGAGAGTAAAACTAATCCCAAAGTGTTCTTCAACTATATCAATAGTAAAATAATCAAAAGTGAAAGTGTAGGCCCCTTAAAAAACTGTGAGGAAAGAATGGTTGCAGATGACGAGGAAAAAGCTAATATATTAAACACCTTCTTCTCCACGGTATTCACGGTGGAAAATAAAATGCTAGTTGAAATGCAGAGGGAAAAAAAAACCCTATATTAAGGGTCACCAATCTAACCCAAGAAGAGGTGCGAAACCGGCTAAATAAGATTAAAATAGATAAATCTCAGCATACACCCACGAGTACTAAAGGTACCGTCACACTTAGCGACGCTGCAGCGATACCGACAACGATCCGGATCGCTGCAGCGTCGCTGTTTGGTCGCTGGAGAGCTGTCACACAGACAGCTCTCCAGCGACCAACGATGCTGGTAACCAGGGTAAACATCGGGTAACTAAGCGCAGGGCCGCGCTTAGTAACCCGATGTTTACCCTGGTTACCATCCTAAAAGTAAAAAACAAACAAACACTACATACTTACCTACAGCCGTCTGTCCTCCAGCGCTGTGCTCTGCACTCCTCCTGTACTGGCTGTGAGCACAGCGGCCGGAAAGCAGAGCGGTGACGTCACCGCTCTGCTTTCCGGCTGACTGACGCTCACAGCCAGAGCAGGAGGAGTGCAGAGCACAGCGCTGGAGGACAGACAGCGGTAGGTAAGTATGTAGTGTTTGTTTTTTTTTACTTTTAGGATGGTAACCAGGGTAAACATCGGGTTACTAAGCGCGGCCCTACGCTTAGTTACCCGATGTTTACCCTGGTTACCAGTGAAGACATCGCTGAATCGGTGTCACACACTGCGGGGAGTCCAGCGACCAAATAAAGTTCTGGACTTTCTTCCCCGACCAGCGACAGCACAGCAGGGGCCTGATCGCTGCTGCCTGTCACACTGGACGATATCGCTAGCGAGGACGCTGCAACGTCACGGATCGCTAGCGATATCGTCTAGTGTGACGGTACCTTAAGAGAACTAAGCAATGTAATAGACAAACCATTATTTCTTATATTTAGGGACTCTATAGCAACGGGGTCTGTTTCACAGGACTGACACATAATAAATGTGGTACCAATATTCAAAAAGGGCTCTAAAAGTGAACCTGGAAATTATAGGCCAGTAAGTCTATTGTTGGTAAAATATTTGAAGGGTTTCTGAGGGTTGTCGTTCTGGATTATCTCAATGAGAATAACTGTTTAACTCCATATCAGCATGGGTTTATGAGGAATCGCTCCTATCAAACCAATCTAATCAGTTTTTATGACGAGGTAAGCTATAGACTGGACCAAGGTGAGTCATTGGGCGTGATAAATATTGATTTTTTCAAAGCATTTGATACTGTGCCACACAAGAGGTTGGTACACAAAATGAGAATGCTAGGTCTGGGGGCAAAAGTGTGTTAATGGGTAAGTAACTGGCTTAGGCTTCTTTCACACTAGCGTCGGGCCCGGCCCGTCGCAGTGCGTCGGGCCGAGGTTACCGACGCTAGCGTTGCCTCCGCCGCACAACGGGTGCAGCGGATGCTGCTTTTCAGCGCATCCGCTGCCCCATTGTGAGGTGCGGGGAGGTGGGGGAGGAGTTCCGGCCGCGCATGCGCGGTCGGAAAAGACGGTCCGTCGGCTGCAAAAAATGTTACATGGAACGTTTTTTGCGGCCGACGGTGGCAATCCGTCGCAATGCGTCGCGTAATGTTAGTCAATGGAGAAAAAACGCATCCTGCAAACACTTTTGCAGGATGCGTTTTTTCTGCAAAACGACGGATTGTGACGGATTGCAGTTAACGCTAGTGTGAAAGTAGCCTTAGTGATAGAAAGCAGAGGGTGGCTATAAATGGTATATTCTCTAACTGGGTCTCTTCAACATATTTATTGACGATCTGTTAGAAGGTTTACACAGTAAAATATCGATATTTGCAGATGATACAAAACTATGTAAAGCAGTCAATACAAGAGAAGATAGTATTCTGCTATAGATGGAGCTGTATTGCCACGTTCAGAATCGCCCGATCTATCAATAAAAAAATGGATTAACCTGATCGCTCAACGGCATAGAGAGAAAGAAATTCAGAACGCCAGAATTAGGTTTTTTTGTACATCGCGACATTGCATTAAAATGCAATAACGGGCGATCAAAAGATCGTTTCTGCACCAAAATGGTATCAATAAAAACATCAGCTCAGTGCGCAAAAAATAAGCCCTCACCCAATCAGAGATCACAAAAAATGCAAACGCTACGGGTCTCGGAAAAGGCCGAAATTTTTTTTAATTTATTTTTTTTTTTTCACCACTTAAATAAGAAAAACCTAGACATGTTTGGTGTCTATGAACTCGTAATGACCTGGAGAATCATAAAGGCACTTCAGTTTTAGCGTTTGGAGAACATGGTAAAAAAAAATCCAAACAAATGTTGTGGAATTGCACTTTTTTTGCAATTTTACAGCACTTGGAATTTTTTCCCATTTTTGAGTAAACAATATGGTAAAACCAATGGTGTCGTTCAAAAGTACAACTTGTCCTGCAAAAAAATAAACCCTCATATGGCCATATTGATGGAAAAATAAAAAAGTTATGGCTCTGGGAAGAAGGGGAGCAAAAAGCAGAAACTCAAAAACGAAAAAGGGCTCCGTCTTGAAGGGGTTAAACTCTTCCTGTCAGAAAATAGGTTCTGAACAGGGGCGGATTAAAAGTAGCCAGAGTCCCGGGCAGTTTAGAAGTCATGGCTCCATCAGGTACCCAATGTACCACGTGACATGTCATATGATCCTCCCTGATAGATCATGTGATAGATCATGTGAGTAACACACAGATGCTCTGGAGTACATCCGTACATGGAAAATGACAGAGATAGCGGTGCGCATAGCGTGCCATACTATTTTTTTTCCTTATGTGCAGCACTATACATAACATAGCACTATGCAAAGTAGAGTAGTGGTGGGAGATTAATTTTCTCAAGGGACCACATGACAGACCGTGACTATTGTGGAGGTTGAACCAAGAGGTTGCAATTAATTATCTACTATATAAAGCTGAATGTGTGTATGTGTGTGTGTGTGTATGTGTGTGTGTGTGTGTGTGTATGTCCGGGATTGGCATCTGCACCGTCGCAGCTACAGCCACAAAATTTTGCACAGTCACACGTCTGGACCCCGAGAGCGTCATAGGCTATATTGTGAGGCGAAATTTTAACCCCACGCGTTCCAATTCACCAAACAATTTTGCCCCTATCTACATAATGGGGAAAAAGTGAAATGAAAAGTGTTGGAGGCGTCGCAGCTACAGCCACAAAATTTTGCACAGTCACACGTCTGGACCCTGAGAGCGTCATAGGCTATGTTGTGAGGTGAAATTTTAACTCCGCGCTTTCCAATTCACCAAACTATTTTTCCCCTATCTACATAATGGGGAAAAGTGAAAGGAAAAGTGTTGGAGGCAAATTCGAGATGCAAACTCGGCTTTGGGAAAATGGCCGCCGCGATCTCTAATGCGCACGCGCGGCATCCCGCGGCCATTTTCCTGAAGCCCCATGCAGTAGAGCACTCGATCTGCGCACGCGCGGCCCCAGGAAGATGGCCGCCCCCACCGACGAAAGGGATGACAGCTCAGATCGCGCGCTGCTTGTTCACGTGCCCACAGTGGATTAGTCACCTCAACATGCGGACACCACTACGCCACCAACGTAAAGCTGAGGAAGAACCAGCGCTGTGAACACGCCCTCCCGACCTGACCAGCCTGATTGACAGGCGAAAACGGCGACTTTGGTAAGTTATTTCTCAGCATAGGTGGGGAATCGGGGTACACTACATACACTATAGTAACACACAGCGCAGGCCCTATTTAACAGTATTTATATCTCAATCTCAAAAAACGGGGTGACAGGTTCCCTTTAAAGAGTGAGAGCGATGGCGCCAAAGAGTATATACCATACAGTTGCTAAGGTGGGACCCCGACATGGGATACTCACCACACACGGGGATATGAACACACACACAAAATGCGCCACACACTACCATGTGCTTGAACACATATACCACCCTCAGCACACATTTCACCACACATACACCAACCTCGCCACATAAAAGTCGAAACACAAAAGTCGCCGCTCAAAACTCACCACGCGCAAAACTCGCCACATGCAAAAAATAGGCTCACGCAAAACTCGCCACAAGTGCAAAACTCACCTCATGGAAAACTCGCCACACGCAAAACTTGCACATGCGGAAAAATTGCCACATGCACAAAATTTGCAACACATGCAAAAGTTGCCTCGCACAAAACTTGCACATACTCAAAAGGCACCAGACATAAAACTCACCACGCGCAAAACTCGCCATGCGCAAAACTTGCTGCACACAACTTGCTACACTAACCTGTCACATGCAACTCGACACACAAAAAGTTGCTACACGCATGTTGCCACACAAAACTCATCTCACAAAAGTCGCTACATGCATGTCGCCACACACAACTCAACACACACAACTTGACAAACGAAACTCGCCCTAAAACACACACAAGTCTGGTATTAGCCTTCAAAAATAAAAATCTGATTAATAAGCAGACAAACTACAAGAGCAACAAATGTACCATATAGGAAATACGGCAGCTGTCAGTCACATGACCTGTCTATTATGTGTATGTGTGAGCTAATATATACTGCCAGGGGGAGGGCTTCCTGTTGGCTGGGGATTTATCAGGCTGCCAATTTAGCTTACAAATACTGAGGTAAAAATACTGAGCAAATAACGTGTTAACGAGGTCTAATACAGGAGATCACCCAGGTATATACTATATACAGGGGAGATGACACACAGATATATACTATATACAGGAGAGATGACACACAGGTATATACTATATAAAGGAGGAGATGACATACAGGTACATACTATATACAGGAGGAGATGACATACAGGTATATACTATATACAGGAGGAGATGACACACAGGTATATACTATATACAGGAGCAGATTACCTACAGGTATATACTATATACAGGAGGAGATGACATACAGGTATATGCTATATATAGAAGATGACATACAGGTATATACTATATACAGGAGGAGATGACACACAGATATATACTATATACAGGGGAGATGACACACCGGTATATACTATATACAGGAGGAGATGACATACAGGTATATACTATATATAGAAGGAGATGACATACAGGTATATACTATATATAGGAGGAGATGACATACAGGTATATACTATATATAGGAGGAGATGACATACAGGTATATACTATATATAGGAGGAGATGACATACAGGTATATACTATATACAGGGGAGATGACACACAGCAGGTATATACTATATACAGGGGAGATGACATACAGGTATATACTATATACAGGAGATGACATACAGGTGTATACTATATATAAGGGAGATGACAAACATGTATATACTGAGGTGAAAATGAGAGGTGTGAGGTGAAAATGAAAAGGTGTGAGTGCAAAATGAGAGGAGTGAGGGAAAATAGTGTAGTGATCGGAAAATGACAGATGTGAGGTCGAAAAGACAAGTGTTAGGCGGGAATGAGAGGAGTGAGGGAGAAAATGAGAGGTGTGAGGGAGAAAATGAGAGATGTGAGGGGGAAAATTAAAGATGTGATTGGGAAAATGAGAGGCGTGATGGGAAAATAAGAGAAGTGACGTGCTATAACTAACCACAGATATTTACTATGCCCAGGCAACGCCGGGCTCTTCAGCTAGTATATATATATATATATATATATATATATATATATACAGTACAGACCAAAAGTTTGGACACACCTTCTCATTTAAAGATTTTTCTATATTTTCATGACTATGAAAATTGTAAATTCTCACTGAAGGCATCAAAACTATGAATTAACACATGTGGAATTATATACTTAACAAAAATGTGTGAAACAACTGAAAACATGTCTAATATTCTAGGTTCTTCAAAGTAAGCACCTTTTGCTTTGATGACTGCTTTGCATACTCTTGGCATTCTCTTGATGAGCTTCAAGAAGTAGTCATCGGAAATGGTTTTCACTTCACAGGTGCGCCCTGTCAGGTTTAATAAGTGGGATTTCTTGCCTTATAAATGGGGTTGGGATCATCAGTTGTGTTGAGCAGAAGTCTGGTGGATACACAGCTGATAGTCCTACTGAATAGACTGTTAGAATTTGTATTATGGCAAGAAAAAAGCAGCTAAGTAAAGAAAAACAAGTGGCCATCATTACTTTAAGAAATGAAGGTTAGTCAGCCTGAAAATTTGGGAAAACTTTAAAGGTGTCCCCAAGTGCAGTGGCAAAAACCATCAAGCGCTACAAAGACATACTGATAGGGAATTTAGATTGTGAGCCCCATCAGGGACAGCGATGATAATGTGTGCAAACTGTAAAGCGCTGCGGAATATGTTAGCGCTATATAAAAATAAAGATTATTATTATTATTAAAGAAACTGGCTCACATGAGGACCGTCCCAGGAAAGGAAGACCAAGAGTCACCTCTGCTTCTGAGGATAAGTTTATCTGAGTCACCAGCCCCCAGAAATCGCAGGTTAACAGCAGCTCAGATTAGAGACCAGGTCAATACCACACAGAGTTCTAGCAGTAGACACATCTCTACAACAACTATTAAGAGGAGACTTTGTGCAGCAGGCCTTCATGGTAAAATAGCTGCTAGGAAACCACTGCTAAGGACAGGCAACAAGCAGAAGAGACTTGTTTGGGCTAAAGAAAACAAGGAATGGACATTAGACCAGTGGAAATCTGTGCTTTGGTCAGATTTGAGATCTTTGGTTCCAACCACCATGTCTTTGTGCGATGCAGAAAAGGTGAACGGATGGACTCTACATGCCTTGCTCCCACCGTGAAGCATGGAGGAGGATGTGTTATGGGAGGATGTGTTATGGTGTGGGGGTGCTTTGCTGGTGACACTGTTGGGGATTTATTCAAAATTGAAGGCATACTTAACCAGCATGGCTACCACAGCATCTTGCAGCGGCATGCTATTCCATCCGGTTTGCGTTTAGTTGGACCATCATTTATTTTTCAACTGGACAATGACCCCAAACACACCTCCAGGCTGTGTAAGGGCTATTTGACCAAGAAGGAGAGTGATGGGGTGCTACGCCAGATAACCTGGCCTCCACAGTCACCAGACCTGAACCCAATCGAGATGGTTTGGGGTGAGCTGGACCACAGTATATACTTGTTAAGTATATAATTCCACATGTGTTAATTCATAGTTTTGATGCCCTCAGTGTGAATGTACAATCTTCATAGTCATGAAAATACAGAAAAATCTTTAAATGAGAAGGTGTGTCCAAACCTTTGGTCCGTACTGTATATATATATATATATATATATATATATATACACATATATATATATATATATATATATATATATATATTACAGCAATATTCTTTCAACAATCTGGCCAGAAAAAAATACTCCAACAAAGTCCAAGAAGAAACATATATGGTGTCCTTGTTAAAAAAGGAATGAACCCTCAGATCATAAATGGCAGTCAAGTGGCAGTGCAATTAACACCACAAAACATCCATGTACATCATAGTCACGTTTCTATGGACATGGACTCTCCTACACACATATATATATATATGAATATATATATATATATATATATATATATATATATATATATATATATTCATTGGTAATTCAATGGTTCTGGAGTGGATTCCTTCAATCAGGGCAAGAAAATGAGACTATAAGCCATACTGCAATGAAGATAACAGCACATAGGCCCAGGCAATGTGCCCCCACATACAATATGAGCCCCCACAAAGCTTCCCTATATACAATCTGAGCCCCCGTACAGCCCCTTACATACAGTATGAGCGCCCACCCACAGACTCTGCAAGATAGTGCTTACTGCTTGTGTTGGGGGACACTCGCTTAGCAATGGGATTCAGTCACACAGGCACAATTTTCTCCATGTGGTTTATTTGCACGTCATAAACCGCCATGTTACACATCACACACAGGTGCAGATGAAAAGGCAGGTTCCTTCATCAGGTGGGGGCATACTCGTTGGCGACGTCACTGGCACAGGGCCCCTCATAGTACGCAAAAGTCTCTCTGCCAGTGGGAGGCGTCACCCGCCATCAAACACACCGCCGTACTATGAGGGGCCCTGTGCCAGTGCCAACGAGTGGGCCCCCCCTTCTTGCTCAAGATCACAGCACTTGCAAAGTTGAAATACTTACCTCTCCCTGCTCCACCGCCGTGACGTATTCCATGTTTCCTGGGCCCACGAAAATCTTGAGCCAGCCCTACCCTCCCACAACTTTAGCCGAATGATCCCCAGTTTTCAATGCCTAACTATTATTATAAAGTAAATTAAGATGGACAAGCTTAAGTAATAAGAATTGATGTTTTTGCCATTAAAATGGGCACTGTAGGTGTTTTCCTGTCCTCCACTCACTGCCGACTTTGATTCCCCATTGACTTGCATTGGGTTTCGTGTTTCAGTCGGCCCCCGACTTTTCGCAATAATCGGCCGATTTCACCCGACCCGACTTTTGACAAAACCCGACTCGATCCAAAAAAAGTAAAAGTCGCTCAACTCTAATCCAGAGCATATAAAGAACAATTTTTTTTCTCTAGGGTTCCTCAGAAAGGGCTACCTTATATATGGAGCAAAGCCTTCTTGAGTGTTAGGCTGCCGTCACACTAGCAGTGTTTGGTCAGTATTTTACATCAGTATTTGTAAGCCAAAACCAGGAGTGGGTGATAAATACAGAAGTGTTGCATATGTTTCTATTATACTTTTCCATTATTACTATTTCCATTAAGATTTCCATTATTCCATTTCCATTATTATCATCCATTATAAGTTCATGCTAAAAACATACAACTCTGCCCTTCACCTCTCCAAACAAACCTATTTCAACACCCACATCACCTTGCTGTCCAATAACCCTAAACGTCTCTTTGACACTTTCCAGTCCCTACTCAACCCAAGAGTGCAGGCCCCAACCACGGATCTCCGCACTGACGATCTGGCCTATTACTTCAAAGAAAAAATTGACCACATTCGACAGGAAATCATCTCCCAATCTATTCATACCATGCACTGTCCTCCCTCCCCTACTGCATCTAGTTCACTCTCTGACTTTGAACCAGTTACAGAAGAAGAAGTAATCAGGCTCCTTGCATCTTCTCGCCCAACCACTTGCACCAGTGACCCCATTCCGTCACATCTCCTCCAGTCCCTTTCCCCGGCTGTCACCTCTCACCTAACAAAAATATTCAACCTCTCTCTCACTTCCGGTATTTTTCCATCCTCATTTAAGCATGCCATCATACATCCATTACTTAAAAAACCATCCCTCGATCAAAACTGTGCCGCTAATTATAGACCTGTCTCTAATCTTCCCTTCATCTCTAAACTCCTCCAATGCCTGGTCCACTCCCGTCTTACCCGCTATCTCTGAGATAACTCTCTTCTCGACCCTCTTCAATCTGGTTTCCGCTCTTTACACTCTACTGAAACTGCCCTCACTAAAGTCTCTAATGACCTACAGCTAAATCTAATTGTCATTACTCCATGCTAATTCTCTTGGATCTCTCCGTAGCATTCGACACTGTGGATCATCAGCTCCTCCTCACTATGCTCCGCTCCATCGGCCTCAAGGACACCGTTCTCTCCTGGTTCTCCTCCTATCTCTCTGACCGATCCTTCACTGTATCTTTTGCTGGTTCCTCCTCCTCTCACCTTCCACTTACTGTTGGGGTTCCTCAAGGATCAGTCCTAGGCCCCCTCCTCTTCTCTTTGTATACTGCCCCTATTGGACAAACAATCAGTAGATTTGGTTTCCAGTACCATCTCTATGCTGACGACACTCAATTATATACTTCTCCTGTTATCTGTTGTGAATCCCGCTCTTGGGCTCCCTCCGGTGGTTGTAAGTGGCACTTTTGTGAGTTCTGCTCTTGGGCTCCCTCTTGTGGTTTCTAGTGGTATGGCTGCTCCTTGGAGTTAGCTGTCATCAGCTGCCTCCACTTATCTTCTCTTCTGCTCGGCTATTTAGGTCTGGCTCTGTCTTCAGCCAGTGCCACTTGTAAATGGTTTCTGGTTGGATTCACATCTCTTTGGAGTTCCCTGTTATCCTGACCAGTTCAGCTAAGCTAAGTTTTTGCTTGCTCTTTTCTGTCCATAGGTTGTGGACTTATCCATTCTGTGCTTTCTTTGTTTGTCCAGCTTATCAGTGTGAATTTATTCTGTTTGCTGGAAGCTCTGGGAGGCAGATTTGCCCTCCACACCTTTAGTCAAGTGTGGAGTTTTTTTTTTGTAAACTCTGCGTGGATTTTTGTAGTATTTTATACTGACCGCACAGTATTCCATCCTGTCCTATCTATTTAGCTAGACTGGCCTCCTGTGCTCATCCTGGTATCATTCTGTGTATGTCTTTTCCCTCTCCACTCACAGTCATTATTTGTGGGGGGCTAATCTATCCTTTGGGGATTTTCTCTGAGGCAAGATAGCTTTCCTGCTTCTATCTTTAGGGGTAGTTAGCTCTTAGGCTGTGACGAGATGCCTAGGGAGAGTTAGGAGCATTCCACGGCTACTTCTAGTGTTGTGTTGAGCTTAGGGACTGCGGTCAGTACAGTTACCACATCCTTCAGAGCTCGTTCCATGTTGCTCCTAGACCACCGTATCATAACAGTTATCACGCCGACCTTTTTAGAAAACACCAGTGATTGTCTTACCGCTGTCTCTAACATCATGTCCTCCCTCTATCTGAAACTGAACCTGTCAAAAATTGAACTCCTCGTGTCTCCCTCTATTAACCTACCTTTGCCTGACATTGCCATCTCCGTGTGCGGTTCCACCATTACTCCAAAGCAACATGCCCGCTGCCTTGGGGTCATACTTGATTCCGAGCTTTCATTCACCCCCACATCCGATCACTGGCTCGCTCTTCTTATCTGCATCTCAAAAACATTTCTAGAATTCGCCCTTTTCTTTCTTTTGACTCTGCAAAAACTCTTACTGTTTCACTTATTCATTCTCGTCTGGACTATTGTAACTCTCTACTAATCGGCCTCCCTCTTACCAAACTCTCCCCGCTCCAATCTGTCCTGAATGCTGCAGCCAGGATCATATTCCTCACCAACCGTTACACCGATGCCTCTACCTTGTGCCAGTCATTACACTGGTTACCCATCCACTCAAGAATCAAGTACAAACTACTACCCTTATCCACAAAGCACTCCATGGCTCAGCACCACCCTACATCTCCTTTCTGGTCTCAGTCTACCACCCTACCCGTGCCCTCCGCTCCGCTAATGACCTCAGGTTAGCATCCTCAATAATCAGAACCTCCCACTCCAGTCTCCAAGACTTTACACGTGCTGCGGCGATTCTTTGGAATGCACTACCTAGGTTTATACGATTAATCCCCAATCCCCACAGTTTTAAGTGTGCCCTAAAAACTCATTTGTTCAGATTGGCCTACCGCCCCAACGCATTAACCTAACTATCCCTGTGTGGCCCATTTAAAAAAAAAAAAACATAATCAGGTTCCTTGCACCATGTTCTCATACACTTTATGCAGTTAATAGCCCTCTGTGTCTGTACTGCTACATACTTAGGCAGTTAACTGGTTCATGCAGCTTTACATGAACACCCGAGCCTTACACTATGGCTGGTCCGAATAACTAAAGCAATTGTTACCATCCACCTCTCGTGTCTACCCTTACAGTTTGTAAGCTTGCGAGCAGGGCCCTCATTCCTCTTGGTATCTATTTTGAACTGTGATTTCTGTTATGCTGTAATGTCTATTGTCTGTACAAGTCCCCTCTATAATTTGTAAAGCGCTGCGGAATATGTTGACGCTATATAAAATGTTATTATTATTTCCTCTAATTGTTCCACTCCTGGTTTTGGTTTACAAATACAGATGTAAAATACTGACCAAATACTGCTAGTGTGATGGCAGCCTTAATCAATGTTATATTATTCAATATATTTCTCTTTGCAAATAGTGCTTTTGGACTCATATGTCAGCCAAATTTGGTATTCAATATAACATTCATAAAGCATAGACACAAATAAGGAAAAGAGTTTTCCCATACAGTTCTATTTAGATGCCCATATGGCTTATGGCTCTATGTAAAAACTTTTGTGGCTCCTCACAGCAAAATTGTCTACATATATAGTTATAAGATTGCTTGCTATCTCTATATCCAAAACCAATAAATAACATTGAAGTGCATAGTGCTAAATAATGTTCAATATTAGTGCAAAACATGCTTTCAAATACTTGCAGAGACAAAACCATATTGTAAGGTGCAAAAACAAGCAAACTAAACATGGCAGCAATCAAATAAGGATGACATAAAATGAGGTTAAGGCCTCTTTCACACTTCAGTTGTTTGGCGTCAATCTAAAACCGCCATTTTCCTCAAATAACGGATCCGTCATTTTTTTTGGACGGATCCGCTATTTTCCCATAGACTTGCATTAGCGACGGATTGTGACGGATGGTCGTCCGTTCCATCCGCCATGCGACGGATCCGTCGAAATTTGGCGGACGTTGTCTGGACATTGAAACGTTTTTTGTCAACGCCGAAATGGCGGATCGCGACGGATCCGTCGCGTCCGCCATTCCATAGAATGGCCGCGACCGCCATTTCGGCGGATCCGTCGCCCCAATCCGCTTTTTCAATTGCGCATGCTCCAAAAAGTAGATACTTTTCCCAGACAACCCCCAAGTAACGGATCCGTCAAAAAAACTGATCCGTTAGAACCGTTTTCTCAACAATTGTGACGGATCCGTCACTATGTCGGAAATGACTGACACCAAACAATTGAAGTGTGAAAGAAGCCTAAGGTGCAGTGGCTAAAGTGCAAGCATGCTACTGAAGGTTTGTAATAGTCAGCTAGACATGAAGGAGGAAGCAAATTCAAGGGGTATACATGACCTGGTTAGCAGAGAGAATCTCGACGCACGTTTCGCGTTCGCTTCTTCTGACGGGAATGTAGTTCTCAGGTCCATATGTGTGCATTCATCCACTGAATCCTTTTAAACAGTTGTGTGTCAATATTTGTTAAATAACATTTTTTTTTTGAATTTTTACTTGGCATATGCTTCAGTTTATTTGTAGGTAGTATGTTATTTTGGAAGCGCCATTTGTAACTAGGTCATTTCTTTTTGGTTATATAGATTATGGAACCGTATGTATGACCTAATCTCGGTTCTGCTCCAATTTCTATGTAGCAGGCTTGGTTCCATGTAGTAGATTTATTAAAGGGAACCTGTCACCCCCAAAATCGAAGGTGAGCTAAGCCCACCAGTATCAGGGGCTTATCTACAGCGTTCTGGAATGCTGTAGATAAGCCCCCGATGTATCCTGAAAGATGGGAAAAAGAGGTTAGATTATATTCACTCTGGGAAGGTCCCGCTGCGGTCCGGTCCGATGGGTGTCGCGGTCCGGTCCAGCGCCTCCCATCTTCTTACGATGATGTCCTCTTCTAGTCTTCACGCTGCGGCTCCGGCGCAGGCGTGTTGAGGGCAGAGCAAACTACTGCAGTGAGCAGGCGACGGAAAAAGTCAGAGAGGCCCGATGCCTGCGCACTGCAGTACTTTGCTCTGCCCTCAACAGGGCAGACAAAGTACACCTGCGTCGGAGCCTCAGCGAGCATGAAGACAACAAGAGGACGTCATTGTAAGAAGACGGGAGGCCCCAGACCGGACCACGACGCCCATCAGATTGAACCACCCGCCCAGGTGAGTATAATCTAACCTCTTTTTCTCATCTTTCAGGTTACATCGGGGGCTTATCTACAGCATTACAGAATGCTGTAGCTAAGCCCCTGATGCCGTGGGGCTTAGCTCACCTTTGATTTTGGGGGTGACAGGTTCCCTTTAAGCTCGGTTTTGCTCCCTTATCTCTGTAGTAAGCTTGGTTTTGCTCCAATATCTCTGTAGCAAGTTCCGTTCTGCTCCCATATCTCTGGAGTAAGCTTGGTTCTGCTCCCATATCTATGCAGCAAGCTCTATTCTGTTCCCATATCTATGTACCAGCCTGTTTTTAAAGCCTGTCATCTCTGCTACTTTAATGCCGTGGCCAGAGATAAGCAGGGAAAAGGAGGGCTCCCGTGGCTCAAGGGCCACTGCCTTGTGATTGCCCCCAAGCTGAAAAGTGCCAGCCAGCCCCTGGGTGTCGGCGTATTCAGGAAAAATAGCACAACAGATTTAATGGTTCAGTTTCTCTTTCTACACTTGTGAAAATAAAAAAAATTGGTAATGAAGTAAAATGTTTGTAGAAAAAAGCTACCGTCAATGTTAATTTTGTCCTTCCACATTGCTTCAGTTCCTGTGAAGCACGTAAAGGTTAATAAACTTCTTTAATGTGGTTTTGAGCACCTTGAGGGGGGCAGTTTTTAGAATGGTGTCACACTTGGGTATTTTCTGTCATGTACATCTCTCAAAGTGACTTCAAATGTGATGTGGTCCCTAAAAAAATGGTTTTGTAAATTTTGTTGTAAAAATGAGAAATCGCTGGTCAACTATAACTTCCTAACAAAAAAAATATTGTTTCCAAAATTGTGCTGATATAAAGTAGACATGTGGGAAATGTTATTTATTAACTATTTTGTGTGACATATCTCTGTGA
Organism: Ranitomeya imitator; assembly: GCF_032444005.1. Classification (NCBI taxonomy): domain Eukaryota; kingdom Metazoa; phylum Chordata; class Amphibia; order Anura; family Dendrobatidae; genus Ranitomeya; species Ranitomeya imitator. The sequence goes on along the minus strand of NC_091285.1, from coordinate 313,441,696 downwards.
TTTAAAGGGAACCTGTCACCCCCCTCAGGCATTTGTAACTAAAAGAGCCACCTTGTGCTGCACAAATGATGCATTCTGACAAGGTGGCTCTTTTAGTTATGATGCCTGCACATGCTAAAATAATCACTTATAAAATGTGCCCCCTCTTACCCTGAAATCGCCAGGGAGGCGGGTCTTTTCTTGCTAATCAGACGCAGCACAGCCGTCACTCCGGGCCTGTGCGCGCTAGGCGCCACCTCCTCACCGCTGTTTTCAAATGAGCCGCTGCCTGTTCTCTTTTCTCATGCCTTGGGCATGCGCTGTGAGCGCTGCCCGTCCTCTGTCCTCATTTGCAGTCTACGCCTGTGCGGCCGCCCCGCAGTGTGGATAAATGAGAAGACACTGCTGGGCGGGATGTCTGGCAGGGCGGCCGCACAGGCGCAGTCAGCTAGACTGCAAATGAGGACAGAGGACGGGCAGCGCTCACTGCGCCTGCCCAAGGCATGAGAAAAGAGCGCAGGCAGCGGCTCATTTGAAAACAGCGGTGAGGAGGCGGCGCGCACAGGCCCGGAGTGATGGCTGTGCTGCGTCTGATTAGCAAGGAAAGACCCGCCTCCCTGGCGATTTCTGGGTAAGAGGGGGCACATTTTATAAGTGATTATTTCAGCGTGTGCAGGCATCATAACTAAAAGAGCCACCTTGTCAGAATGCAGCATTTGTGCTGCACAAGGTGCCTCTTTTAGTTACAAATGCCTGAGGGGGGTGACAGGTTCCCTTTAAGGGCATAAAAATTCAAAGTTTGAAAATTGCAAAATTTTTACAATTTTTTCCATATTTCTGTTTTTTCCCCATAAATAAACGCAAGTGATATCGAAAATTTTTTACAACTGTCATGAAGTACAATATGTCACGAAAAAAACAGTCTCAGAATCACCGGGATCTGTTAAAGGCTTTGTGCACACGTTGCAGATTTGACCGGAGTTTTCTGTGCAGATTCTGCATTTCTTGGCAGAAAACGCAGGTCAGAATCTGCGGTCTGCGCGTTTTTTTTGCGGATTTCTTCCTTTTTTTACCCCTGCAGATTTCTATTATGGAATGGGTGCAGAAATGCTGCAGATTCGCATAAAGAATTGACATGGTCCTTTTTTGAATCTGCTGCGTTTTCCGGGCGGATTTTTCTGCACCATTAGCATAGCATTTTTTTTTTTGCCATTGATTTACATTGTACTGTAAATCACTTGCGGATCTGCAGCGTTTCTGCGTGGAAAAAAACGCAGGAAATCTGCAACGTGTGCACATTCCCAAAGCGTTCCAGAGTTATAACCTCATAAAGTGACGGTGGTCAGAATTGTAAAAATTGACCTGGTCATTAAGCTGCAAATTGGCTCTGTCAATATGGGGTTAAATACACCTTGCCACTTATTTATTTTCCCCAATCTTCATCACCCCCCTCCTTGATTGACAGCTCTGGCAGGGTGGACATAGAGGGGGAACAAGCAGGTGGGAAGCTGTATATGAATGTCTGGCCCCACCATGGCGCCCCGAGGGCCTGTACTTGGTTTGAACACCCATCTTGTGCTGACAGACCTCTTTTTTTCCTCGATGGTGTCCGTCTTTTCACTGTAGACCATAGTAGACTACATACTTGTGCTCATCTGTACAGCACAGAGCCCTGAACCCCGCCTGTGTGCGCTCTATGGACCCCATTCAGTTTGTCTGATTTCTGTGGCTAGTTTTCAGTTTGCCCATATCTAGCTTCCCGTTTTCAGCCAACTTTCTGTGCTCCCGTTTCTTTCATGCTCGCCATTGTGAGTTTGGTGTCGAGTTTCTAAATGTTTTGGCCTAATTCACCATATACGAATTTTCTACAATTTCCCACATGTGGCCAATGTTCTCCAGCCCCCCAGGGGTCATGTACCCCGGATGTGTCGGCACAGTAGTTGCACCATTTTGCATAACATGCTACTTGTACTAAAAGGTCGCACAGAAGGCTGCAGACAAATATAAAGAGCAGTCTTCTCTCAGAGCACAATTCGTCAATCACATCCTGTGCGACATTTTTGACAAAAAACTGCAAAGAATGTCACATGACAATAAGAGTGACAATAACATTGCAAATAATTTCTTAGGAGCCAGATAGAGCATGCAGTGTGAACAGGGCCCAAATAGTAACCATGCCTGGGCGCCTCCTACAGGACCAGTGTCAGGCCTGCCTATGGGGGAGCAAACATGGCAACTACAAAATGGCTGGTGCAGATGAATATGTCACCACAGAAAACGCTTTATCAGAACTGGTGTCTATTGTGACTGGGCGACATTAGACACGACGAGCATAGAATGGACGGTCTGCTCCTGCCTGGAGACATGGCTGCCGCCTCTCCTTGTAGTACCTGGTCAGCAGCCGCCAGGAGGCGCAATCTTCCGTGTATCACGTGAAAGGTGTGGACGTCGACTCTCGGCAGAGAAGGCAGGAGACGCGGAGAAGATGGCGGCGTGTAGTTATCATGCGGTCCCCGGGGGCGGAGAGAGCAGCGACAGTGATGACCTGTGGGACCTCGACGACCATGTGGACGTGAGCAAGGTACCGCCTGCCGCCATACCGGGGGTCCCTGACTGATCCTGTGGAGCTAATCATTGAGTCTTCATCAGACCCGCTTCACAGTATCTTATATCACATTAACTTGGTGGGGGAAAAAAGTATATTTTTGTAACAAAAGCAAAAGCCTTGAAATGTAACATGTTAGTAAAACTGAATAAGCCCAAGAGGGCGGTGACCCGGCAGAGGCTACAGGGTCCCAGGTCTGCCATAACATAAAGACCACTGAAAATCCAAATGTGAAGCAATGTGTCTGGGCTGTGCCCCAGTCACTTCCATGGGAGTCAGTCACCACTGTGTGTCCCACCACTTGGGCTAGTGCATCAGCTGTGATGGCTCAGTGGTTCAGGTCCTCCTGCATCCAACATGGTAGCCACCGTGGAGCGCCACGCTCCGTGTGTGGTCAGTGTTTTACCTCAGTAGTTGTAAGCCAAAACCAGGAGAGGAAAAGTATAATGGAAACCCGTCTCCACTCCTGTATTTATCACCCACTCCTGGTTTTGGCTTAGGGTACCGTCACACAGTGGCATTTTGATCGCTACGACGGCACGATTTGTGACATTCCAGCGATATATCCATGACGTTCCAGCGATCTCGCTGTGTCTGACACGCTCCTGCGATCAGGGACCCTGCTGAGAATCGTACGTCGTAGCAGATCGTTTTAAACTTTCTTTCGTCGTCTAGTGTCCCGCTGTGGCGGCATGATCGCATGGTGTAACAAAGGTGTGCACGATATTGTATACGATGTGCGCATAGTAACCAACAGCTTCTACATCGCACATACGTCATGAAATTATCGCTCCAGCGTCGTACATTGCAAAGTGTGACAGCAGTCTACGACGCTGGAGCGATATTGTTACGATGCTGGAGCGTCACGGATCGTGCCGTTGTAGCGATCAAAATGTCACTGTGTGACGGTACCCTTACACATACTGTACGTGGCTTAAGTCAATAGCACTTCTCCACCGCACAGGAGGCCGGGAACGTGGCTCAGACCTAGCACTGACCGCCGCTCTCAGCGGGACTCCATTTGAGAGCATCGGTAGGATATATGGGAAATGTATGGTCGCCTTTCAGTGCCAGGGTAGAGGGACACTCAAAAACAAAACTGCTGCCATCACTGTTTAGCTGAATTGCTGCTGCACCATAGCCGTGGTGACTCCTTCAGGCTTAAGGTACCGTCCCATTTAGCGACGCTGCAGCGATATAGACAACGAGCCGATCGCTGAAGCGTCGCAGTTTAGGTCGCTAGGAGACGTCAAACACCGGCAACAGCAGAACGATGCAGGAGCGATCCAGTGACGTACTTGTTGTTCTCGCTGGTTGTTAGCTCCATGTAAAAACATTGCTGGCATCGTTGCTTTTGATGTCAAACATGACGATACACGCCGACCTGACGACCAAATAAAGTTCTGGCCTTCTAGCTCCGACCAGCGATGTCACAGCGGGATCCTGATCGCTGCTGCGTGTCAAACACAACGAGATCGCTATCCAGGACACTGCAACGTCACGGATCGCTGTCGTTCTCGTTGGAAAGTTGCTCAGTGTGAAGGTACCTTTAGGCCGGGATCCCACTAGTGTATCACGTCAGATGCGATATGCTAATGACCCTCAGCTCCTGCCCTGCTGCGAGCGGGATCCGAGTGTCAGTGCTCTGTGCCGCTCACATGAGAGAATCGCAGCACAGCTGTGGAGGAGACAGAGAAAGTAATTTCTCCATCTCCTCTGCTGCAGGTGTCGGGGGAAATTGCACTGCAGTCAGGTGATATCCAAGTGCAGTTCAGTTTCACATGCACCTATAGACTTGCATGGATGCATGCGATCCGAATTCAGCATACAATCCCACATGCTTTGGGGTCTCCTCCGCATTACGGCAGATGCTTTGGGGGCTCCTCCGCATTACGGGAGACGCTTTGGGGGCTCCTCCGCATTACGGGAGACGCTTTGGGGGCTCCTCCGCATTACGGGAGACGCTTTGGGGGCTCCTCTGCATTACGGGAGACGCTTTGGGGGCTCCCCCGCATTACGGGAGACGCTTTGGGGGCTCCTCCGCATTACGGGAGACGCTTTGGGGGCTCCCCCGCATTACGGGAGACACTTTGGGGGCTCCCCCGCATTACGGGAGATGCTTTGGGGGCTCCCCCGCATTACGGGAGACGCTTTGGGGGCTAGTATGCTTTACATATCAGCATATCAATTAGACTTGTTGCAGCGTCTTGGACTGGGTGAAGTCATGTCCTGCATTTTATTTCTACTGTCTTGGCAATAAAGCAGCTACTTATAAGAAGCAGATTTTCCTGCGTTTTTAGGGTATGTGCACACGTTGCGGTTTTTGCTGCGGATCCGCAGCAGTTTTTCATGCGGTGTACAGTACAATGTTAACCTATGGAAAACAAAAACCGCAGTACACATGCTGCGGAAAATTCCGCGCGGAAACGCGGTTTTCAACCTGCACCAATAGGAAAGTGCAGTTAAAAACCCGCAGTGGAATCCACAGAAGAAACCGCGTGAAAATCCGCAGCAAAATCCGCAACGTGTGCACACAGCCTTATTGCAGCGTTTTTATTGTCTCTTGTTCATGCTGATAAAGTTTAGTGCCATGATGCAACTTCCTTAGATTTTTGCAGCAAAACCTGATACCTGCGTTTCTCAACGTACTCATTGCTTTCTATTAGTGAAAAAAACGCTGAACGTGACGTTACAGGTTTTTTTATTTTTATTTTTTAAATGTGTGTACATATGATTAGCTTTTGTTGGTACTGTAAAATGCAGCTTAAGAATATGTTCACACTATGCGGTTTTTACCGCGGAACCGCCGCGATTTTGCCGCTGCGGGTCCGCAGCAGTTTTCCATGCAGGGTACAGTACAATCCCGGAAAAAAACGCGCGGAATTGCTGCGGAAAAAAAGAAGGAGCATGTCACTTCTTTGTGCAGAATCGCAGCGATTCTGCACCCATAGAAATGCATTGATCCGCTTACTTCCCGCATGGGGCTGTGCCCACCTTGCGGGAAGTAAGCGGATAATGTGCGGGTGGTACCCGGGGTGGAGGAGAGGAGACTCTCCTCCAGGCCCCGGGAACCATATTTAAGTAAAAAAAAAAAAGAATTAAAATAAAAAAATCATGATATACTCACCTCTGAAGTCTCAGCGCTGCACGCGGCCGTCCGGTCTCAGGTTTCCTATGCGACCAGGACCTGCGGTGATGTCGCGGTCACATGACCGTGACGTCACGAAGGTCCTGGTCGCACAGCAACTTTGGAACCGGACCGCCGCCTGCAACGCCGAGGAGATCGGGACGTCAGAGGGTGAGTATATCATCATGATTTTATTATTTTTAACACTACTATTGATGCTGCATATTGCTGCATATGCAGCATCAATAGTAGGGGTAAAATCCCGCAGCGGAACCCGCAGGACAAACCGCGATAAATCTGCAGGGATAACCGCAGCGGGTTTGCCCTGCAGATTTATCAAATCCGCTGCGGGAGAACCCGCAGGGACAGGACGCAACGTGTGAACATAGCCTAAATTTTGCATTATAAAAAACGCAGGAAAAAACTGTAGCAAAAACACAACATGTAAACATAGCCTAAGGCCGGGTTCACATTGCGTTAATGGCAGTCCGCTAACGGGATCCATTACAAACGGCATTAACGCTATGTAACGGATCCGTTAGCGCACCCATTGACTGCAATTATGTAGCGCATCGCTAACGCATGTCATAATCGGCATGCGTTAGTGATGTGCCGTCATTCTGTGACGGACGCTCAGATGCAGTCTGCAGCATTTTTGAATCCGTCATAAACGCGATCCTTTTTCGGCACTTGCGTTAGCGCAGTCAGTTAGCGTATGCGTTGAACGGACTGAACTAACGCAATGTGAACCTAGCCTAACCCGTGCAGGGAATCTGACACCAAGATGAACATTTGGAGGTATTTGTAGCTGTTTCCCAACCTCCTTGTACCCTTCTTAATGATAGGCATGCATAAAACACTAAATGTGTTTTTAACTCCTTCCTGCCATCAGACGTACTATTCCCTCCTTGTGACCTGGGCTTTACTTCCCATGGACGGAATAGTACGTCATTAGCGATCGGCCGTGCACTTGGGTGGTGATTCTCACAGGTGACACCCGGCACTAAGACTGCTCCCGGCACTTTAACCCCCGGTATACTGCATTCGAACACGAATTCTGCATTCCGGGAGCAGGCAGAGGACTGACAGCCCCCTGCCTTTGGATCAGAGACCCCACGGCGTGACGCGTGGTTCCGATCGCTGCTATGGTAACCCAATGTCATGACAACATCGGGTTACCAGAGCTGAGAAACTTCCTGTCATGGGCAGTGCATGTCAGAAAGTCTCCCAGGTCAGGGTGCACTGATTGCAGTGCTGACAGCTTCTATAGCATGCAGATCTGCATGCTATAGAAGCGAAAACATATAAGGCAAGGGAAATTACTGGGTCTATAAATTAATACATATAGTTATATCGGTACTAATACTAGTAGTGAGGAGACCCCAGGAAACCGGACTATATTGAGTGAAGGAGACAGTGGGTATACAACATGAAGGAGGAGGGGAGAAGAAAAAAACGGCCAAATTAGTCCCCAAACACAAAGTAATGGTAACAAAAAATATTTTATTAGGAAGAGGTAATAACATGGGTAACAAAAACAATGATGGGAGTTATTCGCTAAAATCACACATACAAAAAAGATTTAAAAACCACGGACACCACACCTGGTACAAATACAATTATCCTTAAAGAAGGAGGACCGATGTGAATAATTACCATATGGTAAATCTAATCATAGACATATAGGAGAAGTATATGGATATTTAGAAAAATACAGTGCCGGCAAAAAAAATCTTTACAAGTTCAATGAAACCACAAAATCTTAATATTCAAGTGGATTCAAGTGTTTTATTGTGGATATTTTATTACAATTAGTATTTTGTCATGTCACCCTTACATTTTATCACCATCTGCAGTCGTTTAGGCATGGATTCAGCAAGGCTGGCTAAGTATGTGGAGTCCATGTTTACCCACAGTGTCTTCAGCACCTCCTTTAGATTGTTGATGTTTCTGGGTCATGTCTCTTGAACCTTTGAGCCTCCCCTGACCAGCCTGAAAGTGCTCTCATCACTAAACATCGCTTTCTTCCACTCTTCAGATGTCCAATCTTGATATTTCTTAAAAAAGGCAAGCCTTTTCTTCTTTATTGCTGCTGTGAGCAGGGGCTTCTTTGCGGCACGGCAACTTGGTAGACCCAGGTCCTTCTGCAGGCGGTGACGAATTGTCCTGGTTGCGATGTTCTGGAGGAGCATAGGGTACTTGTTTTTTAGTTCAGCGGCAGTTATAGAAGGATGTGACATCACTTCATGCTTCAGAAGCTTATCAGTCCTTGGTGAAGTCTTCTTAGGTGCGCCAGAGCCTGACTTCCTCTGCGGTACCATCCGAAGAGGCAATGATGCCGCCGACATCTTCAGTTGATAAATGACTTCTCTTGACACTCCCAGATCTCTAGCTACAGCAATCACCAAATCCCCCTTCTCGAGCAGAGTCAAGGCACGGGATTTCTCTTCCATTTTAAAGGGAACCTGTCACCCCGAAAATCGCGGGTGAGGTAAGCCCACCGGCATCAGGGGCTTATCTACAGCATTCTGTAATGCTGTAGATAAGCCCCCGATGTTACCTGAAAGAGGAGAAAAAGACGTTATATAATACCAGGGGCGGTCCCGCTGCTGGTCAGGTCGGATGGGTGTCTCCGGTCCGCTGCGGCGCCTCCCATCTTCATTACAAGATGTCCTCTTCTGATCTTGTTGAGGGCAGACAAAGTACTGCAGTGCGCAGGCACCGGGCCTCTGACCTTTCCGGCGCCTGCGCACTGCAGTACTATCCTCTGCCCTCAAGAGGGCAGAGCAAAGTACGCCTGCGCCGGAGCCGTGGCTGAAGATCAGAAGAGGACGTCTTGTAATGAAGATGGGAGGCGCCGCAGCGGACCAGAGACGCCCGTTTGACCTGACCAGCAGCGGGACCGCCCCTGGGTGAGTATAATATAACGTCTTTTTCTCCTCTTTCAGGTAACATCGGGGGCTTATCTACAGCATTACAGAATGCTGTAGATAAGCCCCTGATGCCGGTGGGCTTACCTCACCCGCGATTTTCGGGGTGACAGGTTCCCTTTAAGCTTCTTTCGACCCATTGTGGGAGATAATAAAAAGCTGAGGGAGATAATAAAAGACTGCCTAATAGCAAAACTGGCTGAGTTGCATATAACAACCAACCAGAGTGCAGCTTTTGCTTTACCAGAGAAGTGAAAACTGAGCGTTGATTGGTTGATATTTGCAACAAAGCCAACTTTAATATTAGACAGTTTTTTATTATCTCCCCCATTGTGTACACTTTTAAAAAGTGAAATTATGATGTGGATTTTATATGTAAATTTTTTTTTTGCTGCGCAAGTGTAAAGATTTTTTTTGCCGGCACTGTATATTATCCATGAAAACAAGTAAAGTGCAAGTGCCGTAAGTCCATTCCTTATTTTGGTAAAGCGAGATGTGATATTACAGCATCAGTGTGCAAAGACTCTTTTTAGGATAATGCTCGGTATGTAGCATGTACATATACATAAAATAGTTTTTACTGTATAAAAGCGCAAAAACATAAAAAATATGTAAATGAGGTATCGCTGTAATCGTACTGACCCGAATAATAAAACTGCTTTATCAATTTTACCACACATGGAATGGTATAAACGCCCCCCCCCCCCCCCAAAAGAAATTCATGAATTGCTGTTTTTTTGCTCATTCTGTCTCCCAAAAATCAGAATAAAAAGCAATAAAAAAAAGTCATGTGCCCAAAAATGGTACCAATAAAAACGTTAACTAGTCTTGCAAAAAAAAAAGACCTCACATGACTCTGTGGGCCAAAATATGGAAAAATTACAGCTCTCAAAATGTGATGCAAAAACAATTTTTTTCAATAAAAAGTGTCTTTTAGTGTGTGACAGCTGCCAAACATAAAAACCCACTGTAAGACCTCTTTTACACGTCCTGATGGTACCGGAGTTGTCAGTATGTGCGTGTGTGTTATACTTGAGGCATATGTGTGGCATGCCTGCGCCGCATCAGTACCACAAGGACTGGCACCAGGGAAGAAGTGTTACTGTAAGCGCTGTTTCCCGGGGCCGGGTGCTGAACACGGCTCTCATCATTCTCCCCCACTCTGCCGGCGATCAGCGCAAGCAGGAGAGAATGATGAGAGCCGTGTTCAGCACCCGGCGCCGGGGAACAGCGCTTACTGTAACGCTTCTTCCCCGGCGCCAGTGCTTGTCACATGGATGACATCCATGTGTGCTATGCGTATGCACGTGTGCTGGATGTTTTGTGGTCCGTGCTGACATTAAAAAACAGACATGACAGCGTGTTTTGCCCATGGACACATGGTCTGTGGAAACACACTGACATATGCACAGACCCATTCACTTGCATAGGCAAATAGCGCTCCATTCCTCCTTAGTTTCCCCACATGGCTGCCCAATGGTATAAAATTCTGTGATACACCCATGGTGTCAATATGATCAGTGCACCCCTAGATGAATTCATGGAGAGGTGTAATTCGTAAAATGGGGTCACTTATGGGGGATTCTGCTGTTTTGGCACCTCATGGGCTCTCCCAGTGGGTCATGGCACCTGCAAATCACAACAGTAAAATCTGGCAATCCTTCCCTTTTGAGCTCTGCCATGTGCCTAAACAGTGGTTTACCCCCACATATGGGGTATCAGCGTACTCAGGACAAATTGCACAACAACTTTTGGGGTCCAATTTCTCCTGTTACCCTTGGGAAAATAAAAAAATGGGGACTAAAAGATCATCTTTGTGGAAAAAATGATTTTTTTTTTCATTTTCACGCCCGGGCGTTATAATCTTTAGTGAAACACCTGGGGGTTCAAAGTTCTCACCACACATCTATACAAGTTCCTTAGGGGGTCTAGTTTCTAAAATGGCGTCACTTGTTTTAGGCACATCAGGGGCTCTCCAAACACAACATGGCGTCCGATCTCAATTCTAGACAATTTTGCGTCGAAACGGCGCTCCTTCCCTTCCGATCTCTGCCATGCACCCAAACTGTTCCCCCCCCCCCCCCCACATATGGGGTATCTGTTATGATCCGGTGACCTTGGAGCTGCATGAGAACTTTCACTGGAGAAGGTGGCCACTGTACTGACCGCAATCCTGAACTTAACAACGCAACTAGAAGTAGCCGTGGAGTGTACCTAACACACCTAGACACCTCGTCAAAGCCTGAGGACTAATTACCCCTAAAGATTGAAATAGGAAAACTATCTTGCCTCAGAGAAAATCCCCAAAGGATAGACAGTCCCCAACAAATATTGGCGGTGAGTCGGAGAGGAAAAAACATACACAGGCAGAAAAACAGGATTTAGCACAGGAGGCCACACTAGCTAGATAGGACAGGATAGGACAGAGTTCTGTGCGGTCAGTATAAAACCCTTCCAAAACATCCACAGCAGAAATTACAAAAACTTCCTACATCTAACTAATAGATGTAGGAGCGTAAATCTGCAACTCCAGTGAATCCTACAATCAGAGCAGGAATAAAACTGAAACAAGCACACCGCAGTGCCACAGATACAAAAAAAAAAACAAAACTTATCTTTGCTGAATTTGGCAGCAGGCAGGAGAAGCCAGAAAGTGATCCATCACTTCACAAGGAACATTGACAACTGGCAAGGGCTAAAGGATCCAGCACACCTAAATATCCCAGTCCGAATTGCAATTATCAGATACACCTGGCCAGGACTGTGACTCAGAGACAACTGCATTCCCACCTACAACTACCGGAGGGAACCCAAGAGCAGAATTCACAACAGGTATCAGCGTACTCAGGACAAATTGCACAATTACTTTTGAGGTCCAATTTCTTGTGAAAATAACAAAATTTGGATCTGAAGTAATTTTTTTGTGGAAAAAAAACTTAAAAGTTCATTTTTTTTTTTTTTTAGATAACATTCCAAAAATTCCTGTGAAGGACCTGAAGGGTTAATAAACTTCTTGAATGTGGGTTTGAGCACCTTGAGGAGTGGCTTTTAGAATGGTGGCACTTTTGGTTATTTTCTATCATATAGACCCCTCAAAGTGACTTCAAATGTGATGTGGTCCCTAAAAAAAAATAAAAAAATGGTGTTGTAAAAATGAGAAATCGCTCATCAACTTTTAACCCTTACATATTCCTAACAAAAAAAATGTTGGTTCTAAAATTGTGCTGATGTAAAGTAGACATGTGGGAAATGTTACTTATTAGGTATTTTGTGTGACATACATTACAGACCAAAAGTTTGGATACACCTTCTCATTTAAAGATTTTTCTATATTTTCATGACTATGAAAATTGTAAATTCACACTGAAGGCATCAAAACTATGAATTAACACAATTATATACTTAACAAAAAAGTGTGAAACAACTGAAAATATGTCTTATATTCTAGGTTCTTCAAAGTAGCCACCTTTTGCTTTGATGATTGCTTTGCACACTCTTGGCATTCTCTTGATGAGTTTTAAGGGGTAGTCACCGAAAATGGTCTTCCAACAATCGTGAAGGAGTTCCCAGAGATGCTTAGCACTTGTTGGCCATTTTGCCTTCACTCTGCGGTCCAGCTCACCCCAAACCATCTCGATTGGGTTCAGGTCTGGTGACTGTGGAGGCCAGGTCATATGGCGTAGCACCCCATCACTCTCCTTCTTGGTCAAATAGCCCTAAGGCTATGTTCACACATTCCTGATTTCCCTCCTTTTTTTTCAGGACTAAAAACCGCAGCTCTTGGCAGAAAACCCAGGTCCTTTTTTTGGTGCGTTTTTTGATGCAGTTTTCTATGCAGAGTCTGTGTGTTTTCTAGGAAGTTTTTTAGGGTTAAAATGGCTGAAAATACCCTACCCCTAACCCTACCCCTAACCCTACCCCTAACCCTAACCCTATTCTAACCTTAGTGGAAAAAAAAAAAAATCTTAATTTTTTTATTGTCCCTACCTATGGGGGTGACAAAGGGGGGGGGGGGGTCATTTACTATTTTTTTTATTTTGATCACTGAGCATGGGGGGGTGGGATTGGGGCACGGGGGGGCAGCCACACTGCAGCGGTTCTGCACCACAAACCGCAGAAAACCCGCAGATATTTTTTTCATCTGCGGGTTTTACTGCGGGTTTGACCTCACAATGGAGGTCTATGGGTGCAGAACCGCTGCAGTTCCGCAAAAAGAAGTGACATGGTACTTCTTTTTTACCGCGGCTATTCAGGGCGGCTTTTTTCGCGATTTTCCGCAATGTGGGCACAGCAGTTCCTGTTTTCCATAGGGTACATTGTAATGTACCTTGCATGGAAAACAGCTGCGGACCCGCAGCGGGAAAATCGCGGCGATTCCGCATGAAAAAAAGGATGGTGTGAACATGGCCTTACACAGCCTGGAGGTGTGTTTGGGGTCATTGTCCTGTTGAAAAATAAATGATGGTCCAACTAAACACAAACTGGATGGAATAGTATGCCGCTGCAAGATGCTGTGGTAGCCATGCTGGTTCAGTATGCCTTCAGTTTTGAATAACTCCCCAACAGTGTCACCAGCAAAGCACCCCAAAACGATCACACCTCCTACTCCATGCTTCACGGTGGGAACCAGGCATGTAGAGTCCATCCGTTCACCTTTTCTGCATCGCACAAAGACACGGTGGTTGGAACCAAAGATCTCAAATTGGACTCATCAGACCAAAGCACAGATTTCCACTGGTCTAATGTCCATTGCTTGTGTTCTTTAGCCAAAACAAGTCTCTTCTGCTTGTTGTCTGTCCTTAGATGCATCTATTTTACCATGAAGGCCTGCTGCACAAAGTCTCCTCTTAACAGTTGTAGAGATGTCTGCTGCTAGAACTTTGTGTGGCATTGACCTGGTCTCTAATCTGAGCTGCTGTTAACCTGCGATTTCTGAGGCTGGTGACTCAGATAAACTTATCCTCAGAAGCAGAGGTGACTCTTGGTCTTCCTTTCCAGGGGCGGTCCTCATGTGAGCCAGTTTCTTTGTAGCACTTGATGGTTTTTGCAACTGTACTTGGGGACACTTTCAAAGTTTTTCCAATTTTTTGGACTGACTGACCTTTATTTCTTAAAATAATGATGGCCACTCGTTTTTCTTTACTTAGCTGCTTTTTTCTTGCCATAATACAAATTCTAACAGTCTATTCAGTAGGACTATCAGCTGTGTATCCACCAGACTTCTGCACAACACAACTGATGGTCCCAACCCCATTTATAAGGCAAGAAATCCCACTTATTAAACCTGACAGGGCACACCTGTGAAGTGAAAAACATTTCCGGTGACTACTTGAAGCTCCTCAAGAGCATGCCAAGAGTGTGCAAAGCAGTCATCAAAGCAAAAGGTGGCTGCTTTGAAGAACCTAGAATATAAGACATAATTTCAGTTGTTTCACACTTTTTAGTTAAGTATATAATTCCACATGTGTTAATTCATAGTTTTGATGCCTTCAGTGTGAATGTACAATTTTCATAGTCATGAAAATACAGAAAAATCTTTAAATGAGAAGGTGTGTCCAAAACTTTTGGTCTGTACTGTATCTCTGTGATTTAAGGGCATGAAAATTCAAATTTGGAAAATTGCAAAATTTTCACCAAATTTGCGTTTTTGTAAAAAAAAAACAAAAAACGGAAGTCATATTGAAGAAATTTTACTACTATCATGAAGTAAAATATGGCACTAGAAAACAATGTCAGAATCAACAGGATCCGTTGAAGCGTTCCAGAGTTATAACCTCCTAAACGAACAGTGGTCAGAATTGTAGAAATTGTCCCGGTCATTAACCCCTTCCCGACCTTTGACGCCACGTAGGCGTCATGAAAGTCGGTGCCAATCCGACCATGACGCCTATGTGGCGTCATGGAAAGATCGCGTCCCTGCAAATCGGGTGAAAGGGTTAACTCCACCCGATCTGCAGGGACAGGGGGGGAGTGGTAGTACAGCCCAGGGGGGGTGGCTACGATCGCTCTGATTGGCAGTTTCACTTTCAACAGCCAATCAGAGCGATTTGTAATATTTCACCTATTAAAACTGGTGAAATATTACATTCCAGCCATGGCCGATGCTGCAATATCATCGGCCATGGCTGGAAACACTGGTCTGCCCCCCCACCGCCACCGACTCCCCCCTCCCCCTCCCCCCCCCAGTCCTCCAATCAGTCCTGTACACTGCTCCGCTCCCCTCTGTCCTCCTGTCCGCTCCCCCCGTGCTCCAATCCAACCCCCCTGCACTCCGATCCACCCCCCTCATGCTCCCCCCCCCCCCCCCATCATACTTACCGAACCTCCCGGGGTCCGTTCGTCTTCTCCATGGGCACCGCCATCTTCCAAAATGGCGGGCGCATGCGCAGTGGGCCCGCTGAATCTGCCGATAGGCAGATTAGTTCCAATGTGCATTTTGATCACTGTGATAGGTTTTATCACAGTGATCAAAATAAAAAAAATAGTAAATGACCCCTCCCCCCCCTTGTCACCTCCATAGGTAGGGACAATAATAAAATAAAGAAAACAAAATTTTTCCACTAGGGTTAGGGTTTCGGTATGTGCACACGTATTCTGGTCCTCTGCGGATTTTTCCGCAGCGGATTTGATAAATCTGCAGTGCTAAACCGCTGCGGATTTATGGCGGATTTACAGCGGTTTCTCTGCACATTTCACTGCGGTTTTACAACTGCAAATTTCTATTGGAGCAGTTGTAAAACCGCTGCAGAATTCGCAGAAAGAAGTGACATGCTGCGGAATGTAAATGTGTACATCGATTTTTGTTTCCCATAGGTTTACATTGAACTGTAAACTCATAGGAAACTGCTGCAGATCCGCAGCGTTTTCCGCAGCTTGTACACATACCTTTAGAATTAGGCTATGTGCACACGGTGCGGTTTTGGCTGTGGATCCGCAGCGGATTGGCCGCTGCGGATTCGCAGCAGTGTTCCATCAGGTTTACAGTTCCATGTAAACCTATGGAAAACCAAATCCGCTGTGCCCATGGTGCGGAAAATACCGCGTGGAAACGCTGCGTTGTTTTCCGCAGCATGTCAATTCTTTGTGCGGATTCCGCAGCGTTTTACACCTGTTCCTCAATAGGAATCCGCAGGTGATATCCGCACAAAAAACACTGGAAATCCATGGTAAATCTGCAGGTAAAACGCAGTGTCTTTTACCCTGGATTTTTCAAAAATGGTGCTCAACACGAATTCGCAACATGGGCACATAGCCTTAGGGTTGGAATTAGGGTTGTGGTTAGGGTTGTGATTATGGTTATGTCTACAGTTGGGATTAGGGTTAAGGGTGTGTTGGGGTTAGTGTTGGAGGTAGAATTGAGGGGTTACCACTGTTTAGGCACATCAGGGGGTCTCCAAACGCAACATGGCGCCACCATTGATTCAAGCCAATCTTGTATTCAAAAAGTCAAATGGTGCTCCCTCACTTCCGAGCCCCGACGTGTGCCCAAACAGTGGTTTACCCCCATATATGGGGTACCAGCGTACTCAGGACAAACTGCGCAACAATTACTGGGGTCCAATTTCCCCTGTTACTCTTGTTAAATTTTAATAATTGCTTGCTAAAACATCATTTTTGAGGAAAGAAAAATGATTTTTTATTTTCACGGCTCTGCGTTGTAAACGTCTGTGAAGCACAAAGTGCTCACCACACATCTAGATAAGTTCCTTTCAGGGTCTAGTTTCCAAAATGGGGTCACTTGTGGGGGGTTTCTACTGTTTAGCCGCATCAGGGGCTCTGCAAACGCAACGTGACGCCTGCAGAGCATTCCATCAAAGTCTACATTTCAAAACGTCACTACTTTACTTCCGAGCCCCGACATGTGCTCAAACAGTGGTTTACCCCCACATATGGGGTATCGGCATACTCAGGAGAAACTAGACAACAGCTTTTGGGGCCAAATTTCTCCTGTTACCCTTGGGAAAATATAAAAAAATGCGGGCTAAAAAATCATTTTTGAGAAAAGAATTTTTTTTTTTCATGGCTCTGCGTTATAAACTTCTGTGAAGCACTTGGGGGTTCAAAGTGCTCACCACACATCTAAATTAGTTCCTTTGGGGGTCTAGTTTCCAAAATGGGGTCATTTGTGGGGGATCTCCAATGTTTAGGCACACAGGGGCTGTCCAAACGTGACATGGTGTCCGCTAAAGATTGGAGCTAATTCTCCATTTAACCCCTTACCGGCATCGGACGTACTATACCGTCCGATGCCGGCTCCCCTGCTTTGATGCAGGGCTCCGCGGTGAGCCCGCACCAAAGCCGGGACATGTCAGCTGTTTTGAACAGCTGACATGTGCCCGTAATAGGCGCGGGCAGAATCGCGATCTGCCCGCACCTATTAACTAGTTAAATGCCGCTGTCAAACGCAGACAGCGGCATTTAACTACCGCTTCCGGCCGGGCGGCCGGAAATGACGTCATCGCCGACCCCCGTCACATGATCGGGGGTCGGCGATGCTTGTGAATGGTAACCATAGAGGTCCTTGAGACCTCTATGATTACTGATTGTCCGTCGCTCACAGCACACGTGCAATTCTGCTACATAGCAGCGATCAGCAGATCGCTGCTATGTAGCAGAGCCGATCGTGCTATGCCTGCTTCTAGCCTCTCATGGAGGCTATTGAAGCATGGCAAGAGTAAAAAAAAAAAAAAGTTTAAAAAAAATGTGAAAAAAATAAAAAAAACATAAAAGTTTAAATCGCCCCCCCTTTCGCCCCAATCAAAATAAATCAATAAAAAAAATATCAAATCTACGCATATTTGGTATCGCCGCGCTCAGAATCGCCCGATCTATCAATTAAATAAAAGTATTAACCTGATCGCTAAACAGCGTAGCGGGAAAAAAATTCGAAACGCCAGAATTACGTTTTTTTGGTCGCCGCGACATTGCATTAAAATGCAATAACGGGCGATCAAAAGAACGTATCTGCACCGAAATGCTATCATTAAAAACGTCATCTCGGCACGCAAAAAATAAGCCCTCAACCGACCCCAGATGATGAAAAATGGAGACGCTACGAGTATCGGAAAATGGCGCAATTTTTTTTTTTTTTTTTTTTTTAGCAAAGTTTGGAATTTTTTTTCACCACTTAGATAAAAAATAACCTAGACATGTTTGGTGTCTATGAACTCGTAATGACCTGGAGAATCATAATGGCAGGTCAGTTTTAGCATTTAGTGAACCTAGCAAAAAAGCCAAACAAAAAACCAATGTGGGATTGCACTTTTTTTTGCAATTTCACCGCACTTGGAATTTTTTTCCCGTTTTCTAGTACACGACATGCTAAAAGCAATGATGTCGTTCAAAAGTACAACTCGTCCCGCAAAAAATAAGCCCTCACATGGCCAAATTGACAGAAAAATAAAAAAGTTATGGCTCTGGGAAGGAGGGGAGCGAAAAACGAACACGGAAAAACGAAAAATCCCCCGGTCATGAAGGGGTTAAAAAGCCAAATGGCGTGCCTTCCCTTCCGAGCCCTGCCGTGCGCCCAAACAGTGGTTTACCCCCACATATGGGGTATCGGCGTACTCAGGACAAACTGGACAACAAAATTTGGTGTCCAATTTCTCCTATTACCCTTGGCAAAATAGGAAATCCCAGGCTAAAAAATCATTTTTGAGGAAAGAAAAATTATTTTTTATTTTCATGGCTCTGCGTTATAAACTTCTGTGAAGCACCTGGGGGTTTAAAGTGCTCAATATGCATCTAGATAAGTTCCTTGGGGGGTCAAGTTTCCAAAATGGGGTCACTTGTGGGAGAGCTCCAATGTTTAAGCACACGGGCTCTCCAAACGCGGCATGGTGTCCGCTAACAATTGGAGCTAATTTTCCATTCAAAAAGTCAAATGGCGCGCCTTCCCTTCCGAGCTTTGCCGTGTGCCCAAACAGTGGTTTACCCCCACATATGATGTATCGGCGTACTCGGGAGAAAGTGCCCAACAAATTTTAGGATCCATTTTGTGCTATTGCCCATGTGAAAAAGAAAAAATTGAGGCGAAAAGAATTTTTTTGTGAAAAAAAAAAGTACTTTTTCATTTTTGCGGATCAATTTGTGAAGCACCTGGGGGTTCAAAGTGCTCACTATGCATCTAGATAAGTTCCTTGGGGTGTCTAGTTTCCAAAATGGGGTCACTTGTGGGGGAGCTCCAATTTTAGGCACACGGGAGATCTCCAAACGTGACATGGTGTCCGCTAAAGAGTGGAGCCAATTTTTCATTCAAAAAGTCAAATGGCGCTCCTTCCCTTTCAAGCCCGACCGTGCGCCCAAACAGTGGTTTACCCCCACATATGAGGTATCAGCGTACTCAGGACAAATTGGACAACAACTTTCGTGGTTCAGTTTCTCCTTTTACCATTGGGAAAATAAAAAAATTGTTGCTAAAAGATCATTTTTGTGACTAAAAAGTTAAATGTTCATTTTTTCCTTCCATGTTGCTTCTGCTGCTGTGAAGCACCTGAAGGGTTAATAAACTTCTTGAATGTGGTTTTGTGCACCTTGAGGGGTGCAGTTTTTAGAATGGTGTCACTTTTGGGTATTTTCAGCCATATAGACCCCTCAAACTGACTTCAAATGTGAGGTGGTCCCTAAAAAAAATGGTTTTGTAAATTTCGTTGTAAAAATGAAAAATCGCTGGTCAAATTTTAACCCTTATAACTTCCTAGCAAAAAAAAATTTTGTTTCCAAAATTGTGCTGATGTAAATTATACATGTGGGAAATGTTATTTATTAACTATTTTATGTCACATAACTCTCTGGTTTAACAGAATAAAAATTCAAAATGTGAAAATTGCAAAATTTTCAAAATTTTTGCCAAATTTCCATTTTTATCACAAATAAACGCAGAATTTATTGACCTAAATTTACCACTAACATGAAGCCCAATATGTCACGAAAAAACAGTCTCAGAACCGCTAGGATCCGTTGAAGCGTTCCTGAGTTATTACCTCATAAAGTGACACTGGTCAGAATTGCAAAAAAACGGCCAGGTCATTAAGGTCAAAATAGGCTGGGTCATGAAGGGGTTAAAGTGCAAACCACTCTTGCGGGTAAAGGGGTTAAAACAAAGTTTAATCATCCATGTTACCTCTGCCTACAGCCAGCTGACTAGTCTGGGACCTCTGTCAGTCATTACTACAGCACTCTGGGAGAATGCCCACTGCAGTGTCCTGCTATCCTGGCTTGTGCAGGTAGGAGGAGAAGTCGTCATTTTCTCCTGCTCCTTCCACACTCCGGGATATCAGTCATAATGCTGTGGGCAAAATGGAGGAAGCGGGCTCTGACCCCGATAAGCACCACACTCTGAGGAGGAGACGGGCGCTGACCCTTTTACGTCATTATCTTAACTCAAAATAAGTACATTCTAATATCAATGCAGCTATAGGCATTTAAATGGACTGGGGAAAAGAAGAGGTTTGGAAGCCACTTTGATTCATTTATTTTATGTTTTTTTATTTATAGGAACGAAGAGAAAGCCTCTAATAAAGTTAATTTACAAAGTTTTATAATTTTTCTTGCTGGACAAATTTATTTAAAAAAAAAAGCAAAAAAAACCCCACAAACATCGTTACTAATTATCCCCTTCCTGACATGAGATACTGTTAGGGCTAGCGGAATGCACCAAGTAAATAGATGAAGTTATTGGTGCGTTTGCAGCCCAGGGTCCACCGTGCAGGAGGAACCTGCTGCTAGAAAATGGCACTATATGACGGTATAAGCGAACTCTGTTACTTCACAGAGTCGCCGACAAAAGAAAGCACTGTGCCCTGTTAGGGTATGTTTCCACGTTCAGGAAACGCTGCGTGTTTGACGCTGCGTAGAGCCGCAGTATCAAACACGCAGCGTCCAGATGTTACAGCATAGCGGAGGGGATTTCATGAAATCCCGTCTCCACTATGTGTTAAAAGACGCATGCGGCGGCCCTGCGAGAACGCAGCATGTCCTTACAATGCTCAAACAACGCATGAAAAACGCAGGTGACCTGCCAGTGACCTCAGGTGCAGATTTGGTGCAGATTTTACCTGCGTAAAATCCTGATGCAATCCTGAACGTGGACACATACCCTTAGACTCACAGAAGTACACAGCTAACTGCTGAGCTGATAGTAGTCAGTGGTCTTGCACACACACAAACTCCTCACCGGAGGTGCTGGTATTCTAGGGCTTATTTCAGCCGGGGCCCTAAATACATACACACAAGACCACACTGGCGCAAAGCACATAACATAGATTGATACTAGCGCATGGCCGTGCTGCCATGCGAACCTTTTATAGCTGCAGCAACTAAGGACCTTCCCAGAAGGACCAATGGGAGGCTGCCACAGAACTTGAGCAACTTCAGGACCTTCCTAGAGGACCAATGGGAGTTGCTGCAGTACCTGAGCATGTGACCCTTGATCTCCAATGAGAGATCTTACGCTGGGCATGCGCAGAAGGGGAAAAGTAAGAATTGGTCCCAAAGACGTCTGCTCGCCGCTGACCAGTACTGGCTACAATGGCAGAAGCTGGAAAGGCAGCAGTAACACTTTGCACAGAGTCAGACTGAGCGAGACGCTGGGACCGACGCCTCTGCTGAGCAGGCTCCACTGCGGCAGGAGAAGAATGGGAGACTGCAGCGGAGATGGCTGGCTCGAGATTCCCCCTGTGCAGAGGCGGGAACTCGACCCCTAACAGATACTATCTGATAAATGTTACTGCACAGGTGCTGCCGACGCCATCTTGGTGGAGACAATTTTTTAGCAAAAGGGCGCGGGTGGTGGCACCTGCGCACTAGCATCAATCGCTTTCCGAGTTATGCTACTGTGCTGGTGTGGCTGGCTTTTTTCAGTAGGAGATAAAAATACCGTTAAATAGGGCCTGAGCTGTGCTTTACAATAGGGTATTTTTTGTCCCCTGATTCCCTACCTATGCTGCCGAAATACCTTACAAAAGTGTCCTTTTTCGCCTGTCAATCAGGCTGGTCAGGTCAGATGGGCGTGGTCACAGCGCTGTTTCTCCCCCACATCTTGCTTAAGTTCCCGTTGGTGGCGTAGTGCTTCTCGCATGCGCAAGTGCCGAATGCACTGCGCAGCTGTAGAAAAAGAGCGCGCTCGCCGCTATTCAGCGGTTTCACGGTGGGCGCGGCCATCTTCCTGAGGCCGCGCGTGCGCAGATGGAGTCTCCTGCTTCCCGGGGCTTCAGGAAAATGGCCGCGGGATGCCGCGCGTGCGCAGATGGACATCGCGGCGGCCATTTTCCTGAAGCCGAGTTCGAAGCCGCGCCCACCGAGAAACCGCTTACCTGACCAGCCTGATTGACAGGCGAAAAAGGACACCTTTTGTAAGGTATTTCGGCAGCATAGGTAGGGAATCGGGGGACAAAAAATACCCTATTGTAAAGCACAGCTCAGGCCCTATTTAACGGTATTTTTATCTCCTACTGAAAAAACGGGGTGACGGGTTCCCTTTAACCCCTTTCTGACCTCGGATGGGATAGTACGTCCGAGGTCAGAAGCCCTGCTTTGATGCGGGCTCCCCCTAACCCGGGGAAAATGGAAATAAATACCGTATATACTCGAGTATAAGCCGAGATTTTCAGCCCAAATTTTTGGGCTGAAAGTGCCCCTCTCGGCTTATACTCGAGTCACGGTAGCGGTGGGGTCGGCGGGTGAGGGCGCTGAGGCATACTTACCTAATCCCAGCGATCCTCGCGCTGTCCCTGCCTTCTTCCCCGTCTTCTGTGCTGCAGCTTCTTCCCCTCTTCAGGTGAATATTACATACTTACCTAGTCCCGGCGATCCTGGCGCTCCCCCTGCCTGTCACACGGTCTTCGGTGCCACAGCCTCTTCCCCTGTTCAGCGGTCACGTGGGACCGCTCATTACAGAAATGAATAGGCGGCTCCACCTCCCATAGGGGCGGAGCCGCCTATTCATTTCTCTAATCAGCGGTGCCGGTGACCGCTGACAGGAAGAGGCTACAGCACAGAAGACGGGGAGGAAGGCAGGGACAGCGCGAGGATCGCTGGGACTAGGTGAGTATGTTATATTTACCTGTCCACGTTCCAGCCGCCGGGCGCCGCTCCATCTTCCCGGGGTCTGCGCTCTGACTGTTCAGGTCAGGGGGCACGATGACGCATATAGTGTGCGCGGCGCCCTCTGCCTGATCAGTCAGAGCGGGGAGACGCCGGAACGAGACGCTGGGAGCTGCAATCAAGAGAGGTGAGTATGTGTTTTTTTTTTTTTATTGCAGCAGCAGCGGCCATGGCACAGATTTATGTGCAGCATCTATGGGGCACAATGAACGCTGCAGAGCACTATATGGGGCATCTGTGCAGCATCTATGGGGCACAATGAACGCTGCAGAGCACAATATGGGGCATCTGTGCAGCATGTATGGGGCACAATGAACGCTGCAGAGCACAATATGGGGCATCTGTGCAGCATCTATGGGGCACAATGAACGCTGCAGAGCAATATATGGGGCATCTGTGCAGCATCTATGGGGCACAATGAACGCTGCAGAGCACTATATGGGGCATCTGTGCAGCATCTATGGGGCACAATGAACGCTGCAGAGCACAATATGGGGCATCTGTGCAGCATGTATGGGGCACAATGAACGCTGCAGAGCACAATATGGGGCATCTGTGCAGCATCTATGGGGCACAATGAACGCTGCAGAGCAATATATGGGGCATCTGTGCAGCATCTATGGGGCAATATGAACGGTGCAGAGCACTATGGGGCATCTGTGCAGCATCTATGGGGCACAATGAACGCTGCAGAGCACTATATGGGGCATCTGTGCAGCATCTATGGGGCACAATGAACGCTGCAGAGCACTATATGGGGCATCTGTGCAGCATCTATGGGGCACAATGAACGCTGCAGAGCACTATATGGGGCATCTGTGCAGCATCTATGGGGCACAATGAACGCTGCAGAGCACTATATGGGGCATCTGTGCAGCATCTATGGGGCAATATGAACGGTGCAGGGCACTATGGGGCATCTGTGCAGCATCTATGGGGCAATATGAACGGTGCAGAGCACTGTATGGGGCACAGATATTGGGCAAAAATGAACGGTGCAGAGCATATATGGGGCACAGATATGGGGCAATATGAACGGTGCAGAGCACTATATGGCACAGCTATGGGGAAATAATGATCTATTTTTATTTTTGAAATTCACCGGTAAATGCTGCATTTCCACCCTAGGCTTATACTCGAGTCAATAAGTTTTCCCAGTTTTTTGTGGCAAAATTAGGGGGGTCGGCTTATACTCGGGTCGGCTTATACTCGAGTATATACGGTACATTTTTTAAATTTTTTTTTATTTTTCCCGAACGAAGGGGGTGATGAAGGGGGTTTGATTTACTTTTATAACAGGTTTTTTAGCTGATTTTTATGATTGGCAGTCGTCACACACTGAAAGACGCTTTTTATTGCAAAAAATATTTTTTGCGTTACCACATTTTGAGAGCTATAATTTTTCCACATTTTCGTCACGCGACATTTTTTGATCGTTTTTTATTCCGATTTTTGTGAGGCAGAAAGACCGAAAACCAGCTATTCATGAACTTCTTTTTGGGGAGGCGTTTATACCGTTCTTCGATTGGTAAAATTGATAAAGCAGTTTTATTCTTCGGGTCAGTACGATTACAGCGATACCTCGTTTATATTATTTTTTTATGTTTTGGCGCTTTTATACGATAAAAACTATTTTACAGAAAAAATAATGATTTTTGCATTGCTTTATTCTGAGGACTATAACTTTTTTTATTTTTTCGCTGATGATGCTGTATGGCAGCTCGTTTTTTGCGGGACAAGATGACGTTTTCAGCGGTACCATGGTTATTTATATCTGTCTTTTTGATCGCGTATTATTCCACTTTTTGTTCGGCGGTATGATAATAAAGCCTTGTTTTTTGCCTCGGTTTTTTTTTTCTTGCGGTGTTTACTGAAGGGGTTAACTAGTGGGACAGTTTTATAGGTTCGGACATTACGGATGCGGCGATACTAAATATGTGTACTTTTATTGTTTGTTTTTTTTATTTAGATAAAGAAATGTATTTATGGGAATAATATTTATCTTTTTTCATTATTTAGGACATTTTTTTTTTTTTTTTCTACACATGTGGAAATTTTTTTTTTTTTTACTTTGTCCCAGGCTTACCAAGCGCCTGCTGTGAGCAGGCACTTGGTAAGCCACCTCCCTCCCTGCAGGACCCGGATGCCGCGGCCATCTTGGATCCGGGCCCCCTCCCTGCGCGACGTTTCCCTATACCGCCGGCACACCGCGATCATGTTTGACCGCTCCTGGCACATTGTGCCGGATGTCAGCTGCGATAGGCAGCTGACACCCGGCCGCTCTCCCCCCGTGAGCGCGGCCGATCGCTATGACGTACTATCCCGTCGAGGGTCAGATAGGCCCAGGTCACCTCGACGGGATAGTACGTCCAATGTCAGAAAGAGGTTAAGGGGCATCTACACTGGCCGATAACCTGTAACATTCTAAGGGCTCTTTTCCATTTGCGAGAAACACGTCCGTGTTTCGCATGTGAAAACCAAGCTCTGGCATCGGCACTTCGGAGCGGAGCGTGCAGCTCCATGTGTTGCTATGCGGCCGCACACTCCGCTCTGGAGTGCCGGCGCTAGAGCTTGGCTTTCACATGCGAGACACGGACGTGTTTCTCGCAAATGGAAAAGAGCCCTAACGGTAACATCCCATCGTTCATGGTAATTGTGTAATGTGAATGTGGTGTGTCCAAAAAATAGAATGTGTTACCTGTAATTTGCTTTCTAGGAACCTTCCACTACAGCCACTTCGGAGGATGTCTTCCCCGCCCTAATAGGGGACAGGAACACAGAGGTTAAATACCCCTCCCTGCAACCACCAGTGTTTTCTTGGACCCACTAGCATGTATAGTTACCGCAAAAGTGCAGGAATCATCCAATAAGAACATCAGATAGGGAGGGAAATTAGTTCTGTCGTGGAAGGTTCCTAGAAACCGAATTACCGGTAAGACTAATTCTGTTTTCTCCTGTCACCTTCCACGACAGCCACTTCGGATTAGTAACAACAGCTAATTTCTCTAGGGAGGGATCACGGCCTGCAGAACTCGTCTGCCAAATGTTAAATCCCTATTGAAATTTAGCCTGTAATGTCTGGTGAACGTGTGGATAGACGACCAGGTGGCGGCTCTGCATATCTGCTCTGACAAAGCATTCCCCCTCTGCCCATGATGTTGCCATCACACGGGTAGCATGTGCCTTCAGTGAAGCAGGTGGATCCAGCTTTTGTGATGAGTAGGCCAGGCAAATAGACTGTCTGATCCAATTCGCGATCATGTTCTTTGCCGCCTTCTTGCCTTTATTCTGTCCCGAGAACTGGACAAATAGATTCTGGTCAATTCGCTAGGCTTCAGTCTGTTGTAGGTAAAATAGGACCACCCTGCGAACATTGAGGGTGTGAAAGGTCTCTCCCTTAGGGTTGGAGGGTTTGGGCAGAATGAGGGCAGCAGAATATCCTGATCCCTATGGAAGTTTGAGACCACTTTAGGTAAAAAAGAGTGATCTAATCTCAGAATAATACTATCTGCAGTGAGCGTCAGATAAGGTTTCTGTATCGACCAATTCTCTTAAGGCCCCGTCACACATAGCGACGCTTGAGCGATTCCGACAACGATACGACCTGTCAGGGATCGCTCAAGCGTCGCTATGTGGTCGCTGGTGAGATGTCACACAGTGCGATCTCCATAACGACGCAGCAGCGATGCGGCGAACTGTAGCGACCTGTAGAACGATGCTATTTCATGATGATTCAATGGGACGTCCTGTCAGCGAGGTCGTTGGTAAGGTGTCAAACACAGCGATGTGTGCTACCCAGCGGGACCTCAACGATCAAAAAATGGCCCAGGCCATTCCGACACGACCAGCGATCTCACAGCAGGGGCCTGATCACTGCTACGTGTCACACATAGCGAGATCGCTACTGAGATCGCTGTTGCGTCACAAAACTTGTGACTCAGCAGCGATCTCGCTGTGTGTGACGGGGGCTTTATACGTCTAACAGTAGAGATTGCGACTAAAGGTACCGTCACACTGAACAATATCACTAGCGATCCGTGACGTTGCAGCGTCCTGGCTAGCGATATCGTTGAGTTTGACACGCAGCAGCGATCTGGATCCTGCTGTGACATCGTTGGTCGGCGCAGAAAGTCCAGAACTTCATTTTGTCGCTGGACTCCAGCAGACATCGCTGAATCGGCGTGTGTGACGCCAATTCAGCGATGTCTTCACTGGTAACCAGGGTAAACATCGGGTTACTAAGCGCAGGGACGCGCTTAGTAACCCGATGTTTATCCTGGTTACCAGCGTAAACATAAAAAAAACAAACACTACATACTTACATTCCGGTGTCTGTCCCCCGGCGCTGTGCTTCTCTGCACTGACTGTGAGCGCCAGCCGGAAAGCACAGCGGTGACGTCACCGCTGTGCTCTGCTTTCCGGCTGGCGCTTACACAGTGCAGAGAAGCACAGCGCTGGGGGACAGACACCGGAATGTAAGTATGTACTGTTTTTTTTTTTTTTTTTTTTTTACGTTTACGCTGGTAACCAGGATAAACATCGGGTTACTAAGTGCGGCCCTGCACTTAGTAACCCGATGTTTACCCTGGTTACCAGGGGACTTCGCATCGTTGGTCGCTGGAGAGCTGTCTGTGTGACAGCTCTCCAGCGACCACACAGTGACGCTGCAGCGATCGGGATCGTTGTCTAGATCGCTGCAGCGTCGCTAAATGTGACGGTACCTTTAGAAGACAGTTTTAAGGGTCAAGTTCTTTATGGTCATAGATTCTAAAGGCTCAAATGGAACCTGGGTTAGGCTGTAAGCACAATATTGAAATCCCAAGGAGGCACCTGACTACGGAGTTTAGGACGAATTCTGACTGCCGACGCCATAAAGCGTTAGATCCAGCGGTGGCTGGCCAAGTCAAGATCAAAAAAGCGGGGGATACTGCGTCTGAACACTGAGGCACACCTGGTACAAAAGTCCACTTTAACCGCTATACGGCAATGTATAAACTACGCAGCAGCAGACGCAGATTACAGTGTGTCCTCTGACCTCATTACCAGAAAAAAATCCACTCAATAGTACGTAACTGATGAAGGTCCTGATATAGGACCGAAACGTTTTGGGTACTACAATTAAAACTCTCATGAGCATTAAGTTGAGTGCCGGGTTCTTTTGAGTTTCACATGGTGTGGGAACCTACCTTGGCACCATATATAGTAGTGCACACGCTTCTACCTCTCATGCTCGGAGTGTAAGACCTCATCTGTACAGGACTGGCAGAGCTTTTTCCCATATGTAGAGGGGAGCCTGGCAGCACACATTTTACACTTGCGGCTGGTCCTCTTAGGGTCATTGACCTTTTCTTCCTATAAGAGTGAGAGAAGGTTTGCTAAGCCACTTGAGAGAATAAATGCTGGATAGCCGGGGTTGACATCTGCTACTTACAGTAGGAGGGGGTACGCTGGGCTCCGCACACGCAGAGAAAGAGAGCTTGTTACCATCCATGTCGTCTGTCCACAGTCAGCATCAGACAGGATGTCTTACCTGGTGACTCCCCACCTGAATCTTTAAAAGAATCGAGGGTCCAGCGTCATCTGTGCTCCTCCTCCCCCACTCTTGGCCTAATGGGGGGAAACCACCTTGGAACGCCCCCTGATGTTGCCTCCGGTCCTGGGAGGAAAGCGCCAGCTGGCACGCTCATGCAGTCCACCGTGGAACGCACAGGAGAAAGACTGGAAGTGACGCGTGCCCCAGTGTGGCACACACAGCGATGACCCGGAAGTGGAGGCGCGCTCCCCGAAGACGGCAGCACGGGGGAGGAGGAAGCCGGGGAGCTATTGGAGGCCCCCAGCACGCACATCACCACCCCGCTTCACCCCCGGAGGGGGCGCAGGAGAGGCAGGAAGGTCCCGCAGGAGCGAGGAGACAGGAGCAACTACCGGAGGAGGAGAGACAAAGCCCCCGACCTCAGCTGCCCGGCTTCCGAAGGTAACGTGGGGTGCTCCAATCGCCGGCCACGGCAGCACCATCAGAAATCCTCTTTAAGCCCCACAGGGGACAGGAAAACACTGGTGGTTGTGGGAAGGGG
Source organism: Ranitomeya imitator (assembly GCF_032444005.1). NCBI lineage: Eukaryota > Metazoa > Chordata > Amphibia > Anura > Dendrobatidae > Ranitomeya > Ranitomeya imitator. Next base: position 313,412,878 of record NC_091285.1, on the reverse strand, counting down.
AGGGGTATTTAACCTCTTTGTGTTCCTGTCCCCTATTAGGGCAGGGAAGACTTCCTCCGAAGTGGCTGTTGTGGAAGGTGACTGGAGAAAATGCTCATTCATCGTGCAGGAAAAAATTCTGTTCATCTTTTGAAGATAGCGTAATGTAAATGGAGACCAGCAAAAGCGAGGAATGGAACGATGGCTGTTCAGCCATTTCATTCACGATTCTCGTCATTCACTTGTCTGACATCACTTGTTTGACATCATTTAATCTTTGTGAGGGATATCAAAATCATATACAGAGGGCCAAAATGAAAAGCTTAGTCAAAGCTAACGTCACGAGCGAACGTCACACAGGCACAGGTTTCCACTTAACCCAATAATGCAGCATAAAACCAGGTCATGTACAGTTCATTCTATACATTTTATACGGCTTCAACTCGGTCACTAAACACGCCGGACTTCTCACTTCGTCCAGTTACCATGGGTGACCATACGCCGAACAGTTAATCAATGTCAATGGAACACAACAGGCACAAACAGTCTGTTCCACTGGCAGATACTTCTCTACCGTTATAATAACCCCCTTCCTGGGTGTGAACTTTCTGGAGGTCCTGCTCCACACGCTGACCTCCCGTCAGTCCTCTCTCCTGGGGAGCTGCCTTACGAGGATCACTGTCCTTGCGACCAGTGCACTCCTGATAGTCCAGACCCTATGAAGGTCAGTAGCTCCCCAACGCAGTGCATTAAGACTCTGCACATTCGGCTTTTCCGTGCGCTCTTCAGGATGTCCGTCCCCACCTGGGACCGTCCAACACACAGGCCACTGCGTGTGCTGTTCAGGACGTCCATCTCCACTTGGGACCGTCCAACACACAGGCCTCTCCGTGCGTGCTTCAGGATGTCCGTCCCCAGCTGGGTCCGTCCAACACACAGGCCACTCAGTGCCAAAGTCCCACCACGTGCTATTCAGGGAGATATCACTCCCAACACATTGGCTTCCAGGCCCTGCACACGGACCATACAGATCCAAACACTCTCCACTACACCACACCATGGTCACATTATGTACCTATAACCACTCCCATAGGTGGAAGGTGTGTGTGTGGTTAGCCAGACCCGCCCAGCTCTCCGACTAACCCTGCAAGCCTCCCTTTTGTGGGACTACAGGTCCCAGAACAACCTTACTTCAGGCTTACGGCGCAGACTCCCTCTGCGACACATACCGCCATTTACAATCCTGCCGGTCACTGTTTCACCATCATAATCACAGATACGCCTCCATGCGCATCCCGAGGAGCACCTACAGCGCCTACTAGCTGTAACCGGGGTCACTGCATCACAGTACGTTTTTCCTTATCAAATATAATGATGAACTCTTCATGGTGTCTTCAGATCTTATGCACACTAGACGCTCCATCCTCCATCATTGCCTTGAACTGTATCGGCATCTAGGATGAAATATACTCAGGGGACTCACCTGGCGTTGCGAGCTAAATATGCTCACCCTGCAGGCCAGATTTGATATATGTAGTTTAAATGATTACCTGCTCAAGTAAACTAACCCTTCCTCTATAAGATATAGCAGCAGATTAAAACAAAAAGCTAGTGGTGGAAGAGTTGGGGACCTTATTTGAAGATTGCCCCAGTAGTTATCCTGCCAGTTGTTACCTCCATGAGTGGCACTGGGCATGCATTTGGAAACTAGCTCTATGAACCATTGTTTGGCGTTTGTTTCTTCGGATCAGTGGATCTTCTCCAGTGGTGGTCTCTTGTGTTAGTAATGTCCTTCTACACTAACTTTTATATTGTTAATTTCATTCACAGACGCTCAATACAACGTTGGTCACCGACAGCAATGAAGATTCTCTTAAGAATGCTCTCACTACAGGAAATGTGAAATTAGTCGAAAGTCTCCTAGATTCTGGTGAGAATGATATGCTGCCGTGTGGAAGTAAACATAATGCTGTGTCACCTAAATCACAAACATGTTTTAGGCTGTGTGCACACGATGCAGATTTGGTGCAGAATTTTCTGCATAAAATCTGTACTAAATCTGCATCTCCTAGCAGAATCCGCAGGTGCGTTTTTTGTGCAGATTTTACCAATGGATTTCTATAATGGAGGGGTGCAGAAACGCTGCAGAACTGCACAAAAGAAGTGACATGCACTTCTTTGAAATCTGCAGCGTTTCTGCGCAGATTTTTCTGCACCATGTGCACAGCTTTTTTTTTTTCACATTGATTTACATTGTACTGTAAATCACAGTGCAGTTCTGCAGCGTTTCTGCTGCAGAAAAATCTGCTGCAGTTCTGCACTAAATCTGCATCGTGTGCACATACCCTTAAGTTAGATGTTAATTGAATGCAATAAGCGGGCTTTGCCTTAAAATCATATATGTATATACTGACACCCTCCTAATTTATCTGCTAGAGGCTGACAGTAATGGAGTGCCCGTAAGCAATTGAACATCCACTTACTAGTACTGGAAGTCAGGATGGTTGCGGAGGTCGGTGGATGTCCAAGATTCTTGTCGGCTGGTGTGCTGGGCTGCGCCGTGGAACTGCGGGTAAATGCTGAGACCGGCTGTGCCAGAACAATCGCTGTACGCTGGGATGTCTGAAGGGAGGAGGCTATATTAGGACGGGTCCTTCAGGGAACTCCAGCCCTGACGAAGGAGTACCTCCTTCGAAACGCGTTGGATTGGTTCCCCCTGATACACGCCCGCCCAACTTGTGACGTCACGATCTCGGCCACCCCCCCTCCCACCCCTCCCCCACACACCGCTACTGCTCCGGCATTGCTTCCGGCCGGGGCACGCCAGGAGTTGGCGGTTTCTGTCCCTTCAGACGCCCCAGCGTACAGCGATTGTTCTGGGCACAGCCTGTCTCGGCATTTACCCGCAGTTCCATGGCGCAGCCCAGCACACCAGCCGACAAGAATCTTGGACATCCACCGACCTCCTGACTTCCAGTACTAGTAAGTGGATGTTCAATTGCTTACTGGCACTCCATTACTGTCAGCCTCTAGCGGATAAATTAGGAGGGTGTCAGTATATACATATATGATTTTAAGGCACAGCCCGCTTATTGCATTTATTTTATTGCATATTTATCGTACTAATCAGAGCGCAATTGGCTCTGTCTACCTTGCTGTAGTGCACACACTAAATATTTTCCATTAGCACAGGTGGGTCATTGGTATATATTTCAGTATAATTACTTTAGACAGGGTATAGCACAGACCCTGCCATCCCACCAGCAGCTCTCATTTCTTTTCCCTCTCCCTTAATCAGCCTCTCCCTCTTTTCTCTATTGCCCGGATTGTACAGCGCCAGTGTTCACCATTTCCATTTAGATGTTAATTGAGTTGGCTCCCTTATCGCATTTAAAGAAGCACTCCTATCAAAATTTTTACACTATATAGCACAATATATATTCTGTCTACTTTCGATTGCTCATTTTGCCCTTCTATCCAGTTAATTCTTCTGTTTTCCATTAGGTCTATGATATCACATGGTTAAAAACAGAAAAGCTGAATCCTTCTAAGCTCTATATAGAAACACTAGATGGTGGCCCGATTGTAATGCATCGGGTATTCTAGAATATATATGTAGTTTATTTATAACTAGCTGAAGAGCCCGGCGTTGCCTGGGCATAGTAAATATCTGTGGTTAGTTATAGCACCTCACTTCTCTTATTTTCCCATCACGCCTCTCATTTTCCCAATCACATCTCTCATTCCCCCCTAACACTTGTCATTTCGACCTCACATCTGTCATTTTCCGATCACTCCACTATTTTCCCTCACTCCTCTAATTTTGCACTCACACCTTTTCATTTTCACCTCACACCTCTCATTTTCACCTCAGTATATACATGTTTGTCATCTCCCTTATATATAGTATACACCTGTATGTCATCTCCTGTATATAGTATATACCTGTATGTCATCTCCCGTGTATATAGTATATACCTGCTGTGTGTCATCTCCCCTGTATATAGTATATACCTGTATGTCATCTCCTCCTGTATATAGTATATACCTGTAGGTCATCTGCTCCTGTATATAGTATATACCTGTGTGTCATCTCCTCCTGTATATAGTATATACCTGTATGTCATCTCCTCCTGTATATAGTATATACGTGTGTCATCTCCCCTGTATATAGTATATATCTGTGTCATCTCCTGTATATAGTATATACCTGTATGTCATCTCCTATATATTGCATATACCTGTATGTCATCTCCTCCTGTATATAGTATATACCTGTAGGTCATCTGCTCCTGTATATAGTATATACCTGTGTGTCATCTCCTCCTGTATATAGTATGTACCTGTATGTCATCTCCTCTATATAGTATATACCTGTGTGTCATCTCTCCTGTATATAGTATATATGTGTGTCATCTCCCCTGTATATAGTATATACCTGTGTGTCATCTCCCCTTGTGTATAGTATATACCTGTGTGTAATCTCCCCTGTATATAGTATATACCTGTATGTCATCTCCTCCTGTATATAGTATATACCTGTAGGTCATCTGCTCCTGTATATAGTATATACCTGTGTGTCATCTCCTCCTGTATATAGTATATACAGGAGGAGATGACACACAGGTATATACTATATACAGGAGATGACACACAGATATATACTATATACAGGGGAGATGACACACGTATATACTATATACAGGAGGAGATGACATACAGGTATATAGTATATACGTGTGTCATCTCCCCTGTATATAGTATATATCTGTGTGTCATCTCTTGTATATAGTATATACCTGTATGTCATCTCCTATATATAGCATATACCTGTATGTCATCTCCTCCTGTATATAGTATATACCTGTAGGTCATCTGCTCCTGTATATAGTATATACCTGTGTGTCATCTCCTCCTGTATATAGTATGTACCTGTATGTCATCTCCTCCTCTATATAGTATATACGTGTGTCATCTCTCCTGTATATAGTATATATGTGTGTCATCTCCCCTGTATATAGTATATACCTGTGTCATCTCCACTGTATATAGTATATATCTGTATGTCATCTCCTCCTGTATTAGACCTCGTTCACACGTTATTTGCTCAGTATTTTTACCTCAGTATTTGTAAGCCAGATTGGCAGCCTGATAAATCCCCAGCCAACAGGAAGCCCTCCCCCCTGGCAGTATATATTAGCTCACACATACACATAATAGACAGGACATGTGACTGACAGCTGCCATATTCCCTATATGGTACATTTGTTGCTCTTGTAGTTTGTCTGCTTATTAATCAGATTTTTATTTTTGAAGGATAATACCAGACTTGTGTGTGTTTTAGGGCGAGTTTCGTTTGTCAAGTTGTCTGTGTTGAGTTGCGTGTGGCGACATGCATGTAGCGACTTTTGTGAGATGAGTTTAGTGTGGCAACATGCGTGTAGCAACTTTTTGTGTGTCGAGTTGCATGTGACAGTTTAGTGTAGCAAGTTGTGTGCAGCAAGTTTTGCGCATGGCGAGTTTTGCGCGTGGCGAGTTTTATGTGTGGTGCCTTTTGAGTATGTGCAAGTTTTGTGTGATGCAACTTTTGCATGTGTTGCAACTTTTGTGCATGTGGCAATTTTTCCGCGTGTGCAAGTTTTGCGTGTGGCGAGTTTTCCATGAGGTGAGTTTTGCACTTGTGGCGAGTTTTGCGTGAGCCTAGTTTTTGCATGTGGTGAGTTTTGCGCGTGGCGAGTTTTGAGCGGCGACTTTTGTGTTTCGACTTTTATGTGGTGAGGTTGGTGTATGTATGGGGAAATGTGTGCTGAGGGTAATATGTGTTCAAGCACGTGGAAGTGTGTGGCGCATTTTGTGTGTGTGTGTTCATATCCCCGTATGTCGTGAGTATCCCATGTCGGGGCTCCACCTAAGCAACTGTACGGTATAAACTTAATGATAAACTTACCTGGAGCAGCCAGGCAGCAGCTGCCAAGGCAAACAGGATCATGGGGTGCATTAAAAGAGGTCTGGATACACATGATGAGAGCCTTATACTGCCTCTGTACAAATCCCTAGTTAGACCGCACATGGAGTACTGTGTCCAGTTTTGGGCACCGGTGCTCAGGAAGGATATAATGGAACTAGAGAGAGTACAAAGGAGGGCAACAAAATTAATAAAGGGGATGGGAGAACTACAATACCCAGATAGATTAGCGAAATTAGGATTATTTAGTCTAGAAAAAAAAGACGACTGAGGGGCGATCTAATAACCATGTATAAGTACAGTGGGGCAAAAAAGTATTTAGTCAGTCAGCAATAGTGCAAGTTCCACCACTTAAAAAGATGAGAGGCGTCTGTAATTTACATCATAGGTAGACCTCAACTATGGGAGACAAACTGAGAAAAAAAAATCCTGAAAATCACATTGTCTGTTTTTTTTAACATTTTATTTGCATATTATGGTGGAAAATAAGTATTTGGTCAGAAACAAAATTTCATTTCAATACTTTGTAATATATCCTTTGTTGGCAATGACAGAGGTCAAACGTTTTCTGTAAGTCTTCACAAGGTTGCCACACACTGTTGTTGGTATGTTGGCCCATTCCTCCATGCAGATCTCCTCTAGAGCAGTGATGTTTTTGGCTTTTCGCTTGGCAACACGGACTTTCAACTCCCTCCAAAGGTTTTCTATAAGGTTGAGATCTGGAGACTGGCTAGGCCACTCCAGGACCTTGAAATGCTTCTTACGAAGCCACTCCTTCATTGCCCTGGCGGTGTGCTTTGGATCATTGTCATGTTGAAAGACCCAGCCACGTTTCATCTTCAATGCCCTTGCTGATGGAAGGAGGTTTGCACTCAAAATCTCACGATACATGGCCCCATTCATTCTTTCATGTACCCGGATCAGTCGTCCTGGCCCCTTTGCAGAGAAACAGCCCCAAAGCATGATGTTTCCACCACCATGCTTTACAGTAGGTATGGTGTTTGATGGATGCACTCAGCATTCTTTTTCCTCCAAACATGACAAGTTGTGTTTCTACCAAACAGTTCCAGTTTGGTTTCATCATACCATAGGACATTCTCCCAAAACTCCTCTGGATCATCCAAATGCTCTCTAGCAAACTTCAGATGGGCCCGGACATGTACTGGCTTAAGCAGTGGGACACGTCTGGCACTGCAGGATCTGAGTCCATGGTGGCGTAGTGTGTTACTTATGGTAGGCCTTGTTACATTGGTCCCAGCTCTCTGCAGTTCATTCACTAGGTCCCCCCACGTGGTTCTGGGATTTTTGCTCACCGTTCTTGTGATCATTCTGACCCCACGGGGTGGGATTTTGCGTGGAGCCCCAGATCGAGGGAGATTATCAGTGGTCTTGTATGTCTTCCATTTTCTAATTATTGCTCCCACTGTTGATTTCTTCACTCCAGCTGGTTGGCTATTGCAGATTCAGTCTTCCCAGCCTGGTGCAGGGCTACAATTTTGTTTCTGGTGTCCTTTGACAGCTCTTTGGTCTTCACCATAGTGGAGTTTGGAGTCAGACTGTTTGAGGGTGTGCACAGGTGTCTTTTTATACTGATAACAAGTTTAAACAGGTGCCATTACTACAGGTAATGAGTGGAGGAAAGAGGAGACTCTTAAAGAAGAAGTTACAGGTCTGTGAGAGCCAGAAATCTTGATTGTTTGTTTCTGACCAAATACTTATTTTCCACCATAAAACGCAAAAAAAATGATAAAAAAACAGACAATGTGATTTTCAGGATTTTTTTTCTGAGTTTGTCTCCCATAGTTGAGGTCTACCTATGATGTAAATTACAGACGCCTCTCATCTTTTTAAGTGGTGGAACTTGCACTATTGCTGACTGACTAAATACTTTTTTGCCCCACTGTATATAAGGGGACAATACAAATATCTCGCTGAGGATCTGTTTATACCAAGGAAGGTGACGGGCACAAGGGGGCATTCTTTGCGTCTGGAGGAGAGAAGGTTTTTCCACCAACATAGAAGAGGATTCTTTACTGTTAGGGCAGTGAGAATCTGGAATTGCTTGCCTGAGGAGGTGGTGATGGCGAACTCAGTCGAGGGGTTCAAGAGAGGCCTGGATGTCTTCATGGAGCAGAACAATATTGTATCATACAATTATTAGGTTCTGTAGAAGGATATAGGTCTGGGGATTTATTATGATGGAATATAGGCTGAACTGGATGGACAAATGTCTTTTTTCGGCCTTACTAACTATGTTACTATGTTACTCTTTAGCGCCATCGCTCTCATTCTTTAAGTCCCCCTTGTTCACATCTGGCAGCTGTCAATTTGCCTCCAACACTTCCTTTCACTTTTTCCCATTATGTAGATAGGGGCAAAATTGTTTGGTGAATTGGAAAGCGCGGGGTTAAAATTTCACCTCACAACATAGCCTATGACGCTCTCGGGGTCCAGACGTGTGACTGTGTAAAATTTTGTGGCTGTAGCTGCGACGCCTCCAACACTTTTCCTTTCACTTTTTTACCCATTATGTAGGTAGGGGCAAAATTGTTTGATGAATTGGAACGCGCAGGGTTAAAATTTCACCTCACAACATAGCCTATGACGCTCTCGGGGTCCAGACGTGTGACTGTGCAAAATTTTGTGGCTGTAGCTGCGACAGTACAGATGCCAATCCCGGACATACACACACACACACACACACACACACACACACACACACACACACACACACACACACACACACACACACACACACACACACACACACACACCCATTCAGCTTTATATAGTAGATGATTTCAAAATAATGTAATGTAACATAGTAACATAGTAACATAGTTAGTAAGGCCGAAAAAAGACATTTGTCCATCCAGTTCAGCCTATATTCCATCATAATAAGTACCCAGATCTACGTCCTTCTACAGAACCTAATAATTGTATGATACAATATTGTTCTGCTCCAGGAAGACATCCAGGCCTCTCTTGAACCCCTCGACTGAGTTCGCCATCACCACCTCCTCAGGCAAGCAATTCCAGATTCTCACTGCCCTAACAGTAAAGAATCCTCTTCTATGTTGGTGGAAAAACCTTCTCTCCTCCAGACGCAAAGAATGCCCCCTTGTGCCCGTCACCTTCCTTGGTATAAACAGATCCTCAGCGAGATATTTGTATTGTCCCCTTATATACTTATACATGGTTATTAGATCGCCCCTCAGTCGTCTTTTTTCTAGACTAAATAATCCTAATTTCGCTAATCTATCTGGGTATTGTAGTTCTCCCATCCCCTTTATTAATTTTGTTGCCCTCCTAATGAATACACAGGATTCGGCTGGCCGGGCGCGACCAATTAGCGACGCGTGGTTCAAGCATAGGCAGCATCAATAGTAAAAAGTTGGTCACACTTACAAGGCTAATGCCAGCTTTAGGGTGCACAAATAGGAACCCACTCCAATCAATATAATAAGAAAATTTGGCACTCCAGATTATGATGCAAAAATATTTCTTGTATATAATATCCATTATTTTGTTGCAAAAAATTATATTAACGTTTAGGCCCAATGGCCTTCCTCTGAACAGGGAATTGAGATAAACACAGACGTGCTGTACTCTAGCACTGCACACTTATGCATTCTTATCTATGGTCTTTTGCTTCCTGTCTCCAGCTGTTTATACTTATCTCAATTCCCTGTTCTGAGGAAGGCCGTTCGGCCAAAACGTCATTATAATTTTTTTAAATAAAATAATGAATATTATATATAATCTTTTTTCATCATTATCTGGAGTGCCAAATTTTCTTATTATATCTACACTGTATGGGGGACACAATGTATGGGTACAAGACAGATTTGCAATTCTCCAGAAAAAAAGCCTGGCGTGGATGTTACAAAATAGTTATTGCAGTCGTAGATGAATTCTTTGGGTGGTGCAGTTTCTACAATGGAGGTCACTTTTTCCCTTTTGTGTTTCTGCTGCTCTAGCACTTTCGGGGTTTCACAAATGTCGCGTGCAAACTATTCTAGCAAATTCTGGCCTCCATAAGTCAAATAGCGCTTCTTTCTTCTCTGCCCCGACGGGTGGCTAAACAGTAATTTCTGATAACATGGCGCAGCACCAGGTTCGGGAGAAGTTGTGCAATAAATTGTCTGGTCTAGTTTCAACTATTAACCCCTGTGTAATGACAAATTTGCAGCAAATCCGAAAATTACATTTTTACCACTAAAATGTTATATTTACGCATCTCCATGCTATAAAAATTTGTCAGTCACCTACAGGTTCAAAATACTACACCTCTTAGATGAATTCCTTGAGGGGTCTAGTTTCCAAAATGGAGTCACTTGTGGGGCGTTTCGGCTGTTTTTACATATCAGGTGCTCTTCAAATGAGACATGGCATTCACAATCTATCTCATGCAAATGGTGCTCTTTCCTTTCCTAACCCTGCCATGTGCCCGAACAGAAGTTTTTGACCACTTATGGGATATAGTCGCGTTTGGGACAAATTGCGCAACTAATTATGGGGTCTGTTTTCTCCTATTATCCATTGTGAAAATCACCAATTTTGGGTTTAAACATTTTCGTGAAAAAATAAATGAAAATTTTCTATGTGATGACCTAATGTTATGAAATTCTGTGTAGTACCCGTGGGTTAAAAATGCTCACTATACTCCTGGATACATTTCTTGAGGTGTGTAGTTCCCAAAAAGGGGTCGCGTGTGTGTTTTTTTTTTTTTCCCCACTGTTTAGGCACCTCAGGGGTGACATGACACCCACAGACCATTCCATCAAAGTCTGGTTTCTAAAACCTCGTTTCTTCTTTTCCAAGCCCTCCCGTGCTCCCAAACACTGTTTTTTCCTCCACATATGGGGTATCTGCGTACTTGGGAGAAATTGCACAACAAATGTTTGGGTCCATTTTCTCCTGTCACCCTTGTGAAATTAAAAAATTGTGGCTAAAAGTACATTTTTGTGGGCAAAATGTAATTTTGTATTTCCACAGATCTACGTTATAAACTTCTGTGAAGCACCTGGGGGTTCATGACTCATCTAGATAAATTCCTTGAGGGGTCTCGTTTCTGAAATGGTGTCACTTGTTACATAGTTACATAGTTATTAAGGTTGAAGGAAGACTATATGTCCATCTAGTTCAACCCATAGCCTAACCTAACATGCCCTAACATGTTGATCCAGAGGAAGGCAAAAAAAACCCATGTGGCAAAGAGTAAGCTCCACATTGGGGAAAAAAATTCCTTCCCGACTCCACATACGGCAATCAGACTAGTTCCCTGGATCAACGCCCTATCAAGGAATCTAGTGTATATACCCTGTAACATTATACTTTTCCAGAAAGGTATCCAATCCCCTCTTAAATTTAAGTAATGAATCACTCATTACAGCATCATACGGCAGAGAGTTCCATAGTCTCACTGCTCTTACAGTAAAGAATCCGCGTCTGTTATTATGCTTAAACCTTTTTTCCTCCAAACGCAGAGGATGCCCCCTTGTCCCTGTTTCAGGTCTATGATTAAAAAGATCATCAGAAAGGTCTTTGTACTGTCCCCTCATATATTTATACATTAAAATAAGATCACCCCTTAGTCTTCGTTTTTCCAAACTAAATAGCCCCAATTGTAATAACCTATCTTGGTATTGCAGACCCCCCAGTCCTCTAATAACCTTGGTCGCTCTTCTCTGCACCCGCTCCAGTTCAGCTATGTCTTTCTTAAACACCGGAGACCAGAACTGTGCACAGTATTCTAAGTGTGGTCGAACTAGTGACTTGTAGAGGTAAAATTATATTCTCCTCATGAGCATCTATGCCTCTTTTAATGCATCCCATTATTTTATTTGCCTTTGTAGCAGCTGCCTGACACTGGCCCCTGAATATGAGTTTGTCATCCACCCATACACCCAGGTCTTTTTCATTGACGGTTTTGCCCAGAGTTTTAGAATTAAGCACATAATTATACATCTTATTACTTCTACCCAAGTGCATGACCTTACATTTATCCCCATTAAAGCTCATTTGCCATTTATCAGCCCAAGCTTCTAGTTTACATAAATCATCCTGTAATATAAAATTGTCCTCTTCTGTATTGATTACCCTGCAGAGTTTAGTGTCATCTGCAAATATTGAAATTCTACTCTGAATGCCACCTACAAGGTCATTAATAAATGTTAAAAAGAAGAGGGCCCAATACAGACCCCTGTGGTACCCCACTGCTAACCGCTACCCAGTCCGAGTGTGCTCCATTAATAACCACCCTTTGTTTCCTATCCCTGAGCCAGCTCTCAACCCACTTGCACATATTTTCCCCTATCCCCATTATTCTCATTTTATGTATCAACCTTTTGTGTGGCACCGTATCAAAAGCTTTTGAAAAGTCCATATACACTACATCCACTGGGTTCCCTTGGTCCAATCCGGAACTTAGTCTACGTTCACATTAGCGTCGCGTCGCTGTTGCGTCGGCGACGCGCCCCTATGTTTAACATAGGGGACGCGTGCGTCTTTTTGCACGCGTTTTCCGACACGTGCGTCGTTTTAGACGCTAGCGTCGGACGCAAGAAAACGCTACAAGTTGCATTTTTCTTGCGTCCGATTTCGGCAAAAAACGACGCACGCGTCGCAAAACGCGTGCGTTTTTGCGCGCGTTTGCGCGCGTTTTTCCGTGCGTCGCCGCTGCGTCGCCGACGCAACAGCGACGCGACGCTAATGTGAACGTAGCCTTACCTCTTCATAGAAACTGATCAAATTAGTCTGACATGAACGGTCCCTAGTAAACCCGTGCTGATACTGGGTCATGAGGTTATTCCTCTTCAGATACTCCAGTATAGTGTCCCTTAGAATGCCCTCCAGGATTTTACCCACAGTAGAGGTTAAGCTTACTGGCCTATAATTTCCGAGTTCAGTTTTTGTTCCCTTTTTGAATATTGGCACCACATTTGCTATACGCCAGTCCTGTGGCACAGACCCTGTTATTATGGAGTCTTTAAAGATTAAAAATAATGGTCTATCAATGACTGTACTTAATTCCTGCAGTACTCGAGGTGTATCCCATCCGGGCCCGGAGATTTGTCAATTTTAGTGATTTTTAGATGCCGCCGCACTTCCTGCTGGGTTAAGCAGGGTGGAGGGTTTCCACTGTTTAGGCACATCAGGGGCTCTCCAAACGCAACATTGCATCCTCTCTCGATTCCAGACGTTTTTGCGTCCAAAAAGTCAAACTGTGTTCCTTCCCTTCCGAGCCCTGCCAAATAGTAGTATTCCCCCATATGTGGGGTATTGGCATACTCAGGAGAAAATGGACCCTAACTGTTGTTGTGCAATTTCTCCTGTTACCCTTGTGATTGTTAAAATAACAAATTTGGAGGTAAAGTAACATTTCTGTGAAATAAGAAAAAAAGTTAAATGTTCATTTTTTTCCTTCCACATTTCTTTAGTTCCTGTGAATCACCGAAATGGTTAATACAGTTCTTGAAAGTGGTTTTGAGTACTTTGAAGGGTGCAGGTTTTAGAATGGTGTCACTTTGGGGTATTTTCTGTAATATAGGCCCCCAAAGTCACTTGAAATGTGATATGGTCCCTAAAAAATGGTTTTGTAAATTTTGTTGGAAAAATGAGAAATTGTGGATCAAATTTTAACCATTTTAACTTCCTAACCAAAAAAAAAAGTTTAAAAAATGATGCAGATGTAAAGTAGACATGTAAAGATTTTGTGTAACATAACTTTTTGACTTATAGACAAACAGTGTATGCATAGGAATTGGGATCACCACAGCAATAATTTTAACCCCTTCGCGACATGCGCCGTACTAGTACTGCGCTGCCGGCACTGCATTAGTGCCAGCAGCAGTACTAGTACGGCGCACCGATCACCGCGGTCTCGCGCTGAGTGCCGCGGTGATCGGGTGCGGGGGTCCGCTGTATATGACAGCTGACACCCCGCAGCAATGCCCACGATCGGCGCTATCGCCGATCGCGGGCATTTAACCCCTCTGATGCCGCTGTCAGTAGTGACAGCGGCATAGAGGGGGATCGCGCAGGGACGGGGGCTCCCTGCGCTCTCCCACCGGAGCAACGCAATGAGATCGCGTTGCTCCGGTGACCCGGAAGGAGTCCCCGGATCCAAGATGGCCGCCGGACTCCTTCCGGGTCATGAAGTGACCTGGCTAGCCGGCGCCTGCTGAGAGCAGGCGCTGGAAAGCCAGCTAAACTGCATGTCAGATCGTTGATCTGACAGTGTGCTATGCACAGTGTCAGATCAACGATCTGATCTAATACAGAGATGTCCCACCCTGGGACAATGTTAGAAAGTTAAAAAAAAAAAAAAAATTGAATGTGTAAAAAAAAATAAAAAAAAATCCCCCCCCCCCCCAAAAAAAAAACATTTCCCAATAAATCCATTTATTTATGTAAAAAAAAAAAATAAAAAATACATGTACACATATTTGGTATCGCCGCGTCCGTAACGACCCGCTCTATAAAACTGTCCCACTAGTTAACCCCTTCAGTGAACACCGAAAAAAAAAAAAAAAAAGCAAAAAACAACGCTTTATTATCATACAGGCGAACAAAAAGTGGAATAACACGCGATCAAAACGACGGATATAAATAACCATGGTACCGCTGAAAACGTCATCTTGTCCCGCAAAAAAAAAGCCGCCATACAGCATCATCAGCAGAAAAATAAAAAAGTTATAGCTCTCAGAATAATGCGATGCAAAAACAATTATTTTTTTATATAAAATAGTTTTTATTGTGTAAAAGCGGCAAAACATAAAAAAAATTACATAAATGAGGTATCGCTGTAATCGTACTGACCCGAAGAATAAAACTGCTTTATCCATTTTACCACACGTGGAACGGTATAAACGCCCCCCCTAAAAGAAATTCAGGAATTGCTGGTTTTTGTTCATTCCGCCTCCCAAAAATCGGAATAAAAAGCGATCAAAAAATGTCATCTGCCCGAAAATGTTACCAATAAAAACGTCAACTCGTCCCGCAAAAAACAAGACCTCATATGACTCTGTGGGCCAAAATATGGATAAATTATAGCTCTCAAAATGTGGTGATGCAAAAACTATTTTTTGCAATAAAAAGCGTCTTTTAGTGTGTGACAGCTGCCAATCATAAAAATCCGCCAAAAAAACGCTATAAAAGTAAATCAAACCCCCCTTCATCACCCCCTTAGTTAGGGAAAAATAATAAAATGTAAAAAAATGTATTTATTTCCATTTTCCCATTAGTGCTAGGGCTAGGGTTAGGGCTAGGGTTAGGGCTAGGGTTAGGGCTAGGGTTAGGGCTAGGGTTAGGGTTAGGGCTAGGGTTGGGGTTAGGGTTTCAGTTATAATTGGGGGTTTCCACTGTTTAGGCACATCAGGGGCTCTCCAAACGCGACATGGCGTCCGATCTCAATTCCAGCCAATTCTGCTTTGAAAAAGTAAAACAGGGCTCCTTCCCTTCCGAGTTCTCCTGTGTGCCCAAACAGTGGTTCCCCCCAACATATGGGGTATCAGCATTCTCAGGACAAGTTGGACAACAACTTTTGGGGTCCAATTTGTCCTGTTACCCTTGGGAAAATAAAAACATAGGGAATAAAATATCATTTTCGTGGAAAAAAAAATATTTTTTATTTTCACAGCTCTGCGTTATAAACTGTAGTGAAACACTTGTTGGTTCAAAGCTCTCACAACACATCTAGATAAGTTCCTTTGGGGGTCTAGTTTCCAATATGGGGTCACTTGTGGGGGGTTTCTACTGTTTAGGTACATCAGGGGCTCTGCAAATGCAACATGACGCCTGCAGACCAATCCATCTAAGTCTGCATTTCAAATGGCGCTCCTTCCCTTTCGAGCTCTGCCGTGCACCCAAACAGTGGTTCCCCCCAACATATGGGGTATCAGCGTTCTCAGGACAAGTTGGACAATAACATTTGTGGTCCAATTTTTCCTGTTACCCTTGGGAAAAAAAAATTGCGGGCTAAAACATCATTTTGTGGAAAGAAATAATGATTTTTTAATTTTCACAATGCTACATTCTAAACTTTAGTGAAACAATTGGGGGTTAAAAGTGCTCACCACACATCTAGATAAGTTCCTTAGGGGGTCTTCTTTCCAAAATGGGGTCACTTGTGGGGGGGTTTCCACTGTTAAGGCACGTCAGGGGCTCTCCAAATGCGACATGGCGTCCGATCTCAATTCCAGCCAATTTTGCATTGAAAAGTCAAATGGCACTCCTTCCCTTCCGAGCTCTGCCATGCGCTCAAACAGTGGTTTATCCCCATATATGAAGTATCGGCGTACTCAGGACAAATTGCACAACAACTTTTGGGGTCCAATTTATCCTTTTACCCTTGGGAAAATAAAACATTTGGGGCAAAAAGATCATTTTTTGTGAAAATTAATAAAAAAATTTTTTTTACGGCTCTACATTATAAACTTCTGTGAAGCACTTGGAGGTTCAAAGTGCTCACCACACATCTAGATTAGTTCCTTAGGGAATCTACTTTCCAAAATGGTGTCACTTGTGGGGGTTTCCACTGTTTAGGCACATCAGGGGCTCTCCAATCGTGACATGGGCTCCGATCTCAATTCCAGCAAATCTTGCATTGAAAAGTCAAATGGCGCTCCTTCCCTTCCGAGCTCTGCCATGTGCCCAAACAGTGGTTTACCCCCACATATGGGGTATCGGCGTACTCAGGACAAATTGTACAACGAATTTTGTGGTCCAATTTCTCCTGTTACCCTTGGTAAAATGAAACAAATTGGACCTGAAGTAAAAATTTTGTGAAAAAAAAGTTAAATGTTCAATTTTTTTAAACATTCAAAAAATTCCTGTGAAGCACCTGAAGGGTTAATAAACTTTTTGAATGTGGTTTTGAGTACCTTGAGGGGTGCAGTTTTTAGAATGGTGTCACTTTTGGGCATTTTCTGTCATATAGACCCCTCAAAGTCACTTCAAGTGTGAGGTGGTCCGTAAAAAAATGGTTTTGCAAATTTTGTTGCAAAAATGAGAAATCGCTGGTCAACTTTTAACCCTTATAACGTCCTAACAAAAAAAAGTTATGTTTCCAAAATTGTGCTGATGTAAAGCAGACATGTGGGAAATGTTGTTTATTAACTATATTATGTGATATAACTCTCTAATTTAAGGGCATAAAAACTAAGAGTTTGAAAATTGCTAAATTTTCATAATTTCCGACAGATTTTTGTTTTTTTCACAAATAAATGCAAGTCATATCGAAGAAGTTTTACCACTATCATGAAGTACAATATGTCACGAGAAAACAGTGTCAGAATCACCAGGATCCGTTGAAGCGTTTCAGAGTTATGACCTCATAAAGTGACAGTGGTCAGAATTGTAAAAATTGGCCCTGTCACTTAGGTGAAAACAGGCTTTGGGGTGAAGGGGTTAAAATATCAAAAATCTTTATTTGTGAACTATATACAGAAAATAATTAAAAACACTTAAAAATCCATAACTTAAATTAGGGTGATGGGTCCACAACAATATTAGGTTAAATACCAACAAGATATGCACATAACACAGCTACTTATAATACTCGAGCATAATATAGTATATACAAATCACATATGTCCATTAATGATCCGTAACATACATGTAGACGCACAAAATGTGCTGTTACTGGATGAGTACTACCAGGTTGGTAAGTGCATGGAAAACACTAAACCCTGTGATTGTACCAACAAGCTACCCCCAGAATGGGAGCAGCACAATAAACATGCATATGATAATCCTCCCACTCACTATCCCCCTAGATCCCAGGGAGACTCTTACCCAACCTAGTATAATCAGCGTACTCAGTGGTCATAAAGTGACAGGCCCATAAGATCCTGATAGCTGTGTGAGTGCAGAGACCCACGCGTATCGACGCTCAAGGCGTCTTTCTCAAGGTCAGTATGAGAGGTCTGTGCGTTCACAGGTTTATATAGCACTCTATAACATTATAACACCTACCAGGTGTACACAGTCATGGCGGTGCCGGCACATCATCCCGGCGTGGTGGGAGGTCAGCTGCGCAGGCGCTGTGAGATTTCCCATAATGCTAGTCACGGCAGTTCGTGCATGCGCAGAACGCCAGTATAGTTCACCCTGTTGTCAGGAGGCCCCAGATCTCCGCCCGTAGTAAAGACGTTATACATTGGATCATTCCGGTCTCCATGCGTACTGAGAGCAGGGAGGATGTTAATTCCAAACCAACACACACATACATATGCAGGTATTATTCAGAACTCCCCTGGCCAGGGCACAGTCACACCACCATCCGCGTCCATACTCGACAGGTTAAGTTGTCACAAAGGTACCATATAACCCCTCTTCAGAGCAACCTATTGTGCAGCCATAGGACTGTGGCTTAAACTCCCCCATAGAAGTGCATGGTCACAAGGCGGTAATGTGCTCACGGTACCACACATACCGATGAACGGACACGTCTAGTGCCCCATCCCCTCCCCCCTTTACATCTATTAGCCATATATACAGGAAACATAATCCTGCGGGCAGTGTAATCCTCACAGAGGTGTCACACAAGATCTGACCGGTGAAATGCTAAAGCTACCAAGAAGACCCTGGACAAACCCTCAGGCCATACCATACCACCCCCCCACCCAATATACGAGGGTACAGAGCGAATCCGCTCCTCAAAATCCAGAAAGGGGACAAAGTATGTTGGTGGGTGCAGCTAAGCAAGTGTATTCCAAAAATTGATATACCAGAAAGTCCCCAAACCTTCCCACAGGAGCCTGCGCAAATAGAAATTATGCAAACCAAACATAGGGTTAAGGCGAACTACATCGTGTATTACAGAGGTTATACATGCAGCATATCTCTAAATAATCCCGAAAGATATAGCCACAAGATAGGCAAAGCCTATTGCTATACTACTAGATGTAGCGCAAAAAAAAAAAAAAAAAAGGGGGGGGGGGAGGGTGGGAAGGGGGAAAAGAGGAGGAGGGGGGACTGGGGAGGGATCTCCAGTAGAAAGTAGCAAGAACAACCAGCCCTCAATCAAATCCATGGGAGAGTCGGGGACAGATAAGGACCCGAGTCCGCTCGTCCATGATTATCAAAGAAGTCCAATTAATTCACAACATATGTTGTAGGAAAGTTGTTGTTTTGATCAAGCGCGATCAATCGTGCAGTTAGTATTGCACACAATAGTAAATAGGAAGAGTCGGCCACTACGGAAAGTGCGTTTATAGTCCTTCATTCCAGGGAACAGGGCCTATATCCATCCCAAGTTCTTCCAAGATAGTATATTGGTTTCTTCTCAAAGGAGTCCATATAAACAAGGTTCCAACAAGCCCTTTTGTTCCGACGGGGAGTTCAAGTTGTCCGTAGGACCACCTATAGCACCTAGGGAAAAAAAGGGAATGAAAAGTAAGAAATAAAGAATAATGAGCTCAACTCATCCCGCACCAATATAACGGTATAGATCAGGGTACATGGTAGACCACAAAAGGACCACACCTCAAAGAGCCTATATCCTTTTGTAGAAGCCCGTGTACAATAGCTCCTCGTTTAATCCTCCCGGTGCCAGGCTTTTGAGCTCAAAGATAAGACTGGATTCCCTCCTGAGCCGTTCATCCGTTACCCTGCCACCCATAATGTTGGAGGTCACCCCCTCTAGGCCCATCACTCGAAGAGTCCTGTTGTTACCGTTATGATGTTCCAGGAAGTGGGCTGCCACAGAGGTAATCTGTTTCTCCCTTTCCCTATCAACCTTGGCCATAGTGATGTTCGAAATATGCTGTTGCACCCTGCTGCGCAACTCCTGGGTGGTCTGGCCAACATAAATTTTTTGGCAACCACAAATAAGGGAATATACCAAATTCTTTGTACGGCAATTAAAATACGTTTTGGATTTCACCTGAAAGGGCAAGGAAGGGATAGAGATCCCCACCTCAGCGAACATAGAGGGGCAAATAGAACAACTCCCACAAGGGAAGGAGCAAATAACAGTTTTACCTGAGCGTGTTTTAGTAGTTGGCCGCCTGTAGTGGCTCCTTGATAGGCAATCCTTTAGGTTCGTCGCTCTCCTTGCCACCAACCTCGGTCTACTCTGGATGAACGTCCTCAATCTTGTGTCACTAAGCAAAATCCCCCAATTCGACTCCATTAAGTGGTGTATATCTTTCCACTGGTTATTGAACTTCGTTACAAGGCTGAGTTGGTTCCTGTTGCCTCTCTGTTGTGTCCTAAGCACTTCCTCCCTCGATTTTTGCCGTGAGAACTCGAATGCCCCTGAGATGACTCTACGTGGATACCCCCGTTCCCGGAAGCGTTTTGTAAGTAACTTACCGTATATACTCGAGTATAAGCCGACCCGAGTATAAGCCGACCCCCCCTAATTTTGCCACAAAAAACTGGGAAAACTTATTGACTCGAGTATAAGCCTAGGGTAGGAAATGCAGCATTTACCGGTGAATTTCAAAAATAAAAATAGATAATTATTTCCCCATAGCTGTGCCATATAGTGCTCTGCACCGTTCATTATTTCCCCATAGCTGTGCCATATAGTGCTCTGCACCGTTCATTATTTCCCCATAGCTGTGCCATATAGTGCTCTGCACTGTTCATTATTGCCCCATAGCTGTGCCATATAGTGCTCTGCACCGTTCATTATTGCCCCATAGCTGTGCCATATAGTGCTCTGCACCGTTCATATTTCCCCATAGCTGTACATATAGTGCGCTGCACCGTTCATTATTGCCCCATAGCTGTGCCATATAGTGCTCTGCACCGTTCATTATTTCCCCATAGCTGTGCCATATAGTGCTCTGCACCGTTCATTATTTCCCCATAGCTGTGCCATATAGTGCTCTGCACTGTTCATTATTGCCCCATAGCTGTGCCATATAGTGCTCTGCACCGTTCATTATTGCCCCATAGCTGTGCCATATAGTGCTCTGCACCGTTCATATTTCCCCATAGCTGTACATATAGTGCTCTGCACCGTTCATATTTCCCCATAGCTGTGCACCATATGATGCTCTGCACCGTTCATTATTGCCCCATAGCTGTGCCATATAGTGCTCTGCACCGTTCATATTTCCCCATAGCTGCCATATAGTGCTCTGCATCGTTCATATTTCCCCATAGCTGTGCCATATAGTGCTCTGCACCGTTCATTTTTGTCTCATAGCTGTGCCCCATATAGTGCTCTGCACCGTTCATTATTGTCACATTGCTGTGCCCCATATAGTGCTCTGCACAGTTCATTTTTGCCCCATATATGCTCCACATAAATCTGTGCCATTGCTGCTGCTGCAATAAAAAAAAAAAAAAACACATACTCCCCTCTCTTGCTTGCAGCTCTTCAGCGTCCGGTCCCGGCGTCTCTCCGCACTGACTGATCAGGCAGAGGGCGCCGCGCACACTATATGCGTCATCGCGCCCTCTGACCTGAACAGTCAGAGCGGAGCGGCGCCGGGAAGATGCAGCGGCGGCTGGAACGGGGACAGGTAAATATGACATACTTACCTGGTCCCGGCATCCGGCTCCTTCTCCCGGACAGCTGGTCTTCTGTGCCGCAGCCTCTTCCTCTATCAGCGGTCACCGTTACCGCTGATTAGAGAAATGAATAGGCGGCTCCACCCCTATGGGAGGTGGAGCCGCATATTCAGTTCTCTAATCAGCGGTCCCACGTGACCGCTGAACAGGGGAAGAACTGCAGCACCGAAGACCGTGGGACAGGCGGGGAGCGCCAAGATCGCTGGAAGCAGGTAAGTATGCCTCAGCGCCCTCACCCGCCGACCCTGCCACCCACCTTGACTCGAGTATCAGCCGAGAGGGTGTTGTGAATTCTGTTATCGAACTCCCTCCTGTGGTCATGAATGGTACTTCGGCGAGTTCTGTCCATGGACTCCCTCTGGTGGCTGTGAGTGGAGCTGCTGCTTCTGAGGTTCCTTCCACAGGTGAC
Source organism: Ranitomeya imitator (assembly GCF_032444005.1). Taxonomy (NCBI): domain Eukaryota; kingdom Metazoa; phylum Chordata; class Amphibia; order Anura; family Dendrobatidae; genus Ranitomeya; species Ranitomeya imitator. The sequence goes on along the minus strand of NC_091285.1, from coordinate 313,390,991 downwards.
GTAGTTTAGTCTTTGGCTGGCTGCTCTATTTAACTCCACTCAGATCGTTACTCCATGCCAGCTGTCAATGTTCTTGTACTGGTTCAGTTTGCTCTTGGATCTTTCTGGTGACCTGTCTACTCTAGCAGAAGCTAAGTCCCTGCTAGTTATTTATTTGTTCATTGTTTTCTTGTCCAGCTGGCTATCATGATCTTGCCCTGCTAGCTGGAAGCTCTGGGATGCAGAGTGGCACCTCCGCACCGTGAGTCGGTGCGGAGGCCTTTTTGCACACTCTGCGTGGTCTTTTTGTAGGGTTTTGTGCTGACCGCAAAGATACCTTTCCTATCCTCAGTCTGTTTAGTAAGTCTGGCCTCCCTTTGCTAAAACCTGTTTCATTTCGGTGTTTGTGACTTTCATCTTATCTCACAGTCAATATATGTGGGGGGCTGCCTTTTCCTTTGGGGAATTTCTCTGAGGCAAGGTAGGCTTTATTTTCTATCTTTAGGGCTAGTTAGCTCTTAGGCTGTGAAGAGGCGTCTAGGTCGTGTTAGGTACGCTCCACGGCTATTTCTAGTTGTGTGATAGGATTAGGGATTGCGGTCGGCAGAGCTCCCACTTTCCAGAGCTTGTCCTGTGAGTTTAACCATCAGGTTGTTCCGGGTGCTCCTAACCACCAGGTCCATAACAGTACAGCTGGCCCAAAGTATTAATGCATCTCAATAGAGGGATAAGAGAAGTTCTGAGACCATTTTTTTTCTCTGCAGTGTTTTTTGTCTTTCTTTTCCCCTAAGCCTCTGGGTGGTTCCGGACACAGGTGTAGATATGGACATTCAAGGTCTGTCCTCTTGTGTGGATCATCTCACTGCAAGGGTACAAAACATTCAAGATTTTGTGGTTCAGAATCCGATGTTAGAGCCTAGAATTCCAATTCCTGATTTGTTTTCTGGGGATAGATCTAAGTTCCTGAATTTCAAAAATAATTGTAAACTGTTTCTAGCTTTGAAACCCCGCTCCTCTGGTGACCCCGTTCAACAAGTAAAAATCATTATTTCTTTGTTGCGTGGTGACCCTCAAGACTGGGCATTTTCCCTTGCGCCAGGAGATCCTGCATTGCGTGATGTAGATGCGTTTTTTCTGGCGCTTGGATTGCTTTATGATGAACCAAATTCAGTGGATCAGGCAGAGAAAATCTTGCTGGCTTTGTGTCAGGGTCAGGATGAAGCGGAGGTGTACTGTCAGTAGTTTAGAAAGTGGTCTGTGCTTACTCAGTGGAATGAGTGTGCCCTGGCGGCAATTTTCAGAAAGGGTCTTTCTGAAGCCCTTAAGGATGTCATGGTGGGATTTCCCACGCCTGCTGGTCTGAACGAGTCTGTCCTTGGCCATTCAGATCGATCGGCGCTTGCGTGAGCGCAAAGCTGTGCATCATTTGGCGGTATTCTCTGAGCATAGGCCTGAGCCTATGCAGTGTGATAGGACTTTGACTAGAGCTGAACGGCAAGAACACAGACGTCGGAATGGGCTGTGTTTTTACTGTCGTGATTCCACTCATGCTATCTCCGATTGTCCTAAGCGCACTAAGCGGTTCGCTAGGTCTGCCACCATTAGTACAGTACAGTCTAAATTTCTTTTGTCCGTTACTCTGATTTGCTCTCTGTCGTCCTATTCTGTTATGGCATTTGTGGATTCAGGCGCTGCCCTGAATTTGATGGACTTGGAGTTTGCCAGGCGCTGTGGTTTTTTCTTGGAGCCCTTGCAGTATCCTATTCCATTGAGAGGAATTGATGCTACACCTTTGGCCAAGAATAAGCCTCAGTACTGGACTCAATTGACCATGTGCATGGCTCCTGCACATCAGGAGGATATTCGCTTTTTGGTGTTGCATAATCTGCATGATGTGGTCGTATTGGGGCTGCCATGGCTACAGGTCCATAATCCAGTATTGGATTGGAAATCTATGTGTCCAGCTGGGGTTGTCAGGGGGTACATGGTGATGTTCCATTGCTGTCAATTTCGCCTTCCACTCCTTCTGAAGTCCCTGAGTTTTTGTCAGATTACCGGGATGTATTTGAAGAGCCCAAATCCGGTGCCTTACCTCCTCATAGGGATTGCGAATGTGCTATTAATTTGATTCCTGGTAGTAAGTTTCCTAAGGGCCGACTGTTTAATTTATCTGTGCCAGAGCACGCCGCTATGCGGAGTTATATAAAGGAATCCTTGGAGAAAGGTCATATTCGCCCGTCGTCATCACCGTTGGGAGCAGGGTTCTTTTTTGTGGCCAAGAAGGATGGCTCTTTGAGACCTTGTATTTATTACCGCCTTCTTAATAAGATCACAGTCAAATTTCAGTACCCTTTGCCGCTGCTGTCTGATTTGTTTGCTCGGATTAAGGGGGCTAGTTGGTTCACCAAGATAGACCTTCGAGGGGCGTATAATCTTGTGCGAATTAAATAGGGTGATGAATGGAAATCAGCATTTAATACGCCCGAGGGTCATTTTGAGTACCTGGTTATGCCATTCGGGCTTTCTAATGCTCCATCTGTGTTTCAGTCCTTTATGCATGACATCTTCCGAGAGTACCTGGATAGATTCATGATTGTATATTTGGATGATATTTTAGTCTTTTCGGATGATTGGGAGTCTCATGTGAAGCAGGTCAGAATGGTGTTCCAGGTCCTTCGTGCGAATTCCTTGTTTGTGAAGGGGTCGAAATGTCTCTTTGGGGTTCAGAAGGTTTCATTTTTGGGTTTCATTTTTTCCCCTTCTACTATCGAGATGGACCCTGTTAAAGTCCAGGCCATTTATGATTGGACTCAGCCGACATCTGTGAAGAGCTTGCAGAAGTTCCTGGGCTTTGCTAATTTTTACCGTCGCTTCATCAGTAATTTTTCTAGTGTTGCTAAACCGTTGACTGACTTGACCAAGAAAGGTGCTGATGTGGTCAATTGGTCCTCTGCGGCTGTAGAGGCTTTTCAGGAGTTGAAGCGTCGTTTTTCTTCTGCCCCTGTGTTGTGCCAGCCAGATGTTTCGCTTCCGTTTCAGGTCGAGGTTGATGCTTCTGAGATTGGAGCAGGGGCTGTTTTGTCGCAAAGAAGTTCTGATGGCTTGGTGATGAAACCATGTGCCTTCTTTTCTAGAAAATTCTCGCCAGCTGAGCGCAATTATGATGTTGGCAATCGAGAGTTGTTCGCCATGAAGTGGGCATTCGAGGAGTGGCGACATTGGCTTGAAGGAGCCAAGCATCGCGTGGTAGTCTTGACGGATCACAAGAATTTGACTTATCTCGAGTCTGCCAAACTGTTGAATCCTAGACAGGCTCGATGGTCGCTGTTTTTCTCCCGTTTTGATTTTGTGGTTTCGTACCTTCCGGGCTCTAAGAATGTGAAGGCTGATGCCCTGTCAAGGAGTTTTGTGCCTGACTCTCCGGGTGTTTCTGAGCCGGCGGGTATCCTCAATGAGGGGGTAATATTGTCTGCCATCTCCCCTGATTTGCGGCGCGTGCTGCAGAAGGTTCAGGCTGATAGACCTGACCGTTGTCCAGCGGAGAAACTGTTTGTCCCTGATAGATGGACTAGTAGAATTATCTCTGAGGTTCATTGTTCGGTGTTGGCGGGTCATCCTGGAATCTTTGGTACCAGAGATTTGGTGGCTAGATCCTTTTGGTGGCCTTCTTTGTCACGGGATGTGCGTTCTTTTGTGCAGTCCTGTGGGACTTGTGCTCGGGCTAAGCCCTGCTGTTCTCGTGCCAGTGGGTTGCTTTTGCCCTTGCCGGTCCCGAAGAGGCCCTGGACGCATATTTCCATGGATTTTATTTCAGATCTCCCTGTCTCTCAAAGGATGTCGGTCATTTGGGTGGTTTGTGATCGCTTCTCTAAGATGGTCCATTTGGTACCCTTGTCTAAATTGCCTTCCTCCTCTGATTTGGTGCCATTGTTTTTCCAGCATGTGGTTCGTTTGCATGGCATTCCGGAGAACATCGTCTCGGACAGAGGTTCCCAGTTTGTTTCGAGGTTTTGGTGGTCCCTTTGTGCTGAGATGGGCATTGATTTGTCTTTTTCTTCGGCTTTCCATCCTCAGACAAATGGCCAAACCGAACGAACTAATCAGACTTTGGAAACATATCTGAGATGCTTTGTTTCTGCTGATCAGGATGATTGGGTGTCCTTCTTGCCTTTGGCTGAGTTCGCCCTTAATAATCGGGCCAGCTCGGCTACTTTGGTTTCTCCTTTTTTCTGTAATTCTGGTTTCCATCCTCGTTTCTCTTCAGGGCAGGTTGAGCCTTCGGACTGTCCTGGTGTGGATATTGTGGTGGACAGGTTGCAGCAGATTTGGACTCATGTGGTGGGCAATTTGACATTGTCCCAGGAGAAGGCTCAACGTTTCGCTAACCGCTGGCACTGTGTTGGTCCCCGACTTTGTGTTGGGTATTTGGTTTGGTTGTCATCTCGTTATGTTCCTATGAAGGTTTCCTTTCCTAAGTTTAAGCCTCGTTTCATTGGTCCGTATAAGATTTCTGAAGTTCTCAATCCTGTGTCATTTCGTTTGGCCCTTCCAGCTTCTTTTGCCATCCATAATGTGTTCCATAGGTCGTTATTGCGGAGATACGTGGCGCCTATGGTTCCCTCCATTGATCCGCCTGCCCCGGTGTTGGTCGAGGGGGAGTTGGAGTATGTGGTGGAGAAGATTTTGGATTCTCGTATTTCGAGACGGAAACTCCAGTACCTGGTCAAGTGGAAGGGTTATGGTCAGGAAGATAATTCCTGGGTTTTTGCCTCTGATGTTCATGCTGCCGATCTAGTTCGTGCCTTTCATTTGGCTCGTCCTGATCGGCCTGGGGGCTCTGGAGAGGGTTCGGTGACCCCTCCTCAAGGGGGGTTACTGTTGTGAATTCTGTTATCGAACTCCCTCCTGTGGTCATGAATGGTACTTCGGCGAGTTCTGTCCATGGACTCCCTCTGGTGGCTGTGAGTGGAGCTGCTGCTTCTGAGGTTCCTTCCACAGTTTAGTCTTTGGCTGGCTGCTCTATTTAACTCCACTCAGATCGTTACTCCATGCCAGCTGTCAATGTTCTTGTACTGGTTCAGTTTGCTCTTGGATCTTTCTGGTGACCTGTCTACTCTAGCAGAAGCTAAGTCCCTGCTAGTTATTTATTTGTTCATTGTTTTCTTGTCCAGCTGGCTATCATGATCTTGCCCTGCTAGCTGGAAGCTCTGGGATGCAGAGTGGCACCTCCGCACCGTGAGTCGGTACGGAGGCCTTTTTGCACACTCTGCGTGGTCTTTTTGTAGGGTTTTGTGCTGACCGCAAAGATACCTTTCCTATCCTCAGTCTGTTTAGTAAGTCTGGCCTCCCTTTGCTAAAACCTGTTTCATTTCTGTGTTTGTGACTTTCATCTTATCTCACAGTCAATATATGTGGGGGGCTGCCTTTTCCTTTGGGGAATTTCTCTGAGGCAAGGTAGGCTTTATTTTCTATCTTTAGGGCTAGTTAGCTCTTAGGCTGTGAAGAGGCGTCTAGGTCGTGTTAGGTACGCTCCACGGCTATTTCTAGTTGTGTGATAGGATTAGGGATTGCGGTCGGCAGAGCTCCCACTTTCCAGAGCTTGTCCTGTGTGAGTTTAACCATCAGGTCGTTCCGGGTGCTCCTAACCACCAGGTCCATAACAGAGGGGCACTTTCAGCCCAAAAATTTGGGCTGAAAATCTCGGCTTATACTCGAGTATATACGGTAGATTCCTCTTGGAAACTTGCCATGGTGCTACAGTTCCTTCTAACACGTAGGAACTGTCCTTTTGGGATACTGTTAAGTAGGTGAGTAGGGTGAAAACTGGAATAATGTAAGATGTTATTGGTGGCTGTTTTCTTACGGAAGAGAGTAGTATTGATCCGGTTGTCCTTAATCATGATCCTCAAGTCCAGGAAATCCACCACACTTCTGGAGTAACACGACGTCAACCGAATACCACAATGGTTGGTGTTCAACTCGTTAACGGAATCCTCCAGGGCTTCTGCCGTACCTGTCCATAAAACAAAAATATCATCGATGAATCGGTTCCATTTCAGAGTATTCTCTTGAAAGTACCGATTCTTGGACACCTGAGTCTCCTCCCACCACCCCATAAAGAGATTTGCATATGGGGGCGCACACCTCGCCCCCATAGCTGTACCAGACACCTGTTTGTAAAAGACCCTATCAAAAATAAAATAGTTCTTTTCCAAAATAATTCTGAAAAGGTCCAAAACAAACGAGTCATGGCCCCTGTTCCCTGTAGAGAATTTGTCCAGAAAGTATCCCACAGCAGAAATACCTAAATCATGGCTGATGTAACTTTTTGACTTAAGGGGATAAGAATTAAAAGTTTGAAAATTCTGAAATTTTCGCCAAATTTCCAATATTTTCACAAAAAAAAACAAGTCCTATTGAACAAATGTTACCAATATAATAAACTACAATATGTCACGAAAAAACAGTCTCAGAATCAGTTGGTGCTGTGGAAGAGTTCCCGAGTTACTACCCCATAAATTGACACTAATCAGATTTTAAAATTTTGGCCTGGTCACTAAGGTCAAAATTGGCTCGGTCACTAACTGGTTAGATCATGCTTGTGTTTGTTTTTTTTGTTTTTTTTTTTTTTGGGGGGGGGAGAGTTTGCACAAGAGGCAATAAAAACACAACATGTGAACATAGACTTACTCTTACCTTTGATCTTATTGTGCATTTCTGCTCTGTTACCATGTTCTGTTCTCTTTTTATTAGGAATACATGTTGACTGTAGCTTGCGGTACGGCTGGACTCCTTTGATGTATGCAGCTGCTGCTGGGAATTTGGCAATAGTACGTCTTCTCCTGGACAAGGGTGCCAATGCAAACTTTGAAAGAGGTATGTGCAAAGACGTATAAACTTTCTGCTTTTTACTTTAGCCTCTTCACCACATTTGACATGGCTATACGTCATGATCGGATAGGGGTTCTTGACCGATGACCTATAGGTATGTCATGGCAATCATGCGAGGCACAGGAGCCGTGCCCGCACGATCACCGCCGGGAGCTTGGTTAACAATAGCTGAGACCCAGCATTCACAGCCAGAATGGGTGCCTGCAACATTTAGGAGGCTAGGAGTGAGAGGGGCTCCCTGTCCGCTCCGATAGGCACCCCCCGCGCGGGCCCAATTGTCGTCATGGCAACCTGAGGTTGTCATGACATCATCTGGGTCACTAAGCTATGAAAAGCCTGTCAGACCAAGCTCATAGCATTGTCTAAGAGGCTTCTGTCAGTGAAGTACAGACAGGTGTAACGCATTGCGAGTGCTTAAAGTCCTGGGACTAAGCAAAAAAGCCCAAACACTATATTATACCCATAAACACATACTTTTATGTAAAAAAAAATATATAAAAATAAAGACACATTTGGTATCTCTGTGTCCAGAATGACCTTGATCTATAGAAGTCACACTAGTTAATCTGTTCAGTAAACACCATGAAAATAAAAAGCAAAACACTATGCTTTTTTCATCATACTACCAAACAAAATGCGATCAAAAAGACAAATGTAAATAAAAATGTTATCTCTGAAAACGCCATCTTGTCCCCCCAAAAATAAGCCGCCATACAGCTCCATCAAAGGAAAATTAAATTACAGCTCTCAGAACATAGCGATGCAAAAATATATATTTTTCTATAAAATAGTTATCGTGTAAAAGCGACAAAACAAAAATGACATAAATGTGGTATCGCTGTAATCGTACTGAGCCAAAGAATAAATCTGCCTTACCACTTTTACCACGCTGTGAACGGCATAAAAAAGACAAACCACAATTCCTGAGTTGCTGGATTATGTTCTTTTTGCTTCCCAAAAATCAGAATAGAAAGCGATCAAAAAAAGTTGTGCCCGAAAATGGTACCAATAAAAGCTTCAACTTGTCACGCAGAAAACAAGACCTCACATGACTGTCGGCAGAAATATAGAAAAATAATATCTATCTTAATATGTCACTGCAATAATCTCTTTTCTGGGGAAAAAAAAGCACCTTTTTTAGTATGTGACAACAGTCAAACAGAGAGAAACTACCGTATATACACATCTGCACTCCCATAGGCTTGGAGCTCATATTCATTACCTTAATAAGCGGTACCACATGACCGCTCAGTACAGGAGAGCTGCCATGCCAGGACACCGGAGATGCAGTGATGGCGCGAGGAGGGTGAGCAAGATGGGGGGCCACACATACCAGGACGGGGGGAGCCTCACATAGCAGGACAGAACGGGGAGCTACACAGGAGGGGGGGAGCCACACATAGCAGGATAAAATGGGAGGAGCCACATACCAGGACAGCGACGGGGGGAGCCATGCATACATGGACAGCGATCGGGGGGGGGGGCACGCATAGCAGGACAGGGATGAGGGGACAATGCATACCCGGCTTATACTCGAGTCATTAACCCCTTCATGACCCAGCCTATTTTGACCTTAAAGACCTTGCCGTTTTTTGCAATTCTGACCAGTGTCCCTTTATGAGGTAATAACTCAGGAACGCTTCAATGGATCCTAGCGGTTCTGAGATTGTTTTTTTTGTGACATATTGGGCTTCGTGTTAATGGTAAATTTAAGTCAATAAATTCTGTGTTTATTTGTGATAAAAACGGAAATTTGGCGAAAATTTTGAAAATTTCGCAATTTTCACATTTTGAATTTTTATTCTGTTAAACCAGAGAGTTATGTGACACAAAATAGTTAATAAATAACATTTCCCACACGTCTACTTTACATCAGCACAATTTTGGAAACAAAATTTTTTTTTGCTAGGAAGTTATAAGGGTTAAAATTTAACCAGCAATTTCTCATTTTTACAACGAAATTTACAAAACCATTTTTTTTAGGGACCACCTCACATTTGAAGTCAGTTTGAGGGGTCTATATGGCTGAAAATACCCAAAAGTGACACCATTCTAAAAACTGCACCCCTCAAGGTGCACAAAACCACATTCCAGAAGTTTATTAACCCTTCAGGTGCTTCACAGCAGCAGAAGCAACATGGAAGGAAAAAATGAACATTTAACTTTTTAGTCACAAAAATGATTTTTCAGCAACAATTTTTTTATTTTCCCAATGGTAAAAGGAGAAACTGAACAACGAAAGTTGTTGTCAAATTTGTCCTGAGTACGCTGATACCTCATATGTGGGGGTAAACCACTGTTTGGGTGCACGGCAGGGCTTGGAAGGGAAGGAGCGCCATTTGACTTTTTGAATGAAAAATTGGCTGCACTCTTTAGCGGACACCATGTCGCGTTTGGAGAGCCCCTGTGTGCCTAAACATTGGAGCTCCCCCACAAGTGACCCCATTTTGGCACTAGACCCCCCCAAGGAACTTATCTAGATGCATACTGAGCACTTTAAACCCCCAGGTGCTTCACAGAAGTTTATAATGCAGAGCCATGAAAATCAAAAATAATTTTTCTTTTCTCAAAAATGATTTTTTAGCCTGGAATTTCCTATTTTGCCAATGGTAATAGGAGAAATTGGACCACAAATGTTGTTGTCCAGTTTGTCCTGAGTACGCAGATACCCCATATGTGGGGGTAAACCACTGTTTGGGCGCACGGCAGGGCTCAGAAGGGAAGGCACGCCATTTGGCTTTTTAAATGGAAAATTAGCTCCAATCATTAGCGGACACCATGTCGCGTTTGGAGAGCCCCTGTGTGCCTAAACATTGGAGATCCCCCACAAATGACCCCATTTTGGAAACTAGACCCCCAAAGGAACTAATCTAGATGTGAGGTGAGCACTTTGAACCCCCAAGTGCTTCACAGAACTTTATAACGCAGAGCCGTGAAAATAATAAATATGTTTTCTTTCCTCAAAAATAATTATTTAGCCCAGAATTTTTTATTTTCCCAAGGGTTACAGGAGAAATTGGACCCCAAAAGTTGTTGTCCAGTTTCTCCTGAGTACGCTGATACCCCATGTGTGGGGGTAAACCACTGTTTGGGCACACGTCGGGGCTCAGAAGGGAAGTAGTGACTTTTGAAATGCAGACTTTGATGGAATGGTGTGCGGGCGTTACGTTGCGTTTGCAGAGCCCCTGGTGTGCCTAAACAGTAGAAACCCCCCACAAGTGACCCCATTTTGGAAACTAGACCCCCAAAGGAACTTATCTAGATATGTGGTGAGAACTTTGAACCCCCAAGTGCTTCACAGACGTTTACAACGCAGAGCCGTGAAAATAAAAAATCATTTTTCTTTCCTCAAAAATGATGTTTTAGCAAGCAATTTTTTATTTTCTCAAGGGTAACAGGAGAAATTGGACCCCAATAATTGTTGCGCAGTTTGTCCTGAGTATGCTGGTACCCCATATGTGGGGGTAAACCACTGTTTGGGCGTACGTCGGGGCTCGGAAGTGAGGGAGCACCATTTGACCTTTTGAATACAAGATTGGCTGGAATCAATGGTGGCGCCATGTTGCGTTTGGAGACCCCCTGATGTGCCTAAACAGTGGAAACCCCTCAATTCTACCTCCAACACTAACCCCAACACACCCCTAACCCTAATCCCAACTGTAGCCGTAACCCTAACCCCAACACACCCCTAACCACAACCCTAACCCCAACACACCCCTAACCCTAACCACAACCCTAATTCCAACCCTAACCCTAAGGCTATGTGCCAACGTTGCGGATTCGTATGAGATTTTTCAGCACCATTTTTGAAAAATCCGCGGGTAAAAGGCACTGCGTTTTACCTGCGGATTTACCGCGGATTGCCAGTGTTTTTTGTGCGGATTTCACCTGCGGATTCCTATTGAGGAACAGGTGTAAAACGCTGCGGAATCCGCACAAAGAATTGACATGCTGCGGAAAATACAACACAGCGTTTCCGCGTGGTATTTTCCGCACCATGGGCACAGCGGATTTGGTTTTCCATATGTTTACATGGTACTGTAAACCTGATGGAACACTGCTGCGAATCCGCAGCGGCCAATCCGCTGCGGATCCGCAGCCAAATCCGCACCGTGTGCACATAGCCTAATTCTAAAGGTATGTGCACACGCTGCGGAAAACGCTGCAGATCCGCAGCAGTTTCCCATGAGTTTACAGTTCAACGTAAACCTATGGGAAACAAAAATCGCTGTACACATGCTGCAGAAAAACTGCACGGAAACGCAGGGGTTTACATTCCGCAGCATGTCACTTCTTTCTGCGGATTCCGCAGCGGTTTTACAACTGCTCCAATAGAAAATCGCAGTTGTAAAACCGCAGTGAAATGCGCAGAAAAGCCGCGGTAAATCCGCGATAAATCCACGATAAATCCACAGCGGTTTAGCACTGAGGATTTATCAAATCCGCTGCGGAAAAATCCACAGAGGACCAGAATACGTGTGCACATTCCTAACCCTACCCCTAACCCTACACCTAGTTCTTACCCCAACATTAGTGGAACAAAAAAAAAAAAAGTTCTTTATTTTTTTTTTATTGTCCTTACCTATGGGGGTGACAAGGGGGGGGGGGGGTCATTTACTATTTTTTTATTTTGATCACTGCGCCCGCCATTTTGGAAGATGGCGGCGCCCAGGAAAGAAGACGGACGGACCCCGGCAGGATCGGTAAGTATAAGGGGGGGCGTCGGAGCACGGGGGGGGGGGGGGTGGATCGGAACACGGGGGGGTGGATTGGAGCACGGGGGGGGGGGGGGGTGGTGGATCGGAACACGGGGTGAGGGATTGGAGCACGGGGTGGGGGATCGCTGTGCAGGTGGGTGGATCGGAGCACGGGGGGGATCGCTGTGCGGGGGGGGGGTTGATTGGAGCACGGGGGGTGTGATTGGAGCACGGGGGGAGCGGACAGGAGGACGGGGGAGCGGAGCACAGGACGGAGGGGAGCGGACCACAGATCGGGGGGCTGGGGGTTGGGGCGATCGGTGGGGTGGGGGCACATTAGTGTTTCCAGCCATGGCCGATGATATTGCAGCATCGGCCATGGCTGGATTGTAATATTTCACCAGTTTTTTAGGTGAAATATTACAAATCGCTTTGATTGGCTGTTGAAAGTGAAACTGCCAATCAGAGCGATCGTAGCCACGGGGGGGTGAAGCCACCCCCCCTGGGCTAAACTACCACTCCCCCTGTCCCTGCAGATCTGGTGAAATGGGAGTTAACCCTTTCACCCGATCTGCAGGGACGCGATCATCCTGTGACACAGCATATGCGTCACAGGTCGGATTGGCACCGACTTTCATGACGCATATGCTGTGTCACTGGTCGGGAAGGGGTTAAGCTTACCCAGTTTTCCGTGGCAAAATTCAAAATTCGGTGCCTCTGCTTATACTCGAGTATATACGTACGATATATAAATCTGGTATTGCTGTAATTGCAATGACCCCAAGAATAAAGTAGTCAAATCACTTATACACAGGGAATGGCCTAAAATATAAATAAAACCAAATCTTCACATACTATTGATATGTTAATTTTGTTTTCCAAAAATTGCAGTAATGCTCAGCTCACGTATATCCTGCGCTCTACGCTGAGCCCTTACATCTGGGTTTCCTTGTAAATCTCTGAAATACGTGATTCAGAGGGAACCCTTGGCGGAATATTCCCTATAATGAGACAGATGAAGACACTGTGGATGCCGTCTGACCTTTGATCCAGTAGCATCCGTCTTTTTAACCCCTCTGTGACCTTAGACGTACTATCCCGTCGAGGTGCCCTGGGCTTATCTGACCCTGGACGGGATAGTACGTCATAGCGATCGGCAGCGCTCACGGGGGGAGCGCCGCCGATCGCGGCCGGGTGTCAGCTGCTTATCGCAGCTGACATCCGGCACTATGTGCCAGGAGCTGTCACGGACCGCCCCCGGCACATTAACCCCTGGCACACCGCGATCAAACATGATCGCGATGTGCCGGCGGTGCAGGGAAGCACCGCGCAGGGAGGGGGCTCCCTGCGGGCTTCCCTGAGCCCCCCGCAGCACCGCGATGTGATCGCGTTGCTGCGGGGGTCTTACCTCCCTCCCTGCCTGCTCGAGCCCCGGATCCAAGATGGCCGCGGATCCGGGTCCTGCAGGGAGGGAGGTGGCTTCACAGAGCCTGCTCAGAGCAGGCACTGTGAAGCCTGCAGCGCTGCTAGTCAGATCAGTGATCTGACAGAGTGCTGTGCAAACTGTCAGATCACTGATCTGTGATGTCCCCCCCTGGGACAAAGTAAAAAAGTAAAAAAAATTTTTTTCCAAATGTGTAAAAAAAAAATTAAAAAAAATATTCCAAAATAATGAAAAAAAAAAATATTATTCCCATAAATACATTTCTTCATCTAAATAAAAAAAAAAAACCAATAAAAGTACACATATTTAGTATCGCCGCGTCCGTAATGACCCGACCTATAAAACTGTCCCACTAGTTAACCCCTTCAGTAAACACCGTTAGAAAAAAAAAAAAGAGGCAAAAAACAACGCTTTATTATCATACCGCCAAACAAAAAGTGGAATAACACGCGATCAAAAGGACAGATATAAATAACCATGGTACCGCTGAAAACGTCATCTTGTCCCACAAAAAACGAGCCGCCATACAGCATCATCAGCAAAAAAATAAAAAAGTTATAGTCCTGAGAATAAAGCGATGCAAAAATAATTATTTTTTCTGTAAAATAGTTTTTATCGTATAAAAGCGCCAAACCATAAAAAAATGATATAAATGAGGTATCGCTGTAATCGTACTGACCCGAAGAATAAAACTGATTTATCAATTTTACCAAACGCGGAATGGTATAAACGCCTCCCCCAATAGAATTTCATGAATAGCTGGTTTTTGGTCATTCTTCCTCACAAAAATCGGAATAAAAAGCGATCAAAAAATGTCACGTGCCCGAAAATGTTTTCAATAAAAACGTCAACTCGTCCCGCAAAAAACAAGACCACACATGACTCTGTGGACCAAAATATGGAAAAATTATAGCTCTCAAAATGTGGTATTGCAAAAAATATTTTTTGCAATAAAAAGCGTCTTTCAGTGTGTGACGGCTGCCAATCATAAAAATCCGCTAAAAACTCGCTATAAAAGTAAATCAAACCCCCCTTCATCACCCCTTTAGTTAGGGAAAAATAAAAAAAAATGTATTTATATCCATTTTCCCATTAGGGCTAGGGTTAGGGCTAGGGTTAGGGCTAGGGTTAGGGTTGGGGCTACAGTTAGGGTTGGGGCTACGGTTAGGGTTGGGGCTAAGGTTAGGGTTGGGGCTAAGGTTAGGGTTAGGGTTTAGATTACATTTACAGTTGGGAATAGGGTTGGGATTAGGGTTAGGGGTGTGTCAGGGTTAGAGGTGTGGTTAGGGTTACCGTTGGAATTAGGGTTAGGGGTGTGTTTAGATTAGGGTTTCAGTTATAATTGGGGGGTTTCCACTGTTTCGGCACATCAGGGGCTCTCCAAACACGACATGGTGTCCGATCTCAATTACAGCCAATTCTGCGTTGAAAAAGTAAAACAGTGCTCCTTACCTTCCGAGCTCTCCTGTGTGCCCAAACAGGGGTTTACCCTCACATATGGGGTATCAGCGTACTCAGGACAAATTGGACAACAACGTTTGTGGACCAATTTCTCCTGTTACCCTTGGGAAAATACAAAACTGGGGGCTAAAAAATAATTTTTGTGGGAAAACAAAAAGATTTTTTATTTTCACGGCTCTGCGTTATAAACTGTTGTGAAACACTTGGGGGTTCAAAGTACTCACAACACATCTAGATAAGTTCATTGAGGGGTCTAGTTTCCAATATGGGGTCACTTGTGGGGGGTTTCTACTGTTGAGGTACATTAGGGGCTCTGCAAACGCAATGTGACGCCTGCAGACCATTCCATCTAAGTCTGCATTCCAAATGGCGCTACTTCCCTTCCAAGCCCTCCCATGCGCCCAAACGGTGGTTCCCCCCCACATATGGGGTATCAGCGTACTCAGGACAAATTGGACAACAACTTTTGGGGTCCAATTTCTCCTGTTACCCTAGGGAAAATACAAAACTGGGGGCTAAAAAATAATTTTTGTGGGAAAAAAATGTTGTTTTATTTTTATGGCTCTGCATTACAAACTTCTGTGAAGCCCTAGGTGGGTCAAAGTGCTCACCACACATCCAGATAAGTTCCTTAGGGGGTCTACTTTCCAAAATGGTGTCACTTGTGGGGGGTTTCAATGTTTAGGCACATCAGTGGCTCTCCAAACGCAACATGGCGTCCCATCTCAATTCCTGTCAATTTTGCATTGAAAAGTCAAACGGCGCTCCTTCCCTTCCGAGCTCTCCCATGCGCCCAAACAGTGGTTTACTGCCACATATGGGGTATCAGCGTACTCAGGACAAATTGGACAACAACTTTTGAGGTCCAATTTCTTCTCTTACCCTTGGAAAAATAAAAAATTTGGGGCAAAAATATAATTTTTGTGAAAAAATATGATTTTTTATTTTTACGGTTCTGCATTATAAACTTCTGTGAAGCCCTTGGTGGGTCAAAGTGCTCACCACACATCCAGATAAGTTCCTTAGGGGGTCTACTTTCCAAAATGGTTTCACTTGTGGGGGGTTTCAATGTTTAGGCACATCAGTGGCTCTCCAAACGCAACATGGCGTCCCATCTCAATTCCTGTCAATTTTGCATTGAAAAGTCAAACGGCGCTCCTTCCCTTCCGAGCTCTCCCATGCGCCCAAACAGTGGTTTACTGCCACATATGGGGTATTAGCGTACTCAGGACAAATTGGACAACAACTTTTGGGGTCCATTTTCTCCTGTTACCCTTGGTAAAATAAAACAAATTGGAGCTGAAGTAAATTTTTTGTGTAAAAAAGTTAAATGTTCATTTTTATTTAAACATTCCAAAAATTCCTATTAAACACCTGAAGGGTTAATAAACTTCTTGAATGTGGTTTTGAGCACCTTGAGGGGTGCAGTTTTTAGAATGGTGTCACACTTGGGTATTTTCTATCATATAGACCCCTCAAAATGACTTCAAATGAGATGTGGTCCCTAAAAAAAAATGGTGTTGTAAAAATGAGAAATTGCTGGTCAACTTTTAACCCTTATAACTCCCTAACAAAAAAAAAATTTGGTTCCAAAATTATGCTGATGTAAAGGAGACATGTGGGAAATGTTACTTATTAAGTATTTTGTGTGACATATCTCTGTGATTTAATTGCATAAAAATTCAAAGTTTGAAAATTGCAAAATTTTCAAAATTTTCGCCAAATTTCCGTTTTTTTCACAAATAAACGCAGGTACTATCAAAGAAATTTTACCACTATCATGAAGTACAATATGTCACGAGAAAACAATGTCAGAATCACCAGGATCCGTTGAAGCGTTCCAGAGTTATAACCTCATAAAGGGACAGTGGTCAGAATTGTAAAAATTGGCCTGGTCATTGACGTGCAAACCACCCTTGGGGGTAAAGGGGTTAAGTGTGCATCAACACGTGGTCGACCACAGCTTTCTGCACTTCTGAAAAGGACATCGATGAGCAGAGGCCAGATGGAGTCCAGAGTAACTCTGCTGCTTCACTATAGTGAATTGATCCCTCAGGGTTTTCATCTGAATTATGTCACTTGGAGATTTAGATGGAAACCTCTATGTAAGTGCTCAGCGTAGACTGCAGGATAAATGTGATCCAAAGTGTTATGTAAAATGTTCCCAATAAAAGCTTCAACTCAATCCAAAAGAGCCCCTAACACAAAAAAACAAGTCCCCACTCAGGTCCGTCATCTGTTAACCCCTTTCTGCCAGCTGACGGAATAGTACATCAGCTGGCAGATCCCCTGCTTTGAGGTTGGCTCCGGCGGTGAGCCCACCTCAAAGCCCCGACATGTCAGCTGTTTTGTACAGCTGACATGTGCGCGCAATGAGCGCGAGCGGAATCGCGATCCGCCCGCGCCCATTAACTAGTTAAATGCCGCCGTCAAGCGCTGACAGCGGCATTTAACTAGTGCTCCCGGCCGCGCGGCCGGAAGTGCTCGCACTGCGGACCCCCGTCACATGATCGGGGGTCAGCAGTGCATCGCCTTAACAACCAGAGGTCTCCTTGAGACCTCTATGGTTGTTGATGGCCGATTGCTTTGAGCGCCACCCTGTGGTCGGCGTTCAAAGCAACCCTGTATTTCTGCTACATAGAGGTGATCTGTACTTCACCTCTATGTAGCAGAGCCGATCGAGTTATGCATGCTTCTAGCCTCCCACGGAGGCTATTGAAGCATGCCAAAATTTAAAAAAAAAGTGATTAAAAATATAAAAAAAATAAAAAATATATAAAAGTTCAAATCACCCCCCTTTCGCCCCAATCAAAATAAAACAATTAAAAAAAAAAATCAAACATACACATATTTGGTATCGCCGCGTTCAGAATCGCCCGATCTATCAATAAAAACAAAGGATTAACCTGACCGCTAAATGACGTAGCGAGAAAAAAAATCAAAACGCCAAAATTACATTTTTTTGGTCGCCGCGACATTGCATTAAAATGCAATAACGGGCGATCAAAAGAACGTATCTACACCAAAATGGTATCATTAAAAACGCCAGCTCGGCACGCAAAAAATAAGCCCTCACCTGACCCCAGATCACGAAAATTGGAGACGCTACGGGTATCGGAAAATCGCGCATTTTTTTTTTTTTTTTTTATAAGCAAAATTTGGAATTTTTTTCACCACTTAGCTAAAAAATAACCTAGACATGTTTGGTGTCTATGAACTCGTAATGACCTGGAGAATCATAATGGCAGGTTAGTTTTAGCATTTAGTGAACCTAGCAAAAAAGCCAAAAAAAAAACAAGTGTGAGATTGCACTTTTTTTGCAATTTCATCACACTTGGAATTTTTTTCCCGTTTTCTGTTACATGGCATGGTAAAATCAATGGTATCGTTCAAAAGTACATCTCGTCCCGCAAAAAATAAGCCCTCACATGGCCATATTGACGGAAAAACAAAAAAGTTATGGCTCTGGGAAGGAGGGGAGCAAAAAACGAAAATGAAAAAGCGGAAAAAGCTCCGGGGGTGAAGGGGTTAATGGAGATACAGGGGCTTTCACTTTACCGGTAGTAAAAAGGCTGCTCACCCCCCCCCCCAAAACAAAAAAAAAATCCCGCAAATTCTTCAGCTCCATATGACTCCTCTGCTCTAGTGATGAGCGAATATACTCGTTACTCGAGATTTCCGGAGCACGCTCGGGTGGCCTCCGACTATTTTTTTAGTGCTTAGAGATTTAGTTTTCTTCACCGCAGCTGAATGATTTACATCTGTTAGCCAGCATAAGTACATGTGGGGGTTGCCTGGTTGCTATGGAATCCCCACATGTAATTAAGCTGGCTAACAGATGTAAATCATTCAGCTGCGGCGAAGAAAACTAAATCTCCGAGCACTAAAAAAATACTCAGAGGACACCCGAGCGTGCTCGGGAAATGTCGAGTAACGAGTATTTCTCCTTCGCCTCATTGGGGGACACAGACCGTGGGTGTATGCTGCTGCCAATAGGAGGCTGACACTAAGTGATACAAAAAAAGTGATCTCCTCCCCTGCAGTATACACCCTCCTGCTGGCTGTCAGCTAACCAGTTCTTGCTTAGTGTCTGTAGGAGGCACATGGGTCTGTTTCAGACCCCAACGTTTTTATTTTATTGTTTACTTTTCTGTAAATTTTTATTTTTTAATTAACGGAGTGAAGGGGGCGACGGTTCCTTTCAAGGTTCCGATCTCCCCCGAACCATCAACAGGCGAGCACGGCGAGTATACCTCCCCGTACCCTCTCCTGCGACGTGGGAAGCCATGCCTGAGCTCACTTCAGGGGCGACTGTTCCTTTTATGGTCCCGATCTCCCCAAACCAGCAGCAGGCGACCACATGGAGGCCTAATGCCGGACAACTGGCCCTG
This sequence comes from Ranitomeya imitator, assembly GCF_032444005.1. Taxonomy (NCBI): domain Eukaryota; kingdom Metazoa; phylum Chordata; class Amphibia; order Anura; family Dendrobatidae; genus Ranitomeya; species Ranitomeya imitator. Next base: position 313,372,128 of record NC_091285.1, on the reverse strand, counting down.
TCCACCCGGACTGAACTCCGTGGCTGTACAGAGACCCTCTCTGGCGTCCGAGCAGCCCCCACTGTCCCACCACTGTGAAAGCGGATGGCACAAGGAGGCGGACGGTTCCTCTCCACCTCCCCAACAAACGGATGATGGATTGAGGCTTATCCCTGCACCGTCCACGCTGCACAGAACAGCGCTGAAACCCACATCCGCGGCAGCTCCATGCCGGGACGCGCACCAATGGTGAGTGGATCCATCTTCAGTGGGATATTCACATGCTGACAGGCAGCCTCAGCCACTTCCCTGTGGCCCACCTCTCTGAGGTAACGCTCTGGATGGCTGCAAAAATTTAGTCCCCGGCTTCGGCCGATTTGTAGGCCGCATCCTGGAAGTCTTGCCTGGAACGCCTCGCTGGTGTCGCCCGCCGGCTACAGAAATTTAGGCCCCGGCTTAGGCCTATTCAACATCGTGTCTGTGGCTCCGCCCCCCAAATTGGCGCTTCTCGCTCTCTGCGAGATTTTATCAACTCTGCAGCTCCCGGTGGCCATCTTGGTCCACCCGGCCAGCTCACACTGGGGTGACAGTATTTTTGCATTAAAGGGGCACATCGACTCTACATCAGTACCCGGGTAAGGAAGTACCTGGCCTGGTCTTAAAGGAGCACGACCAGTATTCCCTGGTCTTAAAGGTGCATGACCAGTATTCTCTGGTCTTAAAGGTGCATGACCAGTATTCTCTGGTCTTAAAGGTGCATGACCAGTATTCTCTGGTCTTAAAGGTGCATGACCAGTATTCTCTGGTCTTAAAGGTGCACGACCAGTATTCTCTGGTCTTAAAGGTGCATGACCAGTATTCTCTGGTCTTAAAGGTGCATGACCAGTATTCTCTGGTCTTAAAGGTGCATGACCAGTACTCTCTGGTCTTAAAGGTGCATGACCAGTATTCTCTGGTCTTAAAGGTGCATGACCAGTATTCTCTGGTCTTAAAGGTGCATGACCAGTATTCTCTGGTCTTAAAGGTGCATGACCAGTATTCTCTGGTCTTAAAGGTGCATGACCAGTATTCTCTGGTCTTAAAGGTGCATGACCAGTATTCTCTGGTCTTAAAGGTGCATGACCAGTATTCTCTGGTCTTAAAGGTGCATGACCAGTATTCTCTGGTCTTAAAGGTGCATGACCAGTATTCTCTGGTCTTAAAGGTGCATGACCAGTATTCTCTGGTCTTAAAGGCGCATGACCAGTATGCTCTGGTCTTAAAGGCGCATGACCAGTATTCCCCGGTCTTAAAGGCGCATGGCCAGTATTTCCTGGTCTTAAAGGCGCATGACCAGTATTCCCCGGTCTTAAAGGCGCATGGCCAGTATTTCCTGGTCTTAAAGGCGCATGACCAGTATTCTCTGTTCTTAAAGGCGCATGACCAGTATTCTCTGTTCTTAAAGGCGATGACCAGTATTCCCTGGTCTTAAAGGCGTATGACCAATATTTCCTGGTCTTAAAGGCGCTTGATCAGTCCGAGGAGCCCTCCGCCGCCGACCCCAGCTTTATCCTCTAGTTCCCCTCAGTGGACTTCTTCACTGACCAATCCATGGTTCTCTGACCAAGAGATTGAATCCCTCTGTGTACCCTCTGTGTTTGGAGTGCTCGCAGGACCAATATACATGGTCCCTATCCTACATGGGAGCCGTCGGCTAGCAGGGGCCGCAAGTATTCTAGAAACGTGCAGGCGTCTAGAAACATACAGGCATCTAGAAAACGGAAGTTTTTCGTTTCCTGCTCCCTCACCAATGATTTGATGACAACAAGGCTCTGAATATGGATTGGATATTGCCTGAGCTTGCCAGAGCTTCAGAGACTAAACTCCCTCGAGAGCATTTGCCATTCAATTCGGATAAGCGATTCACTGGACAGAAGCCTCTACGTGGGATGCCATGCCTGGCCTGTTTTTTAAGGGCGATGGGTCCTTTAAAGGGCACCGATCTCCCCACACCATCAACAGACGAGCACACGGAGTGTCGTCTCCATGTTTCCTCTTCTGCATCCAGGCCTAACGCCAGACAACCTGTCCTGTCCACCTGGAGACCTGTACTCTGTGGACATATAGAGGCACCCTTTTTTGGCGTACGAGCTCCCCCCTCTGCATCACCACTATTTAGTGGATGATGCAAGAAGGCGGACAATTCCTCTCCACTTCCCTGTTAAGAGGTTGATGGATCGAGGGTGCCTAATTTTTATCTCTGCACCGTGAAAAGAGGAGATGGCAAGAGACTATGACCTGCTGGATGCAGCCGCACATTCTGCCATGGGGCAGATTAACCGGGTAGAATCTCCTGTGGTATTCCTACCAGTATCCCTACCTGATGGGTCATCAATTAAAAACACCACGGACTGTCAGATAGCAAATCTGGTTCGTTCTGTCTTGCGGCTTCGGGTCCAGCGCTCTATCCTCCCTAGCGGCCGCATGGATTGCTAGAGCAATGGTCTCCTGGCTGGAGACCTTAACTACCTTGATTCACACCAGCAACAACTGGCCAATCAAATCCTTTGAGCGGGAGACTGACGAAGGATTGTATAAGGATTGTTCAGCACAGTCTAGATCTAAGGGATCTTGGTTCCAAACAGGGGAACGAAAAGTAAGATCGACCCTGGACCTCAAACTTCTGACAACCTTTGACATGGTCCTCCTTCTTTGGATGGAGTTCCTCCGCTCAGCCATTACTTCAACAGAAAAAGGTGCAGTTTCCGGCATCCATCGACATTCGGGTTGCTTGTCCTCTGCAAAAATTCCTTCGCCTTTCCATTCGTCAACAGCATTTTCATGTCACAACCTTGTCCTTTGGCCTTGCTTCCGCACCCAGAGTGTTCGCTCGGGTCATGGCTGATGTCATGTTTCTCTTGCACTCTAGAGGCGTGCTCGTCCTGCCCTGTTTGGTCTGTCTAGCCGCCCTTCCAGGACTACGCTGAGTCGTCTATATCTCTCCTGGGCTGGCAGCTACACTTAGACAAGTTCTCCTCATTTCCAGCCCAGCAGATATCCTTTTTGAGGATGATCCTGCACACTTCTAGAAGGATGGTAATTCTTCCTCGAGACAAGGTCATGGCCCTTCAACAGGGAGCTCTCGCAAGGAGAGTTCTGAGGACTTGATTACTCACCCCTCATTTCATTCGATTTGCTAAGAGAGTTCTGAGGAAAAATGGTGACGACAATGGAAGCGGTTTCCTTCGCTCCGCTCGTTTTCAGCAAGTCAAATAGACTTTCAGACAATAGTCTCTGAGCTCCTTCTTTATCCAGGGCCTTTCTCCCAGTTCAATGGTTATTAGTAACTACCAATGCCAGTCTTCTTCTCCCCATCATTGTTCTGGAGATCCGAACGGTAGTCTTACATCTTACATCAGGTCCACTGCCTTCTGGCGGGTCACCCTATCCGAATTCAATTGGATAATGCCACGGCGGTGCCTTACGTCAGTCATCTAGCAGGTACCCACGATCAGGCGCCATGACCGAGGTACCTCACTTTCTCTGATGGGCCGAAGTCTATTATTCGGTGATCTCGGCAGTATAAATCCCAGAAGTAGAACTCTGAACGGCAAACAAATTCAGCCGTCAGGGTTCCGCCTCAAGTCAGTGGGAACTTCTCCCCGAAGTCTTCCATCAGATCTGTCCTTACTGGAGCTCTCCAGTTGTAGGTGGGATGACATCCAGACTGAAGGCCAATGTACTAGAGTTCGTGGTTCGGCCTCGAGATCCAAGAGCCATCGCTCTCCATGCTCTGGTTCTGCCGTGTTACCAGTTTCCATAACTCCCCTTCCACTGCTTCCGAAAGCCTTTCGGAAGCAAAAAGGGGCCCCAGTGATCCTCAGAGATCCGCACTGACCACGTCCATTTTTTGTTTGCGGAGCTAGTATCTTCTCGCCTTATCGCAGCACAACTGCAAGTAGGGACTTTCTCACAGGGAGTTTTCACACGTAGTTCTTCCCTATCGCATACCGTTAGATCATTGGGACCTTATTATTCCTAGGAGCCTTACAGTAGGCTCCTTTTTCATCCGGGCAGACTTTACTATCAGGGAAAGTCGTCCCGTTCTCCTCTGCGATATTCTCACTCTGACGAGTCTTCGGAGCTAGCTTCTCTGCTCTTTCAGACTTTTTTCCCTTATTACCTTCGAGGCAAGGTTGTCCTCAGGCCATCTCCATCCCTTGTTACCAAGGTGGTACTGTATTACCACTGTTATGAGGGCATAGTTCTTCCCTCATCTCTTTTGGCTCCAGTCCACAAAATGGAATAAGATCCACCATATTCTGGACGAAGTGAGTGCTCTGAGTAGGTACGTCGGACAGCGTCCTTCTGAAGGTTGGACATTTTATTTGGGCTTCCTGACGGTAGAGGAAGGCTTCCTGACATTTTCAGGAAGGGTTTAGTTGTTTCATCGACCATGATAACATGGTGAATTCTTTTCACCATCCAGGAGTCCTTCCGTGCTAGATGTCAGCCTATCTCCCTGTCTATCAAGGGTTCTAGGCACCAGGCTTAGCAAGGCACGCCTGCAAGCTTGCGGATTCCCACACTTCCACAGATGTGAGTCTGGGCAGGCGGACTCTGCAGGCCGCGGTGGCGCACTTGTAAGTAGTGGTTACACAGTGCCTGATCTATTGTTGTCCCCACCCAGAGACTGCTTTGGGATGTCCCACGGTCTTTGTCCCCCAATGAGGCGAAGGAGAAATAGGGATTTTTGTGTACTCACCGTAAAATCCTTTTCTCCGAGCCATTCATTGGGGGACACAGCTCCCACCCTATTATTAGCTTATGCTTGTTTTTTAGAATATGACATGCTATACGCTCATATATTGTTATTGATCTCCTACTGCTTTTGCACCGAACTGGTTAGCTGAGAGCCAGCAGGAGGGTATATACTGCAGGGGAGGAGCTAACTTTTTTTGTATCACTTAGTGTCAGCCTCCTATTGGCAGCAGCATACACCCACGGTCTGTGTCCCCCAATGAATGGCTCGGAGAAAAGGATTTTACGGTGAGTACACAAAAATCCCTATATTTGCTCATCACTACTCCTCTCTCATCTGAGCCCCACAGTGTGCCGAAACGGCAGTTAGCATCCACGTTTAGCATTTCTGTAGTGATGAAACCCCTCTCAATCTACGTGTACGTCTCCAGAGTTATAAGCTGGGCACTAAGTGCTAGGCACTACAATGTATGGGCACTATAGTTTCAATTTTCACTCAGCAACATCCACTGCTGCTTGTTTCCAGCAAACACTCATGTAGATATATTCCCAGAGGGGTGTAATTTCCAAAATGGGGTCACTTGAAGGGGGAATTATGCTCTCCTGGCACTTAGGGGTTCTGTATATGGAGTATGCAATCTATTCTACGATGATTTGTTCTCCAAGATTCAATTAGCGCTCCTTCCCTCCCAAGTCTCACCCATGTGGCTATGCTTTACCGTACAGCCACATATGGGGTATTGCTATGTTCAGCAGAAATTGTGTGACAAAGTTTGTTGCCATTTTTACCCATTTGCCTGCATGACATTGTGAAACTACATTTTGGTGGTAAAAATGTAATTATTTTTTCTTCACCACCCAGTGGTATAAAAATTCTGTGACACACCTGTGGCGTCAATATTCTCACTGCACCCCTATATAAATTCATTTATAGTTGTAGTTTCTAAAATTAAGTCACTTATCGGGAGGTTCTGCTTCTCTGGCACCTCAGGGCCTATGCCAATGTGACGTGGCACTTGCAAACCATAACCGTAAAATGTACACTATAATATGGCACTTCTTGCCTTTTGAGCTTTGCACTGTGTATCTAAAGTAGTTTTTGACCACATATGAGATATTGCACGTACATTGACTTAGCCCAATTTTATACAATTCTGTGAATCTCTTGAGGGTTAAAAACGCTCACTACACTCCTCGTTTAATTATTCAAGAGGTGTTGTTTCTAAGCTTGGGGGTTTCTGCTATTTAATCACATCAGGGGCTCTTCAAATATGACCTGGCATCCGCAATCTGTTGTTGCCAAAGTTGTGCTCCAGAATTCAATTGGCGCTCCTTCCATTCCAAGTCCTACCGTGCACCCAAACGGTAGTTTTCCACCAAATATGACATGTGATTGCACAACAAATTGTACTGTCCATTTTCTCCTGTTAGCCTTGTGAAAATGATCAATTTGGGGCAAAAGGAACATGTTTGTGGGAAAAATGTATTTTTTCATTTTCACGGCCCAGCATTATAAAATTCTGTGAAACACCGGTGGGTTCAAGCTGCTAACCTCACCTCTAGAGAAGTTCTTTGAGGAGTGTACTCTCCAAAATAGGGTCACTGAGTTTCCCCTGTTTAGGCACATTAGGTGCTCTGCAAATGCGACTTGACGTCCACTATCTATTCCAGACATTTCTGCGCTCCAAAAGTCAAATGGTGCTCCTTTCCTTTCAAGCCCTACCATGCGCCCAAACAGTAGATTTCCTCCACATATCGGGTAATATAAAATCTGTGGCTAAATGAAATTTTTTGTGGGAAATATTAAAATGTTAATTTTTTTATCTTTCCACATTGCTTTAATTCCTGTGAAGCACCTAAAGGGTTAATAAACTTCTTAAATGTGATTTTCATGGGTGCAGTTTTCAGAATACTTTCACTTTGGGTATTTTCTGTTACATAGTCCCCTCAAAGTCACTTCAAACGTGATGTGGTCCCTAAAAGGGAAAAAAAAGAATATTTTGTTGGAAAAATGAGAATCGGCAGGGCGGTAATGTCATGATGGGGGCAGGCTTTGTAGCGTTGAGAATCAAAAATGCGCTCACCCACCTGTTAGGACTGCAGATTTCTGTTTGCGGTGCTGTTGTTGCCTAATGGCATCCTGTGATAATCTAATGACTTTTGCATCAGGGGACTCATGTACTGCATATACTTTGTTTTTGTCCTAGTGATACTGTTGCTCTTCAAGAGTCTAATTTGCCCGTTGTTGTCTTCGACGTTGTGCCTTTGCTGCTTTCCTTACATCGTCATTGGCATATTTTTTAGGTGGAGCCTTGTTGGTGTTGATATTTGCTAAGGGGTTTTCCCACGAACAAAAGTTCATTTTAAAAATTGACTGTCTGACCGTGTACAGAACATACCACAGCTCCTGGGCAGTGGAGGAAGCAAAAGACAATACTGACAGAGCATACATTTTGTGAGGTAAAATATTGTTTAAAAACAGTCAGTGAAATATTTTACCTGACAAAATTAATCCTCTGTGATCCCCTGCTGTAATGTCAGTATTGTCTTTTGCTTCCTCAACTGCCCAGGAGATGTGGTATGCTCCGTACACGGTCAGACACAGTCAATTTTTAAAATGAACTTTCGCTCTTAATAAGAGTGTGTCCGGCTTCCTCTGCCTGTAGACATGTCGCGCATCTGCCGCCGGGATCAACTGAATGATTTACTGCGCCTGCACGGAATTCGCGCAGGCACAGTAAATTAGACCGCCGCCATCTTTGTGCAGACAGATAGTGACGGTCACATTAATACTGCGCATGCGCTTCTCCTGTACAAAGATGGCTGCGGTCAGTGAATCATTCGGCTGATCCAGGCGGCGTGTTCTCGACAGTGTTCCGCTGGTGGTACCGCGCAAGATGCTGCGTACGGCATATACTGTGTGTGTGTGTGTGTGTGTGTGTGGTGCGTATGGCATATACAGTGTGTTTGTGTATGTGTGTGGTTCGTACGGTGTATACAGTGTGTATGCGTGTGGTGCGATGGTGTTCCGCTGGTGGTACTGCGCAAGAGGCTGGTACCACCAGCAGTTTCCATATTGAGACGCCCATCACTTGGGTGTCCCAATATGGTGGTCGGTGAACTTCCGCCGCTTGGAATTCTGGGATCTGGACGGAACAGGATGTGAAGACATTACAAGGTAAGTATATACCGTATATACTCGAGTATAAGCCGAGATTTTCAGCCCACTTTTTTGGGCTGAAAGTCCCCCTCTTGGCTTATATTCGAGTCATACTCAGGGGTCGGCAGGGGAAGGGGAGCGGGGGCTGTCTAATTATACTTACTCCTGACACGGTCCCTGCACGTCCCTGCTTCTTCCAGTGCTGCAGCTTCTTTCTGTAGTGAGCGGTCACATGGTACCGCTCATTACAGTATTGAATATGCGGCTCCACCTCCCATAGAGGTGGAGCCGCATATTCATTACTGTAATGAGCGGTAACGGTGACCGCTCACTACAGGAAGAAAATGCGGTGCCGGTGAACAGACCTGCAGCGACGGTGCCAGGAGCAGGTAAGTATGATGGGGGGCAGTGCGCGATACTCACCTGCTCCCCGTGCCCCCGCGACGCCGCTGTGTTTTCCGCAGTGACGCTCAGGTCAGAGGGCGCAGTGACGTGATTAGTGCACGCCGCCCTCTTCCTGAACGTCGGCGCAGAGGATGGGAAGACACAGCGGCGGTCAGCGGTGGAACGGGAAAGGTGAGTATAGCAAGTGCCTGGGGCCTGAAAGGTGAGTATGTAATTTTTTTATTTTTTTAATCGCAGCAACAACATATGGGGCAAATATCTGTATGTGGCCATGTGCAGCATGATATCGGGGCAAATATCTGTATGGGGCATCTGTATGGGGCCATATGCAGCATGATATGGGGACAAATATCTGTATGGGGCATCTTATGTGGCCATGTGCAGCGTTATATGGGGGCAAATGTCTGTATGGAGCATCTTATATGGCCATGTGCAGCATTATATGGGGCAGTTATCTGTATGGAGCATTTTATGGGGCCATAATCCACATTTGTGCAGCATTATATGGGGCATATTTTAATATGGAGCATCTTATGGGGCCCATCATAAACTGTATGGAGCATTATATGGGGCTCCTGATTCAATATGGATATTCAAAAACACTTATACTGATGTCTCAATTAATTTTACTTTTATTGGTATCTATTTTTATTTTTCAAATTTACCGGTAGCTGCTGAATTTTCCACCCTAGGCTTATACTCGAGTCATTAAGTTTTCCCAGTTTTTTGTGGCAAAATTAGGGGGGTCGGCTTATACTCGAGTATATACGGTATTAAGATTTGGTTCAGTAGTTCAGTGCAGGATGTGCTGTGACTGTTTTCATAATTTGCTAAAGTTATGAAATGTACTAGAAATGTCCTATTTCAGGATCTCTGCTTTTAGTTGAGATGAATATGTGCTGCACTTTATGTACATGCTCAGTAGTGATCAGTGCTGTGTAGTCTGAGTCGCTTAATTCAGTGAAATTGAGGAGTCCGAGTCGTGGATTGGTTTATCGACTCCAAGCTCTGCATTCCTAAACAAAAAAAACAAGAAAAACTGTTTAAAAATTATGCTGATGTAAAGTATACATATGGGAAATGTTACTTATAAATTATTTTGTACAGCATGACTAACTGGTTTAACCCCTTTCTGACATCCGACGTACTATTCTTCGAGGTGGTCTGGGCCCCTATGACCACCGACGGGATAGTACATCATCAGCGATCAGCCACGCTCACGGGAGGAGCGCGGCCGGGTGTCAGCTGACTATCAGAGCTGACATCTGGCACTATGTGCCAGGAGCGGTCACGGGCCGCTCCTGGCACATTAACCCCCGAAACACTGCGATCAAACATTCCGACGGCATAGGGAAGCATCGCGCAGGGAGGGGGCTCCTTGCGTGCTTCCCTGAGACCCTCGTAACAACGTGATGTGATTGCGTTGTTCCGAGCGTCTCCTCCCTGCAGGCCCCGGATCCAAAATGGCCGCGGGGCTCCTTCCGGGTCCTGCAGGGAGGTGGCTTGCTAGCGCCTGCTCAGAGCAGGCGCCGGCAAGCCTGCAGCACTGCCTGTCAGATCGCTGATCTGACACAGTGCTCTACAAAGTGTCAGATCAGCGATATGACACTATAACATGATGTCCCACCCTGGGACAAAGTAAAAAAAACCCCATAAAATAATGATATAAATGAGGTATCGCTGTAATCGTACTGACCCAAAGAATAAAACTTCTTTATCAATTTTACCAAACGCGGACCAGTATAAATGCCCCCCCCCCCCCCCAAAAGAAATTAATGAATAGCTGGTTTTTGGTCACTCTGTCTCACAAAAATCGGAATAAAAAGCGATCAAAAAATGTCACGCGCCCGAAAACCAATAAAAAACGGCAACTCGTCCCGCAAAAAACAAGACCTCACATGACTCTGTGGACCAAAATATGGAAAAATTATAGCTCTCAAAATGTGGAGATGCAAAAACTATTTTTTGCAATAAAAAGCATCTTTTAGTGTGTGACAGCTGCAAATCATAAAAATCCGCTAAAACCCCCGCTATAAATAGTAAATCAACCCCCCCCCCCCCCCTTCATCACCCCCTTAGTTAGGGAAAAATAATAAAATAAAAATGTATTTATTTCCATTTTCCCGTTGGGGTTGGGGCTACAGTTAGGGTTGGGGCTACAGTTAGGGTTATGGTTAGGGCTAAAGTTAGGGTTTGGATTACATTTACGGTTGGGATTAGGGTTAGGTGTGTGTCAGGGTTGGGGGTGTGATTAGAGTTATGGTTGGGATTAGGGATTGGGGTGTGGTTAGGGTTGGGATTAGGGTTAGGGGTGTGTTCGGGTTAGGAATGTGGTTATGGTTAGGGTTATTTTTTATTTTCACGTCTCTGTGTTATATACTGTTGTGAAACACTTAGTGGTTCAAAGTTCTCACAACACATCTAGATAAGTTCCTTGGGGGGTCTAGTTTCCAATATGGGGTCACTTGTGGGGGTTTTTACTGTTTAGGTACATCAGGGGTTCTGCAAACGCAATGTGACGCCTGCAGACCATTCCATCTAAGTCTGCATTCCAAACGGCGCACATTCCCTTCTGTGAAGCACTTGGTGGTTCAAAGTGCTCAACACACATCTAGATAAGTTCCTTAGGGGGTCTACTTTCCAAAATGGTGTCACTTGTGGGGGATTTCAATGTTTAGGCAAATCAGTGGCTCTCCAAACGCAACATGGCGTCTCATCTCAATTCCAGTCAATTTTGCATTGAAAAGTCAAACGGCGCTCCTTCCCGATGAAGCGTTCCAGAGGTTATACCTCATAAAGTGACAGTGGTCAGAATTGTAAAAATTGGCCCGTCATTAACCCCTTCATGACCCAGCCTATTTTGACCTTAAAGACCTTGCCGTTTTTTGCAATTCTGACCAGTGTCCCTTTATGAGGTAATAACTCAGGAACGCTTCAACGGATCCTAGCGGTTCTGAGATTGTTTTTTCGTGACATATTGGGCTTCATGTTAGTGGTAAATTTAGGTCAATAAATTCTGCGTTTATTTGTGATAAAAACGGAAATTTGGCGAAAATTTTGAAAATTTCGCAATTTTCACATTTTTAATTTTTATTCTGTTAAACCAGAGAGATATGTGACACAAAATAGTTAATAAATAACATTTCCCACATGTTTACTTTACATCAGCACAATTTTGGAAACAAATTTTTTTTTTGTTAGGAAGTTATAAGGGTTAAAATTTGACCAGCGATTTGTCATTTTTACAACGAAATTTACAAAACCATTTTTTTTAGGGACCACCTCACATTTGAAGTCAGTTTGAGGGGTCTATATGGCTGAAAATACCCAAAAGTGACACCATTCTAAAAACTGCACCCCTCAAGGTACTCAAAACCACATTCAAGAAGTTTATTAACCCTTCAGGTGCTTCACAGCAGCAGAAGCAACATGGAAGGAAAAAATGAACATTTAACTTTTTAGTCACAAAAATTATCTTTTAGCAACAATTTTTTTATTTTCCCAATGGTAAAAGGAGAAACTGAACCACGAAAGTTGTTGTCCAATTTGTCCTGAGTACGCTGATACCTCATATGTGGGGGTAAACCACTGTTTGGGCGCACGGCAGGGCTTGGAAGGGAAGGAGCGCCATTTGACTTTTTGAATCAAAAATTGGCTGCACTCTTTAGCGGACACCATGTCACGTTTGGAGAGCCCCCGTGTGCCTAAAAATTGGAGCTCCCCCACAAGTGACCCCATTTTGGAAACTAGACGCCCCAAGGAACTTATCTAGATGCATAGTGAGCACTTTGAACCCCCAGGTGCTTCACAAATTGATCCGTAAAAATGAAAAAGTACTTTTTTTTCACAAAAAAATTCTTTTAGCCTCAATTTTTTCATTTTCACATGGGCAACAGGATAAAATGGATCCTAAAATGTGTTGGGCAATTTCTCCTGAGTACGCCGATACCTCATATGTGGGGGTAAACCACTGTTTGGGCACATGGTAAGGCTCGGAAGGGAAGGAGCGCCATTTGACTTTTTGAATGAAAAATTATTTCCATCGTTAGCGGACACCATGTCGCGTTTGGAGAGCTCCTGTGTGCCTAAACATTGGCGCTCCCCCACAAGTGACCCCATTTTGGAAACTAGACCCCCCAAGGAACTTATTTAGATGCCTAGTGAGCACTTTAAACCCTCAGGTGCTTCACAAATTGATCTGTAAAAATGAAAAAGTACTTTTTTTTCACAAAAAAATTCTTTTCGCCTCAATTTTTTCATTTTCACATGGGCAGTAGGATAAAATGGATCATAAAATTTGTTGGGCAATTTCTCCCGAGTACGCCGATACCTCATATGTGGGGGTAAACCACTGTTTGGGCACACGGCAGGGCTCGGAAGGGAAGGCGCGCCATTTGACTTTTTGAATGGAAAATTAGCTCCAATTGTTAGCGGACACCATGTCGCGTTTGGAGAGCCCCTGTGTGCCTATGCATTGGAGCTCCCCCACAAGTGACCCCATTTTGGAAACTAGACCCCCCAAGGAACTTATCTAGATGCATATTGAGCACTTTAACCCCTTAATGACCGCCAATACGTCTTTTAACTGACCTTAGATATAAGAGAATAGCCTCCCCATACAGATGACAATCCATCATCTGTCGGCTGTACACTATAGCTGACAACTTGCTGCATCAGCCACGATCAGTATTTGCACCTTCTAAATCTGTTTAACCCTTAGATGCTGCTGTCAATAGTGACTACATCATTATAAATGGTTAACAGAGTGTGGGGGCTTTCTCTTTATCCCAATTGGTGCCCTCAGATCATGATTTTGCGGTGCTGATGTTTACCATGGCAATTCATGACCAAATAGCGGCCTTAGAGTCTGACGGCTGTAGTAATCTGTTTAGAAGTTAGCAACATTTAGGTGGTAAAAATACACATTTTCATTTCTGTCATGCCACTTTGCATTAATTCCTGTAAAGCACCTGAAGGGTTAATAAACTACCTGACAGCAGTTTTCAATATGTTTAGGGGTGCTGTTTTTAAAATGGTATCACGTTTGGGGGTTTCCCAATATATGGGACCCCTAAAGTCACTTCAAACATGGATAAGTCCCTAAAAAAATAGATTTTGTAAATTTCTTTGAAAAAAATGAAAAATTGCTGCTACATTTTTAAACCTCCTAAAATGCTAACAAAATAAAATAACATTTTACAAATGGTCCTGATGTAAAGCAGACATGTGGGAAATGTTATTTATTAATGGTTTACTGTTGTATGACTATCTGGATTAAAGGGATAATCATTCAAATTTAGAAAATTGCTAATTTTTTAACATTTTTCTCAAATTTTTGATTTTTTGTATAAATAAACACAAAAAATGTTGAACTAAATTTACCATTATCATAAAGTAGAATGTGTCACGAAAAAACAATCTCAAAATCACTGGGATTTGTTGAAGCGTTGCAGAGTTATTACCACATAAAGTGACACTGGTCAGATTTCAAAAATTTGGCTCGGTCACTAAGGGGTTAAACCCCCAGGTGCTTCACAGAAGTTTATAACGCAGAGCCATGAAAATAAAAAATAATTTTTCTTTCCTCAAAAATGATTTTTTAGCCTGGAATTTCCTATTTTGCCAAGGATAATAGGAGAAATTGGACCCCAAATATTGTTGTCCAGTTTGTCCTGAGTACGCTGATACCCCATATGTCGGGGTAAACCACTGTTTGGGCGCACGGCAGGGCTCGGAAGGGATGGCACGTCATTTGGCTTTTTAAATGGAAAATTAGCTCCAATCATTAGCGGACACCATGTCACGTTTGGAGAGCCCCTGTGTGCCTAAACATTGGAGATCCTCCAGAAATGACCCCATTTTGGAAACTAGACCCCCAAAGGAACTAATCTAGATGTGTGGTGAGGACTTTGAAATCCCAAGTGCTTCACAGAAGTTTATAACGCAGAGCCATGAAAATAAAAAAAAAAAATTATTTTCTCAAAAATGATCTTTTAGCCTGCAATTTTTTATTTTACAAAGGGTAACAGGAGAAATTTGACCCCAACATTTGTTGTCCAGTTTCTCCTGAGTACGGTGATACCCCATATGTGGGGGTAAACTACTGTTTGGGCACATGCCGGGGCTCGGAATTGAAGTAGTGACGTTTTGAAATGCAGACTTTGATGGAATGCTCTGCGGGCGTCACGTTGCGTTTGCAGAGCCCCTGATGTGGCTAAACAGTAGAAACCCCCCACAAGTGACCCCATTTTGGAAACTAGACCCCGAAAGGAACTTATCTAGATGTGTGGTGAGCACTTTGAACCCCCAAGTGCTTCATAGAAGTTTATAATGCAGAGCCGTGAAAATAATAAATACGTTTTCTTTCCTCAAAAATAATTATTTAGCCCAGAATTTTTTATTTTCCCAAGGGTTACAGGAGAAATTGGACCCCAAAAGTTGTTGTCCAGTTTCTCCTGAGTACGCTGATGCCCCATGTGTGGGGGTAAACCACTGTTTGGGCACACGTCGGGGCTCAGAAGGGAAGTAGTGACTTTTGAAATGCAGACTTTGATGAAATGGTCTGCGGGCGTCACATTGCGTTTGCAGAGCCCCTGGTGTGCCTAAACAGTAGAAACCCCCCACAAGTGACCCCATTTTAGAAACTAGACCCCCCAAGGAACTTATCTAGATATGTGGTGAGCACTTTGAACCCCCAAGTGCTTCACAGACGTTTACAACGCAGAGCCGTGAAAATAAAAAATAATTTTTCTTTCCTCAAAAATGATGTTTTAGCAAGCATTTCTTTATTTTCACAAGGGTAACAGGAGAAATTGGACCCCAGTAATTGTTGCGCAGTTTGTCCTGAGTATGCTTGTACCCCATATGTGGGGGTAAACCACTGTTTGGGTGCACGTCGGGGCTCGGAAGTGAGGGAGCACCATTTGACTTTTTGAATACAAGATTGGCTGGAATCAATGGTGGCGCCATGTTGCGTTTGGAGACCCCCTGATGTGCCTAAACAGTGGAAACCCCTCAATTCTAACTCCAACACACCCCTAACCCTTATCCCAACTGTAGCCGTAACCCTAATCACAACCCTAACCCCAACACACCCGTAACCCCAACACACCCCTAACCCTAACCACAACCCTAATTCCAACCCAACCCTAGCCCTAAGGCTATGTGCCAACGTTCCGGATTCGTATGAGATTTTTCAGCACCATTTTTGAAAAATCCGCGGGTAAAAGGCACTGCGTTTTACCTGCGGATTTACCGCGGATTGCCAGTGTTTTTTGTCCGGATTTCACCTGCGGATTCCTATTGAGGAACAGGTGTAAAACGCTGCGGAATCCGCACAATGAATTGACATGCTGCGGAAAATACAACGCAGCGTTCCCGTGCGGTATTTTCCGCACCATGGGCACAGCGGATTTGGCTTTCCATATGTTTACATGGTACTGTAAACCTGATGGAACACTGCTGCGGATCCGCAGCCAAATCCGCACCTTGTGCACATAGCCTAATTCTAAAGGTATGTGCACACGCTGCGGAAAACGCTGCGGATCCGCAGCAGTTTCCCATGAGTTTACAGTTCAATGCAAACCTATGGGAAACAAAAATCGCTGTACACATGCTGCAGAAAAACTGCACGGAAACGCAGCGGTTTACATTCCGCAGCATGTCACTTCTTTCTGCGGATTCCGCAGCGGTTTTACAACTGCTCAAATAGAAAATCGCTGTTGTAAAACCGCATTGAAATGCGCAGAAAAAACATGGTAAATCCGCCATAAATCCGCAGTGGTTTAGCACTGCGGATTTATCAAATCCGCAGCGGAAGAATCCGCAGAGGACCAGAATATGTGTGCACATTCCTAACCCTAACCCTAACCCTACCCCTACCCCTAACCCTAGTTCTTACCCCAACCTTAGTGGAAAAAAAAAAATATATTTTTTTTATTGTCCCTACCCGTGGGGGTGACAAAGGGGGGGGGGGGGGGGTCATTTACTTTTTTTTTTTTATTTTGATCACTGAGGTTATATCTCAGTGATCAAAATTCACTCTGGAACGAATCATTTTGGAAGATGGCGGCGCCCAGGAAAGAAGACGGACGGTCCCCGGGAGGCCAGGTAAGTATAAGGGGGGGGGGGGGGGGAGAGATCAGGGCACGGGGGGAGCGGGCAGGAGGACGGGGGAGCGGACCACAGATCGGGGGGCTGGGGGGGCGATCGGAGGGGTGGGGTGGGTGCACATATTAGTGTGTCCAGCCATGGCCGATGATATTGCAGCATCGGCCATGGCTGGATTGTAATATTTCACCATTTTTTTAGGTGAAATATTACAAATCGCTCTGATTGGCAGTTTCACTTTCAACAGCCAATCAGAGCGATCGTAGCCACGAGGGGGTGAAGCCACCCCCCCCTGGGCTAAACTACCACTCCCCCTGTCCCTGCAGATCGGGTGAAATGGGAGTTAACCCTTTCACCCGGCCTGCAGGGACGCGATCTTTCCATGACGCATATGCTGCGTCATGGGTCGGAATGGCACCGACTTTCATGACGCAGCGTATGCGTCAAAGGTCGGGAAGGGGTTAAGGTGTAAACCACCCTTGGGGGTAAAGGGGATAATTACATGAAAATTGAAAAATTCTAAATATGAACATAAAGTACATTGTGTCACAAAAAATAAACAATCTCAGAGTCACTGGGATCCGACACTGGTCAGAATTGTAAAATTTGGCCTGATCAGGAAGATGAAAACAGGCTTGAGGGAGAAGTGGTTAATGAGAATTGTTTATCGGGTTGGGTTGTGTGCACCCAGCCACTGATAACGCTTAAGTCTGCTACAGATTCACAAGAAGATGAAAGTGTGGGTAATGAACAAACAAATGTGTGATTTCTGTGCTGCCCTGTGGGAAGGAAAAATGATGCCAATCTGTGAATAAGTGATTTATTTGTCAACTCGTTTCGAAGTATACAAACTTCTTGTTCAGGAAGGTTGTCCTGAAGAAGAAGCTTGTACACTTTAAAATGTGTTGACGAATAAACCACTTGTACTCGGATTGGCATAATTTTTCCTTCAAACACGGCAGCCCAAATTTGACCTAATCGTTTCTCCACTACCTGCAATAGCTATAAGAATAGCTCCCTCCCTGACACACAAAAAAAAGGGGAAGAATGAATCAGTATGGCTCCATCATTTCAGCCAGGAATGTTTTACTTTACGCTGTGGTGTTTCAGAGAGACTGTTCAAGAGGCTGATCCTCAGCAGCCTCTCCCTGCTTCAACATCCTATGAGTCCGAGTCCTCCCCGCATTTGTGTTTATTGGGAGAGACCTGTCAGTCAGGGTGGATAGAGGTGGCTGAGTACCAGCCAGCTTTTAAACTTATTTTTCTCTAAATACACGTTGTAAAGTAAAATATAGAGATGCAAGGAGAAAACCAGCTCACCTTCCACCAGCTGCAGCAGGTCCGGGAGTCTGTGATCAGCGCTGCTGCGAGCCCTCAGCTCAATGCAAAGAAAAAAAAATGATCCAGCTGCCGGTATGTTGTAGGTAAAATCAATTCACTTTATTTGTTCCATTAGAAAGGAAAAATACCCAAGAATATTCAGTAAGAATTCATAATGGAAGATGGGGGAACATGGGAAAAGACATATAATCGCCAGACGCGTTTTGAACAGTGCCTTATATTTATTCAGTCTCCCAGAACCGCACCATGAGAGAGGGGATTCTCTTTTCAGGGACAGGAAACCTACAGATATAAAAGGGCGGCACCTCTCCCACGCATCAGTTGGTTTCCTGTCCTGACAGAGGAACCTCTTCAGACATACAGTGGGGCAAAAAAGTATTTAGTCAGTCAGCAATAGTGCAAGTTCCACCACTTAAAAAGATGAGAGGCGTCTGTAATTTACATCATAGGTAGACCACAACTATGGGAGACAAACTGAGAAAAAAAAATCCAGAAAATCACATTGTCTGTTTTTTTTATCATTTTATTTGCATATTATGGTGGAAAATAAGTATTTGGTCAGAAACAATCAATCAAGATTTCTGGCTCTCACAGACCTGTAACTTCTTCTTTAAGAGTCTCCTCTTTCCTCCACTCATTACCTGTAGTAATGGCACCTGTTTAAACTTGTTATCAGTATAAAAAGACACCTGTGCACACCCTCAAACAGTCTGACTCCAAACTCCACTATGGTGAAGACCAAAGAGCTGTCAAAGGACACCAGAAACAAAATTGTAGCCATGCACCAGCCTGGGAAGACTGAATCTGCAATAGCCAACCAGCTTGGAGTGAAGAAATCAACAGTGGGAGCAATAATTAGAAAATGGAAGACATACAAGACCACTGATAATCTCCCTCGATCTGGGGCTCCACGCAAAATCCCACCCCGTGGGGTCAGAATGATCACAAGAACGGTGAGCAAAAATCCCAGAACCACGCGGGGGGACCTAGTGAATGAACTGCAGAGAGCTGGGACCAATGTAATAAGGCCTACCATAAGTAACACACTACGCCACCATGGACTCAGATCCTGCAGTGCCAGACGTGTCCCACTGCTTAAGCCAGTACATGTCCGGGCCCGTCTGAAGTTTGCTAGAGAGCATTTGGATGATCCAGAGGAGTTTTGGGAGAATGTCCTATGGTCTGATGAAACCAAACTGGAACTGTTTGGTAGAAACACAACTTGTCGTTTTTGGAGGAAAAAGAATACTGAGTTGCATCCATCAAACACCATACCTACTGTAAAGCATGGTGGTGGAAACATCATGCTTTGGTGCTGTTTCTCTGCAAAGGGGCCAGGACGACTGATCCGGGTACATGAAAGAATGAATGGGGCCATGTATCGTGAGATTTTGAGTGCAAACCTCCTTCCATCAGCAAGGGCATTGAAGATGAAACGTGGCTGGGTCTTTCAACATGACAATGATCCAAAGCACACCGCCAGGGCAACGAAGGAGTGGCTTCGTAAGAAGCATTTCAAGGTCCTGGAGTGGCCTAGCCAGTCTCCAGATCTCAACCCTATAGAAAACCTTTGGAGGGAGTTGAAAGTCCGTGTTGCCAAGCGAAAAGCCAAAAACATCACTGCTCTAGAGGAGATCTGCATGGAGGAATGGGCCAACATACCTACAACAGTGTGTGGCAACCTTGTGAAGACTTACAGAAAACGTTTGACCTCTGTTATTGCCAACAAAGGATATATTACAAAGTATTGAGATGAAATTTTGTTTCTGACCAAATACTTATTTTCCACCATAATATGCAAATAAAATGATAAAAAAACAGACAATGTGATTTTCTGGATTTTTTTTTCTCAGTTTGTCTCCCATAGTTGAGGTCTACCTATGATGTAAATTACAGACGCCTCTCATCTTTTTAAGTGGTGGAACTTGCACTATTGCTGACTGACTAAATACTTTTTTGCCCCACTGTACCTGTGAAGTAGAGGAGTCGTTGGATTCCCAGTCCCGGATGGTTTGTTCAGGCAGCGGGGATCCCCTGCCTCGGCTGGTGCGAGAGCCCTGAAAGCCCCACAGTGGGTCCAAGGTGGCCCACACGATAGTGAATGGTGCAGGTGTCCGGGAGGATTACCAGCTCCGGATGGTCAGCCCCGCAAGACAAGTAAATATGCTGCTGGAGCTAGCCGGCGGAGTCTCCTGCGTGGCGCGACCTGGAGCATCCGACCCTGATGGAGTGGAGACAGGTCCTGTGGGTGCGTCCGGGGGCTCGGCGCCTGACGTGACCGGGGCGTTCCCTGGAGACAAGACCGGGTGATGTATCCAGGGCTTGGTCTGGTCACGCGTCCGGGGCGGGCCCTAGCGACGCAGCAGGGGGCTCCATGGTGACGCATCCTGGGTGGGCCCTGATGATGTGGCCGGCTGGCCTGGATAACTCAGCCAGTGTGCGCCACAGTGACGTGGCCGGGGTCCCTGGGGAGCGTTCGGATCTGTCAGCTGGTCCTGTGACTGGGGCAAAGTTGGGCTGGTGCGGGCCTGCTGGGAAGGCGTGGCGCTCTGTGGATTGCGTCCCATTGGGGGACGTGGTGGGTGAGCTTTGGGGGTGAGGAAGATGCCGAAGATCGGGTGACCTGGATATCTGGGGGTTTTGGATAGGGCATGCCCAGAGTTTAAAAAGGGCACCAGCGCAGACCTTCTTGCTTCTGGGCCTAATCTTGGGTTGGGAGGATGGAGTTATGCGCGCAGCAGGAGCAGGTACACCCTGCACAGAAGCAGCAACATCAGCAGCAGCTCTGTCAGAAGCCCAGTGCATTCCGGCAACGACCCCGTGACAGTGCGGGAAGTAACCGTGCAAGTGAGAATCTGGATTCTGCAGAGAGGTCCAGTCAGAGGAGCTCCAGCAGAGTGGACGAGTCGGCAGCTTCCAGAGAGGATCCTTCGGCTGAGATGCAGCCATCTCGTAATCCAGTACCTATTCATTTGGCGCAGGGGTAAGTTATCCTTCTGGAAGTTCACTCGATGATGTGGTCTTCCCCTTATTTTCTCCTGATCCTACCAGGGAAAGAAGTGTGCAGGGAAGTCGAGACACAAGGAGTGAGCCATTTGCAGGTCCCCTTTGCCGGACTCCTATCTAAAGAGGTTGTGTCAGTCTTGTATCCAGCAGATGGCAACTGAGGAGACACCTAACTTCGCTACAAGTCTAAGGAAAATTATTAGGACTGAAGTGAAGATGTCACAAGGTGAGACCCCTAAGGGGAAGGAAAACTAGGTCCCCGGAATCTGACACCTCTAGTGACTTTATTAGGGGTGAGGACTCTTCAAGATCATCAACTTCAGCATCCTCTTCTTCGGAAGATGACTCTGGACGCTCTGTTTGCCCATAGACTGGGTGGATAAATTTGTGAAGGCTGTCAGGAGCACTATGGGGATAGTAGAGTCAAAGCCTGAGCAATCTATTCAGGATGTCATGTTTTGAGGCTAGACCAGAGGAATCGCAGATCCTTCCCCTTGAACGATAAGATCCACTCTGGTGCATCGGGAGTGGAAGAGACCGGAAACGAAAGGTTGCGTTCCCCCAGCGTTTAAAACTAGATACCCTTTTGACAACCCAGTGTCAAGTTCCTGTGATAAGGCCCCAAAACTTGATGCGGCGGTAGCCAAATTATCGAAGAAGTCCTCTTTGCCCTTTGAGGACCTGGGGACCTTAACCCCTTCTTGACTCTAGCTTTTTTCGGTTTTGCGTTTACGTTTTTCGCTCCCCTTCTTCCCAAAGCCATAACTTTTTTATTTTTCCATCAATATGGCCATGTGAGGGTTTTTTTTTTTTTGCGGGATGAGTTGTTGTTTTGAACGACACCATTGTTTTTACCATGTCCTGTACTCGAAAACGTGAAAAAAATTCCAAGTGCGGGGAAATTGCAAAAAAAAAAAAAAAAAGTGCACTCTCATACTTGCTTTTTCTTTGGCTTTTTTGCTAGGTTCACTAAATGTTGAAACTGACCTGCCATTATGATTTTCCAGGTCAATGCGAGTTCATAGACACGAAACATGTCTAGGTTCTTTTTTATCTAAATGGTGAAAAAAAAATTCCAAAGTTTCCATAAAAAACATAAATAGTGCCATTTTCCGATACCCGTAGCGCCTTCATTTGTCATAACCTGGGGTTGGATGAGGGCTTATTTTTTGCGTGCCGAGCTGACGTGTTTAATGATACCATTTTGGTGCAGATATGTTCTTTTGATCGCCCGTTATTGCATTGTAATGCTATGTCGCGGCGACCAAAAAAACTTAATTGTGGCGTTTTGACTTTTATCGCTACGCGTTTAGCTATCAGGTTAATACTTTTCTTTTATTGATAGATCGGGCATTTCTGAACGCGGCGATACCAAATATGTGTAGGTTTGATTTTTTTTGTATTTTTATTTTGAATGGGGCGAAAGGGGGGTGATTTAAACCTTTATAATTTTTATTACTGTATTTTCTGGCGTATAAGACTACTTTTTAACCCCTGAAAATTCTCTCAAAAGTCGGGTGTCGTCTTATACGCCAGGTGTCGTCTTATAGGGCAGATGCGGAGTAATCTGCAGTCGCCGCATATTGTGGGGGGAGCGGTCCCAATGACGAGGTGAGGGGGCGCCTCACCGGGAAGGTGTACGTGAAGCAGGGGCAGAGAAGGAGATAATAGGATACAAGGGCGAGCCAGATGAGTGAAAGAGGAGTGTTTTTCTAGGCACAGCACCGCTCTCTCTCTTTTTTGCATACCCCTGGCATCCCAGACGCTGACAGTTTGCTTCACTTACACCTTCCTGGTGAGGCGCTCCCTCACCTCGTCATCGGGACCACTCCCCCCCCGCGCCCCCACTATATACGTCGACCGCAGATTGCACCGCATCCACCCTATAAGACGACACCCGGCATATAAGACAACCCCCGACTTTTGAGAAGATTTATTTTAACTGGAAAAGCTGGGGGTTGTCTTATACGCCCAGTCGTCTTATACGCCCAGTCGTCTTATACGCCGGAAAATACGGGTAATTTTTTTTCAGATTTTTAAAAACATTTTTTTTTAAATTTTGGCATGCTTCAATATCCTCCATGGGAGGCTAGAAGCTGTTACAACTTGATCGGCTCTGTTACATAGAGGCGATGCTCAGATCGTACCTATGTAACAGAATTACTGTATTGCTATGAGCGCTGACCACAGGGTGGCGCTCACAGCAATCCGGCATCCACAACCATAGAGGTCTCAAGGAGAGCTCTGGTTGTTATGATTGTTAAGTGCCGCTGTCAGTTTGACAGCAGCTTTTAACTAGTTAATAGGCGCGGGCAGATTGAGATTTTGTTGTTTTGTTTATTGAATAGTGTATGTGTAAGGAAGGAATCTAAGGCTGAGCCTGCCATAGTGTATCGTAGACCCCGGATAACCACTGCAGATGTGGGAAGTGATTGTCCACACTTAGGGTACCGTCACACACTGCCATTTCGATCGCTACGACGGTACGATTCGTGACGTTCCAGCGATATCGTTACGATATCGCTGTGTCTGACACGCAGCAGCGATCAGGGATCCTGCTGAGAATCGTACGTCGTAGCAGATCGTTTGGAACTTTCTTTCGTCGCTGGATCTCCCGCTGTCATCGCTAGATCGGTGTGTGTGACACCGATCTAGCGATGCGATCTAGCGATGCGTTCGCTTGTAACCAGGGTAAACATCGGGTTACTAAGCGCAGGGCCGCGCTTAGTAACCCGATGTTTACCCTGGTTACCAGCGTAAAAAAAAAAACAAACAGCACATACTTACATTCTGGTGTCCGTCAGGTCCCTTGCCGTCGGCTTCCCGCACTCAGTGACTGCCGGCCGTAAAGTGAAAGCAGAGCACAGCGGTGACGTCACCGCTGTGCTGTGCTTTCACTTTCACTTTACGGCCGGCAGTCACTGAGTGCGGGAAGCAGACGGCAAGGGACCTGACGGACACCAGAATGTAAGTATGTGCTGTTTTTTTTTTTTTTACGCTGGTAACCAGGGTAAACATCGGGTTACTAAGCGCGGTCCTGCGCTTAGTAACCCGATGTTTACTCTGGTTACCCGGGGACCTCGGCATCGTTGGTCGCTGGAGAGCTGTCTGTATGACAGCTCCCCAGCGACCACACTACGATTTACCTACGATCACGGCCAGGTCGTATCGCTGGTCGTGATCGTAGGTAAATCGTATAGTGTGACGGTACCCTTAGGGTGGATGGACGAAGCAGGTAGAAAGCCCCCTTATGGGTACTAGACCCATGAGACAGTAGCTCCTTTGTGGCAGAGGTTATACCATTTACAAAAGGGGGAAATTGATATAGAAGGGTTAATGTTTTGCCTTTAATTGCTAGAATTTGTTCTTATCATTCAGTAGTCTAGTAGTCTCCGATTCAAGGAGATTATACTTATCATATATGTTCTCAATAGTCAGCCACAACATGTTCTGGGTACATAGGAAGTAAAGGTCAGCATGACCCGGGGAAACGGGGGGGGAGGGCTACATGAATTATATTGAGTTACATTTGTTGTAAATGGTATAAAATGCTGCCTCTTGCTCCATTAGGTCAGATAAAGTGCTTTTGCTCACAACATGTGTGCAGTTTCCTTTTTCTCCAAGCGCGCTTGTCAATGAAGGGTGTAACCTCACGATTTGGCCTCACTGGTGATCTGGCATATCTGACGTTCGGTCAGAATGCAAACGGCTTCGACAGTTTTAGCGCCCAAAGTGGGGCCCACATCAAAGCGGGAGTTCTGCCCTTGGACGCACTATTCCGTCCGAGGGCAGAAAGGGGTTAAAAGACCCTTTGGATAAAAAGGCGGACATAAGGGGGGCCAGGGAGATATCGACAGGAGCTCTGAGACCAGCGGTAGCATCTACATGTACGGCCAGGTCTATCATGATCTGGTTATATCGACTAGACTCAACTGAAGGAAAGGGCCTCTAGAGAGTCTATTTTAGACTTGTTGTTGATCATACAGGGTGCCCTAGCGTTATCGGATGCCTCCGCGGACTCTGTCAGGTTGGTGGCAAAAGCAGCGGCCCTCTCAAGTGCTGCTTGAAGAGTGTTATGGCTGAAGTGCTGCCCTGGGGATATTCAGGCCAGGTCTAGACTTTTGTTCTATTCCTTGCGATGGGGATTACCTGTTTGGTCCGGTCCTGGATGAGCTTCTGGAAAAGCCAGTGGATGATAAAAAGAAATTTCCCAGTCTGTCGGCTCCCTCCTACAGGGGTCCCTTCAGTAGAAGGAGGTTTAATCGTAGAAAGCCTTCCCGGTACTGAGCCAAGTGGGATGAGGGAAAGAAGAAAGGTGCGAAGTTCATGTTCGGGTGCTCCTGGCGAGACCATAAAAAAACCACCCCAATGACTGCTGGCCCAGGTAGGTGGTAGGTTGTCAGCCTTCTAGCCGGCCTGGTCAGGAATAGCTAATAGTGACTGGGTTCGTAGCCTGATAACATCTGGGCTGAATTTAGATTTTTTTTTTGATCCCACTGGACAGGTTCATGACAACCCCTTCCTGGTCTTCCCCCTCGGAACAGCAAGCCCTGGAGGCAGAGGCCCTGGAGCTGTGGCGTAAAGCAGTCCTGCTGGAGGTTTCCTGGCCAGAAAGGGGCAAAGTGTTTTACTCTCCCCTCTTTCTGATTCGGAAGCCAGATGGCTCCTTTAGGACTATTATTAACCTTAAGACTCTAAACCAGTTCTTGGTAGTACGCCCCTTCAAAATGGAGTCAATTAGATCAGCAACAAAGCTTATCTTTATAAACTGTTTTATGGCAGTTTTGGATCTAAAGGACACGTACTATCATGTGCCTATTAACGCAGAACATCAGCGGTTCCTCATGGTAGTCATAGAGGGCACAATTAGGCATTTCCAATTTAGAGCTCTCCCCT
The DNA here is from genome assembly GCF_032444005.1 of Ranitomeya imitator. NCBI lineage: Eukaryota > Metazoa > Chordata > Amphibia > Anura > Dendrobatidae > Ranitomeya > Ranitomeya imitator. The sequence continues at coordinate 313,346,492 of NC_091285.1, read as the reverse complement.
TTGGTCTTGCCGGGTTTTCAAGAAGGTGGTAGCAGAGGTCATGGCTCATTTGCATGAAACCAATGTTGATTATTCCCTACCTGGACGATTTTCTTATTGTAGGCAGGTCAGTTGATCACTGCTTGGCGTAAGGGAGATAATGGCCACCTTGGATTGCTTGGGGGGATGGCTGCTGAGCATTAAGATATCACGACTAGTGCCCCTAAGGGTGCAAGAGTTCTTGGGGCTGAATCTAGACTCAGAGATTCAAGAGTGTCGTCTACCACCTGGTATATTATCCTTCATCACCAGATGATGAGAGCGTTGAACAGTCCCTCTATGTCCGTCAGGAAGGCGATGTCCCTGTTAGGGTCGCTAACCTCCTGCATCCCAGCAGTCCAGTGGGCTCAGTTTCATACAAGAACCTTGAAATGGGACATTTTGCTTAATGACATATCCCTTATGGGGTACCTGGATGGTCTAATGACCTTGTCCCCATTTTCTCTGCAGTCACTGACGTGGTGGTTAGACCAGGATAATCTATCCAGAGGGGTTCCCGCATATCTCGTGTTGTCACTACGGATGCTAGCCCTACAGGTTGGGGGGCACTTCCGAGTGAGGTGATGGTCCAGGGACTGTGGCCAGGAGAGCAGATAGTTCATCTAACCTGAAGGAGCTAATGGCAGTGGAGCTAGCAGTAAGAAGGCTCCTTATATCCCTACAGGGTCAATCATATCAGGATCCTCTTCGACAGTTAGGTTGCGGTAGCCTACATCAACCACCAAGGGGGAACTCGGTCCAGACCCTTAATGGAGGCGACTGATCTATTTCGAATAGCGGAGGAACATTTTCTGTCACTGGCTGCTGTGCACATGAAAGGAAAAGACCACATCAGAGCAGACTTTTTAAGCCGCAACCTACTCAGTCAGGGAGAGTGGATACTGAAGGATTCCATCTTTGACCAGATGCGGATGTGGGGTTGCCCAGACATAGATCTCTTCGCCACCAGAAAGAACAGAAAGGTGATGCAGTTCTGTTCTCTCAGCCCCAGGGAAAACCCACTGGTGGTAGATGCCTTCCTAATCAGGTGGAATTTCAACCTAGCTTATGCCTTTCCCCCACCCAAGCCCTATTGCCTCTAGTAGAGAGGAAGATCAGAGAAGACAGGGCAAGGATTGTCGTGATTGCTCCCTTTTGGCCCAGAAGGGCATGGTTTTTGTGGCTAAGGACCATGTCAGTCACTGAGCCTTAAGTGCTACCAGAGCTCCCGATCTCCTCTCCAGGGGCGTGTCTGCCACCCACAAGTGGCTGGGCTTCACCTGATGGCGTGGAATTTGAAAGGTTGTTGAGGAAAAAAAGTTCTCTCTTAATTTGATAGCCACTCTTCTAAAGAGTAGGAAGGTGGTTACAGCAACCAAAATCTACGCTAGAATTTGGAAAAAGTTGTTAGCTACCTCAGATTTTAAGTTCGGAGGAGGTCCCGATATGTCAGGTCCTGAAGTTCCTTCAGAAAGGACTTGAGATGGGTCTTTCTGCGAGTACCCCCTCAAGGTCCAGATATCAGCTCTGGGGGCCCTGTTTAGCTGTATCTCGTGGGTAGTTACAGGGTGGCGAGATTTATTAAAGCATCAAGTAGATCTAGCCCCATCCTTAAGGAGAGGATTATGACGTGGGACCTGAACTTGGTTCCGACAGCTATGACAGGTTCCCCTTTTGAATCCATTGAGTAGGCCCCAATAAAGTTGCTTTCCCTTAAAGTAGCTCTCTTGGTCGCGTTAACTTCAGCTCGGAGGGTGAGTGATATTTTTCTAGATTCCCTCCATATACCCAGCTCCTAGAAGACATGATTATACTTAAGCCAGATCCATCTTACTTGCCAAAGGTAGCCTCCAATTTCCGTAGGTTGCAGGAAATACAGTGGGTACGGAAAGTATTCAGACCCCTTTAAGTTTTTCACTGTTTCATTGCAGCCATTTGGTAAATTAAAAAAAGTTTTTTTTTCTTCTCATTAATGTACACTCTGCACCCCACCTTGACTGAAAAAAAAAATGTAGAAATATTATTAAAAAAGCAAAACTGAAATATCACATGGTCATAACTATTCAGACTCTTTGCTCAGACACTCATATTTAAGTCACATGTTGTTAATTTCCTTGGAATGCTCCTTGAGATGGTTCTACTCCTTCATTGGAGTCCAGCTGTGTTTAATTAAACTGATAGGACTTGATTTAGAAAGGCACACACCTGTCTATATAATACCTCAGAGCTCACAGTGCATGTCAGACCAAATGAGAATCATAAGGTGAAAGGAACTGGCCAAGGAGCTGAGAGACAGAATTGTGGCAAGGCACAGATCTGATCAAGGTTACAATAGAATTTCTGCAGTATTCAAGATTCCTAAGAGCACATTGGCCTCCATAATCCTTAACCCCTTCATGACCCAGCCTATTTTGACCTTAAAGACCTTGCCGTTTTTTGCAATTCTGACCAGTGTCCCTTTATGAGGTAATAACTCAGGAACGCTTCAACGGATCCTAGCGGTTCTGAGATTGTTTTTTCGTGACATATTGGGCTTCATGTTAGTGGTAAATTTAGGTCAATAAATTCTGCGTTTATTTGTGATAAAAACGGAAATTTGGCGAAAATTTTGAAAATTTCGCAATTTTCACATTTTGAATTTTTATTCTGTTAAACCAGAGAGATATGTGACACAAAATAGTTAATAAATAACATTTCCCACATGTTTACTTTACATCAGCACAATTTTGGAAACAAATTTTTTTTTTTTGTTAGGAAGTTATAAGGGTTAAAATTTGACCAGCGATTTGTCATTTTTACAACGAAATTTACAAAACCATTTTTTTTAGGGACCACCTCACATTTGAAGTCAGTTTGAGGGGTCTATATGGCTGAAAATACCCAAAAGTGACACCATTCTAAAAACTGCACCCCTCAAGGTACTCAAAACCACATTCAAGAAGTTTATTAACCCTTCAGGTGCTTCACAGCAGCAGAAGCAACATGGAAGGAAAAAATGAACATTTAACTTTTTAGTCACAAAAATTATCTTTTAGCAACAATTTTTTTATTTTCCCAATGGTAAAAGGAGAAACTGAACCACGAAAGTTGTTGTCCAATTTGTCCTGAGTACGCTGATACCTCATATGTGGGGGTAAACCACTGTTTGGGCGCACGGCAGGGCTTGGAAGGGAAGGAGCGCCATTTGACTTTTTGAATCAAAAATTGGCTGCACTCTTTAGCGGACACCATGTCACATTTGGAGAGCCCCCGTGTGCCTAAAAATTGGAGCTCCCCCACAAGTGACCCCATTTTGGAAACTAGACGCCCCAAGGAACTTATTTAGATGCCTAGTGAGCACTTTAAACCCTCAGGTGCTTCACAAATTGATCTGTAAAAATGAAAAAGTACTTTTTTTTCACAAAAAAATTCTTTTCGCCTCAATTTTTTCATTTTCACATGGGCAGTAGGATAAAATGGATCATAAAATTTGTTGGGCAATTTCTCCCGAGTACGCCGATACCTCATATGTGGGGGTAAACCACTGTTTGGGCACTCGGCAGGGCTCGGAAGGGAAGGCGCGCCATTTGACTTTTTGAATGGAAAATTAGCTCCAATTGTTAGCGGACACCATGTCGCGTTTGGAGAGCCCCTGTGTGCCTAAACATTGGAGCTCCCCCACAAGTGACCCCATTTTGGAAACTAGACCCCCCAAGGAACTTATCTAGATGCATATTGAGCACTTTAAACCCCCAGGTGCTTCACAGAAGTTTATAACGCAGAGCCATGAAAATAAAAAATAATTTTTCTTTCCTCAAAAATGATTTTTTAGCCTGGAATTTCCTATTTTGCCAAGGATAATAGGAGAAATTGGACCCCAAATATTGTTGTCCAGTTTGTCCTGAGTACGCTGATACCCCATATGTGGGGGTAAACCACTGTTTGGGCGCACGGCAGGGCTCGGAAGGGATGGCACGCCATTTGGCTTTTTAAATGGAAAATTAGCTCCAATCATTAGCGGACACCATGTCACGTTTGGAGAGCCCCTGTGTGCCTAAACATTGGAAATCCCCCAGAAATGACCCCATTTTGGAAACTAGACCCACAAAGGAACTAATCTAGATGTGTGGTGAGGACTTTGAACCCCCAAGTGCTTCACAGAAGTTTATAACGCAGAGCCATGAAAATAAAAAAAAAAAATTATTTTCTCAAAAATGATCTTTTAGCCTGCAATTTTTTATTTTCCCAAGGGTAATAGGAGAAATTTGACCCCAAAAGTTGTTGTCCAGTTTCTCCTGAGTACGCTGATACCCCATATGTGGGGGTAAATCACTGTTTGGGCACATGCCGGGGATCGGAAGTGAAGTAGTGACGTTTTGAAATGCAGACTTTGATGGAATGCTCTGTGGGCGTCACGTTGCGTTTGCAGAGCCCCTGATGTGGCTTAACAGTAGAAACCCCCCACAAGTGACCCCATTTTGGAAACTAGACCCCCAAAGGAACTTATCTAGATGTGTGGTGAGCACTTTGAACCCCCAAGTGCTTCATAGAAGTTTATAATGCAGAGCCGTAAAAATAATTATTTAGCCCAGAATTTTTTATTTTTCCAAGGGTTACAGGAGAAATTGGACCCCATAAGTTGTTGTCCAGTTTCTCCTGAGTACGCTGATACCCCATATGTGGGGGTAAACCACTGTTTGGGCACATGCCGAGGCTCGGAAGTGAAGTAGTGACGTTTTGAAATGCAGACTTTGATGGAATGCTCTGTGGGCGTCACGTTGCGTTTGCAGAGCCCCTGATGTGGCTTAACAGTAGAAACCCCCCACAAGTGACCCCATTTTGGAAACTAGACCCCGAAAGGAACTTATCTAGATGTGTGGTGAGCACTTTGAACCCCCAAGTGCTTCATAGAAGTTTATAAATGCAGAGCCGTGAAAATAATAAATACGTTTTCTTTCCTCAAAAATAATTATTTAGCCCAGAATTTTTTAATTTTCCCAAGGGTAACAGGAAATATTTGACCCCAATATTTGTTGTCCAGTTTCTCCGGAGTACGGTGATACCCCATATGTGGGGGTAAACCACTGTTTGGGCACACGTTGGGGCTCGGAAGTGAAGTAGTGACGTTTTGAAATGCAGACTTTGATGGAATGCTCTGCGGGCGTCACGTTGCGTTTGCAGAGCCCCTGATGTGCCTAAACAGTAGAAACCCCCCACAAGTGACCCCATTTTGGAAACTAGACCCCGAAAGGAACTTATCTAGATGTGTGGTGAGCACTTTGAACCCCCAAGTGCTTCATAGAAGTTTATAATGCAGAGCCGTGAAAATAATAAATACGTTTTCTTTCCTCAAAAATAATTATTTAGCCCAGAATTTTTTATTTTCCCAAGGGTAACAGGAGAAATTGGACCCCAATAGTTGTTGTCCAGTTTCTCCTGAGTACGCTGATACCCCATGTGTGGGGGTAAACCACTGTTTGGGCACACGTCGGGGCTCAGAAGGGAAGTAGTGACTTATGAAATGCAGACTTTGATGGAATGGTCTGCGGGCGTCACATTGCGTTTGCAGAGCCCCTGGTGTGCCTAAACAGTAGAAACCCCCCGCAAGTGACCACATTTTAGAAACTAGACCACCCAAGGAACTTATCTAGATATGTGGTGAGCACTTTGAACCCCCAAGTGCTTCACAGACGTTTACAACGCAGAGCCGTGAAAATAAAAAATCATTTTTCTTTCCTCAAAAATGATGTTTTAGCAAGCATTTTTTTAGATTCACAAGGGTAACAGGAGAAATTGGACCCCAGTAATTGTTGCGCAGTTTATCCTGAGTACACTGATACCCCATATGTGGGGGTAAACCACTGTTTGGGCACACGTCAGGGCTCGGAAGTGAGGGAGCACCATTTGACTTTTTGAATACGAGATTGGCTGGAATCAATGGTGGTGCCATGTTGCGTTTGGAGACCCCTGATGTGCCTAAACAGTGGTAACCCCTCAATTCTACCTCCAACACTAACCCCAACACACCCCTAACCCTAATCCCAACTGTAGCCATAACCCTAATCACAACCCTAACCACAACCCTAATTCCAACCCTAACCCTAAGGCTATGTGTCCACGTTGCGGATTCGTGTGAGATATTTCCGCACCATTTTTGAAAAATCCACGGGTAAAAGGCACTGCGTTTTACCTGCGGATTTTCCGCGGATTTCCAGTGTTTTTTGTGCGGATTTCACCTGTGGATTCCTATTGAGGAACAGGTGTAAAACGCTGCGGAATCCGCGCAAAGAATTGACATGCTGCGGAAAATACAACGCAGCGTTTCCGCGCGGTATTTTCTGCACCATGGGCACAGCGGATTTGGTTTTTCATATGTTTACATGGTACTGTAAACCTGATGGAATACTGCTGCGAATCCGCAGCGGCCAATCTGCAGCCAAATCTGCACCGTGTGCACATAGCCTAATTCTAAAGGTATGTGCACACACTGCGGAAAACGCTGCAGATCCGCAGCAGTTTCCCATGAGTTTACAGTTCAATGTAGACCTATGGGAAACAAAAATCGCTGTACACATGCTGCGGAAAAACTGCACGGAAGCGCAGCGGTTTACATTCCGCAGCATGTCACTTCTTTGTGCGGATTCCGCAGCGGTTTTACAACTGCTCAAATAGAAAATCGCAATTGTAAAACCGCAGTGAAATGCGCAGAAAAAAACGCGGTAAATCCGCCATAAATCCGCAGCGGTTTAGCACTGCGGATTTATCAAATCCGCAGCGGAAAAATCCGCAGAGGACCAGAATACGTGTGCACATACCGAAACCCTAACCCTACCCCTAACCCTACCCCTAACCCTACCCCTATCCCTACCCCTATCCCTACCCCTATCCCTACCCCTAACCCTACCCCTAACCCTACCCCTAACCCTATTCTAACATTAGTGGAAAAAAAATTTCTTTATTTTTTTTATTGTCCCTACCTATGGGGGTGACAAAGGGGGGGGGGGGGTCATTTATTATTTTTTTCATTTTGATCACTGAGATAGATTATATCTCAGTGATCAAAATGCACTTTGGAACGAATCGGCCGGCCGGCAGATTCGGCGGGCGCACTGCGCATGCGCCCGCCATTTTGGAAGATGGCGGCGCCCAGGGAGATGACGGACGGGACCCCGGCAGGATCGGTAAGTATGATGGGGTGGGGGACCATGGAGGGGGGGGGGGGTATCGGAGCACGGGGGTGGGGGAATCGGAGCGCGACAGGCGTGGAACGGAGCACGGGGGGCGGAACGGAGCACGGGGGGGGGGGGGGGTGGATCGGAATGCAGGGGGGGTGATTGGAGCACGGGGGGAGCGGACAAGAGCACGGGGGGGAGCGGAGCACTGGATGGAGGGGAGCCGGAGCAGTGTACCGGCCAGATCGGGGGGCTGGGGGGGCGATCGGTGGGGTGGGGGCACATTAGTATTTCCAGCCATGGCCGATGATATTGCAGCATCGGCCATGGCTGGATTGTAATATTTCACCCGTTATAATAGGTGAAATATTACAAATCGCTCTGATTGGCAGTTTCACTTTCAACAGCCAATCAGAGCGATCGTAGCCACGAGGGGGTGAAGCCACCCCCCCTGGGCTAAACTACCACTCCCCCTGTCCCTGCAGATCGGGTGAAATGGGAGTTAACCCTTTCACCGGATCTGCAGGGACGCGATCTTTCCATGACGCCACATAGGCGTCATGGGTCGGATTGGCACCGACTTTCATGACGCCTACGTGGCGTCATGGGTCGGGAAGGGGTTAAATGGAAGAAGTTTGGGATCACCAGAAGTCTGCCTAGATCTGTCCGTAAAGCTAAACTGAGCAATCATGGGAGAAGAGACTTGGTGAGAAAGGTAAAGAAGAACCCCAAGATCACTGTGGCTGAGCTCCTGAAATGCAATAGGGAGATGAAAGTTCCACAAAATCAACTATCACTGCAGCCCTCCAGCATTTGGGCCTTTACGGCAGAGTGGCCCGACGGAAGCCTCTCCTCAGTGCAAGACATATGAAAGCCCTCAGAGTTTGATAAAAAAAAACACATGAAGGACTCCCAGACAAAGCGGTAAGATTCTCTGGTCTGATGAGATCTAGACCTTTTTGGTGATAATTGTAAGCGGTATGTGTAGAGAAAACCAGGCACTGCTAATCACCTGCCCAATACAATCCCAACAGTGAAACGTGGTGGCAGCATCATGCTTTGGGGGTGTTTTTCAGCTGCAGGGACAGGACGACTGGTTGCATTGAAGGACTCATGAATGTGGCTAAGTACAGAGATATCCTGGAAGAAAACCTCTTCTAGAGTGCTCTGGACCTTTAGACTTGGCTAAAGATTCACCTTCCAACAAGACAATGACCCTAAGCACGCAGCTAAAATAACAAAGGAGTGGCTTCAGGACAACTCTGTGACCATTCTTGACTGGCCCAGCCAAAGCCCTGACCTAAACTTCTGAAGAGACCTAAAAATGGCTGTTCACCATACAACCTGACGGAACTGAAGAGGATCTGCAAGAAAGAATGGCAGAGGATCCCCCAAATCCAGGTGTGAAAAACTTTGCATCATTCCCAAGAAGATTCTTGACTGTACTAGCTCAAAAGGGTGCTTCTACTCAATACTGAGCAAATCGTCTGAATATCGACCATGTGATATTTCAGTTTTTCTTTAATAAATTTGCAAAAATTTACATATTTCTGTTTTTTTTTCAGTCAAGATGGGCTACAGAGTGTGTATATTGAGAAAAAAATGAACTTTTTTTGAATTTGCTAAATGGTTGCAATGAAACAGAGTGAAAAATTTAAAGTGGTCTGAATACTTTCCGTGCCCACTGTAGTTCTCCCATCCTTCCTTCCCCATCCTGAGAACCAGAAGGAGAGCAAGGAACGGTCTTAGGGTGTCGAGAAGTACTTTAGCTAGATGGATTAGGGAGGGTAGCTTATTTAAGATTGTGCTTACTGCATGTGTTGGGGGACACCTAGCAACGGGATTCAGTCTCACAGGCACGTTTTTTCACTTAAAGGGAACTTGTCCCCCCCCAAAATCGAAGGTGAGCTACACCCACCAGCATCAGGGGCTTATCTACAGTCCTGAATACAAGAAGAGGACGTCATCGTAAGACGATGGGAGGCCCTGGACCGGACCGTGACGACCATCGGACCAGAACCGGATCGAGACCGCCTCTGGGTGAGTATAATCTAACCTCTTTTTCTCATATTTCAGGATACACCGGGGGCTTATCTACAGCATTACAGAATGCTGTAGATAAACCCCTGATGCTGGTGGGCTTAGCTCACTTTCGATTTTGGGGGTGACAGGTTCCCTTTAAATACAGTCTATTTGGTTTATTAAGGTATCATAAACCACATCATGAACAGACCATTACACACACTGTCAGGACATCACATTGTTTTGCATCATTAGTCTGCGGCAACTAAACACCCTGACCAGTTGCTGTGGGTTACCACACAGTTCATAGAACATCATAAGCACCAACAGTCTATTGAGGTACCTTATGGGAGCTCCTGCTCCACCTGTTGACTCCTCGTCAGTCCTCTCTCCTGGGGAAATTTCCTTACGGGGATCACCAACTTGCCTGGCAGGCACACATCAGTCATTCCAGAGCCACCGAAGGTCGGTAGCTTCCCCAACACAGACCGTCCAGGTCCATAGTCTCTCAGGTGCTCCAGGAACATTCCACTCAAAGGAGCTTCCAACACAGACCACAGTTTCACTGTGCGCTATTCAGGACATCCATCCCACCTGGGACCGTGCAACACACTGGCATGTGCTCTTCAGGACACCTACTCCCAGGACGTCCAAGACAAGTTGTGCTCTTCAGGAAGCCTACTCACAGGCTACTCTGCGCTATTCAGGACGTCAATCCCTACCCAGGACCGTCCAACACACAGGCATGAGACCTGTCCGGGTGCTATTCAGGATGTCTGTCCAACACCCCAGGCCACCAGATCCAAAGCCCCACCACGTGCTCTTCAGGGAGACGACACTCCCAACAAATAGGCTCTCCAGGACCTTCCAGCCTAGACCATTCAGGTCCACACTCAGCGACCATGTAACCCACACCCTGGTCACATTATGAAGCTGTAACCACTCCCACAGGTGTAAGTGTGTGTGGCTAGTTTGACCCGCCCATCTCTCATAACTAGCCCAGTAAGTCTCCCTTGACAACTTTACAAACAACACAATTTACTTGTAGGACTACAGGTCCCAGAACAACAACATTACTTCAGACTTACTGCGCAGACTCCCTCTGCGACACATATGGGCCACTTACAATTCTGCCAGTCACTGTTTCACCACCATTATAACAACCGATATGCCTCCATGCATATCAAGAAGAGCACACACAGCGCCCCCTAGCTGCCATAGGGGTCACTGCATCACACTTATTAGCTTATACGTCAAGTGGCAAGACAGCGCCAGAAGGTCTGAAGGCTCATTCCACTCAAGCCATGGCAGCCTCCTGGGTGGATAGATCGGCGGTCTCGATCGAGCAAATATGTAAGGCAGCTAAGTGGTCTTGTTCTTCCTCCTTTTTTATAAGCATTATAGGTTGGATATTGGTGCCTCCTCCGATCTCACATTTGGGATAAAGGTGCTTCAGGCTGTAGTCCCTCCCTAAAAATGTCTTTCTCCTCTGTAATTGTCTCGTGGTACTGTCATGGGAGATCAAATATTAGTTGCTTACCGGTAACAGTAGTTTTCGGAGCCCATGACCGCACCTTTATATTCCCTCCCTTCATGTGTGGGTGAGCACTTCTTCCACATGTAAGTATTCACGAGTGTGAAATCATCAGGTAATAGATGTATTGTATGTTTTCTGCCATTAACCATGGGAGGTCCTCTCGTGCACTGTAATCCAGCTGATACGTGGGAGAGGTACTGCCGTTCTTTGTAGGTTTCCTGTCCCTGAATGGCGGATTCTCTCTCTCGTGGTTCTGTCATGGGCTCCGAATATACTGTTACCGGTAAGTAACTAAGTCTATCAATCAGATTGATCAAAGAACACGTGTGTAAAACCAGAGAAAAACTGTGAAAAAAGGCAAACCAAAAGGACCTGCAAAAATATTATATAAGGCAGTGTTCCCCAACTCTGGTCCTCAAGAGCCACCAACAGGTCATGTTTTGAGGATTTCCTTAGTATTGCACAGGTGATTGAATGCTTGCCTGTCCAGCTGATGCAATTATCACATGTGCAGTACTAAGGAAATCCTGAAAACAAGACCTGTTGGTGGCTCTTGAGGAACAGAGTAGGGGGAACACTGATATAAGGTAACAAAAACATGCAAATCATAAGATAAACTGGTCCAGAGCAAAGATCCAGAATGCCTCTCTGTTATGTAACATGTCTCATCGGACTTTCTTATAGATGTGTTCAATCGCATAAATTGAAAAACTAGTTGTTTGTCTGCCGTGGACATTAACAAAATGTTTAGAGGCATTTGACATGGGACGATTAGAAGGATGCTCAATAATCATGTAAGTGTTCGCTTATCCATGTTTTGAGTTTTCTTTTTGTAGAACCAACATATTTTAAATTACAGATGGTACATTCTATTATATAGACAACGTGATCTGTATTGCAAAGAAGGTTTTGATGGAATATGCACAGCTGTTATTACTATTATGAAAAGTAGACGTTTTAGTATGAATTTTTACTGTATAGTCTTAAAGTAAAATATACCTGGCTGAAATGACAGGGCCAATATCTGATTCATGCTGCCTGTAGTTCAGCTTATTGGTTCACTTTAAGACCAAGTGGTTATCGTCAATAAGGGGGTTAAAGTGAGTTAAATTATTTAACCAATTAAAACTTGTCCCTTTGGAGACTCGTATAAAACACTGTTCTTGCTCCCTTCCTTTTCTGCTAGATACATTTACTGTCTTAATGGCTGCATGTACTGCAAATGCATCTGAGGAACACATCGTGAAATGCGTTGAATTCCTGCTTTCAAGGAATGTGAGCCCAAACGTGTGCTGCAGGTACGGACTTCCAGGCGCTCAGTCTATAGAATTGTGTGCTTCTTGTTGTGTGGCCATTTACCATGATTATGTATGACTGTAAGGAGAATGATCATGCTTCAGTACACTAGGTGGCTAAAACTGCCCATTCGTCAAAGTATTCATCATTTTGCATACAAACTGGATAACTTACCACAAGCCTACAATATTGGCAGCAATAAGTGGGTTATGGTGGAATTTTTTGGGAAAAGATATGGAAGCGGGAGCAGAGGTAAAATGCCATGTGACACTTCTCTGGGAGCTGATGGGTCCCATTTAACCATTAATTTATATTTAAATGTAGCAGATTTCCTGCTCAATTTTCGTGCATGTCCTGTAAAAACTGACCTCGATTCACTGAGTTTGTGCATGAAACCTGCCTCTTCTGAATGTATCTGTGCAGCTGGTTTGGATTTGTCCAAGTGTGCATCTTTCTGTAGATTTCACACTTCAGTTTAATTTTCTCCTTCTATTTCTCCTCTTTTCTTATAGAGAGGAAATATTTTTGGATGTATACCACTGTGAAATATTGTCATAAGAAAATAGTTAACTTTCCAATATTTTACCAAACGTCCGCTCCAGTCCTACACAGACCAAATATAATTGCTTGCATCTTGTCTAACTAAACTTCCCTTGCTTAATTGTGTTGCTTTGCAAATGGCTTTGGGAGGTCTACATCAAATCATCCTTTCCATTGTTTGCACATTTGTTTCACTGTTTTTATTGGTCATCAAAACCTGTTACAACGTCAAAGTAAAATGCCTAAATACCTACCAATATGGCAGATTGGTCAAAAGCTACAGGGACAAGGCCAAATTGAATTTGTCTAGAACTTACTGCGGTCTGATATTCTTATGGAAACTTGTTCTACTCGTTTTTTTACTGTAAAATGTGTGATGTTTAGTATAATAAAAAAAGAAAACTGTTCGCTAGCACTAAGGCTATGTGCACACGTCAGGATTTTCTGCAGAATTTTCCTGAACAAAACCGGACTTTTTCTGCAGGAAATCCGCATGCGTTTTTGTGCGTTTTTTTTCCGGAGCTTCCCAATGCATTAGGCTAGTTTCACATTTTTGTTTTTTGGCGCTGCGTTTTAGCGCAAAAAAACGCATGCGTTTTTCCCTATATTTAACATTAAAAACGCATGCGTTTTTTTATGCGTTTTGCCGTGTTTGACGACGCATGCGTCGTTTCTCTGCTTGCGTTTGGTTGCAGAAATGCAACATGTAGTAATTTCTAGATGCGTTTTTTTGCCGCAAAAAAACCTATTGCTGTCTATGTAAACGCATGCGTTTAAAAACGCATCCGAACACGTGCTATAAGCACGTGTTTGGATGCGTTTTTAAACGCATGCGTTTCCAAAGAAAAAAACAAGTCTACACACTGATAAGCCACCCCCCACCATCAAGGTGATAAAGGGATCCAAACCCTAATCCTAACCCCCCACCATCAAGGTGATAAAATGATCATAATCCTAACCCTAGGGATCCAAACCCTAACCCTAACCCCCCCACCATCAAGGTGATAAAATGATCATAACTCTAACCCTAGGGATCCAAACCCTAATCCTAACCCTAACCCCCCACCATCAAGGTGATAAAGGGATCCTAACCCTAGGGATTCAAACCCTAATCCTAACCCTAGCTATTTCTAGTGGGTTTTCTAGTTGATTTTGATGATTGGCAGCTGTCACACACTTCTCATCATGCTTTTCAAAAGCGCAAACGCAGAAAAAAACGCATGTAAACGCGTCAAAACGCCGCTTTTTTTACCGCATACAAAAACGCATCGTTTGCACGTGTTTGCATGCGGTTTTTCCACCACCTGCGTTTGCATTTTTAACGCTGCGTTTTTAAACGCAAATGTGAAACCAGCAAATAGCGGCAAAAACTCGAAAAATCCGCAAAATTAATGAACATGATGCATTTTTTTACCACGATGTGTTTTTTTTCACGGAAAAAAAACGCATCATATGCACAAAAATTGCAGAATGCATTGAAAATTACTTATGTATGCGTTTTTTCCACGGAAAACGGCCGAAAAACACAACTGAATGATGCATTCAACATGCAGGAGAAGGTGTAGGGGGGAGTAGATAATGCAGCTGGTTGCTATGTGCACAGAAAATTCCATGATCGGTGTCTTAACCCCTTCATGACTTGACTATTTTCCTTTTTTCATTTTCTTCTTTTTCTCTCCTACTTTCAAAAGCCAGAACCCTTTTTTTTTTTTTTTTTTAATTATTTTCTTTTATTTATTTTTTTATCCACATAGCTGTATGAGAGCTTGTTTTTTTGCGGGACAAGCTGTACATTTGAATGACACCAACACCATTCATTTTATCATGTGGTGCACTGTAAAGTGGGAAAAATATTCCAAGTGCGTTAAAATTGCTAAAGCTTGCTCACTATCACTGGGCAATATGATTCTCCAAGTCAGTACGAGAATTGGTGAAAACTAATTTGGAAAATTCAAAAAAGTCTTGAGACCCACAACCATGACTGCATTGAAAACACATGGTCCCTAGGATGCCCCAATCCAGCCATTCATAGCCTCACCCCCACTGTTGTGAGGTGTAGATAAATGCCATGGTGGTTGGGCCTGGTGGAGTCTCCCTTGATTGCCATTTTTGTACTCCTGGAAAGCCAAAGTTATTACATAAAAAATAAATTATAAAAATAAAATAATCATTTGGTATTGCTGCATCTGTAAGTGTATGTGCACACGTCAGTATTTCTAGCAGAAATTTCCTGACAAAAACCGGACATTTCTGCCAGAAATCCGCATGCGTTTTTTTTGCGTTTTTGAAGCGTTTTTTGCCCGTTTTTTTGCGTTTTTTCCCAATGCATTATATAGCGGGGAAAAACGTGAAAAATCCGCAAAATGAATGAACATGCTTTTTTTTTTTTTTTTCTACCGCAATGCGTTTTTTTTGCAGAAAAAAGCGCATCATGTGCACAAAAATTGCAGAATGCATTCTAAATGATAGGATGCATATGTACGCGTTTTTATAGCGTTTTTATCGCTAAAAAACGCAAAAAAAACTGAATGTGTGCACATGCTCTAAGGCTATGTGCACACGTTCAGGTTTTTTCACGCTAAAAACGCTATAAAAACTCATTAAAACGCATACATTATGCATTCTATCATTTAGAATGCATTCTGCATGTTTTGTGCACATGGATGCGTTTTTTTCCGAAAAAAAACAAAAAACGCATCGCGGTAAAAAAATGAGCATGTTCATTATTTTTGCTGATTTTCAGCGTTTTTCCCGCAATTCTATGGATTTGGGAAAAAATGCACCAAAAACACGTCAAAAACGCGGTAAAATCGCGGTAAAAACGCACGCGGATGCAGAAATGTCCGGTTTTTGTCAGGAAAATTTCTGCAAGAAATCCTGACGTGTGCACATACCCTAACAGTCCTTTCTATCAAAATATAAAATTATTTAACATGTACGTTAAGGCTAGTTTCATATTAGTGTTTATGTGCGCAGCGTATCATCTGCATGCCAAAACGCATGCTAACGCATGTTAATGTAGCGTTTTTTATCTGCATGATCTTATGCATGACGCCAAAAAAACACTGCGTGTGCATGTGTTTGTATGCGTTTTTGCATGCGTTTGAGTTGTTTATGCGCATGCTTACAGTATATATATATATATATATATATATATATATATATATATATATATTATATACCCTGCACAGATGAAATCCTGTTCTTTTGATGCTGTATCCTGCTGCAAGATGGATCTCAGCGTGGAGAGCTTCAATCTGAATATGGATTTATCATTGAAATTGGCTTTGCTGTGGCTTGTGAGGAAGAAAGGAGAAGAGAAAGACGGAGAAGTCGTCATCGCTATTGGCAACACCCCATTGTTGAAATCCAGCAGAGACGTGGAGCCTACCACTCATTGTTCAGAGCTTCGTGAAAACCCGCAAAAGTGTTTTGAGTGCACAAGAATGTCTGAACAGAGCTTCCAAGAATTGCTGTTACGTGTCAGAGGATCCATCACCAGGCAGGACACACAGCTACGTACAGCAATTCCTGCTGAGAACATCTGTTGGTGACCCTAAGGAACATAATTTTGAAAAAGAAACACCTGTCGTTAATATTATTGTTCTAAAAGCCATGTACTGATTTTTATTTCCAATTTTCTTTTCCACAGATTCCTTAAGATCTCTACATTTTCAATTTTAGATTGGACTGTCCACCCTTTCTGGGATTGTTGGAGACACCTGCCGTGCATTGTGTGACGTTCTGCATGCAGAATTCCGCCCCCAACCCACAACTGAACTCTGGCTGAAAAGTGCTGAAAAATTCATGGAAACTTGTAATTTTCCAAACTGTGTGGAGGCTGTGGACGGCAAACACATTTGGATTCTGAAATCTGCTGGAAGTGGATCCGAGTACTTCAATTATAAAAAAAAAATGCTTTTCTATTGTTCTCATGGCGATTGGAGATACTGAGTGTCGATTTGTTGACGTTGGCTCATTTGGACGAAGAAATGACTCAGACTTTCAAAAACTCTGACATGGGACAACATTTGTATGGTAATAAATTTTAATTTTCCGCCGCCACAACCTCTTCCAAACACTGAAGGACCGCTAATGCCATTTGTTGTTGTTGGGGATGAGATGTTTCAAATGTGTGCCAACCTCATAAAACTATACTCGAGTCGGGACTTGAATCATACCAAAAGGATTTTCAACTACAGACTGACATGTGCACGAAGAACTGTGGAGTGTGCCTTTGGTTTGCTGGCAGCTAAATGGCGCATTTTGGGAACACCAATCAATCTTAAAGTAGAGACAATTCATGAGGTTGTAAAAATGTGTTGTTCTGCATAATTACATCCTGGCAAAAGAGCAACCCCTCTTTGAATTTGAGGAACCTATTAATACCACATTGCCGGATTATCATGCTCACCCTCTGGGGACTACAGTGGCAGTTGCCCAAATGAGGTATAAATTGGCTGCCTACTTTATCTCTGATATTGGATATGTGGCATGGCAAGATGAAATGGTTTAAACTGTAAATAAGCCAAATGTACCTGTAAGGTTATGTACCTGTATCATTTTCTGAATGTAATATTAACACCTTGAATGTAATTTTAATAATAAACACCTTACCTGTAACACGCAATACAAACACGTTTAAATAGATAAATACATCTCAGCACTACACTCAACAATACACACGTTTAAAGGGAAGGTACCGCGTTTGTAGGTCATTAATAAATCACTGTAATGTAGCATAACATGCTGCTATAAACAAGTTTGAAATGCATGTGAAACAGATTTCATGTGTTATATGAGTTTAAAGAATGCACTGGGGGCTGACATCTTGGTTTTGCAGCAGTAGCAGGGCACTATCAGTGTCAGATTACGGCACCCCATGGACATAGGGTCCACGCTGGTCTATTATCTCCTATCTGTAACATTGCAGCAGCATTAGCAGTGAGCTGGGCACGCCTCTGTGGGCTGCACAACTCACTGCTGTAGGTGTGACTGGCCGCCATTTTATTATAGCCCTGTGCTCTCTATGGCAGGACAGAAGAAGCGCTCACTGCTCCTCTGTACTCCAAGCAGACACATCCTCTGCTCCTCACACGCTGCCCTGTGTGCTTCTCCTGCCGTGTATCCCCCTCCCCCTCACACACAGTCAGTGTGATCTCCGGTAAGCTGCACTCACAGCCTGCAGAGAGGAAGGTGACCCCTGGAGAGAGAGAGCAGGGCAGCTGACAGGACAGGGATTAAGGTGGGGGAAGGGGGATGGCAAGAATGTTATTAGCAAAAAATGCTGCTGAGTCCACTGTATTCTGCTCCTCTGTAACCAAGCTGTGCCTCTGATGCAGTAACTGCTGGTGATAGCGGGTCACAGGGCAGTCACACACAAAATGGTGCTGCCCTGTGATGCTCCTCTTCATTCTTACTGTTGGGGCAGTAACTGCTGACATCACCATTTCCCTCCCCTTTTGGGTGGTCTAATATCCCTGGGGCAGAGCTGCTAAATCTTACTATAGCTGCTTGAGGTCTAAAAATGCTCCCCCTAGTGGTAAATATGTATATTTGTAGAAAAATATATAATATTTTTCATATAGAAATGTTTGCAAACAGTGCAAACATTGCATTAATACATTTTAATTACTATTTTAAGCTTAATTTCACAAAAAAACAAAATACAAGAAAACTGGTGGCACCTTCCCTTTAAATAAAGCGATAAAGAAAACACAGTGAGACCGTTATTGTGAAACAAAAGAATTTTTACTAATAAAAATAAAAAAAATTTTGAAATAATTGTTGAATAAAAAAGGAAAATGTGATTACTTTCGGGGTCTGCGAGAGGGAGTTACATGGTGGACCTGGGGGGTGTCGGGCTGAGATGGTAGGCTAGAAGTGGTTGGGGAAGTGTAAGTGGCAGTCAATTGGAGGATTGGGTCAGAAACATTGGCAGAGGACACATTAGGAGTGGAAAAGAAGTTGGATGGGAAAGAACCAAGGGAAGGTGTGGACAGACTTGGGAAAAAAAGACAGATTTGAAGGTGAGGCGGTAATGTTTTTTAGCAGCTTTTTGTTTCCTGGACTTTGTTTTGCTGCTTCCTCGGCCTTTTGCTTCCTGTTGCTGTATGGTGGGAGTGGAAGTCTGGGCTTCTGCACTCGGCTGCGTGGTTGAAGGGGAAGGCTGGGCTGCTGCACTCAGCTACATGGTGTAGCTGGGTACTGTTGAAACAGTCCAAATGTCCAGCGGTGGTTGTGGTGGTGGATAGTTCACTTGGTGAGATGACTGGTATCCATGTCCTTGAGATGTTGGGAAAGGTGCTGGTGGATTCTGCCACTGATGCTGTCCTGGAGCTTGTTGCCCTGTAGGGAATGAAGTTTGTGCCTGCTGCTGATATCTGGACCGCTGCATGGCCTCAGTGTAAGCAGCCCGACAGGCCTTCATCACATAGAGCTGGAGATCAGGACTAAGGTTTTCAGTCACGCCCCGTTCTAATGTGTGTGTGTGTGTGTGTATGTACAGTGGGGCAAAAAAGTATTTAGTCAGTCAGCAATAGTGCAAGTTCCACCACTTAAAAAGATGAGAGGCGTCTGTAATTTGCATCATAGGTAGACCTCAACTATGGGAGACAAACTGAGAAAAAATAATCCAGAAAATCACATTGTCTGTTTTTTTTATCATTTTATTTGCATATTATGGTGGAAAATAAGTATTTGGTCAGAAACAAACAATCAAGATTTCTGGCTCTCACAGACCTGTAACTTCTTCTTTAAGAGTCTCCTCTTTCCTCCACTCATTACCTGTAGTAATGGCACCTGTTTAAACTTGTTATCAGTATAAAAAGACACCTGTGCACACCCTCAAACAGTCTGACTCCAAACTCCACTATGGTGAAGACCAAAGAGCTGTCAAAGGACACCAGAAACAAAATTGTAGGCCTGCACCAGGCTGGGAAGACTGAATCTGCAATAGCCAACCAGATTGGAGTGAAGAAATCAATAGTGGGAGCAATAATTAGAAAATGGAAGACATGCAAGACCACTGATAATCTCCCTCGATCTGGGGCTCCACGCAAAATCCCACCCCGTGGGGTCAGAATGATCACAAGAACGGTGAGCAAAAATCCCAGAACCACACGGGGGGACCTAGTGAATGAACTGCAGAGAGCTGGGACCAATGTAACAAGGCCTACCATAAGTAACACGCTACGCCACCATGGACTCAGATCCTGTAGTGCCAGACGTGTCCCACTGCTTAAGCCAGTACATGTCCGGGCCCATCTGAAGTTTGCTAGAGAGCATTTGGATGATCCAGAGGAGTTTTGGGAGAATGTCTTATGGTCTGATGAAACCAAACTGGAACTGTTTGGTAGAAACACAACTTGTCGTGTTTGGAGGAAAAAGAATACTGAGTTGCATCCATCAAACACCATACCTATCTGTTTCTCTGCAAAGGGGCCAGGACGACTGATCCGGGTACATGAAAGAATGAATGGGGCCATGTATCGTGAGATTTTGAGTGCAAACCTCCTTCCATCAGCAAGGGCATTGAAGATGAAACGTGGCTGGGTCTTTCAACATGGCAATGATCCAAAGCACACCGCCAGGGCAACGAAGGAGTGGCTTCGTAAGAAGCATTTCAAGGTCCTGGAGTGGCCTAGCCAGTCTCCAGATCTCATCCCTATAGAAAACCTTTGGAGGGAGTTGAAAGTCCGTGTTGCCAAGCGAAAAGCCAAAAACATCACTGCTCTAGAGGAGATCTGCATGGAGGAATGGGCCAACATACCAACAACAGTGTGTGGCAACCTTGTGAAGACTTACAGAAAACGTTTGACCTCTGTCATTGCCAACAAAGGATATATTACAAAGTATTGAGATGAAATTTTGTTTCTGACCAAATACTTACTTTCCACCATAATATGCAAATAAAATGATAAAAAAACAGACAATGTGATTTTCTGGATTTTTTTTTCTCAGTTTGTCTCCCATAGTTGAGGTCTACCTATGATGTAAATTACAGACGCCTCTCATCTTTTTAAGTGGTGGAACTTGCACTATTGCTGACTGACTAAATACTTTTTTGCCCCACTGTATATATGTCTATCTATCTATATATATATCTATATCTCTATCTATCTATACATACATACATATACATACAATTAAAATGTTGTGCCGGTCTATTAAGGTCGGCTTCTAGGCGGTCAAGGCGTCTGTGGATGTCCTGGAAAAGTGTGTTCACCTGAGTGAACCCACTATCCAGTCTCCAGTCTTTCTACAACCGCCTTCATCCCAGCCTGGAAGACCGAGCTTAAGTGAATAAACTCGGGGATCAACATGTTAGGACATGTTAGGTTAGGATATGGGTTGAACAAGATGGACTTAGTCTTCCTTCAACCTTAATAACTATGTTACTATGACTGACCTCTCCCAGGCCCTCTGCAGCTGGTGAGCAGACCAAAGTAAAGTAGTGGTAGAGGGCTATGAAAGGGGAAAACCAGATGGACCGGCTTCCTGTTCCCCAGCCTGTGAAGCCTGCCTGGTTGCTCCATTGCTGGTGGATAATAATAATAATAATTTTATTTATATAGCGCCAATATATTCCGTAGCGCTTTACAAATTATAGAGGGGAATTGTACAGACAATAGACATTACAGCATTACAGAAATCACAGTTCAAAATAGATACCAAGAGGAATGAGGGCCCTGCTCGCATGCTTACAAACTATGAGGAAAAGGGGAGACATGAGAGGTGAATGATAACAATTGCTTTAGTTATTCGGACCAGCCATAGTGTAAGGCTCGGGTGCCCATGTAAAGCTGCATGAACCAGTTATCTGCCTAAGTATGTAGCAGCACAGACACAGAGGGCTATTAACTGCATAAAGTGTATGAGAACATGATGCGAGGAACCTGATTATGGTTTAAGGTTTTTTTTGTTTGTTTTTGTTTTTTTGAATGGGCCACACAGGGATAGTTAGGTTAATGCGTTGAGGCGGTAGGCCAATATGAACAAATGAGTTTTTAGGGCACGCTTAAAACTGTGGGGATTGGGGATTAATCGTATTAACCTGGGTAGTGCTATGATTGGATAGTGGATGATTAAGATTGGGCCTGTTCGTTGGCTGGTCGATGAGGGGTTGCTCCAACAGAGGACGATCCATGTTCTGTGGTGCTGCGCCCGGTTCTGTGTGGAAAGTAAATGAAAAACATTAGTAAAAAAATTAAAAGTTTAAATAGTAGTAAGACAACACAAAAGATACTCACGTTCGCTGAGCAAGCGCAGACCTCAGAAAAGAAAGCCGATGATAGTCCTTATATTTTCGGACTTTTTGAGCAGCACCACTTCGAACCCGAATCTCCTCTCTCATATCCTTATTGAAGTGATCCTTCATCGAACGCCAACAAACTTTTACTCTCTTCACTGTGCAGGGAGAAGAAAAAAAAATAATTGTAAAAAGGCACCAACATTTACCACAAAACCGACGTGTAAGACCACATTGCAATACTTACGAAATCCATTCTGACTTGTGGCCTTGCATGGTCCCAATCGTCCAACAGCGATCTGGCCACTTCTTCCCAGAGTCGTCAGATCAAGGCCGAGTCGGAATGATTCCGATCACGGGGGTCCCACAACGCTGCTCGCTCTAGCACAGCTTGAATAAGGACGTCATTATCGATATCCGGTTGTCCTTCCTCACGTTATGGAACCTATAGATGAAATACAAAAAAAATTTTGTAAGTAAAACTGACAACAAATTCAATTACAACTCTGATAAAGGCTACTTACACCCCGTCTTTCCTCCTTGAGGCCGACGACCCTGGGAAGAATCATTTCCACTCGACTGCTCCTGCTCTTCCGCACTGGAAGGTTCCTGTAAAGAAAATACATGATTTACCACATGTATAGTATTGACAGTCAATACATACCAATCAGTAAATCAAATGTGATTGCATAATCAGTGTCATGTCTACTTTCAGAAGCTTCAAGGGAACCTGTCATCCCCCCCCCCCCCAGGCGTTAGTAACTAAAAGAGCCATCTTGTGCAGCACTAATGCTCACTAATGTCAGGTTACCACTCAAAAAAGACAATGCATTGATCAATCGATGGAAAAAATGTTACAGAGCTCAGAAAAATGCTGAAGCAAACCAATTAATTTACATATTTAAAACAAATTTCTGAATTTATTTCCTGTAAAATAAAACTTGACAAGTTTTGGTATTGACGCAGTTGTACTGAACTGAAGAATCGTGTTGCCAGGTAATTTTTCCCATACAAATGAATAATATTTATTTACAAATATCGTAATTGCAATATTTTTGCTATTTCACCACAGTTGGTATTTTTTTCCCGTTTTTCGTTACATTACTTCTTAAAATGAATGGTGTCATTTAAAACTACAACTCGGCCCGTAAAACTGATACGGTTAAGTTGACGGAAAAATAGTTGCGACCCTTGGAAGAAGGGAAGGGAAAAATGGAAGAGCAAAAATGAAAATCTGATGTGGTGGGAAGTGGTTAAATATACCTTATTAAATAAATGGTACAAATAAGTTGTATATTTCTAGTGAAGCCGTTTTATCAAAATCCTGCAGAGAACACGAGTTAATTATCATGTGAAGACTGTGGCCATTTTTCGTACCGCAGACAGGGCAATGGGGGGAGGTTTCTGTGGCTGCCAGTTGTCTTGCAGCCAGATGCAGGGCAGGGTGGAAGAGGCAAGTGGGGCATGGATGAGATTTCCTTCTACAATTCTAAGTTTTAGTCGAAATGTTAAACAAGATAGGATAATAATAGTGAATTAATCTTTTTATATATGGATCATGATCCTTTTACACCTTGCAGACTAGCTAAACTGCATTAATTTCTTAGCACCAAAAATGCCTACATTATTTTCTATACTTGACTACTTTTTTAAGTTTTTTAAGTGACTTTAAAGTTTCTTTTAATGCTTAAAGAAATTAGTCTAAAATACTGTATATAAAAGTTTTATATGTTAACTGGATGTCAGAATAGCAAATGTTTTACTGTTTGTTTAACTCAATTCAGACCAGATGAGTTGGCATCAATCTGTATACAGAATGTTCGAGCAAGGGAAAAGGTGGCTTCAATGATGTTGTAGCACAGGATGTGTGGAAATTACACGGGGTTAACGGTTGGTGTGCTTCCTGCTTGGTGACGTTTTTAAGCATCTGGGCCTGCTTATTTGCCTTCACTCCTGTACTAAACATACAGTTCTCAACGATAATATAGGAAATGGTAGTTTGGAATGGATTTGTCATTTTACTTTGAAATGATGGAGAAAATAAGAAGTGCTTCAGTTTCATGGTTGTTTTTGTTTGTTTGTTTTTTTACTTTTAATTACTTTTTTCAGATGCAGATTACCTCTTCATACCCAGGTGTGCCTGCGTAAATTTTCCAGTGCAGTGACTTGATGCACACATGACAATATTAAAGAGAAGCTATCATCAGATGATAACTTATTGTTTAAGTCCATGTTATATGTTCTGAAATGCTGTTACTTCTATTCCAAACATACACCTTCCAAAAAGTTCAACTTTTGTCTTATCAGTTCACAGAGTATTCTCCCAAAAGTCTTGGGGATCATCATTGATTTCTGGAAAAATTGAGGAGCCTTTCTGTTCTTATTGCTCAGTCGTAGTTTTCATCTTGGAACTCTGCCATGCAGGCAACTTTTGCTCAGTCTTTCTTGTGTTGATAGTGGAGTCATGAACACTGACGTTAACGGAGACAAGTAAGGCCTGCAGTTCTTTGGATGATGTTGTGGGGTCTTTTGTGACATCTTGGATGTGTCGTCCCCGCTCTCTTGGGGTAATTTTGGTCAGTCGGCCACTCCAAGGAAAATTCACCACTGTTCCATGTTTTCGTCATTTGTGGATAATGGCTCTCACTGTTGTTCGCTGCAGTCCCAATGCTTTAGAAATGGCTTTATAACCTTTCCCGACTGATAGATTTCAATAACTTTGTTTCCATATGTTCCATAATTTATTTGGTTCGCGGCATGGTGTCTAGCTTTTGAGGAACTTTTAGTCTACTTCACTTTGTCAGGCAGGCCCTATTTAAGTGATTTCTTGATTGAGAACAGGTGTAACAGTAATCAGGTCTAGGTGTGGCTAGGAAATGTGAACTCTGCTTCCCAAAGATGTAATAAACTGCAGTTAATTTATGTTTTAAGTGGGGGCAATCACTTTTTTTGTAGGTTTGGAATTTTTTCTTGTGATTTTAGAAAATATCTATCTAAAAGGTGGTTTTATTCCTCAATTGTGACATGGTATTTGCACCGATCTCCCATTTAATTTGCCATTTATTGCATGAAATAAGTATTTGATCACCTACCAGCCAGCCAGAATGCTGGCTCTCACAGTCCTGTTTACAAAAGAAAACCCCCCATAAAATTGTATACTTTATTAAATAAAATATATATACCCAAAGGAAATAGCCTCAAAAGATAGTGTCAAATACTAGCAGGAGATATATTCCCCGAAAAAACTGGACTGGAGAAATCCAGTAAATGATAACCTCAATCATGAAATATATATACCTACTGCAAGTATTTAATAATGCCAGTGATACAACCGTGTTTTCTTATACTTAGTACACAAAGATGTGCAGATATATGTGAGGTATCCCTAGATACTACAAAAAGACCTAAAACTGTATGCCTACCTAGATGCGGAGGTTGACACCCTGAGAAATAACGAGAATGGCGCCCCCGCTCGTGCGATGGCTGTCGCTACTCTCCTACCTGTACCCTATAAGGACAAAGTAGGACAAGAAGGCCAGATGGCTGTGATATCATGTAGTGGTATGTAGTATTATATAATACAATTATGGCCCCCCCCCCCAAATGTGATGTAAAAAAAAGGGGATAGATATTCATCAGGCATAACCTATACATAAATATATGGATATATACAAAAAGGTCCAAATTTTCTGCAATATAATAGTAACCTCAATTAACATAGTACCAAAAGAAACAATATAATCATGATAGCCATGCTGATACCACTATATAGAAACACGTTTGACAATGACACACATATATATATATATATATATATATATATATATATATATATATATATATATATAGACACCCCAATATATATATATATCTTGATACGTCACTATACCCATCCACTACAACCAGCAGACAAACCAGTGCAGTTATTGCCCCTGTAAATCAAATACAATCATATACTCATCTGCTGTATTCATGATGTATGAGTGGTTTCAGGTCCAGATAAAGTGACTCCTCAAGCAATTGTAAGCTCAAACTCTCGACGCGTTTCCCCCATAAGTGGGTTCATCAGGAGAGACTGGATAACAACATGGCAGTGTGGAGTTGTCCAAAAATGAGGCTGCAACTACATTCTCGCCGATCCTTTTTAAATACCTTAGCAGGTGCATGTGGGAGATGACTTCCTGTTTAGCGAGCACACTCAGATATAGACCACTCCTGATAACCGTCTATAACGGTGCTAGTAAGCACACCAGCCGGCGCCATTTAACTGGAGTCAATTTACTCCTATAAACTGAAAGACGTACAATATACACGGATCACACAGTGTGCGCGCATTCTGGCGCATGCATCGTTAAAGATGTCCCCGAACGCTAAGGTACCTGGGCGTACGCGCCAGCCAGGAAGAAAGAGCGCTACAGCGCCCATAGAATTGCTCACCAGTGCCATTGTACTGGAGTCTAATGACTCCAGCATGTACTGTGCATGCTCCCATCAACCGATAGGAACTAGATGTAATATGTATAAACGAAGCATACTACAGCGCATGCGCCGGTGAACATCTAGCCAAAGGTATCTATGTGTGCGTAAGGCACCAATACAAAGCACAAAATAGGATGATATACCAACAGGAAGTATATTCGCCGCTTAACATGCACTTACTTGTTGTGAATTCTGTGGTCAAGCTCCCTCCTGTGGTCATGAGTGGTACTTCGGCTGGTTCTGTCTATGAGCTTCCGCTTGTGGATGTGAGTGGGGCTGCGGCTTCTGAGTTTCCTTCCTCAGGTGACGAGGTTAAGTCGTTAGGTGCTGCTCTATTTAACTCCACCTAGTTCTTTGTTCCTGGCCTCCAGTCAATGTTCCAGTATTGGTCTGGCTCTCTCCTGGATCGTTCTTGTGGCCTGTCTGCCCTGCATAAGCTAAGTTCTGCTTGTGTTACTTTTGTTTGCTATATTTTCTGTCCAGCTTGCTATATTGGTTTTTCTTGCTTGCTGGAAGCTCTGAGACGCAGAGGGAGCACCTCCGTACCGTTAGTCGGTGCGGAGGGTCTTTTTGCCCCTCTGCGTGGTTGTTTGTAGGTTTTTGTGTTGACCGCAAAGCTATCTTTCCTATCCTCGGTCTATTCAGTAAGTCGGGCCTCACTTTGCTAAATCTATTTAATCTCTGTGTTTGTATTTTCATCTTAACTCACAGTCATTATATGTGGGGGGCTGCCTTTTCCTTTGGGGAATTTCTCTGAGGCAAGGTACGCTTATTTTTCTATCTTCAGGGCTAGTTAGTTTCTCAGGCTGTGCCGAGTTGCATAGGGAGCGTTAGGCGCAATCCACGGCTACCTCTAGTGTGGTATGATAGGATTAGGGATTGCGGTCAGCAGAGTTCCCACGTCTCAGAGCTCATCCTATGTTAGTAACTATCAGGTCACTTTGTGTGCTCTTAACCACTAGGTCCATTGTGGTTCTGAATCACCTGTTCATAACACTTACTGTAAGATAAGGGGGCAATACAATAAAGAAATATAAATATAGAACATCACCCAGCCAGAAGGTACATGCTGCACAAAAAGTCTAAAGTGCAGTAATATAGACACTCACCAAGAATGGACCCTAAACAATACAAGTGTAGCGCTAATGGATACGGTATACAGAATTAGATAACCAATAAATAATACAAAGAAGATAAATGATAAATCATCAATTGTTTAGGCTCTCACAGTCCTGTTAGCTTTTCTTTAAGAAGCCTTCCTCCTCTGCACTCATTACCTGTATTAATTGCACCTGTTTGAATTCGTTACCTGTATAAAAGACACCTGTCCACACACTCAATAAAACTCCAACCTCTCTGCCTTCGCCAAGACCAAACAGCTGTCTTGGGACACCAGGGGCAAAATTGTAGACCTGCACAAGGCTGGTATGGACTACAGGACAATAGGCAAGCAGCTTTGTGAGAAGGCAACGACTGCCAGAGACGGACTACACCTCAACAAACCTGGGAAACACACATTCGCCAGAAGACTCGCTACACTCATCAGGAGGGCGTTAAACTAGAAGAAGAGGGGACGGGAAGAAAAACATTAGACTTGAACAAAGAAGATCCAGGAAAACATACTCAGAAGGGAGGTAAGAACATTTCTAAAACAATCTACAGCGAGGAGATTGGAACAAAACAAAATCCTCTAAACTGCATGCTTGCAAACGCCAGAAGCCTGACAAACAAGATGGAAGAACTAGAAGCAGAAATATCTACAGGTAACTTTGACATAGTGGGAATAACCGAGACGTGGTTAGATGAAAGCTATGACTGGGCAGTTAACTTACAGGGTTACAGTCTGTTTAGAAAGGATCGTAAAAATCGAAGAGGAGGAGGGGTTTGTCTCTATGTAAAGTCTTGTCTAAAGTCCACTTTAAGGGAGGATATTAGCGAAGGAAATGAGGATGTCGAGTTCATATGGGTCGAAATTCATGGAGGGAAAAATGGTAACAAAATTCTCATTGGGGTCTGTTACAAACCCCCAAATATAACAGAAACCATGGAAAGTCTACTTCTAAAGCAGATAGATATAGCTGCAACCCATAATGAGGTCCTGGTTATGGGAGACTTTAACTACCCGGATATTAACTGGGAAACAGAAACCTGTGAAACCCATAAAGGCAACAGGTTTCTGCTAATAACCAAGAAAAATTATCTTTCACAGTTGGTGCAGAATCCAACCAGAGGAGCAGCACTTTTAGACCTAATACTATCTAATAGACCTGACAGAATAACAAATCTGCAGGTGGTCGGGCATCTAGGAAATAGCGACCACAATATTGTACAGTTTCACCTGTCTTTCACTAGGGGGACTTGTCAGGGAGTCACAAAAACACTGAACTTTAGGAAGGCAAAGTTTGACCAGCTTAGAGATGCCCTTAATCTGGTAGACTGGGACAATATCCTCAGAAATAAGAATACAGATAATAAATGGGAAATGTTTAAGAACATCCTAAATAGGCAGTGTAAGCGGTTTATACCTTGTGGGAATAAAAGGACTAGAAATAGGAAAAACCCAATGTGGCTAAACAAAGAAGTAAGACAGGCAATTAACAGTAAAAAGAAAGCATTTGCACTACTAAAGCAGGATGGCACCATTGAAGCTCTAAAAAACTATAGGGAGAAAAATACTTTATCTAAAAAACTAATTAAAGCTGCCAAAAAGGAAACAGAGAAGCACATTGCTAAGGAGAGTAAAACTAATCCCAAACTGTTCTTCAACTATATCAATAGTAAAAGAATAAAAACTGAAAATGTAGGCCCCTTAAAAAATAGTGAGGAAAGAATGGTTGTAGATGACGAGGAAAAAGCTAACATATTAAACACCTTCTTCTCCACGGTATTCACGGTGGAAAATGAAATGCTAGGTGAAATCCCAAGAAACAATGAAAACCCTATATTAAGGGTCACCAATCTAACCCAAGAAGAGGTGCGAAACCGGCTAAATAAGATTAAAATAGATAAATCTCTGGGTCCGGATGGCATACACCCACGAGTACTAAGAGAACTAAGTAATGTAATAGATAAACCATTATTTCTTATTTTTAGGGACTCTATAGCGACAGGGTCTGTTCCGCAGGATTGGCGCATAGCAAATGTGGTGCCAATATTCAAAAAGGGCTCTAAAAGTGAACCTGGAAATTATAGGCCAGTAAGTCTAACCTCTATTGTTGGTAAAATATTTGAAGGGTTTCTGAGGGATGTTATTCTGGATTATCTCAATGAGAATAACTGTTTAACTCCATATCAGCATGGGTTTATGAGAAATCGCTCCTGTCAAACCAATCTAATCAGTTTTTATGAAGAGGTAAGCTATAGGCTGGACCACGGTGAGTCATTGGACGTGGTATATCTCGATTTTTCCAAAGCGTTTGATACCGTGCCGCACAAGAGGTTGGTACACAAAATGAGAATGCTTGGTCTGGGGGAAATTGTGTGTAAATGGGTTAGTAACTGGCTTAGTGATAGAAAGCAGAGGGTGGTTATAAATGGTATAGTCTCTAACTGGGTCGCTGTGACCAGTGGGGTACCGCAGGGGTCAGTATTGGGACCTGTTCTCTTCAACATATTCATTAATGATCTGGTAGAAGGTTTACACAGTAAAATATCGATATTTGCAGATGATACAAAACTATGTAAAGCAGTTAATACAAGAGAAGATAGTATTCTGCTACAGATGGATCTGGATAAGTTGGAAACTTGGGCTGAAAGGTGGCAGATGAGGTTTAACAATGATAAATGTAAGGTTATACACATGGGAAGAAGGAATCAATGTCACCATTACACACTGAATGGGAAACCACTGGGTAAATCTGACAGGGAGAAGGACTTGGGGATCCTAGTTAATGATAAACTTACCTGGAGCAGCCAGTGCCAGGCAGCAGCTGCCAAGGCAAACAGGATCATGGGGTGCATTAAAAGAGGTCTGGATACACATGATGAGAGCATTATACTGCCTCTGTACAAATCCCTAGTTAGACCGCACATGGAGTACTGTGTCCAGTTTTGGGCACCGGTGCTCAGGAAGGATATAATGGAACTAGAGAGAGTACAAAGGAGGGCAACAAAATTAATAAAGGGGATGGGAGAACTACAATACCCAGATAGATTAGCGAAATTAGGATTATTTAGTCTAGAAAAAAGCGATCTAATAACCATGTATAAGTATATAAGGGGACAATACAAATATCTCGCTGAGGATCTGTTTACACCAAGGAAGGTGACGGGCATAAGGGGGCATTCTTTGCGTCTGGAGGAGAGAAGGTTTTTCCACCAACATAGAAGAGGATTCTTTACTGTTAGGGCAGTGAGAATCTGGAATTGCTTGCCTGAGGAGGTGGTGATGGCGAACTCAGTCGAGGGGTTCAAGAGAGGCCTGGATGTCTTCCTGGAGCAGAACAATATTGTATCATACAATTAGGTTCTGTAGAAGGACGTAGATCTGGGGATTTATTATGATGGAATATAGGCTGAACTGGATGGACAAATGTCTTTTTTCGGCCTTACTAACTATGTTACTATGTTACTATGTTACTATGTTGATGCAATTATTAGAAAATGGAAGAAACACAAGATGACTGACAATTTTCCTTGGTCTGGGGGCTCCATGGAAGATCTTGCCTCGTGGAGAAAGGATGATTCTGAGAAAGGTCTGGAATCGGCACAGAATCACACAGGAGGACCTGGTCAATGACCTGAACAGAGCTGGGTCCACAGTTTCAAGTATTACCATTAGTAACACACTATGCAGTCATGGACTAATATCCTCCAGGGCATGCAAGGTCCCCCTGCTCATGCCAGCTTATGTCCAGGCCCGTTTGAAGTTCACCAATGACCATCTGGATGATCCAGAGGAGGCATGGGAGAAGGTCATGTGATCAGATGAGACCAAAAACAGAAATTTTTGGTATCAACTCCACTCGACATGTTTGGAGGAAGAAGAATGAGGACAATCTCAAGAACACAGTTTCTACCATGAAGCATGGTGGGCAAAACATCATACTTTTGGGTGTTTGGACAGGACGACTACACTGTATTGAAGGGAGGATAGGGTCATGTATTGTGAGATTTTGGCCAACAACCTCCTTAGTTGCATTGAAAATGGGTCGTGGCTGAGTCTTCCAGCATGATACTGGCTTGAACACACATCCAGGGCAACTAAGGAGTTGCTCCGTAAGAGGCATTTCAAGGTCCTGGACTGGCTTAGCCAGTCTCTAGACCTGAACCCAATAGAAAATCTTTGGAGGGAGTTGAAACTCAATGTTGCCCAGTGACCGCCCCGAAACCTGAAAGATCTGAAGATCATCTGTATGGAGGAGTGGGCCAAAAACCATGGTGCAGTGTGTGCAAACTTGGTCAAGAACTACGGGAAACATCTGACCAAAAAAGGAAGAAAAGGTCCACATGGCTGTATGGATAAAAATTATGTAACTTTTATTTCATATAATTAAAAAAAAAAGTTGTCCGGACAATTAAAAACCATTGCCCATTCTCAGGTACGTATGTTTCTGGCCTAAGTCCTTAGTCATAGAATGTGACTAAGGGCTTCGGCCAGAAACATACGTCAGAATGAGCAATGTTTTTAATTATCTGGACAGCTTTTTTTTAATCATGCGAAATAAAATTACATATTTTTTTTTATCCATATGGCCATGTGGATCCTTTTCTTATTTTTTTTTTTTTTTGTAATTTTTCTCCAGTGTTTAATGGTATTGGATCCATGCTGTTTAACAAGGAACAGCTCTACATTTACCACACGGTGAGGCTCTTCCCAAATTTTCTTTGTGCTTCTTCTATATTTATTAGAAAATGTCTGACCTCTGTAATTGCAAAGGTTTCTGTACCAAATATGAAGTTCTGTTTTTTTGTTGTATCAAATACTTATTTCATGCAATAAAATGCAAATGAATTATGTGCAAATCCTAAATTGTGATTTTCTGGATTTTATTTTGTTTCTGTCTCTTACAGTTGAAGTGTATTTATGATAAAAATTACAGACCTCTCCATTCTTAGTAGGTGAGAAAACTTGCAAAATCGGGAATGCATCAAATACTGATTTTATCCACTGTGCGTGTATTTTTATTTTTTGTTAGCGACCGCAGATACGGATTAAAACTGTGGACGATAAGGGTTCTTATTCCCTCACTGCTGTTTTAAAATGTCGATATGGAATAATGCTGTGGCGCCCCCTAACCCCCTCCCCCCCCATAGTTGTAAAATCTCCAGAGACCATGATCAGAGCCGGATTTTCCAGTGCCCGATCATATGTTCATCGTTATTCAGTGAATAACGACGATTACAAAATAAAGTGTTAGCTGTTGCAAAGATTTATTTCTCTTATAACATGATATACATGACAGAAGAGATAGAAATGATGCCCCCTGAGACTCCCAATACCTCTGCCATCTCGCGGTCCCTCCTGCTCCTTAACCCGGCGTCATCTTATTGGAAAGAAATTGGTATCTGGCAGCAATAGAAGATTTTTTTCTGTTGGTTCCCTTTCGTCACTGTGATTGACCCTATTACAGTGAAAAAAAAAAAGTAAATCAAATCCCCCTTAGATAAAAATTGTAAAAAAATTTTTTGTCCATCCTTTGCAGTTGGGGTTAGGGCTGTTTTAGGGTTAGGGCTGGGGTTAAGGGTGTGTAAGGGGCAGGGTTGGGTTGGAATTCGAATTTTTTTTTTTTCAAAAGGAAAAAAAGAAAAAACAACACAATATGATAGCTAATGTTGATCTCAAGTGCTCTCTACTCTAGATTGCATTGGGTGCTCTGGTATGCACGGAGTATCGCGGATCCCATATGTTTTTTTTGGGTCTCTTAACAGGCGTGAAACATGTGGGGCAGGGACTTGAGCATGTCACTCAATCAGCCACGATACTCGGTGCACACCCAATGCAAACTCGAGTAGCGAGCACTTGCGCTCAGCACTAATGAAGTCATATTAAATATGATGACCTGATGTTATCAAATTCTGTGTCATACCTGTGGGTTCAAAATGCTCACTATAACCCTGGATAAAATTCTTGGGTGGTGTGATTTCCAAAATGGGGTCACTTGTGGGGGGGGGGGGGGGGGGGGGAGGGTTCCATTGTTTAGGCAAACTAGACATGGCGTCCGCTAATTTGTTACAGCAAATTTTGCATTCAAAAAGTCAAATGACGCTCGTTCACTTCTAAGCTCTGCCGTGCGCCCAAACAGTGGTTTTTTCCCCCATTTTATGACCTCATGAAGTGACAGTGGTCAGAATTGTAGAAATTGGCTTGGACATTAAAGGGTTAAGTAATATTGATGGCTTGCTTTTCTGAGGTAAAGTTGTAGATATCCATACTTGTGACACTCATTATAAAGAGTAATCATACTCATAACACAGTAATATTGGATCTTCAGACAAAATACTAACACATCTTTTTCATTTTTCATGTGACAGATAGGTCTAGACTAGATTAACGTAGAATTTACCTGTAAGACAAGGGTCAGATGTCCATATTTTCTGTCATTGTAAAAAATCATTGTGCTTATCATACTGTAATCAAACTTTGATCAGAGTATCATCATAGTGTGTCAGAATGTGTCCGTGGAAAAAAATTGGACATGTGCACAGCACCAAATCATAACATCCAAGTGCGAACTTATGTTTTGTTAGAGTGCACTTGAACCAAAAATACGGTCATCCTCTCGAGCCCTGAATGACAGTAATTAATTGAAAGTATGTTGCAAAGTGTGAGTCCAGTAGGCTGCAGTCAGTTTTTCAAACAAACCAAATCAATTTAATGTACATCATAAGGGTAAGTTCACACAGGGTGTTTTTGCTGTGTTTTTTTGCTGCGCTTATGCTAATTTTCAGCTGCTTTTTACAGTACCAGCAAAGCCTATGAGATTTCAGAAATCTCATGCACACACGTTGGTTGTTTGTATGTATGATCAGTATTTTGTGCTTTGCTGCGTTTTTTGGACATAGAGCATGTCACTTCTTTCAGCGTTTTTGCTGCGTTTTTTCACCCATTGCCTTGAATGGGTATTGAAAAAAACGCAGCAAAAACGCAGGTATCATTATTTGCTGTGTTTTTGCTGCTGAAAATCCAAGGATATTAGCATGGACAAAGAGAAAAAACCCGCACCAAATACACACCTAATCCTGCGTTTATGACGCAGCTTCTTTCCTGTTTGCCAGGCAGCAGCTGCCAAGGCAAACAGGATCATGGGGTGCATTAAAAGAGGTCTGGATACACATGATGAGAGCATTATACTGCCTCTGTACAAATCCCTAGTTAGACCGCACATGGAGTACTGTGTCCAGTTTTGGGCACCGGTGCTCAGGAAGGATATAATGGAACTAGAGAGAGTACAAAGGAGGGCAACAAAATTAATAAAGGGGATGGGAGAACTACAATACCCAGATAGATTAGCGAAATTAGGATTATTTAGTCTAGAAAAAAGACGACTGAGGGGCGATCTAATAACCATGTATAAGTATATAAGGGGACAATACAAATATCTCGCTGAGGATCTGTTTATACCAAGGAAGGTGACGGGCACAAGGGGGCATTCTTTGCGTCTGGAGGAGAGAAGGTTTTTCCACCAACATAGAAGAGGATTCTTTACTGTTAGGGCAGTGAGAATCTGGAATTGCTTGCCTGAGGAGGTGGTGATGGCGAACTCAGTCGAGGGGTTC
The DNA here is from genome assembly GCF_032444005.1 of Ranitomeya imitator. NCBI lineage: Eukaryota > Metazoa > Chordata > Amphibia > Anura > Dendrobatidae > Ranitomeya > Ranitomeya imitator. The sequence goes on along the minus strand of NC_091285.1, from coordinate 313,311,481 downwards.
AAGAGAGGCCTGGATGTCTTCCTGGAGCAGAACAATATTGTATCATACAATTATTAGGTTCTGTAGAAGGACGTAGATCTGGGTATTTATTATGATGGAATATAGGCTGAACTGGATGGACAAATGTCTTTTTTCGGCCTTACTAACTATGTTACTATGTTACTATGTTACTATGTAAGAAGATCAGGTTTTGCTGCAGAAAAAAAACAGCAAAAACGCCCTGTGTGAGCTTACCCTAAGAAATTGAAAGAATTGGAGCACTCACTCGGATCCTTCTCGATGTGCAATTTTATTCCATGGTAAACGTGACATCAAACCATATTAAAGTGCGGAGTGCAGGTAGCAGGGGAGCTACGCAGTTGAGAGCCTGACGGACTACGGCCGTTTAACGCTTGTTAGCAATTCTTCGGGTCCCATGCTTCACCCCATGGACCTTTAGAAGCGCTAAGCAAGCACCAAATGGCCGTAGTCTGTCAGGTTCTCAACTGCTTAGCTCCCCTGCTACCTGCACTCTGCACTTTAACCCCTTCATGACCCAGCCTATTTTGACCTTAAAGACCTTGCTGTTTTTTTGCAATTCTGACCAGTGTCCCTTTATGAGGTAATAACTCAGGAACGCTTCAATGGATCCTAGCGGTTCTGAGATTGTTTTTTTCGTGACATATTGGGCTTCATGTTAGTGGTAAATTTAGGTCAATAAATTCTGTGTTTATTTGTGATAAAAACGGAAATTTGGCGAAAATTTTAAAACTTTCGCAATTTTCACATTTTGAATTTTTATTCTGTTAAACCAGAGAGTTATGTGACACAAAATAGTTAATAAATAACATTTCCTAAACGTCTACTTTACATCAGCACAATTTTGGAAACAAAAATTTTTTTTGCTAGGAAGTTATAAGGGTTAAAATTTGACCAGCGATTTCTCATTTTTACAACGAAATTTACTAAACCATTTTTTTTAGGGACCACCTCACATTTGAAGTCAGTTTGAGGGGTCTATATGGCTGAAAATACCCAAAAGTGACACCATTCTAAAAACTGCACCCCTCAAGGTGCACAAAACCACATTCCAGAAGTTTATTAACCCTTCAGGTGCTTCACAGCAGCAGAAGCAACATGGAAGGAAAAAATGAACATTTAACTTTTTAGTCACAAAAATGATCTTTCAGCAACAATTTTTTTTCCCAATGGTAAAAGGAGAAACTGAACCACGAAAGAAGTTGTCCAATTTGTCCTGAGTACGCTGATACCTCATATGTGGGGGTAAACCACTGTTTGGGCGCACGGCAGGGCTTGGAAGGGAAGGAGCGCCATTTGACTTTTTGAATGGAAAATTAGCTCCAATTGTTAGCGGACACCATGTCGCGTTTGGAGAGCCCCTGTGTGCCTATGCATTGGAGCTCCCCCACAAGTGACCCCATTTTGGAAACTAGACGCCCTAAGGGACTTATCTAGATGCATAGTGAGCACTTTAAACCCCCAGGTGCTTCACAAATTGATCCGTAAAAATGAAAAAGTACTTTTTTTTCACAAAAGAATTCTTTTAGCCTCAATTTTTTCATTTTCACATGGGCAACAGGATAAAATGGATCATAAAATTTGTTGGGCAATTTCTCCCGAGTACGCCGATACCTCATATGTGGGGGTAAACCACTGTTTGGGCACACGGCAGGGCTCGGAAGGGAAGGCGCGCCTTTTGACTTTTTGAATGGAAAATTAGCTCCAATTGTTAGCGGACACCATGTCGCGTTTGGAGAGCCCCTGTGTGCCTATGCATTGGAGCTCCCCCACAAGTGACCCCATTTTGGAAACTAGACCGCCCAAGGAACTTATCTAGATGCATACTGAGCACTTTAAACCCCCAGGTGCTTCACAGAAGTTTATAACGCAGAGCCATGAAAATAAAAAATAATTTTTCTTTCCTCAAAAATGATTTTTTTAGCCTGGAATTTCCTATTTTGCCAATGGTAATAGGAGTAATTGGACCACAAATGTTGTTGTCCAGTTTGTCCTGAGTACACAGATACCCCATATGTGGGGGTAAACCACTGTTTGGGCGCACGGCAGGGCTCAGAAGGGAAGGCACGCCATTTGGCTTTTTAAATTTAAAATTCGCTCCAATCATTAGCGGACACCATGTCGCGTTTGGAGAGCCCCTGTGTGCCTAAACATTGGAGATCCCCCACAAATGACCCCATTTTGGAAACTAGACCCCCAAAGGAACTAATCTAGATGTGTGGTGAGCACTTTGAACCCTCAAGTGCTTCACAGAAGTTTATAACGCAGAGCCATGAAAAAAAAAAAAAAAAAAAAAGTATTTTCTCAAAAATGATTTTTTTAGCCCGCAATTTTTTATTTTCCCAAGGGTAACAAAGAAATTTAACCCCAAAAGTTGTTGTCCAGTTTCTCCTGAGTACGCTGATACCCCATATGTGAGGGTAAACCACTGTTTGGGCACATGCTGGGGCTCGGAGGTGAAGTAGTGACGTTTTGAAATGCAGACTTTGATGGAATGCTCTGCGGGCGTCACGTTGCGTTTGCAGAGCCCCTGATGTGGCTAAACAGTAGAAACCCCCCACAAGTGACCCCATTTTGGAAACTAGACCCCGAAAGGAACTTATCTAGATGTGAGGTGAGCAATTTGAACCCCCAAGTGCTTCACAGAAGTTTATAACACAGAGCAGTGAAAATAAATGTTTTCTTTCCTCAAAAATAATTTTTTAGCCCAGAATTTTTTAATTTTCCCAAGGGTAACAGGAGAAATTTGACCCCAATATTTGTTGTCCAGTTTCTCCTGAGTACGGTGATATCCCATATGTGGGGGTAAACTACTGTTTGGGCACATGCCGGGGCTCGGAAGTGAAGTGACATTTTGAAATGCAGACTTTGATGGAATGGTCTGCGGACGTCACGTTGCGTTTGCAGAGCCCCTGGTGTGCCTAAACAGTAGAAACCCCCCACAAGTGACCCCATTTTGTAAACTAGACCCCCCAAGGAACTTATCTAGATATGTGGTGAGAACTTTGAACCCCCAAGTGCTTCACAGACGTTTACAACGCAGAGCCGTGAAAATAAAAAATCATTTTTCTTTCCTCAAAAATGATGTTTTAGCAAGCAATTTTTTATTTTCTCAAGGGTAACAGGAGAAATTGGACCCCAGTAATTGTTGCGCAGTTTGTCCTGAGTATGCTGGTACCCCATATGTGGGGGTAAACCACTGTTTGGGCACACGTCGGGGCTCGGAAGTGAGGGAGCACCATTTGACTTTTTGAAAACAAGATTGGCTGGAATCAATGGTGATGCCATGTTGCGTTTGGAGACCCCCTGATGTGCCTAAACAGTGGAAACCCCTCAATTCTACCTCCAACACTAACCCCAACACACCCCTAACCACAACCCTAACCCCAACACACCCCTAACCCTAACCACAACCCTAATTCCAACCCAACCCTAACCTTAAGGCTATGTGCCCACGTTGCGGATTCGTGTGAGATTTTTCAGCACCATTTTTGAAAAATCCGCGGGTAAAAGGCACTGCGTTTTACCTGCGGATTTACCGCGGATTGCCATTGTTTTTTGTGCAGATTTCACCTGCGGATTCCTATTGTGGAACAGGTGTAAAACGCTGCGGAATCCGCACAAAGAATTGACATGCTGCAGAAAATGCAACGCAGCGTTTCCTCGTGGTATTTTCCGCACCATGGGCACAGCGGATTTGGTTTTCCATATGTTTACATGGTACTGTAAACCTGATGGAATACTGCTGCGGATCCGCAGCCAAATCCGCACCGTGTGCACATAGCCTATTTCTAAAGGTATGTGCACACGCTGCGGAAAACGCTGCGGATCCGCAGCAGTTTCCCATGAGTTTACAGTTCAATGTAAACCTATGGGAAACAAAAATCGCTGTACACATGCTGCAGAAAAACTGCACGGAAACGCAGCGGTTTACATTCCGCAGCATGTCACTTCTTTCTGCGGATTCCGCAGCTGTTTTACAACTGCTCCAATAGAAAATCGCAGTTGTAAAACCGCAGTGAAATGCGCGATAAATCCACAGCGGTTTAGCACTGCGGATTTATCAAATCCGCTGCGGAAAAATCCGCAGAGGACCAGAATACGTGTGCACATCCCTAACCCTAACCCTAGTTCTAACTCCAACCTTAGTGGAAAAAAAAAAAAATTCTTTATTTTATTATTGTCCCTACCTATGGGGGTGACAAAGGGGGGGTCATTTACTGTTTTTTTTATTTTGATCACTGTGATAGGTTTTATCACAGTGATCAAAATTCACTCTGCAACGAATCTGCCAGGCAGCCATTTTGGAAGATGGCGGCGCCCAGGAAAGAAGACGGACGGACCCCGGGAGGCTCGATAAGTATAAACATAGTTAGTAAGTAAGGCCGAAAAAAGACATTTGTCCATCCAGTTCAGCCTATATTCCATCATAATAAATCCCCAGATCTACGTCCTTCTACAGAACCTAATAATTGTATGATACAATATTGTTCTGCTCCAGGAAGACATCCAGGCCTCTCTTGAACCCCTCGACTGAGTTCGCCATCACCACCTCCTCAGGCAAGCAATTCCAGATTCTCACTGCCCTAACAGTAAAGAATCCTCTTCTATGTTGGTGGAAAAACCTTCTCTCCTCCAGAAAGGGGGGGGAGGAGATCAGGGCACTGGGGGGGGTGTGAGAGGACAAGGGGGGGGTGGGGGGGTGGATCGGAGCACGGGGGGGGGGATCGGAGCACGGGGGGGGGGATCGGAGCACGGGGGGTGGATCGGTGCGCGGGGGTGGATCGGAGTGCAGGGCGCGTGGATTGGAGCACGGGGGACGGGGGGTGGGATTGGAGCAGGGGGGGAGCGGACGGGAGGACGGGGGAGCGGAGCACAGGATGGAGGGGAGCGGACCACAGATCGGAGGGCTGGGGGGGCAATCGGTGGGGTGGGGGCACATCAGTGTTTCCAGCCATGGCTGATGATATTGCAGCATCGGCCATGGCTGGATTGTAATATTTCACCAGTTTTTTAAGTGAAATATTACAAATCGCTCTGATTGGCAGTTTCACTTTCAACAGCCAATCAGAGCGATCGTAGCCAGGGGGGGGGGGGGAGAGGGGGGGGTGGAGAGGGCTAAAGTACTACTCCTCCTGTCCCTGCTGGCCAAGTGAAATTGGAGTTAACCCTTTCACCCGGCCTGCAGGAGCCCAATCCGGCCATGACGCATATGCTGCGTCACAGGTTGGATTGGCACGGGTTTTCATGACGCATACAGTGCGTCAAAGGTCGGGAAGGGGTTAATATAGTTTGTCACGTTTACCATGGAATAAAATTGCACATAGAGAAGGATCTGGGTGAGTGCTCCAATTTTTTCAATTTCTTATTATTTACCTTGATATTTTCTATGTGTATGCACCACCCTACAGCGATCTTAAGGAGGCATATTGAGGTATGAACCAGTGAACATTGCTTATTTTCATCAACTGGTGCCTTATTCTCTATTTACAAATCTAAATACATAATTGTCTAAGGGTCACTTCCGTCTGTCTGTCTGTCCTTCTGTCACGGTTATTCATTCACTGATTGGTCTCGGCAGCTGCCTGTCATGGCTGCCGCGACCAATCAGCCACAGTCCCTCCCCCTACTCCCCTGCACTCACTGCCCAGCGCCCGCTCCGTAATCCCCTCCACTCACCACTCACACAGGGTTAATGGCAGCGGTAACTGCCTGCGGTGTAACGCACTCAGTTACCGCTGCTATTAACCCTGTGTGTCCCCAACTATTTACTATTGATGCTGCCTATGCAGAATCAATAGTAAAAATGTCATGTTAAAAATAATAAAAAAAACAAAATAACTGCTATACTCACCATCCGCCGCCTTTCGCGCTCCTTGCCACGCTCCCGGGAACGCTCCATTGCAAGCGGCAGCTTCCGCTCCCAGGCCTGTGACCGTGACGTCATCATAGGTCCTGCTCACACCAGCCCTGGCACCGGAAGCTGCCGCTTGCAATGGATCGGTCCCGGGAGCGTGGTGAGGAGCGTGAAAGTCGGCGGATGGTGAGTATAGCAGGACTTCAATGGGCCTTCGGAAGGTGAGTATATGTTTATTTTTTTTTAAGTCTCTATAATACGTGGCTCTGTGCTGTATACTGCGTTGCTGTGCAATATACTATGTGGCTAGGCAATATACTACGTGCCTGGGCAATATACTTCGTGACTGGGCAATATACTACATAGCACTGCTATATACTATGTGACTGGGCAATATACTACGTGACTGGGCAATATACTACATAGCACTGCTATATACTATGTGACTGGGCAATATACTACGTGACTGGGCAATATACTACATAGCACTGCTATATACTACGTGCCTGAGCAATATACTACGTGACTGGGCAATATACTACATAGCACTGCTATATACTATGTGACTGGGCAATATACTACGTGACTGGGCAATATACTATGTGACTGGGCAATATACTATGTGACTGGGCAATATACTATGTGACTGGGCAATATACTATGTGACTGGGCAATATACTATGTGACTGGGCAATATACTATGTGACTGGGCAATATACTATGTGACTGGGCAATATACTATGTGACTGGGCAATATACTATGTGACTGGGCAATATACTATGTGACTGGGCAATATACTATGTGACTGGGCAATATACTATGTGACTGGGCAATATACTATGTGACTGGGCAATATACTATGTGACTGGGCAATATACTATGTGACTGGGCAATATACTATGTGACTGGGCAATATACTATGTGACTGGGCAATATACTATGTGACTGGGCAATATACTACGTGACTGGGCAATATACTACATAGCACTGCTATATACTATGTGACTGGGCAATATACTATGTGACTGGGCAATATACTATGTGACTGGGCAATATACTATGTGACTGGGCAATATACTATGTGACTGGGCAATATACTATGTGACTGGGCAATATACTATGTGACTAGGCAATATACTATGTGACTGGGCAATATACTATGTGACTGGGCAATATACTATGTGACTGGGCAATATACTATGTGACTGGGCAATATACTATGTGACTGGGCAATATACTATGTGACTGGGCAATATACTATGTGACTGGGCAATATACTACGTGACTGGGCAATATACTACGTGACTGGGCAATATACTACATAGCACTGCTATATACTATGTGACTGGGCAATATACTATGTGACTGGGCAATATACTATGTGACTGGGCAATATACTATGTGACTGGGCAATATACTATGTGACTGGGCAATATACTATGTGACTGGGCAATATACTATGTGACTGGGCAATATACTATGTGACTGGGCAATATACTATGCGACTGGGCAATATACTATGCGACTGGGCAATATACTATGCGACTGGGCAATATACTATGCGACTGGGCAATATACTACGTGGCTGGGCAATATACTACGTCACTGGGCAATATACTACGTGGTTGGGCAATATACTACGTGGACATGCATATTCTAGAACAGGGGTCCCCAACTCCAGTCCTCAAGGCCCACCAACATGTCATGTTTTCAGGATTTCCTTAGTCTTGCCCAGGTAATAATTGCATCACCTGTGCAATGCAAAGGAAATCCTGAAAACATGACCTGTTGGTGGGCCTTGAGGACTGGAGTTGGGGACCCCTGTTCTACAATACCTGATGCGTTAGAATCGGGCCACCATCTAGTCAATTAAATAACATGGTAGTACCCCTTTAAAACCTACTACTCATGTTTGGTAGTATTCCATTCAACTTATTCCTTGTAGATGCTATTCCACTAGTCTGTAGATGGATAGTTGGAATCTGTCTCTTACCTGATTATCTGTTCTTTTCCTGTATCTCTCCTTAACCCCTTAGCGACCGCCGATACGCCTTTTAACGGCGGCCGCTAAGGGTACTTAAACCACAGCGCCGTTAATTAACGGCGCTGTGGAAAAAGTGAATAGCGCCCCCCAGAGTCGGATTTTCTCCAGGGTCTCGGCTGCCGGGGGTAGCCGAGACCCCAGAGAACATGATTCGGGGTTTTTTTTTACCCACCCCGCATTTGCGATCGCCAGAAATTAACCGTTTACTGGCGATCGCAAAAAAAAACGCGATCTCTTTTTAATTTCTCTGTCCTCCAATGTGATCGCACATCGGAGGACAGAGAAAAGGGGTCCTAGGTAGCCCCCCAATACTTACCTGTCTCCCCTGATGCTCCTCGTGGCTCCCGGTGGGCGCCGCCATCTTCAAAATGGCCGGCTGGCACCGGGGGAATCTTTGGGGTCTCGGCTGCCGGGGGTAGCCGAGACCCCAAAGAACATGATCGGGGTCGGTTTTACCGACCCCTGTTTTGCGATCGCCGGTAATTAACTGTTTACCGGCGACCGCAAAAAAAAAAAAAAAGTGTAATTCTCTGTCCTCTGATGTGATCGCACATCAGAGGACAGAGAAATAGGGGGATTCGGGGACCCTAGCATACTCACCTGTGTCCCTGGGTCCTCCTGCTGCTCCGCCTGGCTGCCGGGGAAAAGAAAATGGCGGGCGCATGCGCAGTGCGCCCGCCATCTGTCTCCATCTGCTGGCCGGCAGGAGAACAGCAGTTGGGGCTAAAAGTAGGGTTAGGGGTAGGGCTAGGGTTAGGGGTAGGGTTAGCGCTAGGGGTAGGGTTAGTGGTAGGGCTAGGGTTAGGGCTAAATTTAGGATTAGGGTTGGGGCTAAATTTAGGGTTAGGCTTCTTTCACACTTACGTCGGTACGGGGCCGTCGCAATGCGTCGGCCCGAGATACTGACGCACGTGAAAATTGTGCACAACGTGGGCAGCGGATGTAGTTTTTCAACGCATCCGCTGCCCAATCTATGTCCTGGGGAGGAGGGGGCGGAGTTACGGCCACACATGCGCGGTCAGAAATGGCGGATGCGACGTACAAAAAAAACGTTTCATTGGACTTTTTTTGTGCCGACGGTCCGCCAAAACACAACTGATCCAGTGCACGACGGACGCGACGTGTGGCCATCTGTCACGATCCGTCGGCAATACAAGTCTATGGGCAAAAAACGCATCCTGCGGGCACATTTGCAGGATCCGTTTCTTGTCCAAAACTACGGATTGCGACGGATGCCAAACGGCGCAAGTGTGAAAGTAGCCTTAGGGTTGGGGCTACAGTTAGGGCTAGGGTTGGGGCTAAAATTAGGGTTAGAGTTGGGATTAGGGTTTGGATTAGGGTTGGTATTAAGGTTAGGGTTGGCATTAGGGTTACGCTTGGGATTAGGGTTAGGTTTGGGATTAGGATTAAGGTTCGGGTTGTGATCAGGGGTGTATTGGGATTAGGGTTAGGTTTGAGGTTAGGGTTGAGATTAGGATTAGGGGTATGTTGGATTTAGGGTTTTGATTAGGGTTATGGTTAGGGTTGACATTAGGGTTGTATTGGGGTAAGGGTTGTGATTATGGTTAGGGTTAGTGATTAGGATTATGGATCAGGTTGGGATTAGGGTTAGGGGTGTGTTGGAGTTGGGTTGGAGCTAGAATTGGGGGGTTTCCACTGTTTAGGTACATCAGGGGGTCTCCAAACACGACAGCCAATTTTGCGCTCAAAAAGTCAAATGGTGCTCCCTCCCTTCTGAGCTCTGCCGTGCGCCCAAACAGTGGGTTACCCCCACATATGGGGCATCAGCGTACTCGGGATAAATTGGACAACAACTTCTGGGATCCAATTTCTCTTGTTACCCTTGTGAAAATAAAAACTTGGGGGCTACAAAATCTTTTTTGCGGAATTTTTTTTTTATTTATTTTTTTTATGACTCTGCATTATAAACTTCTGTGAAGCACTTGGGCATTCAAAGTTCTCACCACACATCTATATAAGTTCCTTGGGGGGTCTAGTTTCCAAAATGGGGTCACTTGTGGGAGGTTACTACTGTTTAGGTACATCAGGGGCTCTGCAAATGCAACATAATGCCCACAGACCATTCTATCAAAGTCTGCATTCCAAAACTGCGCTCCTTCCCTTCCGAGCTCTGCCGTGCGCCCAAACAGTGGTTTACCCCCACATATGGTGCATCAGCGTACTCGGGATAAATTGGACAACAACTATTACAGTCCAATTTCTCCTGTTACCTTTGTGAAAATAAAAACTTGGGGGCTACAATATCTTTTTTGTGAAAAAAAAATATTTTTTATTTTCACGACTCTGCATTCTAAACTTCTGTGAAGCACTTGGGCATTCAAAGTTCTCACCACACATCTAGATAAGTTCCTTGGGGGGGTCTAGTTTCCAAAATGGGGTCACTTGTGGAGGGTTTCTACTGGTTAGGTTCATCAGGGGCTCTGCAAACACAACATAATGCTTGCAGACCATTCTATCAAAGTCTGCATTCCAAAACGGCGCTCCTTCCTTCCGAGCTCTGCCGTGCGCCTAAACAGTGGTTTACTCCCACATATGGGGTACCAGCATACTCAGGACAAATTGGACAACAACTTTTGGGGTCCAATTTTTCTTGTTACCCTTGTGAAAATAAAAACTTGGGGGCTAAAAAATCTTTTTTGTGGAAAAAAAAATATTTTTTATTTTCACGACTCTGCATTCTAAACTTCTGTGAAGCACTTGGGCATTCAAAGTTCTCACCACACATCTAGATAAGTTCCTTAAGGGGCCTAGTTTCCAAAATGGGGTCACTTGTGGGGGGTTTCCGCTGTTTAGGCACATAAGGGGCTCTCCAAACGTGACATGGCGTCCGATCTTAATTCCAGCCAATTCTACATTGAAAAAGGAAAACGGCACTCTTTCTCTTCCAAGCTCTGCGGTGCGCCCAAACAGTGGTTTACCCCAACATATTGGGTATCGACGTACTCAGGAGAAATTGCACAACAACTTTAGTGGTCTAATTTCTCCTGTTACCCTTGTCAAAATAAAAATTTGTGGGCAAAAAGATCATATTTGTAGAAAAAATTTGATTTTTTTTTTTTTTTTCACGGCTCTACGTTATAAACTTCTGTGAAGCACATGGGGGTTCAAAGTGCTCACCACACATCTAGATAAGTTCCTTAAGAGGTCTAGTTTCCAAAATGGTGTCACTTGTGGGGGTTTCCACTGCTTAGGCACATCAGGGGCTCTCCAAACGCGACATGGCGTCCAATCTCAATTCCAACCAATTCTACATTGAAAAAGTAAAACGGCACTCCTTCTCTTCCAAGCTCTGCGGTGTGCCCAAACAGTGGTTTACTCCCACATATTGGGTATCGACGTACTCAGGAGAAATTGCATAACAACTTTTGTGGTCTAATTTCTCCTGTTACCCTTGTCAAAATAAGAATTTGTGGGCGAAAAGATCATTTTTGTGTAAACAAAAGCGATTTTTTATTTTCACGGCTCTACGTTATAAACTTCTGTGAAGCACTTGGGGGTTCAAAGTGCTCACCACACATCTAGATAAGTTCCTTAAGGGGTCTTGTTTCCAAAATGGTGTCACTTGTGGGGAGTTTCCACTGGTTAGGCACATCAGGGGCTCTCTAAATGTGACATGGTGTCCGATCTCAATTCCAGCCAATTCTGCATTGAAAAAGTCAAACGGCGCTCCTTCACTTCTAAGTTCTGCGGTGCGTCCAAAAAGTGGTTTACCCCCACATATGGGGTATTGGCGTATTCAGGAGAAATTGCATAACAAAATTTATGGTTACATTTCTGTTTTTACACTTGTGAAAATAAAAAAAATGGTTCTGAATTAAGATGTTTGCAAAAAAAAGTTAAATGTTCATTTTTTCCTTCCACATTGTTTCAGTTCCTGTGAAGCACGTAAAGGGTTAATAAACTTCTTGAATGTGGTTTTGAGAACCTTGAGGGGTGTAGTTTTTAGAATGGTGTCACACTTCGTTATTTTCTGTCATATAGACCCCTCAAAATGACTTCAAATGTGATGTGGTCCCTAAAAAAAAATGGTGTTGTAAAAATGAGAAATTGCTGGTCAACTTTTAACCCTTATAACTCCCTAACAAAAAAAAATTTTGTTTCCAAAATTGTGCTGATGTAAAGTAGACATGTGGAAAATGTTATTTATTAACTATTTTTCGTGACATATCTCTCTGATTTAAGGGCATAAAAATACAAAGTTTGAAAATTGCAAAATTTTAAAAATTTTCTCCATATTTCCGTTTTTTTCATAAATAATCGCAAGTAATATCGAAGAAATGTTACCACTAACATGAAGTACAATATGTCACGAAAAAACAATCTCAGAATCAGCGGGATCCGTTGAAGCGTTCCAGAGTTATAACCTCATAAAGTGACAGTGGTCAGAATTGCAAAAATTGGCTCGGTCATTAAGTACCAAATTGGCTCTGTCACTAAGGGGTTAAAGGAAATCTGACAGCAGGTTTTTGCTACCTCACCTGAGAGCAGCATAATGTAGGCAAACATAATCTGAATCCAACAATGCATCACTGAGATTACTGGGTGCAGCAGTTCTGACACAACAGATTTAGATTGAAGCAGAGCTGAGAAAGCTAACCCCACCCACACCAGGCTCTCCATGTACAGGTGCTTAATGCAGAGGAAGGGGCCTCACCAGACTATTGTGCAGCAATCTTAATCTGCTAGTGATAAATCCTTTACAGTAAGTAGCAGGAAGCTACTTTGACAAGTGACACATCCCTGAATTCTGTGTTTCAGCCGCTATCTCCTGCCGTCTTCAGATTACATAGCAAAAACCTGCTAAGATATTTCCATTATGTTCACCCTTATTCAGAGATTTTCTATTCATTGGATTTTGTGCTTTAATTGTACAGTGCTTTTTCCAATAATTAGTGTTTTAAAATGCGAAAGCCCACTACTGAACAACTCTTATGAATGACCTTGAAAGTGTTCTAACTAGTGCCTCTGCTGTGAGCCCTGTGTCCTAAATAATCAGTGGCCACAGTTAGGCTGCAGCCTTTACAATTCCACTCTGGTTGAATGTTCACTGTTTGTCATGAGACCATCAGGGGACTCTGGCCTCAGGACAGGAGCAGTGCCATCTGGGAGTCGCCTTGTGGCTAGTCTATTATTGGACATCCACGTTACTATGTTTCCCTGTTACTTTAAATGTGGGTTCATCAGAGAACATTCCTGTACAATCCAGTAACAGTTGGACACCGTGATATGGTATCATGCCTGTCTATGGTGCACTGATTATTTCTACAAAGCAGGTTTTATTTTTCATGCATGTCTACATGCATTTTGACAACTTTCCTAAAAACTAAGGTTGCTCTTTTACATTGGCTATGTGCACACGTTCAGGATTTCTCGCAGAAAATTCCTGAGAAAAACCTGAAATTTTCTGCACGAAATCTACATGCGGTTTTGCCGCGTTTTTGGTGCGTTTTTGATGTGTTTTTTTCCGGACATTTCCCAATGCATTTTGCAGTGGGAAATCCGTAAAAAAACCCACAAAATTAATGAACATGCTGTGTTTTTTACCGCAATGCGTTTTTTTCGCGGAAAAAAATGCATCATGTGCACAAAACATGCGGAATTCATTCTAAATGATGGGATGCTTATTGTATGCTTTTTTTTGCGGTTTTACAGCGTTTTTATCGGGGGAAAACGCGAAAAAACGGCAACGTGTGCACACAGCCTAATATGCTGTTTTTATTGTCTCACCATGATGTTGTATGTGTTGTTTGCAGGAAGAAAATGACTCCGGTTATGCATGCTGCTAGAGGTGGCCTTACACAAGTTGTTACTCTGCTGGTTGCCCATGGTGCTGCTATAAATGCACAAGATGAGAATGGTTTTACAGTAAGATATTGCAAAATTATATTTTAGACTACTAAGACATCCCAGTTTCACACACCGCACTTATATATCGTAGTGGCCTCATTCTTAAAGGGAACCTGTCATGTGAAAAAATGCTCTTAACCTGCCGGCATGGGGTTAATCTGCAGGTTAATGGCGTTCTGAACTTGCCTAGAGTCGACACTTCCCTGCTGCCGGGAAGAAATGAACTTTATTCCTCCCCAGTAGCATACAGATGTCAGTCATAGGGGCGGCACTGGCACAGATTCAGTTCAGTTAATTGCGTTTTTTCACATGACAAGTTCCCTTAAGAAGGGTTGTCTGGTCCTCCTCACATGCATCGGGAGATGACTGATGCTGATGATATCACCCCCTTTAGGTGAAGTTATGTAGTACTTTAGGGAGTAGCTCCTATTGACGGCTTTAATACTAAAATATAAAGATGTTTCTATGATAAAATAAAATGTCAATGTGGTTTTCATTATCTCATTACCACAAAAATCGCATACATGATATCCGAGCACGCTCCCTCATCATTAATAACAGACCAAGTTTTGCTCACCATCCACAGGTCCATAGCTAAGGCTACTTTCACACTAGCGTCGGATTCGGCCCGTCGCATTGCGTCGGGCCGAGATTCCGACGCTAGCGTTTGTTGTGCCGCACAACGGAGGCAGCGGATGCATTTCTCCAGCGCATCCGCTGCCCCATTGTGAGGTGCGGGGAGGTGGGGGAGGAGTTCCGGCCGCTCATGCGCGGTCGGAAAAAGTGGTCCGTCTGCTGCAAAAAACGTTATATTTAACGTTTTTTTCTCCCGGCGGTCTGCCACAACACGGCGCAACCGTCGCAAGACGGTTGCGACGTGTGTCAATACGTCGCAATGCGTCGGTAATGTAACTCTATGAGGCAAAAACGCATCCTGCAAACAACTTTGCAGAATGCGTTTTTTCCCCTAAACGACGCATTGCGACGTATTAAAAAAAAACGCCAGTGTGAAAGTAGCCTTAGTCTCCAGCACTGCTCTTGGTGTCCAGTTTTTGCTGCAGTGCTAATACCGCATCGACAACATGGCAGTCGGTGAGCTCAGCGGCTCTCAGTGATTTCAGCCTACGCAGGCAGAGTTGCTGAGCTCACAGTTTGGCTTCCACACTCGTCTACTTGATGATAGCACTATAGTTCATATCTGACTCCGGGAGAGATTCGGTAGTGGACCCTTGGATGGTGAGTGAAGAACAATTTATTTTAGAATAAACGTCAGACCTGGACAAAGATTTCCTGAAAGGGGGCAACTCTTTAATGATATCAATGTAAAAAAAACCTTTTCTGTAGAGGCCTCCCTACAAAATAAAGTGTATCCCCAAATACCAAAATGGCCTTGACACTTAAAGGGTTAACATTACTCATGAATTATCTTACAATGAAGCATTCACATGCTTTATGTTTACATTATGTTACTAAGGTATGTGTTGTAAATCTGAGACATACGTTCTCCTGAACCCGGTGCATGTAATTGGCATCACTTTTTAAGATGAATGACGCACATTAATATAAGGCTCTTATCAGTCCTGACATATGATAAATGGCCTTTCTGACATTCTGTGTATTGGTGAAATGTGGAAGTACTTTGCTTCTGTAATGAATATGCGCATACAGTTTTATGTCGTAGATTGTTAATAGCCGTATTGTTCTGTGCAAATACAGTGGACAGTATGTAGTTTCCTGTCCTTGATGGGAACCTTGCATTGAAATACACGATGAATTAAGAAAAAGAAAACCCTTACCCAGGCCTGTCCCAGTGTCCGAAAGAGCAAGCTACATACCTGTGGCTCCAGCCTTCAGGTAACTGGATGCGCCATTCACGGGTCCCATGTGGGCCTTGTGCATGTGCGGGTGGCATAGACAGATACAAGGCTTTCTTGAAACAACGCACACTCTCACCCTGCCCCACTCCCCAGGCCTGCTCTTCGTTATTCTTAGCGTTATGGAGGTGCCGGGAACCATATCCAGTGGCGTGTACCACTGACGTCACGGGCACAAGCTACGCTACCGAGTGACGTCATGGGGAGGAAAATGGCGGTGCCCTACGGGTCACACGGGGACGGCATGCCTCGGGGGGTGAGGGGTACAGGGCAGTGATTGAAGGAGGCGGTGGACCCAGAATATTGCACTGGCTTTCCCTTCTTAAAGGGACTCTGTCACCTGAATTTGGAGAGAACAATTTTCAGCCATAGAGGTGGGGTTTTCGGGTGTTTGATTCACCCTTTCCTTACCCGCCGGCTGCATGCTCGCTGCAATATTGGATTGAAGTTCATTCTCTGTCCTCCATAGTACACGCCTGCGCAATTCAAGATTGCCTTGTGTAGACATGTACTACGGAGGACAGAGAATGAACTTCAATCCAATATTGCAGCCAGCATGCAGCCAGCAGGTAACGAAAGGGTGAATGAAACACCAGAAAACCCCGCCTCTATGGCTGAAAATTGTTCCCTCCAAATTCAGGTGACAGAGTCCCTTTAAGGGAGAACAGTGGAGCAGAATGCTGCTCACGCTCTAGCTTACCTTGCCTGGTTTTCATGGAGTACCAGCGCTACCCTTTGAGGGGTGCTCAGAGATCCGTTAGATGAAAAAGTTGACGCGTATCTAAGGCACATATGGGAGGTCTGAAGCCAGTGATAGCTGGACCTTTTGTATCACCCGTTCCCTTATGCTTTGGCTTTCAACAGCTGAAAAGGAAAAGCTCTTAAGAGAGAAGATTTTGTCTAACCTGCCCTTTTTGTATGGAGCCACATCATTCCTAGTGGACACGTCCATTAACTCTGTGAGACTAGCGGCTAGGTCTGCCGGACTGTCAGCAAGAAGGGCCTTGTGCCTCAAGGACTGTCTGGGAAATCTACAATAAAAAAATACCTGTGCTTTATACCATGTGATGGCCAATTTTTGTTTGGGAAAAAGTTGGATGACATCCTAGAAAAGGCCGATGACAAGAAAAAGAGCTTTCCTGGATTTTCAGGGGATTCGAGGAAGACTTTTTTTCAGAGGAAAAAATTTAGTAGGAGTTGTCTTCTGGGGGAGAAAAGGAAGTGGGAATTTAAGAATAAAAAAAGAGACCGGATTCAAGTTCGAAGGTCCCTCCTCCACTTCCAAAAAATCCTCACAATGACACCAGTCCAGCAGTAGGGGAAGGCTTTCTCTTTTCATTCAGGCCTGGGTCCTGGATATTGTAAGAGAAGGCCTGAAAATAGAATTCTACCATCTACCATGTCAGTTTTTAGTAATAATCCCCATCAGAAGAACAGCTTGGGCTTAGTAGAGAAGCAGGTTCTATGCGAGATCTTGGACAAATAAAAAGGAAGGGAATTTTATTCCCCCCTCTTTTTGATAAAAAAAAAAAAAAAAAAATCAGATGCATCATTCAGATCCATCACCATTCTCAAGGGTCAGGGTCTCAATCGCTGGCTAAAAAAAAAATCATAGTCTGTGAATACAGCTATAAAACTTCACCACCACAATTGGTTTATAGTGATTGTCAATTTAAAGGATGCTTACTATTACATCCTGATTCATCCAGACCATTAGAAATACCTAAGAGTGGCCCTATGCATACAAGGAGAGATTGGGATAATTGTGGTAAATTTCTGCGCTGCTGAATTACTAGAATTCCAGAATAATTAATGATGTTCGTCCTTCGCTTTCGAAGATGACCATGACTTCAGGGTTAGAAGAGAATTAATAGTCATGGGTCCGGAGGTGGCTGATGAGTCCAATCCGGGCCCTGAAGGTTCGCCCACATACTTGACTTACGAAAGCAGATGTGGTCAGTACACCAGATTCTACTTGTGCCTTGCGTACAGCACGCTTTCTTTTTGCGTCACAGATTTTCCTATCTTCAGCTGCACATGCTCCTGAGGTGATCCTGCCCCGCCAACCTGGACGATCCAGTGCAAGCTCTTCCCATTCATTGGTGTTGACTTCCAGGCTTTTGAAAGACACCTTAAGGCAGTCTTTATAGCGCTTCTTCTGCCCCCCAACTGCTCGCTTTCCTTGGCACAGTTCTCCGTACAGCAGTTGTTTCGGTAGTCAGCTGTCAGGCATTCTGACCTCGTGTCCAGCCCACCTGGCTTGGACTTTCAGCAGGAGAGTGTAAACGCTGCAGAGCCCAGTTTGTTCCAGAATTGCCGTATCTGGGACATTGTCTTGCCATCTGATGTGGAGGAGTCTGCGGAGGCAACTCATGAGGAAATGATTAAGCTTTTTAGCATGCCGGCTGTACACTGTCCAGGTCTCGCTAGCATAGAGAAGTGTGGTGAGGACCACCGCGCAGTAGACCTTCAGCTTGGTGGTAAAGCTGAGTCCCCTTCGTTCCCAGACGTTCTTACGCAGTCTCCCGAAGGTGGCACTGGCTTTGGCGATTCTGTTATTAACCTCAGCGTCTATGGTTACTTCACGGGAAAGTGTGCTGCCTAAGTAGGTGAAGTTATCGACTGCTTTGAGGTTTTGCTCCTTCACCGTGATACGTGGCTCCTTGTACAGTTTTCCTGGAACCGGTTCATACATGACTTCAGTTTTTCTAATGTTGATCTCGAGACCAAAACTGTCACAGGCTTGCGAAAAACAGTCCATTTCATGCTGCATCTGCTGTTCCGTGCTAGCATTAAGTGCACAGTCATCAGCAAATAGTAATTCACGGATAACAGTCTCATGCACTTTCGTAACCGCCTTCAGGCGTTTTGGGTTGAATAGCTTGCCATCAGTCCAGTACCTAACCTGGATTCCATCTTCACAGTTGTTAAAGGCATCACTTAACATTGCAGAGAACAGCATACTGAACAGGGTTGGAGCAAGTACACAGCCTTGTTTTACGCCATTTGTTACTGGGAAAGCCTCAGATACGTCTCCATCGTTCAGAACCTTCACCATCATGCCATCATGGAACTGCCGGATGACTGAGATGGCACCTTTCTTAGCTAACGACGTGGGGTCATTTTGGTACACCTTATACCGTTGATATTTCTCTTCTAGGAGTGTCTTTATTTCCTCGTCGTTTTCATCGAACCAGTCTTGATTATTTCTGGTTGCTGATCCAAGATGCTCCAGAGCAGTATTATAAACAGCATCTCTCAGAATTGTCCACTGTTCCTCAACGCCAATCTCCTCTGCCTGTAGTATATTTAACAGTCTGCCATCAAGGTCATTGGCAAATTCCCTTGCAATTCTTTTATTTTGCAGCTGATAGATATTCAGCCTGTCGTTTTCTGCCCTTGGGGTCTCCTTGCAGGCAGGATGCGGAGCCTGCACTTAGACACAATGAGGCGATGGTCAGTCCAGCAGTCTGCACCGCACATGGCCCTTGTCACTCTAAAGTCCATCTCATCCCTTTTCCCGGCAATGATGTAATCAATGAGATGCCAATGCCTCGAGCGTGGGTGCATCCATGATGTCGTCTTGCGTGTGGGTAAGCGGAATAAAGTGTTGGTGATGACAAGGTCATGTGTGGCATACATCTTGAGGAGCAGCAGGCCATTACTGTTACACTTGCCAGTGCCGTGTCTCCCAATGACCCCTTCCCAGTTTTGATGGTCTGTTCCCACTCTGGCATTAAAGTCTCCAAGTATAATGAGCTTGTCTGCCTGTGGGATTGCTGAAATAAGTGTGTCAAGTTCATCATAGAACTTATCTTTAATGTCATCCGGATTAGTCATTGTGGGAGCATAGGCACTGATCAGAGTCGCGCGTTTCTTGTTTGTAAGTGGGAGCTGAAATGTCATCAGACGGTCGTTGACGCCCTCCGGAAGCCAGGTAAGTTTACGAGCAAGATGAGTTTTGATAGCAAATCCCACGCCTGCTTCTCATTTTTCAGTGCTGCCTCGACCACTCCAGAAGAATGTGTATCCACCACTATGCTCTGTCAATTGACCCTTGTCTGCCAGGCATGTTTCGCTGAGAGCTGCTATATCAACCTTGTAATGAGCTAGCTCCCGAGCAACCAATGCCGTTCTCTCTGGTCTGTCTGCCTTGGTATTATCCAGCAGAGTTCTCACATTCCATGTGCCAAGGTTGAGTACCATCATTTTCTTTTTTGTGTGTCGACCGCTGTATGGGAAACCCGTCTGCTGCGGTAGGCTGGCCAGGTGAAATGAAGCAGACTATGTTTGAGGCATCTTTTCTAGCCCCTTCCTCGATTGAGGTGAGCAGAGTGATCCTGAACAGGACTGCTCAGACACCCAGGAGTCTGCAGAACTCCACTGCTGCTTCGGTCCAGTAGAGAGCGACCATATGGCCTGGGCCTCCTGCATGCAGGTTCGTGACTACAGCTTCCAGTGACTCCACACCTGCTGCTTTGCCACTCTCACATCGCCACAGGACTTTTGATACGCAGTGGTTGAAGTCATGACTTGCGCTTGACTTAGATTAAAGGTACCTTCACACATAACGATATCGTTAACGATATCGTTGCTTTTTGTGACGTAGCAACGATATCGTTAAGGAAATCGTTATGTGCGACAGCGACCAACGATCAGGCCCCTGCTGGGAGATCGTTGGTCGCTGAACAAAGTCCAGAACTTTATTTCGTCGCTGGATCTCCCGTGGACATCGCTGGATCGGCGTGTGTGACCCCGATCCAGCGATGTCTTCACTGGTAACCAGGGTAAACATCGGGTTACTAAGCGCAGGGCCGCGCTTAGTAACCCGATGTTTACCCTGGTTACCAGCGTAAAAGTAAAAAAAAAAAAACACTACATACTTACCTACCGCTGTATGTCACCGGCGCTGTGCTCTGCACTCCACCTGTACTGGCTGTCAGCGTCGGCCAGCCGGAAAGCACAGCGGTGACGTCACCGCTCTGCTTTCCGGCCGCTGTGCTCACAGCCAGTACAGGAGGAGTGCAGAGAAGCTGAGTGCCTAGGCACTGCTCCTGATAGCCATTTTCCTACTCCACACTGATGAGGGGCAAAAACCCCGAAACAGCTGTCTGTGGATGGATACCATGCTTGGCATAGGTGGTTTTCCTTTATTGGATGTTTTCCTTTATTGGATGCTGCCCTTCCCTTGGTTGTTCCTTCCCGGGGAAAGGCCTGGCTATTCACTGCCTGCGTTGAGAAACACGTGATGGTGTCTCCGCAACTCCTCTACTTGCATTTGCATATTTGGGGACAGTGTTCTGGATCACTGCGTTGAGAAACACGTGATGGTGTCTCCGCGGTGTTGGATGTTTTGGTCTCCACGAAGTCAATCATCCGTGCCTTTATAGCAGCTGTCATTGACACCTTGCCCCAGGCTTAAGGTACCGTCACATTTAGCGACGCTGCAGCGATCTAGACAACGATCCCGATCGCTGCAGCGTCGCTGTGTGGTCGCTGGAGAGCTGTCACACAGACAGCTATCCAGCGACCAACTATGCGAAGTCCCCTGGTAACCAGGGTAAACATCGGGTTACTAAGCGCAGGGCCGCGCTTAGTAACCCGATGTTTACCCTGGTTACCAGCATAAACGTAAAAAAAAAAAAACACTACATACTTACATTCCGGTGTCTGTCCCCCGGCGCTGTGCTTCTCTGCACTGACTGTGAGCGCCAGCCGGAATGCACAGCGGTGACGTCACCGCTGTGCTCTGCTTTCCAGCCGGTGCTTACACAGTGCAGAGAAGCACAGCGCCGGGGGACAGACACCGGAATGTGAGTATGTAGTGTTTGTTTGTTTTTTACGTTTACGCTGGTAACCAGGGTAAACATCGGGTTACTAAGCGCGGCCCTGCGCTTAGTAACCCGATGTTTACCCTGGTTACCAGTGAAGACATCGCTGAATCGGCGTCACACACGCCGATTCAGCGATGTCTGCGGGAGTCCAGCGACGAAATAAAGTTCTGGACTTTCTGCTCCGACCAACGATGGCACAGCAGGATCCTGATCGCTGCTGCCTGTCAAACTCAACGATATCGCTAGCCAGGACGCTGCAACGTCACGGATTGCTAGCGATATCGTTCAGTGTGAAGGTACCTTTTAGTAATAAAAGGTGTCAGCTCAACACCCTCATTACTAAGCCGATAGTTAACACAGACACACACACATATTGTCAACAGCCTATGTAGGAGTGTTAACAGAACGAACGTACATGGGCTGTAACCAGGCAGCAACTGTTAAATTTGAAGGAAAAAAAATGTAATAACCAGCAGAGGGAAAGTCTACAGCTGAGGGCTGATGTTAATATTCTTGGAAGGATCCAATAGCCATAAAGTTTCTCAGGCTATTAATATCAGCTCACAGCTGTTTGCTTAGCCTTTACTGGCTACTTTACAGGGGGACCCCAGAAAAAAAAACAGCTATCGCAACCCCAGGGTCGGTAAAAATCAACCCGAATCATGTTCTCTGGGGTCTCTGCTACCCTGGCAGCTGAGAACCCAGAGAAATTCTGACTCTGGGGGCGCTATACACTTTTCCACAGCGCTGTTAAAAAGCGGCGCTCTGGTTTAAGTACCCTTAATTGCCACCGCGAAAAGGCGGGCATATCGGCAGTCGTTAAGGGGTTAATATTTAATTCATTTCTGAGTTAACGATCTGCTTGTGCTTTGGGGGGGGGGTGTCTTCATGTGGTGCTCTGATTAGTCATTAACCAGTATGGCTCCTGACAGGTCACCGATCTATCAATATATATATACATATATTTCACAGCATTAGATTGCGGCAACTGAACACACTGGTCTTCCTCCGACCAGTTGTCTTGTGAACGCACAGTTCATATAACACAATAAGCACCAACAGTCTGTGGTGGTACCTAACTGGAGCTCCTGCTCCACCTGCTGACTTCTTGTCAGTCCTATGTCCCTGGGAAAGCTGTCTTATGGGGATCACCAACTTGCCTGATAGGCATACTTCAGTCGGTTCCAGACCCACTGAAGGACGGTAGCTTCCCCAACACAGCAGCCATCACCGGCCACTCAGGTCCTTGGTCTTACCTCGTGCTCTTAAGGGATTCGGTCCACACACACAGGACCTCCCAACACAGAGGCCACTCAGGACTACGGCCTCACCAGGTGCTCTTCAGGGATCCGGTCCACACTCTGGACCTCCCAACACTCAGGCTTTTCCTCTCACAGGACCTTCCAGCCCAGAACCATTCATGTCCATAGACAGGAACCATGTGACCCACACTCTGGTCACATTATCAAGCTGTAACCACTCCCATAGATGGGTGGTGTGTGTGTGTGTGGCTAGTCCGACCCACCCAGCTCTCAAACTAGCCCTGCTAGCCTCCCTCTAAAACAACACAATTACTTGTGGGAGTACAGGTCCCAGAACAACCTTACTTCAGGCTGACAGTGCAGAGCAGGAACTCTATCTCCCCTTTTCCAGGCTGGAGGCAACCTGATATCATGTGTAATGTGCAGTTAATATTTTTTTTTATAGTATACATTAATTCATAAAAAATCAATCTGAAAATGGCGCAGACACTGACGGCGCCATCTTGCAAGAGAAAAAACAAAATTTCCCTTAAGGTGGTGCCGCCAGCGTCTGCGCAGTAGCAGGTATCGGCTACCGATAGCTGCCACTGCGAAGGTGCCGGCGGCACCATGTCTGAGAAGATTTTTTTTTTCTCTAGCAAGATGGCCGCGTCTGCGCAGTAGCAGCTATTGGCGATTGCCGACAACTGCTATTGCGCATGCTATTGCGCATGCCACGGCAGCACCATCTTGGAGGAGGATTTTTTTTTCGCTAGCAAGATGGTGCTGCTGGCGCCTGCGCAGTAACAGCTATCGGATCGCTGATGGCTTCTGCTGCCCAGGCCGGGGTAATTTTTAGGCTGAATTTTTTTTTAAGAACTAATGTATGCCATAAATAAAAATTAAATGCACATAACACATGCTATCAGACTGCAGAACAGGAGCTGGCGCCTTCCTGCAGAAGGGGATTTTTTTTCAATATACTGTATGTAGAATATTCATTATGTAAACTAGGGGCCAGGTCACTGAATGGATCAATGACCTGTCAGAAGCCTTACTGATGAATACCTAATCAGAGCAACACCTAAAGATCCTCCGCACAGGTCGCCCTGAAACATGAGCATATCATTAACTCAAAACTGAAAATAAAGAGTAAACAACCACAAGATTTCATTAACCCAGGTATCATTTTATTCAGTATAACGGCGCCGACCTGACACTGTCTGTAGGTTACTCAGCACAATCCTGCTGACAGGTTCGATTTAATAGCCCTCTCTGTCTGTACTTCTACACATACTGGTTGATTACCGGTTCATGGCAGCATTGCATGAACACTAAATCACATTGATGACTGGACCGTACAAGACAAACAATTGTTACTGTCCACCTGTCATGTTTCCTCTATTTTCTCATAGATTGTATGCTTGCGAGAGGGCCCTTACGCGTCTTATGTGTTGATTTGTGTGATTGTTATTCTGTAATGTCTTTTTATTGTCTGTACAAGTCTCCTCTAAAATGTGAAGTGCTGCAAAATATATTCGCGCTATAGAAATAAAATTATTATTCAGGTTGTCCAGTTGTGCCTTTAAGCATCTGCTAACAGGTTGAGTCCGCACCACGCACTGGGATTACTGTGAGTGATTTATCTTCCATCTTGTTCCATGTAGGGCTTGATATGGGCTGCTCATAGTGGACATAAGAACACCGTTTTGAAACTGCTGGAACTGGGAGCTGACATAAGGCTGTCAACCAAAACTGGAAATACAGCTGCTGATATTGCGAGAGAGAATAATCATTTAGAGGTATTTGTTCAAAACGAAATTCTAATGCTTGATATAGTAAATACTTAAAGGGAATCTGTCATGTGAAAAACAGCGATTAAACTGCAGATATGGGGTTAATCTGCAGATCAATAGCGTTCTGAAGGCATGTGGCCGCCACACTGAAAGCCCAGCTGCTAGGAGGAAATTCACTTTATTCCTCTTAGCAGTCTTTGTCTGCGGGTTAATGGTGTTTTTTTCACATGACCGTTCCCTTTAATAATTCTTATTATTATAGATCATGCTTATTAATTATTGTTGAGCAAAAAGATTAACAGGACACTGGTCCAGTTGTCAAATCCTACTTTTTAGGTTCAGGACCAGACCCATTTGAGCCACCTCCTACATGCAGGCTTACTAATCAGAAGTAGCGTCAGTGATGCTAGAAGGCAAGAGAGAATCGGGGTATGTGCACACGTTCAGGATTTCTTGCAGAAATTTCCTGACAAAAAAACGGACATTTCTGCCTGAAATCTGCACGCCTTTTTTTCCGGAGCTTTCCCAATGCATTAAATAGCGGGAAAAATACGAAAAATTAATGAACATGCTGCTTTTTTTTTTTTACCACGATGCTTTTTTTTCGCGGAAAAAAACGCATCATGTGCCCAAAAATTGCGGAATGCATTCTAAATGATAGGATGCATATGTATGCGCTTTTTTTATGTTTTTATCGCAAAAAAAGGCGAAAAATCATGAACGTGTGCACATACCCTCAGGGCACTTGTCCAGCTACCATGGTCTAGTGACATGGCTACTAGACTCGACTCCTTCACATGTTTTTGTTGAGCTTTTTTACATTTTTGCCGCAGCTAGTTAAGTGCATTTTTCCAATCTGACTTGTTCCTTTATACGGTTATTCAAATACTTATATATATCACAGTATTGCTGAGATTGTTTTTTTTTTTCATTGTGCTTTAAATTGATGGAAAATTTAGGTTGATATTTTTTGCAAGCCAAATCTCAAATTGAGATTCTGGTTTTGGCTTTTATCCTAAGTCATGTGACAACGCTAGTTAAAAGGTCGACATTAACTCTAGTGCCACCTATAGGAAGTAGCAATCCTAGAAGTCATAGTCCTCTTTCTCTCTGAAGAGACAATTTGCATATTTCCCTGAGGTGCATTGTGGCTTAAGTCTCTTGGCATGCTTGACATGTCACTCTCTGCAAGGAGAAACGATACCCCTTGCATCCCACATTTATTTATGAAAGTTGCCAATTTTCAAACTTTTGTATTTCTGACTTTAAATCAGATGTCTTTTACGCCTAATTTTTCAAACTTTTTTAAGAGGTTAAAAACTTAGTTTAGTGACATTTTTTCATATTTTCAAAGACATTTTTAGGTTTTTATTTTCTTTATTGGGCCATTTTAAATTTCAAGTGTTTTTGAGGGGCTTATATATCAGAAGACCACAAAAACTGACAACCATTATCAGGTGCTTCAGAGTAATTAGCATAAAGTGGAATGGGTAAAGAAACTTACCGTATATACTCGAGTATAAGCCGACCCCCCTAAGTTTGCCACAAAAAACTGGGAAAACTTATTGACTCGAGTATAAGCCTAGGGTGGAAAATGCAGCAGCTACCGGTGAATTTCAAAAATAAAAATAGATGCTCCATACCGTTCATTATTGCCCCATAAGATGCTCCATATAAAGCTGTGCCACATATAATGCTGCATACCGTTCATTATTGCCCCATAGATGCTCTGTATAAAGCTGTGCCACATATAATGCTCCATATTGTTCATTATTGCCCCATAGATGTGCCATAGAAAGCTCTGCCATATAGTGCTCTGCACCATTCATTATGGTCCCATAGATGTGCTATAGAAAGCTCTGCCATATAGTGCTCTGCACCGTTCATTATTGCCCCATAGCTGTGCCATATAGTGCTCTGCACCGCTCATTATTGCCCCATAGCTGCCATATAGTGCTCTGCGCCGTTCATTATTGCCCCATAGCTGTGCCATATAGTGCTCTGCGCTGTTCATTATTGCCCCTTAGCTGCCATATAGTGCTCTGCACCGTTCATTATTGCCCCATAGCTGCCATATAGTGCTCTGCACCGCTCATTATTGCCCCATAGCTGCCATATAGTGCTCTGCGCCGTTCATTATTGCCCCATAGCTGCCATATAGTGCTCTGCGCCGTTCATTATTGCCCCATAGATGTGCCATATAGTGCTCTGCACCGTTCATTCCTGCCCCATAGCTGTGCCATATAGTGCTCTGCACCGTTCATTATTGCCCCATAGCTGCCATATAGTGCTCTGCACCGCTCATTATTGTCCCATAGCTGCCATATAGTGCTCTGCACCGCTCATTATTGCCCCATAGCTGTGCCATATAGTGCTCTGCGCCGTTCATTATTGCCCCATAGCTGTGCCATATAGTGCTCTGCGCCGTTCATTATTGCCCCATAGCTGCCATATAGTGCTCTGCGCCATTCATTATTGCCCCATAGCTGCCATATAGTGCTCTGCGCCGTTCATTATTGCCCCATAGCTGTGCCATGTAGTGCTCTGCGCCGTTCATTATTGCCCCATAGCTGCCATATAGTGCTCTGCACCGTTCAGTATTGCCCCATAGCTGCCATATAGTGCTCTGTGTCGTTCATTATTGCCCCATAGCTGCCATATAGTGCTCTGCACTGTTCATTATTGCCCCATAGCTGTGCCATAGAAAGCTGTGCCATTGCTGCTGCTGCTGCAATTAAAAAAAAAAAAATGCCATACTCGCCTTTCTTGCTTGCAGCTCCCAGCGTCCGGTCCCGGCTTCTCTCTGCACTGACTGATCAGGCAGAGGGCGGCGCGCACACTATATGCGTCATCGCGCCCTCTGACCAGAACAGTCAGTGCAAGAGGACGCGAAGACAGAGCGGCGCCCGGCGGGTGGAACGCGGACAGGTGAATATTACATACTTACCTAGTCCCGGCGATCCTGGCGCTCCCCCTGCCTGTCACACGGTCTTCGGTGCCGCAGCCTCTTCCCCTGTTCAGCGGTCACGTGGGACCGCTGATTAGAGAAATGAATATGCGGCTCCACCCCTATGGGAGGTGGAGCCGCATATTCATTTCTCTAATCAGCGGTCCCACGTGACCGCTGAACAGGGGAAGAGCTGCAGCACCGAAGACCGTGTGACAGGCAGGGGGAGCGCCAGGATCGCCGGGACTAGGTAAGTATGCCTCAGCGCCCTCTCCCCCTCACCTGCCGACCCTGCCACCCACCGTGACTCGAGTATAAGCCGAGAGGGGCACTTTCAGCCCAAAAATTAAAGATAAAAATGAGACCCTTCTATTCAGCTGCCTCACCTGCCCTCCCCTGACTGCACCTTACTGGAGGTCATGCTGCCCCCTCTTTTACCCCAGACCCGCGTGCAGGTGCTCAGCCAGAACTTCCCTAGAATGGGCCCCTTTTCTGAAGATAATACCCCCATATACATCACACACAATACCGCCATATACTTCTCACAGTCATATAGCTCACCCATAATACCGCCACATACATCACCCATAATACCGCCATATACTTCTCACACAATACCGCCATATACTTCTCACATACCGTCATATAGATCACCCACAATACCACCATGTAGATCACACATAAAACCACCATATAATTCTCACATACTACTGCCACATAATCACACATAATCCCACAGTATAGTTCTCATATAATACCGTCATATAGTTTTCACATCATTCCACAATACTGATCAAACATAATGCCATCAAATAGATCACATATAATACCGTCATATAGATCACACAATGCCATAATACAGATCACACATAATACTTGGCAGCATCATGTGTGATCTATATGGCAATATTATGTAATATATATGGCGGTATGTGTGGTCTTTATGGGAGTATTATGTGATAAATATATATGGCGGCATTATATGTGATCCATATGGCATTGTGCTGGTCTAGGGGGGGTCACAGAGATATATGGTGGAAGGAGCAGGGTGACAGGAGCACAGAGTATTTCAGGAGAGCAGTGTGCTGGTCTATGGGGGAGTGTGCTCATTCAACTGTATACTTAGCCTTTACTGGCTATTAAAATGGGGGACCCCCAAAAAAAATAAAAGGTGTTGGGTCCCCCTATAATTAATAACCAGTAAATGCTATGCAGACTGCTGCGGGCTGACATTAATAGCTTAGGAATGGGCCATGGATATGGTCCCCCCACATCAGCTCTCAGCCGCCTATTAGATGCGCCTTTTCTGGCGCTTTGCCTGGCAATTCCCACTTGCTCTGTAGCGGTAGCAAGTGGGGTTCATATTTGGGGGGTTGATGTCACCTTTGTGTTGTCCGGTGACATCAAGCCCACGGCTTAGTAATTCAGAGGAGTCTTTAAGACACCCATCCATTACTAATCATGTAGTTGTATTGTAAATAAAGACACAACCAGAATAAAGTCCTTTATTAATCTTAATTAAACCGTACTTACCGAACGCATAATCCCCGAATCCCTCGTCTACTGCAACAAAAATAATAAACCACAATGGAGAAAGACATGTAGGGGGAGAGGAGTGCATAGGAGGGAGAGTAAGCCATGGAGAGACATGCAGGGGGAGAGGAGTGCATAGGAGGGAGAGTGACCCATGCTGAGAGAGGAGTGTATAGGAGAGGATTAGATACGGACTGCTGAGCTGTGTATCTAATACTTTCCTGTGTATTTAAACCTGTCCTGTGTATCTAATCCTGTCATGTGTGATACTGAATACTGAGCCGTGTATCTAATCCTGTCCTGTGTGATACTGACTGCTGAGCCGTGTATCTAATCCTGTATCGTGTGATACTGACTACTGAGCCGTGTATCTAATCCTGTCCTGTGTGATACTGACTGCGGAGCCGTGTATCTAATCCTATCTTGTGTGATACTGTCTGCTACACAGGAGAGGATTAGATACCCAGGACAGGATTAGATACACAACTCACCAGTCAGTATCACACAGGACAGGATTAGATACACAGGACAAGATTAGATACACAGGACAGAGGTAGCAGTGGTAGGTGGTATATAGAGGCAGGTAACAGTGGTAGGTGGTATATATAGGAGCAGGTAGCATTGGTATATATAGGGGCAGGTAGCAGTGGTATATAGGGGCAGGTAGCAGTGGTAGGTGGTATATAGAGGCAGGTAGCAGTGGTAGGTGGTATATATAGGAGCAGGTAGCATTGGTATATATAGGGGCAGGTAGCAGTGGTATATAGGGGCAGGTAGCAGTGGTAGGTGGTATATAGAGGCAGGTAGCAGTGGTAGGTGGTATATATAGGAGCAGGTAGCAGTGGTATATATAGGGGCAGGTAGCAGTGGTGTATATAGGGGCATGTAGCAGTGGTAGGTGGTATATAGAGGCAGGTAGCAGTGGTAGGTGGTATATATAGGGGCAGGTAGCAGTGGTATGTGGTATATAGAGGCAGGTAGCAGTGGTAGGTGGTATATATAGGGGCAGTTAGCAGTGGAAGGTGGTATATAGAGGCAGGTAGCAGTGGTAGGTGGTATATATAGGGGCAGGTAGCAGTGGTAGGTGGTATATATATAGGGGCAGGTAACAGTGGTAGGTGGTATATAGGGGCAGCTAGCAGTGGTAGGTGGTATATATAGGGGCAGATAGCAGTGGTAGGTGGTATATATAGGGGCATGTAGCAGTGGTAGGTGGTATATAGAGGCAGGTAGCAGTGGTATGTGGTATAGGGGCAGGTAGCAGTGGTATGTGGTATATAGAGGCAGGTAGCAGTGGTAGGTGGTATATATAGGGGCAGTTAGCAGTGGTATATAGAGGCAGGTAGCAGTGGTAGGTGGTATATATAGGGGCTGGTAGCAGTGGTAGGTGGTATATATATATAGGGGCAGGTAACAGTGGTAGGTGGTATATAGGGGCAGCTAGCAGTGGTAGGTGGTATATATAGGGGCAGATAGCAGTGGTAGGTGGTATATATAGGGGCAGGTAGCAGTGGTAGGTGGTATATAGGGGCAGGTAGCAGTGGTAGGTGGTATATAGGGGCAGCTAGCAGTGGTGGGTGGTATATATAGGGGCAGGTAGCAGTGGCAGGTGGTATATAGGGGCAGGTAGCAGTGGTAGGTGGTATATATAGGGGCATGTAGCAGTGGTAGGTGGTATATAGAGGCAGGTAGCAGTGGTAGGTGGTATATATAGGGGCAGTTAGTGGTAGGTGGTATATAGAGGCAGGTAGCAGTGGTAGGTGGTATATATAGGGGCAGGTAGCAGTGGTAGGTGGTATATATATAGGGGCAGGTAACAGTGGTAGGTGGTATATAGGAGCAGCTAGCAGTGGTAGGTGGTATATATAGGGGCAGATAGCAGTGGTAGGTAGTATATATAGGGGCATGTAGCAGTGGTATGTGGTATATAGAGGTAGGTGGTATATATAGGGGCAGTTAGCAGTGGTAGGTGGTATATAGAGGCAGGTAGCAGTGGTAGGTGGTATATATAGGGGCAGGTAGCAGTGGTAGGTGGTATATAAAGGCAGGTAGCAGTGGTAGGTGGTATATATGGGGGCAGGTAGCAGTGGTAGTTGGTATATATAGGGGAAGGTAGCAGTGGTAGGTGGTATATATAGGGGCAGTTAGCAGTGGTAGGTGGTATATAGGGGCAGGTAGCAGTGGTAGGTGCATAATAGAAAACAAAACAAACCATGTACTTACCTTCCCTCCTCTCCCAGGAAGTGCTGCATCCTGTTCAGGGCAGAGCAGTATGACACTCTCCCTGCTTTGCTTTGAACAGGTCGGCAGTGATTGCAGCCTATACTGTAATACTAAGTGCAGGCTCCAATCACCGCTCCCCGCTGCAGATATTTACCCCAGACCCTCTCTTCCCAGCAGCAGCAGCTGCAGCAGCTTCTCCCTGGCAGCTCCTGCCATCGCACGCACTGAGCTGTGTGTGCGATGTTAGAGGAAAATAAAGCCCACTGCTTTGGGCTACAACAAAATGGCCGCCATCTCCTCCCACAGCTGTGACCTAGCAGCCCAGTGGGCGTGCCCAGGTCTCAGCTAAGAGGCAGGAGGAGCGGCCTCAATGTAAGGGATGCTGTCGGAGTCCGACCGCAGTCTCTTATGCCCATGGCTGCTGTAAGTGAGGTGTGCAAGTGTCGTGCCAAGACACTTAGACCCCCACTAACGAAAATGGCAGCCTCCAGTGGCAAAAATAAAAGGGGATAAATACAAAAATCTAAAAGTAGTTGATTTAATTTTGTATTGAAAATAATTGATTATATAATCAATAATTATTAATACAAAACTAAAATCACGGCACCTTCCCTTTAATAGTTGGCTGTCTACAAATATCTGAAGGGATGTCACAATATAGAGGGATCATCCTTATTCTCATTTGTACATGGAAACAGGACAAGCCATGGGATGAAACTGAAAAGGAGAAGATACGGATTACATATTCGAAAAAAACTTTTTGACAGTGAGGGTGATCAATGAGTGGAACAGGCTGCCACGAGAGGTGTTGAGTTCTCCTTCAATCGAAGTCTTCAAACAGAGGCTGAAGAGACATCTGACTGAGATGGTTTAGTGAATCCTGCATTGCGCAGAGGGTTGGACATGATGACCCTTGAGGTCCCTTCCAACTCTTAACATTCTATAATTTGATTGACAAGTCTCTTTGGAAGCTGCACAGGACTAGTCAGGTCTCTCCCTAAACTTTGCAGCCAGCTTTTCAAACTATTTTTCAAAGAGACATACCTGGCTTTAATTGTGCATCAACTCTATGCAGCATAAATCTAATGACCTGTTACTTTAACTACCTAGCCCTTCTTACAAGTGCCATTTGCAGAAACCTTTGAAGTATCAGAGCAGCAGAAACTCCCCAAAAATGACATCCCACTGTTGTTTTCCAGAAATAAGCACAGTAGTCGTTGCATATTGAAAATTGAAAATATTCCTTCGTTAGTACCCAATGCATTGTGTGCAGTGTGTATTTTGGACACGCTCAACAAACCCCAGCTTACAGCAGCTTTATCTTTTATACAGATCGGGTACGGCTGACACTGAGAGTTCACAGACTTCAGCCTGTATGAAAGTTTAAACTACTGTACTAACTTTCTGAACCTTTAAGGTACCGTCACATTAAGCGACGCTGCAGCGATCTAGACAACGATGCAGATCGCTGCAGCGTCGCTGTTTGGTCGCTGGAGAGCTGTCTGTGTGACCAACGATCCCGAAGTCCCCAGGTAACCAGGGTAAACATCAGGTTACTAAGCGCAGGGCCGCGCTTAGTAACCCGATGTTTACCCTGGTTACCATTGTAAAAGTAAAAAAAAAAACACTACATACTTACATTCCTGTCGCGTCCCCCGGCCTCAGCTTCCCTGCACTGTGTAAGCACGCTGGCCGGAAAGCAGAGCAGTGACGTCACCGCTGTGCTTTGCTTTACGGCCGGCCGGCGCTGACACTGGGGGACGCAGGGAAGCTGAGGAAGGTGACAGGAATGTAAGTATGTAGTGTTTTTTTTTTACTTTTACAATGGTAACCAGGGTAAACATCGGGTTACTAAGCGCGGCCCTGCGTTAACGATATCGTTGTGTGACTGTACTTTTACAGAGCAACCACAGGCACTATTAGGGTATGTTTCCACGGTCAGGAAACGCTGCAGGTTTGCGTTGTTGTTGTTGTTCATCCTTCGTTTTCGAAGATGACCATGACTTCAGGGTTAGAAGAGAATTAGTAGTTATGGGTCCGGAGGCGGCTGATGAGTCCAATCCGGGCCCTGAAGGTTCGCCCACATACTTGACATAAGGAAGCAGATGTGTTCAGTACACCAGATTCTACTTGTGCCTTGCGTACAGCGCGCTTTCTTTTTGTGTCAAAGATTTTCCTATCTTCATCTGCACGTGCTCCTGAGGTGATCCTGCCCCACCAATCTCGACAATCCAGGGCAAGCTCTTCCCATTCATTGGTGTTGACTTCCAGGTTTTTGAGAGACACCTTAAGGCAGTCTTTATAGCGCTTCTGCCCCCCAACTGCTCTCTTTCCTTGTCACAGTTCTCCGTACAGCAGTTGTTTTGGTAGTCGGCTGTCAGGCATTCTAACCACGAGTCTGCGGAGGCAACTCATGTGGAAATGATTAGCATGCCGGCTGTAGACTGTCCAGGTGTCGCTAGCATAGAGAAGTGTGGTGAGGACCACCGCACAGTAGACCCTCAGCTTGGTGGTATGGCTGAGTCCCCTTTGTTCCCAGACGTTCTTACGCAGTCTCCTGAATGCTGCACTAGCTTTGGCGATTCTGTTATTAACCTCAGCATCTATGGTTACTTCACGGGATAGTGTGCTGCCTAAGTAGGTGAAGTTATCAAATGATTTGAGGTTTTGCTCCTTCACCGTGATACGTGGCTCCTTGTACAGTTTTCCTGGAACCGGTGGTACATGACTTCAGTTTTTCTAATGTTGATCTCGAGACCAAAACTGTCGCAAGCTTGTGAAAAACAGTCCATTTCATGCTGCGTCTGCTGTTTTGTGCTAGCATTAAGTGCACAGTCATCAGCAAATAATAATTCACGGATAACAGTCTCATGCATTTTCGTAACCGCCTTCAGGCGTTTTGGGTTGAATAGCTTGCTATCAGTCCTGTAGCTAAACCTGGATTCCATCTTCACATTTGTTAAAGGCATCACTTAACATTGCAGAGAATAGCATACTGAACAGGGTTGGAGCAAGCGCACAGCCTTGTTTTACGCCGTTTGTTACTGGGAAAGCCTCAGATTCATCTCCATCGTTCAGAACCTTGACCATCATGCCATCATGGAACTGCCGGACGACTGAGATGAACTTGCTCGGGCAGACAAATTTTGCCATGATCTTCCACAGACCGTCTCTACTGACTGTGTCAAAAGCTTTGGTCAAATCAACAAAAGTTACACAAAGGTCACGGTGTTGCTCCTGGCACTTTTCCTGTAGTTGATGTGCTGAAAAGACCATATCTACTGTTCCACATTTAGCACGGAAACCACACTGGCTTCCGGGTAATAGTCCTAGCTCAAGGTGATGTAAAAGGCGGTTGAGCAAGAGATGAGCCAATATCTTGCATGCAGTGGACGGAAGGGAGATGCCTCGATGGTTGTCACAAGATTGGCGATTACCTTTCCTCTTGTATATGTGAATTATGCTGGCATCTTTCATCTGTTGCAGAACTTGTTCCTTTGTCCACATATATTGGAATAGTTTGGTCACCGTTTGCATCAGGACAGGGCTGCCAGCTTTACAGTTGTGGCCAAAAGTATTGACACCCCTGCAATTCTGTCAGATAATACTCAGTTTCTTCCTGAAAATGATTGCAAACACAAATTCTTTGGTATTATTATCTTCATTTAATTTGTCTTAAATGAAAAAACACAAAAGAGAATGAAGCAAAAAGTAAAACATTGATCATTTCACACACAACTCCAAAAATGGGCCAGACAAAAGTATTGGCACCCTCAGCCTAATACTTGTTTGCACAACCTTTATCCCAAATAACTGCGACCAACCGCTTCCGGTAACCATCAATGAGTTTCTTACAATGCTCTGCTGGAATTTTAGACCATTCTTCTTTGGCAAACTGCTCCAGATCCCTGATATTTGAAGGGTGTCTTCTCCAAACTGCCATTTTTAGATCTCTCCACAGGTGTTCTATGGGATTCAGGTCTGGACTCATTGCTGGCCACCTTAGAAGTCTCCAGTGCTTTCTCTCAAACCATTTTCTAGTGCTTTTTGAAGTGTGTTTTGGGTCATTGTCCTGCTGGAAGACCCATGACCTCTGAAGGAGACCCAGATTTCTCACACTGGGCCCTACATTATGCTGCAAAATTTGTTGGTAGTCTTCAGACTTTATAACTCCATGCACACGGTCAAGCAGTCCAGTGCCAGAGGCAGCAAAGCAACCCCAAAACCTCAGGGAACCTCTGCCATGTTTGACTTTAGGGATCGTGTTCTTTTCTGTTGATGCCTTTGCCCAAAAAGCTCTACTTTTGTCTCATCTGACCAGAGAACATTCTTCCAAAACGTTTTAGACTTTTTCAGGTAAGTTTTGGCAAACTCCAGCCTGACTTTTTTATGTCTCGGGGTAAGAAGTGGGGTTTTCCTGGGTCTCCTACCATACAGTCCCTTTTCATTCAGACGCCGACGGATAGTACGGGTTGACACTGTTGTACCCTCGGACTACAGGGCAGCTTGAACTTGTTTGGATGTTAGTCGAGGTTCTTTATGTAACATCCACACAATCTTGCGTTGAAATCTCTTGTCAATTTTTCTTTTCCGTCCACATTTAGGGAGGTTAGCCACAGTGCCATGGGCTTTAAACATCTTGATGACACTGCGCACGGCAGACACGGGAACATTCAGGTCTTTGGAGATGGACTTGTAGCATTGAGATTGCTCATACTTCCTTACAATTTGGTTTCTCAAGTCCTCAGACAGTTCTTTGGTCTTCTTTCTTTTCTCCATGCTCAATGTGGTACACACAAGGACACAGGACAGAGGTTGAGTCAACTTTAATCCATGTCAACTGGCTGCAAGTGTGATTTAGTTATTGCCAACACCTGTTAGGTGCCACAGGTAAGTAACAGGTGCTGTAAATTACACAAATTAGAGAAGATCACATGATTTTTCGAACAGTGCCAATACTTTTGTCCACCCCCTTTTTTATGTTGGGTGTGGAATTATATCCAATTTGTTATGGAAATTTGGGTTGGATAAATCTACCCGTGTGTGCTGCGGCCGCTCCCAATTATTATTTCTGAGCCCTTAAAGAATGAGTCTGACACGTGGTGACAGCTTGACATTCAATCAAATTAAATAAATAGGGCAGCACACTGCAGCGCCAAAACATGCAAACTTGAAAAAACGAAATTTGAACTGCATTACTGCACTAGAAATATGAAAAATGAGAGCTTTTAGCGCACAAAAATGGCCAATTTTATGTGTACCTCGTAGCCACGTTAAGGCATCTCTCTTATACGAGGTCCTACGCTTGACCTACCTCACTGAGAATAAACGTCTCCATCTGAATGGGTACATGTAAAAACCTCTTCTTGGACTCAAATTCTCTCTCTATGTGGAGGGGTATTGGACCTACTGTAATTAAAACACCTGAAGCTAGGAGGCGGGGAGTGCACGATCAGAAGGCTAGAGAATACATTTCAAAAACCTGACCTGCACATCCAAACATAGACTGAGTGTGAACAGGTGCTGAACCCAGAGTCGCCAACTCGTATATAGTTAAATAAATAGGGCAGCACACTGCAGCGCCAAAACATGCAAACTTGAAAAAACGAAATTTGAACTGCATTACTGCACTAGAAATATGAAAAATGAGAGCTTTTAGCGCACAAAAATGGCCAATTTTATGTGTACCTCGTAGCCACGTTAAGGCATCTCTCACTGAGAATAAACGTCTCCATCTGAATGGGTACATGTAAAAACCTCTTCTTGGACGTTTATTCTCAGTGAGGTAGGTCAAGCGTAGGACCTCGTATAAGAGAGATGCCTTAACGTGGCTACGAGGTACACATAAAATTGGCCATTTTTGTGCGCTAAAAGCTCTCATTTTTCATATTTCTAGTGCAGTAATGCAGTTCAAATTTCGTTTTTTCAAGTTTGCATGTTTTGGCGCTGCAGTGTGCTGCCCTATTTATTTAACTATATACGAGTTGGCGACTCTGGGTTCAGCACCTGTTCACACTCAGTCTATGTTTGGATGTGCAGGTCAGGTTTTTGAAATGTATTCTCTAGCCTTCTGATCGTGCACTCCCCGCCTCCTAGCTTCAGGTGTTTTAATTACAGTAGGTCCAATACCCCTCCACATAGAGAGAGAATTTGAGTCCAAGAAGAGGTTTTTACATGTACCCATTCAGATGGAGACGTTTATTCTCAGTGAGGTAGGTCAAGCGTAGGACCTCGTATAAGAGAGATGCCTTAACGTGGCTACGAGGTACACATAAAATTGGCCATTTTTGTGCGCTAAAAGCTCTCATTTTTCATATTTCTAGTGCAGTAATGCAGTTCAAATTTCGTTTTTTTAAGTTTGCATGTTTTGGCGCTGCAGTGTGCTGCCCTATTTATTTAACTATATACGAGTTGGCGACTCTGGGTTCAGCACCTGTTCACACTCAGTCTATGTTTGGATGTGCAGGTCAGGTTTTTGAAATGTATTCTCTAGCCTTCTGATCGTGCACTCCCCGCCTCCTAGCTTCAGGTGTTTTAATTACAGTAGGTCCAATACCCCTCCACATAGAGAGAGAATTTGAGTCCAAGAAGAGGTTTTTACATGTACCCATTCAGATGGAGACGTTTATTCTCAGTGAGGTAGGTCAAGCGTAGGACCTCGTATAAGAGAGATGCCTTAACGTGGCTACGAGGTACACATAAAATTGGCCATTTTTGTGCGCTAAAAGCTCTCATTTTTCATATTTCTAGTGCAGTAATGCAGTTCAAATTTCATTTTTTCAAGTTTGCATGTTTTGGCGCTGCAGTGTGCTGCCCTATTTATTTAACTATATACGAGTTGGCGACTCTGGGTTCAGCACCTGTTCACACTCAGTCTATGTTTGGATGTGCAGGTCAGGTTTTTGAAATGTATTCTCTAGCCTTCTGATCGTGCACTCCCCGCCTCCTAGCTTCAGGTGTTTTAATTACAGTAGGTCCAATACCCCTCCACATAGAGAGAGAATTTGAGTCCAAGAAGAGGTTTTTACATGTACCCATTCAGATGGAGACGTTTATTCTCAGTGAGGTAGGTCAAGCGTAGGACCTCGTATAAGAGAGATGCCTTAACGTGGCTACGAGGTACACATAAAATTGGCCATTTTTGTGCGCTAAAAGCTCTCATTTTTCATATTTCTAGTGCAGTAATGCAGTTCAAATTTCGTTTTTTCAAGTTTGCATGTTTTGGCGCTGCAGTGTGCTGCCCTATTTATTTAACTATATACGAGTTGGCGACTCTGGGTTCAGCACCTGTTCACACTCAGTCTATGTTTGGATGTGCAGGTCAGGTTTTTGAAATGTATTCTCTAGCCTTCTGATCGTGCACTCCCCGCCTCCTAGCTTCAGGTGTTTTAATTACAGTAGGTCCAATACCCCTCCACATAGAGAGAGAATTTGAGTCCAAGAAGAGGTTTTTACATGTACCCATTCAGATGGAGACGTTTATTCTCAGTGAGGTAGGTCAAGCGTAGGACCTCGTATAAGAGAGATGCCTTAACGTGGCTACGAGGTACACATAAAATTGGCCATTTTTGTGCGCTAAAAGCTCTCATTTTTCATATTTCTAGTGCAGTAATGCAGTTCAAATTTCGTTTTTTCAAGTTTGCATGTTTTGGCGCTGCAGTGTGCTGCCCTATTTATTTAACTATATACGAGTTGGCGACTCTGGGTTCAGCACCTGTTCACACTCAGTCTATGTTTGGATGTGCAGGTCAGGTTTTTGAAATGACATTCAATCAAAGACTGGCCATTTATTTCCTGATACATAGTTTTTATAATAGCATATAGAAATGTGTGGTTGGGGCGGTTAGTTAATTAACATACAATTCAGTTATTGGTTATCTGATATATATGGAATATTGTGATTAATGCACATATGACTGCTGATTATGCAACTAAAATGAAGTTCTCTGCATCTGGGACAAAGTTGAGACAACTCATCAGCACTTAATACATCTGGAGTTCTTCTGCTTTTTGGGTGGAAAACGCCGAACAGTCTCTCTGGCTTATATTAGTTTATGTCAGCCATTTTAAGCAATTGATTATAGTGTATATAGATATATTTGCGTTTATATGAGTATATATGATTATAGAGGAGTATACATGCAATGAGATCTACATGATATAAATATTTCTATCACAAGCCCCCCTTAGATATCACTTGCCCTAAGCCTAGCCTCCTGTCCCAAAGCGCTGCAACTCTTTTGTGCTGCCGGCGATCCGACGCAAACCTAGTGTCTACGCCCTACACCGTACAGTCTTTCGCAATGAGCGATCAGGAGATCTGTCCCTAAACGGGGGTAGAAACATGCATGGTCTCATATTGGCGACTCTGTGCGATCAGTTCCACATATTCGTCATCATCATCAGGATTGGAGGAGCCATCAGGTGGGTGAATCTGAATTCGGATAGGTTCGTCCAGGAGGAGATGCGGCATCAGGTTTGTTGTTTCCATGACTGTCTTTTCCATCATCAGGATCATTTTGGCTTAGGCGTATCTTCTGGTACGGGAGCCTTCTTGCAGTGCGATGCGTGGATCCAAGTGGGCCTTCCCTCTAGTTTCACAGAGGTTGGTGTCGTCAGCAGCACTTGGAAGGGACCGTCAAATCTGGGGTCGAGCGTTCTCCTCACAAACTTCTTCACCAACACCCAGTCTCCTGGTTTCAGGGAGTGTGAACCGGGTACCGATCCTGGATCTGGTAATGAAGAGAAAACTCGAGAATGGATGTTAGCAAGTTTCTTGGTGAGTTCAATTACATAAGCAGACAAAGTATCATATTGCATTGTCAACTGCTGAGGGAAGAATACCCCTAACCGAGGGCTGGACCCAAACAGAATCTCATGAGGTGACAACTTTTCTGGGCCCCGGGGAGTGTGCCTGACACTAAACAGTGCGATGGGGAGTGTTTCATGCCATGGTTTGCGTGTCTCTTGGGCAACTTTTAACATCCTGTTTTTGAGTGTCCCATTCAGTCTTTCTACTTTCCCGCTACTCTGGGGGTGGTAGGGAGTGTGTAGGCCTAAGTCTGACCCTACTGCTGACCAGATCTCCCTTGTGAGGTTTGCTGTGAATGCGGGCCCCTGATCACTCTCTTTCACTTCTGGGACCCCGTATCTGCACACGATCTCTGAGAGTAGCTTCTTTGCAGTAGTCTTTGCTGACTGATTCCTCACTGGGAAAGCTTCTGGCCATCCTGAAAACACGTCCACGACCACAAGGGCATATTCGAATCCTCCACTTGGCGGCATCTGGATGTGGTCTATCTGGATCCTCTGGAAGGGGTACAGCGGTCTGGCAAGATGATGTGTGGGAACTTTATCCATTCTTCCAGGGTTGCATTTGCCGCAGGTCAGACAGCTGCTAGTGAACTTGGCTGTTAGGGTGGAGATCCCTGGAGCGAACCAATAAGCACCAATCAGATCATTCATCTGTGTCTTTGATCTGTGCGTGGGCCCATGTGCCCACTGGACCACCATAGGGTACATGCTTCGGGGTAAACAGGGTTTGTAGTCCATTGAATATACCCTTCCTTCTTGATGTGTTGCACCCTTCCGCATCCAATTCTCCTTCTCCTCCTTTGGGGCTTGTTCTTGCAACTTTTTGAATAGATCCCAAGACGTCATCTCATCTGGTGTCTTGTCCTCAGTTGCCACGTAGTAGCCGTCTGGCTCTACGACCTCTCCCATTTCTCCATACTGTCTTCCTTTGGCGGCTTCTTTGGCTGCCATATCTGCCATGTTGTTGCCCCGTGCCTCTACTGTGTTCAGTTTTCCATGTGCTTTGACCTTCAGTACTGCCACCATTTTTGGGAGTTGGAGTGCGCTCAGTAGGTCTTTAATAGCTCCATGATGCTTTACGGTTGTTCCACTTGCTGTGATGAAGTCTCTTGCAGCCCAGATGGGTCCGAAGTCGTGTGCTATGCCATGCGAATACCTTGAATCGGTGTAAATGTTCGCAGTTTTGCCTTCTGCAATCTGGCAAGCCTTCGTCAGCGCTATCAGTTCTGCTTCTTGGGCTGACAGGCTAGGTGGCA
This sequence comes from Ranitomeya imitator, assembly GCF_032444005.1. NCBI lineage: Eukaryota > Metazoa > Chordata > Amphibia > Anura > Dendrobatidae > Ranitomeya > Ranitomeya imitator. Next base: position 313,270,175 of record NC_091285.1, on the reverse strand, counting down.
GACTCCTGGACCACAGGATTTCTTGATTGCTGGTCACTGCACATCCCGTGTGAAATCTTCCTTCATCATCTGCAAATCTGGAACCATCTATATAGAGGATCAACTCTGGGTTGGCCAGTGGCTCTTTTGCCACATTGGGTAGTCCTGCTGTTTCCTGTTGCATGATGCTGAAGCAATCATGATCATCCGGTCCGAGCAAATCCAGATCCTTGTGGAAGGTATCATGCAGATTTTGATCTGGAAGATTCGTATCTGTATCCCCCCTTGGGAGTGGGAGTAGAGTGGCTGGATTGAGGACTGTACATCTGGAGATGGTGACGTTGTCAGGCAGTAGTAGTGAGCACTGTAGACGAAGATGTCTTGCGGTGGAGAGATGTTTTGGCTGGGTTTGATTGAGAATTGCTGAGATGTCATGTGGAGCCAGGATTTCCAGTGGATGTCCAAGAATGATGTCAACTGTTTTGTCCAGGAGGGCGTGTGCTGCAAATACTGCTCTCATGCAGGAGGGGGCTCCCCTTGCAACTGGATCCAGGCGAGCTGAAAAATAGCCTAGAGGTCTCTGTCTTCCCCCGTGAGTCTGTGTCAGGACTCCAGTAGCATGGCCTTCTTTCTCCATCAGGTAGAGACGGAATGGCTTCTCGTAGTCAGGTAGACCTAGCGCTGGCGCTGAGACTACTGAGTCTTTTAGCTTCTTGAACGAACTGAAGGCCACATCTGTTAGCAGGAACGGGGTTACGTTAACGCAGTCATACAGAGGTTGCATTAGGACTGAGGCATCAGGGATCCAGGTTCTGCAGTACGATACTAGACCAAGAAAAGCTTGTAGTGCCTTTGGAGATGTTGGGGGAGCCATCTTCTCCACTGTGGTCTTTCGGTCATCTGTCAGGTGTTTAGTCTGGTGAGCAATGCAGTGCCCAAGGAATGTAACTCGCTTCAGACACCACTGGAATTTGTTCTTCGAGACCTTGCAGTGTTGTTTCGCCAGGTAGAGTAGGAGAGACACGGAATGTGCTTTACACGTGTCAGTCAACTGCACAAAGGAGTAGATCGTCCACGTATTGTAGCAGGGTCACTTCTGCATGTTCTGTGATCCAGTTGGCGAGAACTGTGGACATTGCTTTGGTGAATTGCGAGGGGCTGTTCTGGGCCCCCTGGGGCATCACCGCCCATGTGTACTGTGCCCCCTGATGCGCGAAGGCAAACAGGAACTGGTCATCTGGATGGAGGGGAACACTGAAGAAAGCATTTGCCAGGTCGATCACCGTGAACACTGTTGCTGTGGAAGGCACATTTGAGAGCAGGGTGTGTGGATTCGGCACAATTGGAGTTTCAAATACTGTAGCGTCATTCACCACTCTTAGGTCATGTACCATTCTGAACTTGGCTGGCTCTCCTTTTACAGTCTTTTTCTTGACAGAGAAAAGCGGGGTATTGCAAGGAGAGGTGCAGGGGCCTTACAAGGATATGGAGTACCTGGCTTGAGTGATACCCGCACCGGGGCAACTTGAAGTTTTCCCACATCTTGGGGTCCCTTAGACCATAGACTTTCTGGTACTACGTCCAGTACCTCCTTGGGTAGGCCTTCATGGGTTGTTTGAGGTTCCTGTAAGGCTGCCAGCATGACTGACTCTTCCTGGGTCAGAGGTGAAGAAAGGGTCACGGTCCCATCTTCCTGGAACACTATGGTTGCTTTTAGTTTCTGTAGAAGGTCTGCCCCCAGTAGGTTGAGTGGGCAGGTTCTTGACACCACAAACTGGTACAGGATAGAGTGTCCTGGCTGAGTGCACACGCTCAGAGGCTTTGTAAGTTGTGAATTTCTGACTGATAGGCAGGTAGGGTCAGGGAGTTCCACATGTCTCATCACACTTCTGGCTGCACCAGTGTCCACAAGAAAAGACCTGACAACGCCATCCACTTTCAGGGTAATTTGAGGGGTTGGTCCTGCTGAAGGGGTTTTGCATGTCAGGAGCGCGGTGTCTTGCGGACCTGGCTTGCTTACCCCTGTCCCATGGACGGGGTACTTCACTGCCTTCTGTACTTCTTCCTTGACCTGTTTCTCTGGACCAACTCTTGGGTTGCATGGGTGCTCTGCACTGGTTCCAGAAATGGCCAAACTTGCCACAGTTGCAACACTTGACACTTCTTCTGTCTTTGTAGGGTGGTTGCGCTTCCAGGTCAGTGGTCACCATGAGAGGGGCTGTCTTCTGCATTCCTGGTTGGGACTCAATCCCTTTGGCTACTGTGGACAACGGCATGATGGACACTGTAGCGGCAGCGGGGTCCGGCCTGCTGATTGAAGCTGCAGTGGTAAGATGGGGCCTGCAGGTGCGTCCGTGGCGAGGCCCGGGGGTGCCATGAGACCGGTGGCTGCATCCAACTCAAGGTCTTGGGGCATTACAGGGGCTGCGGCTGCATCTGCCATCACTTCTTCCCCCTGCTTTGACATAGCTTCTCCCCTTTGCTAACCTTGAGGTTGGTGTCTCCTCTCCGGAGTCTGCAGTGGTTCTTCCGGTGTGTCGTTCGGCACTTTGCAGCGTCTTCATTTCTGGCTCCCCTTCCGGCGTTCTCAGCAGCACTGCACCCGTTTCCTTCTTCGTGCTCTTTGTGGTGCTATAATGGCAGCAGTTGTGGTGACAATTGACAATAAACAGTCTCCTAGGTGCACATAACCCGTTTTGCTGGGTAAGTCCACTGCTATTGACCTGTTCTCGGGCCTAGCCACTATCAGTGGCTTCTTGATTGGTTCTCTGAGTCCATGCACAAAGGCCTGTGCCAACATCTGCCTGTGTATCTGATCATGAATGGTGAAGCCCAGGTCCTGGAAAACCTGCATTACTCTGCCATGAAACTTCTCCACAGTCTCTGTCTTCTCCTGACTCATGTCATGTAAGCTGAGGGCCTGTCCGGCCAGCCTGCCTTTGGCCCACTCTCTGAGTTGTTCAATCAGCTTCGGCCCTGACTCCCAGGCATGTACGTCTAAGTCTGCTGAAAGCTTGAAGTGTTCTTTCGTGATTGGCCAGAAGGCATCACCTGCCTTTATCTCCATCACTGCCCACAGATCATTCCAGGTGGCTGCATATGTGCGCTGGTTCTGCTGCATTCTTCTGTAGAATGGCATGGGGTGCATCTCTGGAACTGGAAGATTGTTGAGGATACTGGTCACCTGACTTGGGGTGAAGTGCACATAGTGCTAGGTGCCCGTGGGTTTTTCTTTCTAGTACTGGGTAGCATGTATGAAGTCCCCTCTTCATCATCATCAGAGGAATAGTTGTGATAGAGTGCACTGGGGTCATGCAGTGGCTGATTAGCGGTCTTGGATATTGTCTTTTTGTGAGAGGATGTGTCCCCACCCTGCTGAGGCTGTGGAGGATTATAGTTCCATTGTGGTGTGAATGTTGGCTGCTCTGACCGGGGATACTGATCACCATCTGATGGTGATGCCTGTCTCCCCCCGCCCCCTGTCCCCGGACTTGAGCTGCCTGCTGCCGGGTTTTCCTGGGGGGAAGCCTGCTGCGGCTTGGGGGGTGCCTTCTACTGGGGGATCTCCACCCTCCTCCCCCGATACCATGACTGTCAGAGGCTGGGCTGTATTGGGAACATAGAATGTGCCTTGTGCTGTGAGCACTGGGTACATAGACACCATACTGCCTGGACTCGGCACCTGCCCGACAGGCAGCAGATCAGGGGAAGGAGAGTGTGACACAGAGTAAGGAAAAGATGGGTGATTTAGAGGAAGGGGAGAGTGCTTCAGAGAGAGAGAGAGAGAGGAGGAGATGAAAAGTGTGAAGGAGGTGGGTGTGGTGTAGGAGGAGGAGATGAAGAAGAAGAAGGAGGGTGTGGTGTAGGAGGAGGAGGTGTGGAATAATGAGAAGGGTGAGGAAGAGAAAGAGGAGGAGAAAGGGGTGGAGAAGAAAGAGGAGGAGGAGAGGGCAGTGCAGAAGACGGAGAGGAAAAAGATGGAGGAGAAAGACAAGAAGAGAATTCCTTCTTCTTTGATGCAGCCCGTGCCGGCATTGTCAGAGTAACGGTGCCATCTCCCTGTACCAAGTTTGGGCGGGGCGCACCACATGCTGAGCAAGTCTCCCTGTACAATGGATTCTGCTGGGTGCAGACTGCACACACCCAATATTTTTCATCCCCATATGGGGGAGGTGCTGATGGTTTAACACCTTTCCCTACTTTGTACACATAAAAATCACTTCCTGACTCCTTCACATATCTTTCGGTGCTCCCTAAACGTTGTAAGTCTGTAGCCACCTTATACCATGCTGTTGCAGTGGGCAGCAAGTTAGTATCAACTAGCTTTCCTTTCTTTCTTTTTAAGACATCATGCCATTCTGCAGCTCTAAGTCTGCCTCCCTGATGGATTTCACATACTTTCATGAGCTGCCTGTAATTCTTCACATATCTGACACCTTCATGCTCCGCTACTATTTGAGGAGCCATTTTCTCATCAGGAAGCAAAAGGCTCTCCTGTTGCTTGGCCAAATTATTCCCCATTGCAAAAAGAGAAATAAAAAACACAACAATAAAAATCTCAATTAGGTACCGTAAGTATATAAAAACACGAAAAGTAGAAGAAAAAGGGAGCTTTCAAAAAATTGATGCAAGATGTTGAAATCAAAACATAAAAGAACCATAAAAAAAACTGGGTACACGATCCAAAACTCAGGATCTTCACAGAAAAGGAAGAAAAATAAATAAATAAAGACCCCTTTTAAACAAAAAAAATGAAGAGGCAGAAAAGAAACTTTGAAAAACTTAAAAGTCTAAAAACTTAAAAAAAATGCAACAAAAAACAGAAAAAATAAAATTAAAACGGTTTCTCTTCTCCCCCCCTTTTTATCAGCAGCTGCTGTTATACCAAAAATCATGTATGTCACATCAAAAATGATAGATATCATTTAGCTTCACCTCTTCAAATAAATGTCATATGTATGCAAAAACAGAAAACTTAGCAACAAAAAGAAGAGGGAAAAAAAAAACAGTGGTGACCGTGTGATTTACAATGCATATATTTCTCCTAACTGCATGGAGGAGGGGAAGTTCTAAATAGAGAACAGACGGGGAGAGAGAAGAGAAAAAAAAACTTCTTTTTCAATTTTACGCAGTTAAGCAACAATACATGACATTAACAGACAAAGAACATTGACATCCAGGAGATTCGACACCCTCTTTATTATTTTGTGACACGTGCAGGAAGCGCTGGGAAACAGACTACTGCCAATCGCACTGAGCACACCTATGCCTGGGCCGCCTGAGTGAGAAACACAACAGGTGGGATTTCTACCACCCCGATCCAACCTATCTAACTAGATAGTCGGCACTACGGGAATCTGCAGTAGCCCTCTAAGTTATCACTACCCGTGCCTGGAGCCTGGGACCAGCTGCCCCGGGACTAACTGTCCCTCCTATGCACGGGAATCCTGCAATAACTTATCGAGCGATTTGACCTCCTGCGGTCTGTTACCCAGCAACCACAAACAGTCACTGTTCCTTGCTTCTCCCGGATGTTACACAAACACAGAACATATACACGGCACACAGCAGACACCTTGACTTATATCCCAGGGTTTAGGTTCAGGCTCGGACTTTTTACACTACCTGGGAATGCGGTGGTGACCACACCTGACCGGCTAAATGCACAGACCCGGACTGGGCACAGGGGACATTCAGGTAAGATGATAGAATTTTCTTACCTTACTCTGATGGAGCTGCAGTCTCCGTCCCGTGGGCCAAGGCCGTGGCCCGCACCCTCGTCTGTGCGGTCAGCCGGATCCCCTAATGTGATATCTTCGTCCGGCCTCGCGGGGGCGCCACTTGTTATGGAATTTGGGTTGGATAAATCTACCCGTGTGTGCTGCGGCCGCTCCCAATTATTATTTCTGAGCCCTTAAAGAATGAGTCTGACACGTGGTGACAGCTTGACATTCAATCAAAGACTGGCCATTTATTTCCTGATACATAGTTTTTATAATAGCATATAGAAAGGTGTGGTTGGGGCGGTTAGTTAATTAACATACAATTCAGTTATTGGTTATCTGATATATATGGAATATTGTGATTAATGCACATATGACTGCTGATTATGCAACTAAAATGAAGTTCTCTGCATCTGGGACAAAGTTGAGACAACTCATCAGCACTTAATACATCTGGAGTTCTTCTGCTTTTTGGGTGGAAAACACCGAACAGTCTGTCTGGCTTATATTAGTTTATGTCAGCCATTTTAAGCAATTGATTATAGTGTATATAGATATATTTGCGTTTATATGACTATATATGATTATAGAGGAGTATACATGCAAGTGAGATCTACATGATATAAATATTTCTATCACAGCTTTAGGACAATTCTTTTTGTGTTTTTTCAATTAAGACAAATTAAATGAAGATAATAATACCAAAGAATTTGTGTTTGCAATCATTTTCAGGAAGAAACTGAGTATTATCTGACAGAATTACAGGGGTGTCAATACTTTTGGCCACAACTGTATATACCTCAGCAGGTATAGCATCATTTCTGGGTGCTTTTCCACAAGAAAGTTGTTTTACTGCTTTCCTGACTTCATCTCCACTTGGAAGAGCATCAAGCTCCTTGTTGATTTCTACCTGGGGCAGGAGAGCAATAAGCCTCATCATTGATATTGGCAGGGCGATTAAGAATATTATTAAAGTGCTCAGCCCACCGTTCCAGAATTTGTTTCTTTTCTGTCAGCAGCTTAGTACCATCTGCGTTAAGCATAGATGAAGAGCTTGATGACCGAGGTCCATATTCAGCTTTGAGCGCATCATAGAAGCGTTTCTGTTCATGAGTATCTGCATAGCCCTGAATTTCGTCGGCCTTCTTGCTAAACCAGATATCCTGCATCTCGCGTAGCTTGATTTGTACCTTTCTTTTTATGTTGGTAAAGGCACCTTTCTTAGCTAACAACGCGGGGTCATTGTGATACACCTTGTACCGCTGATGTTTCTCTTCTAGGAGTGCCTTTATTTCCTCGTCGTTTTCATCGAACCAGTCTTGATTATTTCTGGCTGCTGATCCGAGATGCTACAGAGCAGTATTATAAACATCATCTCTCAGAATTGTCCACTGTTCCTCAACGCCGATCTCCTCTGCCTGCAGTATATTTAACAGTCTGCCATCAAGGTCATTGGCAAATTCCCTTGCAATTCTTTTATTTTACAGCTTATAGATATTCAGCCTGTCGTTTTCTGCCCTTGGGGTCTCCTCGCAGGCAGGATGCGGAGCCTGCGCTTAGACACAATGGTCAGTCCAGCCGTGTGCACCGCACATGGCCCTCGTCACTCTAAAGTCCATCTCATCCCTTTTCTTGGCAATGATCTAATCAATGAGATGCCAATGCCTCGAGCGTGGGTACATCCATGATGTTTTTTTGCGTGTGGGTAAGCGGAATAAAGTGTTGGTGATGACAACGTCATGTGTGGCACACATCTTGAGGAGCAGCAGGCCATTACTGTTACACTTGCCAGTGTCGTGTCTCCTACTGACTCCTTCCCAGTTTTGATGGTCTGTTCCCACTCTTGCATTAAAGTCTCCAAGTATAATGAGCTTGTCTGCCTGTGGGATTGCTGAAATAAGTGAGTCAAGTTTGAACAGGACTGCTCAGACACCCAGGAGGCTGCCGAACTCAACTACTGCTTCGGTCCAGTGTGGAGCGACCATATGGCCTGAGCCGCCTGCGAGCAGGTTCGTGACTCCAGCTTCCAGTAACTCCACACCTGCTGCTTTGCCACTCTCCCATCGCCACAAGATTTTAGATATGCAGTGGTTGAAGTCATGACTTGCGCTTGACTTGGATTAAAGTGAGGGAGAGTTGCGCAGTCGTCAGCCTCACTCTCTCGCCCGTACCTATTGAGCCCCAGTGGCAAGAACTAGGCGAGACAACTGGAGATAGGTCAGGGTGCAGTGGATGGCCAGCAGTGTCCTATATGTGCCTCGCTGCGCCCTCTCAGTGCTCCACAACGCTGTGCTGGAAATCGTTTGCATGTCCGTTGAATCTTTGGTTTCTTCCGCACAGTCTGCCATATCCAGTCTTTACATGCAAGGGTAGGCAAACCCTTGAAAATCACCGTAGGTCGCAAGGAAACCCAACAGCTACTCTGACCTGGTTTGGCCCACCTGCCGAGGCGGTGTTCCGGGGTGTACACACTGCCGCATGCTAACAGCTACTTGGAGGTACAGGTGAGAGTTGAGCATCAGATGAGGACCGAAGATGGAAGAGCTGTACAGAAAGGACACGGCAAGCACTCCACCAAAGGTGCTACCTCTATCTAGATACCTCATATACCCCGATTTGCGTACATCCATAGCGTCAAACCCACAGTGTCCAGATGTTACAGCATAGTGGAGGGGATTTAATGAAATCCCATCTCCACTATTCGTTCGGAGATGCAAGCAGCAGACCTGCGTATCCGGACATGTGGCGCGTCTTTATAGACCGCAGCATGTCTATTTACGATGCGGAGATGCTCAGTCCCGCAGAGTAAATTTCCCATAGACTAACATTAGATGCGGTAAAACCGCATCTAATTATTAGTCACATGCGTAATAACTGTGTAAATGCAGCTTACTAGCATGCAAACTAATGTAAATAATCTCTTACCTTGTGACCTCCGGAAGTCCGCGTCCACTGCAGTTCTCGCGATGACTGAGCTCACTGCAAGAACTGCTGTGCACTTGACCGCCGGGTTATCTCCGGTCACTAGGCTGATTGTGATAAAACTGCAGTGCAGGTGACCGCCGGAGAGTTATTTCTGGTGGTCATCTACAAGCTTTGCTACATCTGGATGTCAGGCATCCAGATGTAGCAGAGCTGGAGTCGTTGTGGGACACTCGTTATTAAGGACTTCGTCGGAACAGGGAGTATTTGTGTTGGTTTATTTTTTTTGTGGAGGAGATCGATGGATACAGTGGGGCAAAAAAGTATTTAGTCAGTCAGCAATAGTGCAAGTTCCACCACTTAAAAAGATGAGAGGCGTCTGTAATTTACATCATAGGTAGACCTCAACTATGGGAGACAAACTGAGAAAAAAAAATCCAGAAAATCACATTGTCTGTTTTTTTTATCATTTTATTTGCATATTATGGTGGAAAATAAGTATTTGGTCAGAAACAAAATTTAATCTCAATACTTTGACCTCTGTCATTGCCAACAAAGGATATATTACAAACGTTTTCTGTAAGTCTTCACAAGGTTGCCACACACTGTTGTTGGTATGTTGGCCCATTCCTCCATGCAGATCTCCTCTAGAGCAGTGATGTTTTTGGCTTTTCGCTTGGCAACACGGACTTTCAACTCCCTCCAAAGGTTTTCTATAGGGTTGAGATCTGGAGACTGGCTAGGCCACTCCAGGACCTTGAAATGCTTCTTACGAAGCCACTCCTTCGTTGCCCTGGCGGTGTGCTTTGGATCATTGCCATGTTGAAAGACCCAGCCACGTTTCATCTTCAATGCCCTTGCTGATGGAAGGAGGTTTGCACTCAAAATCTCACGATACATGGCCCCATTCATTCTTTCATGTACCCGGATCAGTCGTCCTGGCCCCTTTGCAGAGAAACAGCCCCAAAGCATGATGTTTCCACCACCATGCTTTACAGTAGGTATGGTGTTTGATGGATGCAACTCAGTATTCTTTTTCCTCCAAACACGACAAGTTGTGTTTCTACCAAACAGTTCCAGTTTGGTTTCATCAGACCATAGGACATTCTCCCAAAACTCCTCTGGATCATCCAAATGCTCTCTAGAAAACTTCAGACAGGCCCGGACATGTACTGGCTTAAGCAGTGGGACACGTCTGGCACTGCAGGATCTGAGTCCATGGTGGCGTAGTGTGTTACTTATGGTAGGCCTTGTTACATTGGTCCCAGATCTCTGCAGTTCATTCACTAGGTCCCCCCGCGTGGTTCTGGGATTTTTGCTCACCGTTCTTGTGATCATTCTGACCCCACGGGGTGGGATTTTGCGTGGAGCCCCAGATCGAGGGAGATTATCAGTGGTCTTGTATGTCTTCCATTTTCTAATTATTGCTCCCACTGTTGATTTCTTCACTCCAAGCTGGTTGGCTATTGCAGATTCAGTCTTCCCAGCCTGGTACAGGGCTACAATTTTGTTTCTGGTGTCCTTTGACAGCTCTGGTCTTCACCATAGTGGAGTTTGGAGTCAGACTGTTTGAGGGTGTGCACAGGTGTCTTTTTATACTGATAACAAGTTTAAACAGGTGCCATTACTACAGGTAATGAGTGGAGGAAAGAGGAGACTCTTAAAGAAGAAGTTACAGGTCTGTGAGAGCCAGAAATCTTGATTGTTTGTTTCTGACCAAATACTTATTTTCCACCATAATATGCAAATAAAATGTTAAAAAAACAGACAATGTGATTTTCTGGATTTTTTTTCTCAGTTTGTCTCCCATAGTTGAGGTCTACCTATGATGTAAATTACAGACGCCTCTCATCTTTTTAAGTGATGGAACTTGCACTTTTGCTGACTGACTAAATACTTTTTTGCCCCACTGTATGTTGAATTAGCAGTACAATAAATATGGGAAAACTCTGGTGTTTTATTTCATTAAAATACTTTATTCTGGCTGTGTGTTTATTTAACCTGTAACAACTATAGGATTTGTAATGGTTAGGTGTCTTATTGACGCCTCTCCATCACTAATGGGCTTGATGTCACCTTACATTACAAAGGTGATATTAATCCCCAAACTATTACCTCACTTGCCACCCCTATAGCGCAAGTGGGAAGAGCGAGGCTAAGTGCCAGAATTGGCACATCTTATCTTATAGCATATATTCTGGGGCGGCTGAGAGCTGGTGTTTAATGCCGGGGGGGGGGCAAAATCCATGGTCCCTTCCTAGGCTATTACTATCCGCTCGCAGCTGTCTGCCTAGCCATTGCTGATTATTAATTATGGGGGACCCCACGTCATTTTTTTTTTTTTTTGGGGGGGGGGGGTCCCCTATTGTAATAGCCAGTAAAGGCTGAAAAAAAAAAGCAAAGGACATTACATATTCCTGTGTGGCCGGTGTCGCACTTGCAAGTGTGATGTGGAAAACAGTTCAGTTCAGGCAGTTCCAGGTGTTGATGTGAGACACTAGCATAAATTTCTCATATCACGCTCGCAAGTGTGATGCCGGCGCGTCACGTACGTCCGGATGTGAATCCAGGTTCAACATATGTAAATTAGTACGCATGCTTAGTAAGCTGCTTTCCCGCAATTATTACGCATGTTTTACCACATCTAATGATAGTCTATGGGAAATTTACGCTGCGGGGACTGAGCGTCTCCATATCATAAATAGACATGCTGCGGTCTGGAAAGATGCGCCAAATGTCTGTTTACGCAGGTCTACTGCCTGCTTCTTTGAACGCATAGTGGACATGGGATTTCTTGAAATCGCATCCACTATGCTGTAACATCTGGACGCTGCGGGTTGGACACTGCAGATGTACACAGCGTCCATTCCGCGGCATTTACTGACTGTGTTCACATACCCTATCTGCAAACAGGAAATCACTTTTTTTTTTTCCTTCCCAGAAGCCAACTTTCTATAAGCTTTATTTCAAGTGACAAAAAAAGCATGTCATGAAAAAACGCATGCAGAAAAAATGCATCAAAAGCGCAGGTGACCTGCCAGTGACCTCAGATGCAGATTTTACCTGCATCAAATCCTGAGCAAATACTGAGCCAATCCTGACTGTGGAAACATACCCTAAGGGTATGTGTCCACGTTCAGGATGGCATCAGGATTTTACTCAGGTAAAATCCTGACCAAATCTGCATCTGAGGTCACTGGCAGGTCACCTGCGTTGTCCTTGCGTTGTTTGAGCATTGTAAGGACATGCTGCGTTCTTAAAAGACGCGCCACATGTCCGTTTCCGCGGGTATGCCACATGCATCTTTTAATGCATAGTGGAGACGGGATTTCATTAATTCCACTCCACTATGCTGTAACATCTGGACGCTGCGTGTTTGACGCCGCGGCTCTATGCAGCGTCAAACATGCAGCGTTTCCTGAACGTGGAAACATACCCTTATACAGAATCCAGCATGTAGCTGGATGACATTGCATATTATACCTGTCACCTACCCTGCAAATGATGTGTGATGTTCTGTAGCCAGTTCCACTATATATCATACCATTCACATATAACAAGTATTCCAAAGACATTCTGATAGCGAAATGAAATTGTGATCCGCAATGGGGAACGTGATGATAACTGTACTGCTCTGTGGAAATTAATGGCTTTATGTAATTAAATTAACATGTTATCCTGTATACTTTATGGTGTAAGACAGTACAGTATATGCGCAAATATCAGATGGTATGTTGGGGTAATTTGTGACAGGTATATCATATTCTATCAACTGGTTTCTATGTTTTGAAGTTCAAATGTACATTAGTACTTGCCTGGTGCTAGTTTTATTTTCTTATTACCCCGTATTCCTTTTTAAATCATGTGTCATCCCTATCAGTCACTGCAGGTCCATAATAACGTGTTTGTATGATCAAGGCATAGGGTTGGGTTTGTTCTTTCCAAAAACGGTCCTCTAACTATGGATAGACACATTAGGGGAAAATTGGCTACAAAAATATTACTAAAGTTGAATCCCATTATCTAAATGAAAGTGTAAAAAAAGTAAAGGTCTAAAAATATGATATCCTAAGAAAACTTTTTTCTAATTAAAAATGCTTTATAGCTTTACTTATAAAAATAAATACATGTTAGAAACTGAACTTTAAAATTCTAACATTATTTAGCCCTGGCCAAAAAATATGTTCTGATCCCTAAGACAAATTATTAACTGCTTTGCCTTATGATCAGGTTTTTTGTGTGTGTTGAGTGTTGATGTTCCATCAGAACTTTTTCTCTTTTCAGATTTTTAGCATTCTTTCATTTTCTGGAAATCTAAATACTGGAAATTCCAACTTCAATAAAGAGGAGGCAATGTGTAGATACCTGAGGGTACAACCAGAGCCCTCAAGCTATAGGCAAGTTCTTTTAACTCTACTGTAAAATACCTTTGTTTGTGTTATTCATCTTATGTTCACATTGGTAATTTAAGGTCTTGAGAAGATAAGAGAAAAAGGTCCTAAAGCTGTTTAAGATTTATTGTAGCTGGATGTTTTTTCTATTGCATAGTTAATGGGTACATGTTACGTCAAATACCACTAATAACCTGCAAATGTAGGGTTAATCTTTAGATTTATATTGTTAAAAGGTGCCCAACTGCCTGGCTGAAAATGTGGCTGCCAGGAAAAACTTTTTTCTTCCCAGGAGCCGCTGGCTTGCAGTCAGGGGTTTGTGCCACCATGGCTACAGTCACCGATCACTATACTTTGACATCTGTCTCTGTACTAATGGACTGTTGCGCTGGCTGTTGGTCCGTCAGTGCAAAGCCTGCTGTCAGTCAAGGTGCCAGAGCATGCTTATAGCCATGATGGTGCTGTGGGCAGTGACTGTAGCTGCATCGGCATTCCTGTATGACTGCGACTGCTTATGGGAGCTGCATTTCAGTATGACGGCTAGACACTTTTCTAATGCTACTAATCTGCTGATTAACTCTACATCTGCAGGTTATTAGGATTATCTGAACTGACAGGTTCCCTTTAAAAAGGACATTTCAGCATTTTTGTCATGTTAAATTGCCTACCTTTTATGATTGAATTAAAGCTGAATAAAATGTGATTTTATTTTATTTCTCTTTTCTAATGCAGAGATGTGGCTTCTAAATTTTGGGCCATTTGAAATGCTCATTTCCCTTTCAACCAAGGGGGTGTTAACAGATTCTTCTCAGGGACTTTTACTTGTCCAATGATAAGAAAGCTTAAGAAACAAAAAAACTTGTGGGTTATTCCAGGCGCTGCCAGTAATGAGGGATATCCAAAGTCAAACAGATGAAGAGTTTTTATTTTATTGCGCTTTGGAGTTGATCCAATTTTTTTCCCCAGATGTATCTGAGGAAGAAACGTGTTATACAAGTCATTCCAGGTTTCGGCAGTATACTCTAGGAACCAGCGCTTGGAGCTGCACCCGTCTCTAGTGTATTCGCATGCCCTCTCCTGTGTTGTGCCTGCTATGCACAACCTCCTCAGATGAGCAGTGCACGATCTGACACTGAAACTAGATCCACAAATTTACACAGGGTGCGCTTTTATAAATGCCTCCAGAGATCAGAACTGTGTTTTTTTTTCACTTTTGTCTGTTGAGACTGATGAGTATAACCTCCTCACACTGAGATCTCTTCACTCCTGTCACTTGCTGTCATTACAAGCAATGGTGAGAGGAGGAGAGCTGCTGTATCTAGCCCAGGCATCTGGAATAATGCACCTATAACTGGCATAAATCCACAGGGGTGTATGAGACAAATACGGCTCACAGAGTCATCTTCATCAATGCTTCCCACTGCAGCTCTCCTCTCACAACACTGTCGTGTCATTACACAGGAGAGCTGCAGCATTGGAGTAGTGATAAAGATGATCGTGTGAGCAGCATTTGTTACATACATTGCTCTGGATTTACACCAAGTATCAATTCCCGATGCCTGGCATAGATCCAGTGCGTTGTATGAAATGCTATTACAGTGCAGCTCTCCTCTTCCAGCCAATCACTGAGCTCAGTGCTTAGTGTAGACTACATCAACAGAACTGCTGAGCTCAGTGTTATGCTGCAATAGTGATGTGCGCTATTTTTATAACGTCACAACTACAGCCAAAACACCGACTTGAGCCAGGGCTGGACCTAGGGAGGGTGAGTACTTTATTTTACATGTATTAAAGATTTTGAGTTTTCTTAAACTGGAAATCCACTTTTAATGTTGATGATATTTTCAAAGGTTTTGTGTGCATTTGTATCAAGTTATTTCACAGATATGTTCAATACAATTGAAGATAATAGAAATGAAAGGAAATTACCGTATATACTCAAGTATAAGCCGACCCGAGTATAAGCCGAGACCCCTAATTTTGCCACAAAAAACTGGGAAAACTTAATGACTCGAGTATAAGCCTAGGGTTGAAAATGCATCAGCTACTGGTAAAGTTTAAAAATAAAAATAGATACCAATAAAAGTAAAATTAATTGAGTCATCAGTAGGTTAAGTGTTTTTGAATATCCATATTGAATCAGGAGCCCCATATAATGCTCCATACAGTTTATGATGGGCCCCATAAGATGTCCAATAGAGATATTTGCCCCATATAATGCCGCACATGGCCCCATAAGATGCTCCATAGAGATATTTGCCCCATATAATGCTGCACATAGCCCCATACAGATATTTGCCCCATATAATGCTGCACATGGCCGGCCCCATAAGATGCTCCATAGACATATTTGCCCCATATAACGCTGCACATGGCCCCTTAAGATGCTCCATACCGACATTTGCGCCCCATATGCTGCTGCTGCGATTAAAAAAAAAAAATAATAATAATAATGACAGTCACCTCTCAGGCGCCCGGCACTTGCTATATTCACCGATCCGCGTTCCACCGACGGCCGCCGCTGTTTCTTCCCCGTCCTCTGCACTGACGTTCAGGCAGGGGGCGGTGTGCACACTAATCGCGTCACCGCGCTCTCTGACCTGAGCATCACTGCAGAGGACGGGGAAGACGCAGCGGCGGCAGTCGGTGGACCGGGGAACAGGTGAATATCGCGCACTGCATTATACTCACCTGCTGCTGGTGCGGTGCAGTCCCAGGTTCTCTGGCGCCGGCAGCTTCTTTCTGTATTGAGCGGTCACATGGTACCGCACATTACAGTAATGAATATGCAGCTCCACCCTTATGGGAGTGGAGCCAGATCCATATTTATTACTGTAATGAGCGGAACCATGTGACTACTCACTACAGGAAGAAGCTGCCGGCACCCGGAGAACCAGGGACGTGCAGGTACCGCGCCAGGAGCAGGTGATATTATTAGACAGCTGCTGCTCCCCCTCCCCTGCCGACCCCTGGGTATGACTCGAGTATAAGCCGAGAGGGGAAATTTCAGACTAAAAAATGGGCTGAAATTCTCGCCTTATACTTGAGTTTACGGTAGGTCAACTTTGCCCTTTGAAAAATCAAACCTGAATGTATTTTTCATAACTTTTAAATTGAATGTTCCTTTTTTATATTTTTAACTAGCTGAAGAGCCCGGCGTTGCCTGGGCATAGTAAATATCTGTGGTTAGTTATAGCACCTCACTTCTCTTATTTTCCCATCACGCCTCTCATTTTCCCCCTCACATCTTTCATTTTCCCCCTCACATCTCTAATTTTCTCCTTCACACCTCTCATTTTCCTCCTCACTCCATGTATGTCACCTCCTCCTGTATATAGTATATACCTGTAAGTCATCTCCTCCTGTATATAGTATATACCTGTGTCATTTCCCCTGTATATAGTATGTACCTGTATGTCATCTCCTCCTGTATATAGTATATACCTGTCATCTCCCCTGTATATAGTATATATGTGTGTGTCATCTCCCCTGTATATAGTATATACCTATGTGTCATCTCCTCCTGTATATAGAATGTGTGTCATCTCCTCCTGTATTAGACCTCGTTCACACGTTATTTGGTCGGTATTTTTACCTCAGTATTTATAAGCTAAATTGGCAACCTGATAAATCCCCAGCCAACAGGAAGCCCTCCCCCCTGGCAGAATATATTAGCTCACATACACATAATAGACAGGTCATGTGACTGACAGCTGCCGTATTTCCTATATGGTACATTTGTTGCTCTTGTAGTTTGTCTGCTTATTAATCAGATTTTTATTTTTGAAGGATAATACCAGATTTTTTTTGTGTTTTAGGGCGAGTTTCATGTGTCAAGTTGTGTGTGTTGAATTGCGTGTGGCGACATGCATGTAGCAACTTTTGTGAGATGAGTTTTGTGTGGCGACATGCGTGTAGCATCTTTGTGTCGAGTTGCATGTGACAGGTTAGTGTAGCAAAATTGTGTGCAGCAAGTTTTGCGCATGGCGAGTTTTATGTGTGGTGTGTTTTGAGTATGTGCAAGTTGTGTGTGAGGCAACTTTTGCATGTGTTGCAACTTTTGTGCATTTGGCAATTTTTCCACGTGTTCAAGTTTTGCGTGTGGCGAGTTTTCCATGAGGTGAGTTTTCCACGTGTGGCTAGTTTTGCGTGAGCCGAGTTTTGCATGTGGCGAATTTTGCACGTGACGAGTTTTGAGCGGTGACTTTTGTGTTTCGACTTTTACGTGGCGAGGTTGGTGTATGTGTGGTGAAATGTGTAATGAGGGTGGTATATGTGATCAAGCACGTGGTAGTGTGTGACACATTTTGTGTGTGTTCATATCCCTGTGTGTGGTGAGTGTCCCATGCCGGGACCCCACCTTAGCAACTGTACGGTATATACTCTTTGGCACCATCACTCTCATTCTTTAAGTCCTCCTTGTTCTCATCTGGCAGCTGTCAATTTGCCTCCAACACTTTTCACTTTTTCCCCATTATGTAGATAGGGGCAAAATTGTTTGGTAAATTGGAACGTGTGGGGTTAAAATGTTGCCTCACAATATAGCCTATGACGCTCTAGGGGTCCAGACGTGTGACTGTGCAACATTTTGTGGCTGTAGTTGCGACGGTGCAGATGCCAATCCCGGACACACGCACACGCACACACTTGCGCACACACACACACACACACACACACACACACACACACACACACACACACACACACACACACCTTTATATATTAGATAAGTCAAAGATTCAGTACATAAAATACAGAGATATGAGCTGTTCCATGTTAGGGAGAAAATCAGTTAAATATTGACCTTATTTTACTTATTTATTTTATATCATATAGTAAAACATCTTCTAATAACTATCCCTCCCCCCCTTAACTATCTAAACTTTGCTTCAAATATACTCTAGCGAACTTAACAAAAGAATGATTATTCCATTTATAGAAACAGTGGTAAATTGTGCAAGGTATCCTGATAACTTTTTACTGAACTATACAGTCCTCTACCTGACTCCTATGATAGCCTGATCTTTCTTAACCCCTTAGAGATGGGGCAAAATTTTTAAAATCTGACCAGTGTCACTTTGTGGTAATAACTCTGGAATACTTACACGTATCACACTGATTCTGAGACTTTTTTTTGTAACACATTGTAATTTATGATAATGATAATTATATGTTGATATTTTCTGCGTTATTTATAAAAAAAAATCAGAAATGTTTACAAAAATTTCAAACAATTTGCAATTTTCAAACTTGGAATGATTATTCCTTTAATCCAGAAAGTCATATCGCACACAAACATTGAATAACATTTCCCTCTGCTTTACATCAGCATCATTTGTAAAATGTTGTTTAATTTTATTCACATTTTAGAAGGTTTAACCCCTTTCTGACATCGGACGTAATATTCCGTTCATGTAACCTGGGCCTATTTGACCATGGACGGAATATTACGTCATTTTTTTTAATGCGACACTGCGACCAAAGTCGTTGATTGCATTAAAATTCCGGCACCATCTTACCTCTGGGTGCATGGTGCAGAAACCCTAGGGGGTTGTCGCCGCCATTTCGCAGCCACAATCGCTGTGATTGGCTGTTCAATTCTGAACAGCCAATCGCAGTATTTCTCAATGTTTCAGCCAATCAGATTGCCTAAAACACTGATGTCCCAACCTAGGCTCGGTGCTTCTGGTCACTCCCCTGATGAGGTAATGACGAAATGCATCTGGAGAAGGGAGGTACTGGGAGAATGAAGTCCACAATTGATTACTATATCGGATGAGACTGTTCCTTGCTCGTTAACTGTCGCAATGACTCTGTAGCATGAGGGTATGTGCACACGTATTCTGGGTCCACTGCGGATTTTTCTGCAGCGGATTTCAGCAGGCTTGATAAATCCGCAGTGGAAAACCGTTGCAGATTTACTGCGGTTTTTACTGCGGTTTTACAACTGCGGATTTCTTTTGGAGCAGTTGTAAAACCGCTGCGGAATCCGCAGAAAGAAGTGACATGCTGCGGAATGTTAACCGTTGCGTTTCCGCACGTTTTTTTCCGCAGCATGTGCATAGCGTTTTTTGTTTCCCATAGGTTTACATTGAACTGGAAACGCATGGGAAACTGCTGCGGACCCGCAGCTGCAGAAACGCTGCGAATCCACAGCAAAATCCGTATCGTGTGCACATACCCTAACAAAAAGAGTTTTCAAAAGGGTATAAAATTGGCATAAGAATGATGAAAGTATGGGCAGAGTAATATACTATGATTTGAATGTCCTATAAGCCCTCCCCTTGATTTATTGCTTTGCCAATTGTATGAATATTTATGTGCTTCCGATGACCAGATGATTCCTGAAGGAATTCTTTGATGAATGTTGCAGCCTGTCCACTGGAAAATTAAGGGCTTTTGATAGTTTTCACTATGGGAGATTAACCATCTGTATGTTAAAGTATGCAAATGCTCTTATAGGCACCAACTGAAATGTCCACTGGAGAAATCTTACTAAGAGCACTTTATGCAGGGTTGTTCCTGACCATTTATTGTATTAAGCTTATAATGACTGATGATTGATTCCATAAGCATCCTATGCAGGATTAGCTCTTTATTGTTGTGCCTATTGGGACTGTACACAGAATTAAGTTGCCCTCTGTGGGAGTTGGTTTCAAATGAAAGTTGCCATAGTTGGTTTCATTTTCTGGCCACGAATACGAGCACCCAAGTGAGGGAAGCAATCTTGTTGAATTTGGCCTTACAGGCTTTTGAGTGTGCAGTACTACCATATATGTTCTGTCTTTTGAACGTGCATTTTTTTAATTAATTTTTAATATTGAGAAATAAAGTAAATAAGTTTACACCAAGCACTCTCACACTCTCTCTCACACACACACACACACACACACACACACACACACACTTAAAGTACTGACACACTCGTCACTTTTGTCCCAAAAGTGCTACTCAGTGGAGGAGGCATATTATTTCCTTGCCTCCAACACTGATAGCGAGGGAGGGGATCCCACATTTCTTTATTTTTCAGATTCCCTATCCTCTTCCTCCTCCTCATCTTCCTCCTGAGGTGCTACACCACACACATCCCAGGACAGAAGATGAAGCAGCGCCCCCTATTCCAGAAGATGAGCCAGCAACACCCCATTACGAACCCCATATGGATCTCGCCCCCTGACAAATTTGAGCCACTGATTCATGATTTTGTGGCAGAATCAGGAATCAAGTTTGACACCACCGACCTCACAGAACTAGACTTTTTCAAAGTCTTTTTCTCTGAAGATTTTGCTAACCTCATGGTGGGCCAAACATTTGTATGCCCATCAATTTTTGGCACAAAACCCCAGCTCATCGTTTTCTAACTGGTCTCCTGTAGACGCAGTTGAAATGATGCAGTTTTGGAGCCTTGCCTTTCACATGGGGATTCTGAAGAAGCCAGAACTTAGGCAATATTGGAGTGTTGATATTTTATACAACACTCCAATTTTCCGAAGGGTCATGGCCTGGACACGTTTTCAGGCCATCCACAAATTCCTGCATTATAACAATAATGCACCATGTCCTCCCCAAGATGACCCCAACTTTATCCGTTTGTTCAAAGTTCGGCCGGTCATCAAACACTTCAACAAAAAGTTTGCGGAAGTGTACATGCCCCAAAGGGACATCTGCGTGGATGAGTCGCTAATTCATTTCAAGGGGAGGCTCAAATTAAACTCTATAAGCTGTGTCAGGGTACACTCACAGGTTTAGAGTTTATGAAGAAAAGGAACACCTTGATTGAACCCCCTGAATGCCCCCTGTCCTGGGAGTGAGTGGGAAAATTGTGTGGGATTTGGTGCACCCACTGCAGGATAAAGGTTATCATTAGTGATTGGTGAGCACTAAAATGCTCAGGTTCTCGTTGCTCGGGTCGAGCAAATTGGAATTCTCAGGTACTCGAACCCGAGCAACGAGCCCAATGTAAGTCTATGGGAAATCCGAGCATTTTTGCTGCAATTCCCCTGGGGGTCCTTTTAGGGTCTAAAAATGTCTTAAATCGATGGGAACAGTGCTCAAATGACACGGGAACATCATGGGGAAGACTCCTAGGTCATAGCTGTGGCCAATGTTGTCAAAGTGTGACGCCACTTTTACAGGCGCACACTAAAACATACAAAAACGAAACCAACATGTATTTTCCGGAGAAATATGTTAAAGAACATCCTTTTCAGGGTAATCATTATTATGTAAGGCAAAATAAAGCCCCTAAACCCCCCCCCCCCCCAAAAAAAAAAGTACCTCCACCGCTTGGGCTATGTTTACACGTAGCGTTTTTTATGCGTTTTTCAACTTTAGCATTGCTTTCAACCAATACATATGCATTCACTGGGAAATGTCATTATAACATTTAACAACCTTAGCTGGCCATGTGGTGTGTGACACATCATAAGACACATCTTGTTTCATTTATGAAGGAGGGACTCTTAAAGTAACAAAGCCTATTTTTATAGTGGCATCAAGCGGCATTAATATTCTTAAAAGTCATTATTATACAGTGGGTCTCCTATACTGTTATTGTCTATGCAGTGAGTGGCTGGGCTGCCAAAAATTAGGACGTACTGGTTGGCCACAGGAAAACCTAGTTCACATTATTCATTTGGTACTGCCATACTGTTTGCCTGCCCTGCACCAAATTAACACGCACCCCAATAAGCCTTGGAGAGACGTAGAGGTGGGCCTCCTGAAAACAATGTTCCCATTATTAGGAAGTGGGCCTATGCAGTGAATGTAAAGCCTGCAAAAAATTAGCAGGCACTTCAATGCCCCTTGAAAGAGATGTGGAGGAGGGCCTAATAAAAAAAAATGTAACTATTATAAAGGAGCGTGTCTCCTATACTTGTAATGCCCATACACTAAGTGTATGGGCTGACCAACATTTCCCCCTGGGGTGTACACATTTTTTTTTCTAAACTTTTTTTTTTTAACCCCTTTACCCCCAAGGGTGGTTTGCACGTTAATGACCGGGCCAATTTTTACAATTCTGACCACTGTCCCTTTATGAGGTTATAACTCAGGAACGCTTCAACGGATCCCAGTGATTCTGACATTGTTTTCTCGTGACATATTGTACTTCATGGTAGTGGTAAAATTTCATTGATATTACCTGCGTTTATTTGTGAAAAAAACGGGAATTTGGCGAAAAATGTGAAAATTTTGCAATTTTCCAACTTTGAATTTTTATGCAATTAAATCACAGAGATATGTCACCCAAAATACTTAATAAGTAACATTTCCCACATGTCTACTTTACAATCAGCACAATTTTGGAACCAAATTTTTTTTTAGGGAGTTATAAGGGTTAAAAGTTGACCAGCAATTTCTCATTTTTACAACATCATTTTTTTTTAGGGACCACATCTCATTTGAAGTCATTTTGAGGGGTCTATACGATAGAAAATACCCAAGTGTGACACCATTCTAAAAACTGTACCCCTCAAGGAGCTCAAAACCACATTCAAGAAGTTTATTAACCCTTCAGGTGTTTCACAGGAATTTTTGGAATGTTTAAATAAAAATGAACATTTAACTTTTTTTTCACAAAAAATTTACTTCAGCTCCAATTTGTTTTATTTTACCAAGGGTAACAGGAGAAAATGGACCCCAAACGTTGTTGTACAATTTGTCCTGAGTACACCGATACCCCATATGTGGGGGTAAACCACTGTTTGGGCGCATGACAGAGCTCAGAAGCGAAGGAGCGCCATTTGACTTTTCAATGCAAAATTGACAGGAATTGAGATGGGACGCCATGTTGCGTTTGGAGAGCCACTGATGTGCCTAAACATTGAAACCCCCCACAAGTGACACCATTTTGGAAAGTAGACCCCCTAAGGAACTCATCTAGATGTGTTGTGAGAGCTTTGAACCCCCAAGTGTTTCACTACAGTTTATAACGCAGAGCGGTGCAAATAAAAAATATTTTTTTTTCCACAAAAATTTTTTAGCCCCCAGTTTTGTATTTTTCCAAGGGTAACCGGAAAAATTGGACCCTAAATATTGTTGTCCAATTTGTCCTGAGTACGCTGATACCCGATATGTGGGGGAAACCACCGTTTGAGCACATGGCAGAGCTCGGAAGGGAAGGAGCATCATTTGGAATCCAGACTTAGATGGATTGGTCTGTAGGTGTCACATTGCGTTTGCAGAGCCCCTAATGTACTTAAACAGTAGAAACCCCCCACAAGTGACCCCATATTGGAAACTAGACCCCCCAAGGAACTTATCTAGATGTGTTGTGAGAACTTTGAACCCCCAAGTGTTTCACTACAGTTTATAATGCAGAGCCATGAAAATAAAAAATCTTTTTTTCCACAAAAATTATATTTTAGCCCCCAGTTTTGTATTTTCCCAAGGGTAACAGGAGAAATTGGACCCCAAAAGTTGTTGTCCAATGTGTCCTGAGTACGCTGATACCCCATACGTTGGGGTAAACCCCTGTTTGGGCACACGGGAGAGCTCGGAAGGGAAGGAGCACTGTTTTACTTTTTCAACGCAGAATTAGCTGGAATTGAGATCGGACGCCATGTCGCGTTTGGAGAGCCCGGCTGTGATCTCCCCGTGAGCGCGGCCGATCGCTATGACGTACTGTCCCGTCGGTGGTCATACGGACCCACCCCACCTCGACGGGATAGTACGTCATATGTCAGAAAGGGGTTAACGGTCATCATAAACAACCTAGCCAAAAAACAGAGTGGCTGTTGCATCACGAAATATGTTCACCCTGGTTTTCTAGTGGTGGTGTCTGAAGAGATGTGAAGGCTGTCCTCCTATGATTCTATTCCAAATTTAAAGGAGCGGGTCTCCAATACTTGGAATGCCCATACACTAAAGGCCCCTTCACATTTAGCGACGCTGCAGCGATACCGACAACGATCCGGATCGCTGCAGCGTCGCTGTTTGGTCGCTGGAAAGCTGTCACACAGACCGCTCTCCAGCGACCAACGATGCCGGTAACCAGGGTAAACATCGGGTAACTAAGCGCAGGGCCGCGCTTAGTAACCCGATGTTTACCCTGGTTACCATCCTAAAAGTAAAAAAAAACAAACACTAGATACTTACCTACAGCCGTCTGTCCTCCAGCGCTGTGCTCTGCTTCTCTGCTCTCCTCCTGTACTGTCTGGGAGCCGGAAAGCAGAGCGGTGACGTCACCGCTCTGCTTTCCGGCTCACAGCCAGTACAGGAGGAGTGCAGAGCACAGCGCTGGAGGACAGACAGCGTTAGGTAAGTATGTAGTGTTTGTTTTTTTTTACTTTTAGCATGGTAACCAGGGTAAACATCGGGTTACTAAGCGCGGCCCTGCGCTTAGTTACCCGATATTTACCCTGGTTACCAGTGAAGACATCGCTGGATCGGTGTCACACACGCCGATCCAGCGATGTCTCCAGGGAGTCCAGCGACGAAATAAAGTTCTGGACTTTATTCAGCGACCAACGATCTCCCAGCAGGGGCCTGATCGTTGGTCGCTGTCACACATAACGATTTCATTAACGATATCGTTGCTACGTCACAAAAAGCAACGATATCGTTAACAATATCGTTATGTGTGAAGGTACCTTAAGTGTAAAGTGTATGGGCTGACAAACATTTCACCCCCGGGGGGTACACTTAAATAAAAAAAAAAAAGTGTACCCCCGGGGGGAAATGTTTGTCAGCCCATACACTTAGTGTATGGGCATTCCAAGTATGGGAGACCCGCTCCTTTAAATTTGGAATAGAATCATAGGAGGACAGCCTCCACATCTCTTCAGACACCACCACTAGAACACCAGGGTGAACATGTTCCGTCATGCTACAGCCACTGTAGTCTTTCGCAAGGGTGGTTATGATGCCCGTAAATAAAAAAAAATATGGGCATCATAACCACCCTTGCGAAAGACTAGAGTGGCTGTAACATCACGGAACATGTTCACCCTGGTGTTCTAGTAGTGGTGGATGATGAGGAGAAGGAGGAGGATAGCACCAAATAGCCAAAATCAGGTAGCGTATACCCATATGTGGGTGTGAAGAGGTGCATGGGAATACACCTCCCAAAAAAAGATGCTGTATTGGAGGTTATGTTTCGCTGTTATCATTTGGTGGTGTACAGAAGTCTGTCCCAATCCATCCCTTGTTCATTTTTATAAGAGTCAGCCTGTCAGCATTTTCAGTTGACAGGCGGATGCCCTTATCAGTTATAATTTCACCAGCGGCACTAAATACCCGCTCTGACAAAATGCTAGGTGCAGAGCAGGCCAGGACCTCCAAGGCATAGAGAGCCAGTTCATGCCACATGTCCAGCTTGGATACCCAATAATTAAAAAGGCACAGAAGAATCACGGAGGACGTTTGTACGGTCATCAAGATACTCCCTCAGCATCCTCCCAAACATTGCACTCCTTGTGATCATACCCCTCGCCTCTGAGCCAGGGGGATGGGAGGGTGTGAGAAAGCTCTCCCAGAACTTTGCCAGTGTTCCCCTGCCTCTGCTGGATTGGATTTGTCTCTCTCACCTGTACTCCTTGGTTGTCCAATGAACTATGACGTCTGCCACCTGCGTTCTCAGATGGACATTTTTTTTAGTAATTCCGCAACAAGGGCCCTCTGGTGCTGCACCATTTTAGTACACCTGTCTGCATCTGGAAGAAGAGATTGAATGTTCCCCTTGTAGCGTGGGTCTAGAAGTGTCACCAACCAGAAATGAGGGTCACGGGAAAGGTACCGCAACATAAAGTCAGATATGCGTGCCAGACTGCTAACAGGCAAGACTTCCATGTCCTCACCAACAGGACGACTGACTATGCTGTCCCTCTCCTCCTCCCTGTCCTCAGGCCTTCCACTCTGAACAGACGGTATGACAGTTGTGCTTGTAGTACCGTCTATAGCGCATGAAAGTAGCTCCTGTTCTTCCTCCTCTTCCTCATTGTCAACCAATCCTCGTTGGGACGACATGAGGCTGGGCTGTGTGTAATCACCCTGTATGGTTCCTTGCTCCTTGTCCTCGTGCTCCGCCTCCAATGCATCCTCTTTCATTGTGAGCAGAGAGCTTTTCAGAATGTAGAGAAGCGGGATGGTGATGCTAATTATAGCGTCATCGCCGCTCACCATCTTGGTGGAGTCCTCAAAGTTTTGTAGGATGGTTCATATGTCAGACATCCATGTCCACTCCTGAGGTCTTATGTGTGGAGCCTGAACTGAATAACGAAGGCCTTGTTGATGCTGCTAGTCAACAACTGCCGTCTTCTGCTCACAAATCCTTTCCAACATATGCAGTGTAGGGTTCCAACACGTGGGGACATCACACACCAGTCGGAAGCTGCTAAAGCTGCTGAAGCATGGCAAGGGTGGCTGAAGCTGTAGCTGACTTTCTAAAATGGGCACACAGGCGGCGTACTTTCACAAGCAGATCCGGCAGCTCTGGGTAGCTTTTGAGAAACCGTCGAATGACGAGGTTAAGCTCATGGGCCAGGCATGGTATGTGTCTGACCTCACCTCACCTCAGAGCCGCCACCAGGTTCTGGCAATTGTCACACACGATCATTCCTGGCTGTGGGTTCAGCGGTGTCAGACAAAACCGACTGCTCTTTCAGAGCTGTCCACAACTCTTCATCATTGAGCGGTTTGTCACCTAAGCAGATTAGCTTCAGCACAGCCTGTTGCCACTTGGCTGAGACAGTGCTGCAGTGCTTCCAACTTGTGACTGATGTGCTCATTCCAGAGATAGAGGATGAAGTGAAGGAGGTGCAAGAGCTGTAGACTGTGGGGGCAACCCTGATTGACGTAGGGCCCGCAATCCTCTGTCGGTGGGACGTGTTAAATCCCAAGGTCCAACTGGGTCTCGGCGTCCACTATGTTAACCCAGTGTGCCGTCAGTGAGATGTACCGTCCCTGCCGACAAGCAATTGGCCACCTGTCCGTGCTTAGGTGGACTTTCCCTGTAACAGCATTGGTGAGGGCACGGGTATTGTTGTGGGACACGTGCTTGTGTAATGCCGGTACGGCACACCGGGAGAAATAGTGGCGGCTGGGGACCGAGTACCTTGGGATGGCTGCCGGCATCAGGTTGCAGAAAGCTTCCGTCTCCACGAGCCTAAAAGGCAACATTTCGAGCGCAAGCCTTCTTCCCCATGTGTACTGTCCTCGCACTGCGTTGCCTACTGCCAGGTTGGGTAAGTTACTATATCATTCACCACCTCGTCTTCCACATCCGCACCCTGGTCCTCCTCCTGACTAGGATAGCATAGGACGTGTGTGCTCTGTACAGAGGAGCTACCCACCACGTGGGAAAGAGGATCTGTACTAACTGCATAGAGCAAACAATTTTTGAAGAGACTCCAAAATTTGCATTAGACCTGAGCACGCTAATCAAAAACCAGTTAGAAGACACCTTAATAACCCTTAAGGGCGCAAGGAAAAAAACGTAGATCCGGGCACAGGTCCCCTGAATCAAGTGCTAGTGAGGAGGGGAGCGACTTGTCTGACTCAAGCAATTCGTCATCTTCCCTTTCCTCTTCATCATCCTCAGAAGGGGTCGCAGCTGCTTCCCGATAGAGGAGACAGACACCGTTGTTGAAGCTGTCAGAACAACCATGGGTCTAGTAGACTCACGACCCAAGAAAACAGTCCAAGACTTAATGTTTAGTGGTCTAGAGCAGAAAAAACAGAGAGCATTCCCAGTAAATGAAAAAATCCAGACCCTAATTAAAAGGGTCCCCTTGAGAAAGCGGTAACAACAAGAGCGAAACGCGCGTCGGGGGTTTCTGTCCTGATCCTGGTCCCAGTCCGGTGTGTTTCTCTGCCCTTTTTACTGGCGGTAAGCGTCGCATTATATACAGTCATGGCCAAAAGTATTAACACCCCTGGAATTCTGTCAGATAATACTCAGCTTCTTCCTGAAAATGATTGCAATCACAAATTCTTTGGTATTATTATCTTCATTTAATTTGTCTTAAATGAAAAAACTCAAAAGAGAATGAAGCAAAAAGCAAAACATTGATCATTTCACACAAAACTCCAAAAATGGGCCAGACAAAAGTATTGGCACCCTCAGCCTAATACTTGGTTGCACAACCTTTAGCCAAAATAACTGCGACCAACCGCTTCCAGTAACCATCAATGAGTTTCTTACAATGCTCTGCTGGAATTTTAGACCATTCTTCTTTGGCAAACTGCTCCAGGTCCCTGATATTTGAAGGGTGCCTTCTCCAAACTGCCATTTTTAGATCTCTCCACAGGTGTTTTATGGGATTCAGGTCTGAACTCATTGCTGGCCACCTTAGAAGTCTCCAGTGCTTTCTCTCAAACCATTTTCTAGTGCTTTTTGAAGTGTGTTTTGGGTCATTGTCCGGCTGGAAGACCCATGACCCCTGAGGGAGACCCAGCTTTCTCACACTGGGCCCTACATTATGCTGCAAAATTTGTTGGTAGTCTTCAGACTTCATTATGCCATGCACACGGTCAAGCAGTCCAGTGCCAGAGGCAGCAAAGCAACCCCAAAACCTCAGGGAACCTCCGCCATGTTTGACTGTAGGGACCGTGCTCTTTTCTTTGAATGCCTCTTTTTTCTCCTGTAAACTCTATGTTGATGCCTTTGCCCAAAAAGCTCTACTTTTGTCTCATCTGACCAGAGAACATTCTTCCAAAATGTTTTAGGCTTTTTCAGGTTAGTTTTGGCAAACTCCAGCCAGGCTTTTTTATGTCTCGGGGTAAGAAGTGGGGTCTTCCTGGGTCTCCTACCATACAGTCCCTTTTCATTCAGACGCCGACGGATAGTACGGGTTGACACTGTTGTACCCTCGGACTGCAGGGCAGCTTGAACTTGTTTGGATGTTAGTCTAGGTTCTTTATTTAAAATCCGCACAATCTTGCGTTGAAATCTCTTGTCAATTTTTCTTTTCCATCCACATCTAGGGAGGTTAGCCACAGTGCCATTGGCTTTAAACTTCTTGATGACACTGCGCACGGTAGACACATGAACATTCAGGTCTTTGGAGATGGCCTTGTAGCCTTGAGATTGCTCATGCTTCCTCACAATATGGTTTCTCAAGTCCTCAGACAGTTCTTTGGTATTCTTTCTTTTCTCCATGCTCAATGTGGTACACACAAGGACACAGGACAGAGGTTGAGTCAACTTTAATCCATGTCAACTGGCTGCAAGTGTGATTTAGTTATTGCCAACACCTGTTGGGTGCCGCAGGTAAGTTACAGGTGCTGTTAATTACACAAATTAGGGAAGCATCACATGATTTTTCAAAAGGTGCCAATAGTTTTGTCCACCCCCTTTTTTATGTTTGGTGTGGAATTATATCCAATTTGGCTTTAGGACAATTCTTTTTGTGTTTTTTCATTTAAGACAAATTAAATGAAGATAATAATACCAAAGAATTTGTGATTGCAATCATTTTCAGGAAGAAACTGAGTATTATCTGACAGAATTGCAGGGGTGTTAATACTTTTGGCCATGACTGTATGCTTACTATTGGTGACTGTGTCACCTCATTGCATTCATTATTTCGGCGGCTGCTTGCGGCTTCTATGTGTTACTAATGAGCTGATTTCTTCAGACTGGTTCATTTCTTGGGCACTGCACACCGGTGTTTTTCTGATCCTTTTTACCATCCTTAAGGCACTTTTTATCCATGTAATATATTATGGTTGTACTTCTGTCGTGTGTATTATCACTTTGTATATTTAATAAATTTATATACCCGTTATACTCCCTCTTTCTCCTTGCTTTCATTATGATTATGGAGTGGGTTGCCTTTGCTCTAGGCTATGGGTCTTTCACTACTATTTAGCGTGAATAGCCCCTTTTTCCTCTTCAAAACATGTGTTCTGGTTTTGTTGTCCTAATTAAAAGGGAGTGAAAGAGACCAGAAAAAGGGCCTTCTAACTCCAAAGAGAAAGTACCCCTTTTAAAGACCCAGTATGCTCTTTTTGGGGAAAAGCACTAAAGCTGGATGTGGCGATGGCAAAAGCCCCAAGAAATTTGCCCTGCCTTTTGAAGACATGGGGACATTGAAAGACCCCATGGATAAAAAGGAAGAAGCATTACTGAAAGGCTCCTGGGAGGCCGCTGGGGGGGGGGCCGCGTTGGGGTTAAAACCAGCTATAGCCACCACATGTACAGCCAGAGCCTTGATGATATGGCTGGATCACTTGGAGTCACAACTGAAAGAAAAAGTCTCGAGAAACAATTCTAGATTAGGTCCATGTAATGAGAGGAGCAGCAGCATTTCTAGCAGATGCGTCAGCAGACTCGGTCAGGCTAGCAGCTAGGTCTGCTTCCTTTTCTAATGCAGCGAGGCGAGTCCTATGGCTCAAGTGCTGGCCAGGGGACCCGCAAACAAAATCAAAATTGTGCTCCATTCCCTGCGAGGGAGAATTCCTGTTTGGACAGACACTAGATGACATTTTTACACAAAGCAGGAGATAAAAAGAAATCTTTTCTGGGGCTCTCTTGCTAGTCTTATAGACAGCCCTTTCGGAACAGGAGGTTCATTCGGAGGAAACCCCCAAAAAGCCACAAGGATGGGTGGGAGGATAAAAGAAATAGACGCAATGAGTTCATGTTCAACAGGCCCTTTGTATGACAAAATTCAATAAAAAAGGGTGAACTAGAAAATGGCTAACTGAAAAAACCTTTTAAAATTTAAGTTTTATTGATAAGTATAAAAATACCTCATCGCCCATGAAGGTGCATTGGTGCATAAAACTTATAAGATTCATGTATATGCGTGTGTGTGTATGTATGTATGTATATATATATATATATATGTATATATATATATAGTAGAAAAAAAGGCACAGCACTGCTTTTACTTATCTTTAGGTGCAGGGCCTCAAGCAACCAGTCCAACGTTTGCTCCAAATTCACAGATACTCAAAAAAGAGGCAGCACTCCATTGTTTAAGGTGAAAAAAATGTGGAAGGTTTAATCGACCCACATTGCCGGGCGACGTTTCAGCTCCATCTGAGCCTTTATCAAGCAGTGAGTAGCCATACCTAGTGTCTACTTATACGTGTCTCAACAAGTGTTAAATTGAGTCCAATTATGATTTACATTCAATTAGTGCCTGCATAACTTATACATTATTCATTATTTACTCATATTTGCATCCAGTGCTCATATATGTAAAGTGCCTTGTACTGATGTGCATTAAAAACAAGCTTATCATTAACCCTCAGATTCTCCTGATTGCCTGCTTACGATCATAACATTGGTATATATCTTGATATTAATTACATTATGCATATATTATGGTCCACTCACCCCTACTTCTTATGTGGACGCATGGAGGACGATATGCTTGTAAGTCGGCGTTCCCTGCCGCTTACTGCGCATGTCCCATACGCATCATCATACTGGAATGCTGTTCCAACCAATGGGGAGCTCCGTGTGGCATTTTTGACACGGCGCATGCGCAGTAGCGCTTAAAGATACCATATTGGTAGTGGCTATTTTTGATCACCTATTCATGTCTCCAGCGCTTGCGCAGTAGCGCAAAGCAGCCCAATACATTCAATACTAATTGCGCTGGCGCTGCAGCACAAAGCCTTGCAGGCATAATGAAAGACTCCATAGACATTATAAAGTTATGGTAAGGCGTCATACCTGTTTAGGCTCCACTATTATATATACCTTATCAGTCAGCCCCCAGGATGCCCGTGTACCCCATGATGGGCGGATCTCTCACCAAATCAAAAAAGAAGAAAGAAAGATATTTTTTTTTTTCTGCTGAATTTAAAGTAGATCCTTGGGGATTGTATAGAACCCAAATTTCTTTCCATATTTGTGGACTTAAAAGAGCTATAAAGGATGCACATTGGTATCCTGACTTCACGGGCGGCTGCATATTAAAACAACCCCCGTGAGTCAATAGAGCCACTCTGCCCCTCAGTTGTCCCTCCGGACCAAAGTGTTGCAGCCCTGACATCTATATGATACCGGCTCCATTGCCCTGATCCACTAAACCCATTTCAAGGGGAGTATATATAAATATATTATGTCACCACATAACAGATCTTTAGGAATTATATTTACCAACAAGAGCGACCACTTATAGGACAACCCCCATGGATCAATGGAGTCACTCTGTCCCTCAATAGTTCCTCCAGACCAGAGGATTGTACTTATGACATCCATATGATATGGACGGGTTCACAGGACACACTGAATGAGTTTCACCAATACCTCAACACCATAGATGAGACCATAAAATTCACATTAGTGTCGTCAACTAAAGAAATGCAGTTTCTGGATGTATTAGTTCCTAATAGTTCCTAAAAGTATAATTCCTAAAGATCTGTTATGTGGTGACATAATATATTGAGCACAACCATCACCTGATATAGCATACATTTTTGTTATCTGTAAAGTTTATACACCTTGCATAGTATGCCCTCTATTTGACGAATTGTGTGAGCATCTAAAGAGGAGTAGTATAACAAAGGACTCAAGGGTAGTCCACTAGGGATTCTAATCATTGCTGTATAAAGGTACTGTGTATCCCAGAGTTAAACAGTGAGGACAGAACATCATATTGTTTTCTCACTCTCTCGCGCACACACACACATACACACATATATATACATACTACTCGGGCTTGTTGAATTTTTTATTTTATGCACTAATGCACCTTCCTGGGTGGTGAGGTTGGCGTACTTTCTCCTGGCCTGGGAGAAGATATCCAGAAGTACATGGATCCTGGATATAATAAAATTAGGACTAAAGCTAAAATTTCATTCTCTCCCACCCCCTTCCTTCATAATAACTCCACAAAGGACGAACAATTATCCCTGATAAAAGAAATTCTAGGTCTCGTAGAGAAGGACGTGCTTCAAGAAGTTCACAGCCAAGAAAGAGGGTTTTATTCCCCTCTTTTCTTGAGGAAGAAACCGGATGGGACATTCAGGACAATCATAAACTTAAAGTTGAACAAATTCCTGGAAACTCAACCCTTCAAAATGGAAACAATAAAATCATCTATGAGAATGATAGAAATATTCTAGAAATAGGAAAAACCCAAATGTGGCTAAACAAAGAAGTAAGACAGGCAATTAACAGTAAAAAGAAAGCATTTGCACTACTAAAACAGGATGGCACCATTGAAGCTCTAAAAAACTATAGGGAGAAAAATACTTTATCTAAAAAACTAATTAAAGCTGCCAAAAAGGAAACAGAGAAGCACATTGCTAAGGAGAGTAAAACTAATCCCAAACTGTTCTTCAACTATATCAATAGTAAAAGAATAAAAACTGAAAATGTAGGCCCCTTAAAAAATAGTGAGGAAAGAATGGTTGTAGATGACGAGGAAAAAGCTAACATATTAAACACCTTCTTCTCCACGGTATTCACGGTGGAAAATGAAATGCTAGGTGAAATCCCAAGAAACAATGAAAACCCTATATTAAGGGTCACCAATCTAACCCAAGAAGAGGTGCGAAACCGGCTAAATAAGATTAAAATAGATAAATCTCCGGGTCCGGATGGCATACACCCACGAGTACTAAGAGAACTAAGTAATGTAATAGATAAACCATTATTTCTTATTTTTAGGGACTCTATAGCGACAGGGTCTGTTCCGCAGGACTGGCGCATAGCAAATGTGGTGCCAATATTCAAAAAGGGCTCTAAAAGTGAACCTGGAAATTATAGGCCAGTAAGTCTAACCTCTATTGTTGGTAAAATATTTGAAGGGTTTCTGAGGGATGTTATTCTGGATTATCTCAATGAGAATAACTGTTTAACTCCATATCAGCATGGGTTTATGAGAAATCGCTCCTGTCAAACCAATCTAATCAGTTTTTATGAAGAGGTAAGCTATAGGCTAGACCACGGTGAGTCATTGGACGTGGTATATCTCGATTTTTCCAAAGCGTTTGATACCGTGCCGCACAAGAGGTTGGTACACAAAATGAGAATGCTTGGTCTGGGGGAAAATGTGTGTAAATGGGTTAGTAACTGGCTTAGTGATAGAAAGCAGAGGGTGGTTATAAATGGTATAGTCTCTAACTGGGTCGCTGTGACCAGTGGGGTACCGCATGGGTCAGTATTGGGACCTGTTCTCTTCAACATATTCATTAATGATCTGGTAGAAGGTTTACACAGTAAAATATCGATATTTGCAGATGATACAAAACTATGTAAAGCAGTTAATACAAGAGAAGATAGTATTCTGCTACAGATGGATCTGGATAAGTTGGAAACTTGGGCTGAAAGGTGGCAGATGAGGTTTAACAATGATAAATGTAAGGTTATACACATGGGAAGAGGGAATCAATATCACCATTACACACTGAACTGGAAACCACTGGGTAAATCTGACAGGGAGAAGGACTTGGGGATCCTAGTTAATGATAAACTTACCTGGAGCAGCCAGTGCCAGGCAGCAGCTGCCAAGGCAAACAGGATCATGGGGTGCATTAAAAGAGGTCTGGATACACATGATGAGAGCATTATACTGCCTCTGTACAAATCCCTAGTTAGACCGCACATGGAGTACTGTGTCCAGTTTTGGGCACCGGTGCTCAGGAAGGATATAATGGAACTAGAGAGAGTACAAAGGAGGGCAACAAAATTAATAAAGGGGATGGGAGAACTACAATACCCAGATAGATTAGCGAAATTAGGATTATTTAGTCTAGAAAAAAGACGACTGAGGGGCGATCTAATAACCATGTATAAGTATATAAGGGGACAATACAAATATCTCGCTGAGGATCTGTTTATACCAAGGAAGGTGACGGGCACAAGGGGGCATTCTTTGCGTCTGGAGGAGAGAAGGTTTTTCCACCAACATAGAAGAGGATTCTTTACTGTTAGGGCAGTGAGAATCTGGAATTGCTTGCCTGAGGAGGTGGTGATGGCGAACTCAGTCGAGGGGTTCAAGAGAGGCCTGGATGTCTTCCTGGAGCAGAACAATATTGTATCATACAATTATTAGGTTCTGTAGAAGGACGTAGATCTGGGTATTTATTATGATGGAATATAGGCTGAACTGGATGGACAAATGTCTTTTTTCGGCCTTACTAACTATGTTACTATGTTACTATGTAATGCTTTTTCCTACCTGTTTTATGACTGTGTTAGGCTACGTTCACATTAGTGTCATGCGACGCAGCGTCGCCGACGCAACGCACGACGCATCGGAAACGCACGCAAAAACGCACCTTTTTTGACGCAAGCGTCGGACGGATGCGTCGTAAAACGCAGCGTTTTTGGTGCGTTTTTGTTGCGTTTTTACAAAAAACGCAGCGTTTTACGACGCATGCGTTGTCAAACACTGATTAGATCTTTACACACAATTTAGTGTCTAGACACTAGATAACACCACCAATGAATAGAAGAGGGTGGGTCTAGTGTCTAGACAATCGATAATGCCACCAATGGATGAATGGGGGTGGGTATTAATGTAATAGTGGTATATATACCCCGGCATAGATTATTTCCAACCATAGAGCATCAAGATGGATCGTTCCATGGAGAGTATCTACCTCAATTTTCAGCTGGAATTAGCCCTTGCTATTGCTTATGCTATTGCCTGTCATGAACAGAGGAAAAGAGACAAACTACGGAGAAGGAGTCGTCGGCGTTTTTGGCTACACCCTATAGTGGAAGTCCGAGAGAGTCGTGGAGCCTACCATTGTCTGTTTGGCGAATTAAATGAGAACCAGGACAAATACTTCGAATACACCAGGATGTCAAAAGACAGCTTCCGATATCTGCTGCGTCTGGTGGAAGGAACCATTTCCAGGCAGGACACGCAGCTCCGTAAATCGATTTCCCCTGAGGAACATCTGCTGGTGACTCTACGGTACGTAATGGAATGTGAAGGATTTATGTGTTCTTGCCATTTTTTAAAGTAACGTGTTTTTGTTTTGTGGGGTGGGGGGATTGTTATTAAAAATGAAAAATTCTTTCATAACAATTTTATTAATTATATTTATTTATTTTTCTTCTTGTCAGTTTCCTGGCTACCGGAGAGACATTGAGATCACTGCATTTCCAGTTTCGGATTGGAGTCTCAACACTGTCGGGTATTATTGCCGACACTTGCCGCGCATTGTGGGACAACCTCCGGGAGGAATTTTTACCCATCCCTACAAGAGAAATATGGCTTGCCAACGCCTAAAAATTTGAACAAGTGTGTTCTTTCCCTAACTGTATTGGAGCCGTGGATGGGAAGCACATTAGGATTACCAAGCCTTCAAGAAGTGGATCTCTTTTTTTTAATTTTAAAAAATACTTTTCCACCGTGCTGATGGCAATTGCAGGTGCGGACTGCAGGTTTCTCGCTGTGGACATTGGAGCGTTTGGTCGTGCAAATGACTCACGGACATTTAAGGAGTCTGATATGGGCCGAAGATTGTACAATAACAATTTTAATTTCCCCCATCCACGACCTCTTCCCAACACCGACGGCCCGGCCCTGCCATTTGTTGTTGTTGGTGATGAGGCTTTTCAAATGAGTGGCAACCTACTTAAACCTTACTCAAGTCGTGGGTTGGACCGCACCAAAACTATATTTAATTATAGACTGTCCAGGGCCAGAAGAACTGTGGAGTGCGCCTTTTGGCATCCTGGTCTCGAAGTGGCGTATCTTAGGATCCGCCATAAATTTGAAAATTGAGACAGTGGATGAGGTGGTGAAGGCGTGTGTGGTTCTCCACAATTTTATTATTGATAAAGAGAGAGTCAACGTGGAACTCTATGAACCCATACAAAATCCATTGCCTGATTATCAAGCTCATCCTCTGCGGACAACTGTGGAGATTGCTCATATGAGGGACCAATTTGCTGCATACTTTGTTTCTGATGTTGGCCGTGTTTCATGGCAAGATCAAATGGTTTAATTCTTCGTGTTATTATGATGTCAAGTAAACACTGTGGAGTCCATGTCATTTAACCATACTATGTATGGTTATTGTTAAAATGTCCCCTGATTGTATAATGCGTTGTGTTTTGAAATAAAGTTCTTGTGCCTTTCCGTTTTCACCAAACAAATCTCCCATACGTTTTTCCATAGTAATAGAATTGTAAAATCCAATTTTATTGAAAGTAATGTGTGTCACACAAAATTTGTGTGTTCCATAGTTTTGACGTATAATTACATAATCGGCTCCTACCTTGTCAACCATTTTTAATCCTGCAGACTATTTGCATATGGAACCAGGCTAGACAAGGAGGGAGACGATCATGTTTGCAAAACTCTACAGAGTTAACACTATTGTACTCAGGATGCTAGAATTCGTCCAGAGTCAAATAGTGGCGACACTGTGAACATTGCTACCACCTCACCTGACCAATATTCTTAAGGTACCGTAATAAAACTATTAACCAACGATACCGACCAGTGATACGACTGGACCGAGATCGTTGTTTAGTTGTCGCGTGGTTGCTGGAGAGCTGTCACACAGACAGCTCTCCAGCGACCAAAAAAGAGCAAGTCCCGTGTAATCTGGGTAATGTTTTGCCACACTCACAATGTTTACCATTGTAAATGTAATTTTAAAAAAATACAAAAAACCCTTACACTCCGGTGTGTGAAATGTCCATCGCCGTCAACTTCCCGTACTGTGGCAGCCCTAAAGCACAGCACAGCGTTTATTATTAAGTCAACGGTGTGCTCAGCTTTACGGGCGGGAATCACAGTGTCAGTGCGGAAAGATGACGGCGAGGGACGTGGTAGACACCTTTTTATATTTGTGGGGTATTGTTCACTTTTTATTTGAGTGTTTAAAACAGTGCACTAGTAACCCAATATTCCCTTGTTTAAAACAAAGACATCGCTAGATCGGTCTAAACTCGCCGATCCAACAATGACAGCGTCTGATCAGTTACCCAAAAAAAATTCCAAATCATTCGCTGACACCAAAAAACTCACAGCAGGGGCTCAATCGTTTTACGATTTCAGAAAAGATAACGTTGGTTACACACAAAAACCAACTTTATCTATACTGAAATTGTTGTGTGATGGTACATTGTAAACTTGACATATTGAGCAATGCTGTTTGTGTTTGTAACATCTGAGTACAATGAGCGACAGCCCTATAAAACAATGAAAAAAACAAATTGATAAATATTGTCAGACATTGCAGATCAGGTGTTACAAAGACAAGATTTGTGTATACGGCGCAAGGTGTGATTTGGTGCAAACTTTATTTGAGACAATAAAAACTAATTTTTTTAAAAAAAAAATAACATTTATTTAGGGTACAAAAAAAAAGAAATTGGGAAATGTTATTAGGGGGTACCAACATCCGCAATTAAAGGGGATTGATATCCCACACTTTTTGGGGGTGTTGAGGAGACCGAGGAGGAGGACGAGGGGGAGGAAGCAGCATACTCGATCACACTAGACGGGATGCCGACATCAATCCAGGCAGTGGATGGTTGCGAGATTAGCAAAGCAGGAGGTGAGGGAGGAGGAGGGACGACCAGTGTCCTTGGCTGGCTACTCCGGCTCCGGGTAGACCCAGGCTGTGATGGTGTACTCCTTGTAGACCCAGGCTGGGTACTGGGTGTACTCCGTGTAGACCCAGCCTGGGTACTTGGTGTGCTCCGGGTCGACCCGGGGTGTTTTCTGGTGGTAGTTGTGGGAGCAGCCATAGCCAAGGTCGTAGTACTTGTCGTCGTCTTCTTCTTCTTTTTCCTCCTCTCTCCCTCTGGGTGTGGGTCGGCATCCCGTCTGTGTCCCCTTGAAGGCCTGTCAGGCTCTGAACTTTGGGGCTCTGTTCTGTGGTGGCGGTGGCCCTCGGCACGCGGAGCTCTGTGGTGGTGCTCTGCAGCAGGAGTCGGAGTCATGGCAGCCAGCGATGGTACTGCGGGCAGATTTGTCGCTGACTGCATGACCCGAGCCTGCTGCAGAGCACTGACATATACATTGTTGCAGCCCTGCATGACCGAAATCTGGAGTTCCGGCGTAAGATGTTCAACCATGCCGTTGTGAATGGCAGTAAAAAAATGTTTGGCCGGCCTCGAGAGATCCGTTTCGATGTTTTCAAGACGCCGTTCGATATTGCACATTTTATCGCACAACGCCTTGAAACCATTCTGAAATACGGTGCTCAGATGTAAAAATTCGGGCATGGGCGCCCTGTCCAAGGCCCGCTGACGCTGTCGGGAAGACCCAAAGGAAGGAGCGACAGAGGCCTCGGCCAGGGGAACATCTGATGGACCGGCTGCCGGTTCGCCAGATTGTGGTGGTGCAGACCTGCTCTCGCTGTGGGATGGCTGCGACTGTTCAGATGGCGCTTCACAAAGGACCGCTCCAGAGGGTCGGACAGTCTCGCGGGTGCTGCTGTGTGTTCTGTGAAAACATAAGGAAACCATTAGTATACTAAATATCACATTTCACATGTGTCATTAATTAACTTTACCGCCAGGTATCCATTGCCGCCATTAATATTAACCTATTTTTAATATTGACACTGCATATGCACCATCAATATTAACAAAAAAAGGTATTTATTTAATTCACAATAGTCACCCATGGTTGTGGTTTGCAACGCCAGACAATTATGCTTACGTTGGAACTGCCATGACGTCACGGTCATGTGACCGAGACGTCATCACAGGTCCTGCGAGCTGAGCAACCATGGGAACATAACCTGCTTTGCAGTGGAATGTATGCCGTATCTATTATATTTTACTTTTTTGTGTATAAAAAAATCGGGGATACACCTGGATAGCCACTATACTACTACACTATTAAATATTGGCTGGGCATGGCCAATCTACTATTTTTCTGTGTTCTGTATACTTCAGATTTCAGTGAAATTGCTAGTAAGTCAAGCTCAACATTGTAGTAATCCCAGAAGGCTCGGAGCACGGAGCCGCTGTGTCAAGTGTGAGAAGACCAGAAATGAATAAAAAATTCTAGGTCAACGAGGCGTGAAAAGTAAAAACAAAATACTTTATTCACTTCAATCATAAGCAGAGGATGAAACATCTGCACAATACAATAAAAACACTATCTACGCGTTTCAGGTCTGATGTTCCCTGTCACCTGAAACGCGTAGATAGTGTCTATTGTATTGTGCTGATGTTTCATCCTCTGCTTATGATTGAAGAGGATAAAAGTATGTATTTTTTTACTTTTCACGCCTCGGTGAGCTTTCCTTTTTTTCTTCATTTCTATACTTTGTACTTGCCAAAATAACTGGCTGGGCAATAAGCTACGTGGCTGGAATGTAGTATGTGAATATGCATGTTGTAAAAACTAGGTGTGTGCATAACTACTATACTTACTCTCTGCTTTCAAGGACCGGTCGCAAGAACTGCAGTATACGGTTGTACTTATACACCGAGGTCCTTGAAGCGGCAGCACCACTACGAGTCTGTCCCTCCTTTTTCAGGCCCCTCCGGAAGCGGTCCTTCATGGAGCGCCATCAGGTCTTCAATTGTTTAACTGTGTATAAATTGAAAAAATAAAAAAGTTTTTAGATAATATATTGAAAACGATTACGCAACCGTGTGCAATCCCAATAGAAGACATCACAGACGGTTGTGTAATCCTGGCATGATGGGTCACAGCAGCATTTTGTAAATACTTACGGAAACTAGTTTTGGCCTTTGGTGAAGCGCTGTCGAAGCCATCCCACAGCGATTGTGCCACCTCTATCCACAGACGCCGCAATATGCCCTGGTCCGTGTGCCGGGGGTCACGGCTGTCCCACAACGGGCCCCGTGCTTCAATGGATGCCACCATCATGTCAATATTGAGTGGTTCATCCAGGGCCCGTTGTGAAACCTAGAAAAAATGGAAAATATTAATGTTTGAAAGATAAAAACAATGGTCCCTACCTCCTCCACCGCCACCTACTACACACAACACCACAACCTCCCACCACCCCCCATAACC
Organism: Ranitomeya imitator; assembly: GCF_032444005.1. NCBI lineage: Eukaryota > Metazoa > Chordata > Amphibia > Anura > Dendrobatidae > Ranitomeya > Ranitomeya imitator. Next base: position 313,229,282 of record NC_091285.1, on the reverse strand, counting down.
GCAAAAACAAAAAAATTAAACAAAAAAAATGAATAGGTTTGAAATAAATACTTACTCTCCGTCCTGCAGCCACAGCTTGGCCCCGTGGTTTCTGCTCCTGCTCCCTCTGTTCCTCCTGGTCCTCCTCCTCACTTGAAGAAGCCTGCAAAATAGTTTACCAAAAAGTTGAGTGACCCATCTACTAATGACAGCGAATATAAGCAATAGTAGATCATGTACTCACCGGACTCCTCAGCGGTGGGGTGTGACTCGAGTCGCTGCCGCTGGCCATGACTAATGCAATTCTGAAATAAAGAACAAAATAACATTGATCCTATGCTCCTATGCACAATCCAGCAATATATAAAAAAAAAAAACATTTAAACCACAAAGAACATTGCACTCCAACTGAACTAACGCTGAGCAAAAAAAACTCCCCCACTTTAAAGAAACAATGGCAGAGACAACCCAATGCCAGAGTACAAAAGCCTAAAGATAAGAAAACTAATCTACAACAGACCCTATGTGTAGTAATCCCAAAAGAGTGTTTTTTTTTTTTGTTTTTTTTAAAGTACAGTATGCATGGAGCAACCCAAAAAACACAATAGTTTTTTGAAAGTAAAAAATTAACAACCCCCAAAAATTAAGGGCAGAAACATTAATAACACACCATACTTTACAATAAAACCGACAGGGACGGAGACAATAAAAGGGCCATACAACGCCATACATCGCAACCAGAAAACATACAACAATGTCTTTACACAACCACAGTGCTGAACATAATACACAACTTGCAATAAAAAATTAATAAATGTAATAAAAGGGCGCAGAATCATTCTATACTACCATACTTTACAATAAAACCGACAGGGCCGGAGACTATTAAACGCCATCATATAACGCAAGAATAAAACATCACAACTGAATACAAAAAACACCACCAAACCAAAAAATGGAAACGAAAAATCTATCCTGTAACAATAATCAAGGCCGCAGACAATGAAACGCCATCCTATACCACGCCATACATCACAACCAGACTAAAAATACCACAATATCTTTAACCACAGTGCAGAATATAATACACAACTTGCAAAAATAATTTTAAAAAACATGTAGAAAATGCACAGAATCATTCTATACTTACATCTCTGGACAGCGGATGAATAGTAGAAGTCGTCTGGGGTTTTGGTGTGATGCCTCTAGATATTCTGGAGATGTGCCTCTGGTGTCTTGCCTCAAGATGCTGCAGCAGAAGTGACAAACAATCCAACATTTTCTTTATATATGGGGGATGTTTTTCTCACTGTTTGCACTGTCTAGACACTGTCTAGACACTTTTTTGTTTTATTTTATCTAACGACGCATGCGTCGCACAACGCACGCACGACGCACACCCGCGACGCAAGTGCGTTGTCAATAGGTTTCAATGGGAAATTGAACGCATTGACGACGCACGAGCGACGCAAGTGCGACGCGTGCGTTTTTTGGACGCTAGAAAAATGCAACAAGGTAGCGTCTCCGACGCCACCCAGGTGCGATGAAACGACGCATGCGTCGTGCGTTTTACCGAAAACGCACGACAACGCAACGCATGCGTCCCCAATGATAAAGATAGGGGCGCATGACGCATGCGTTGTCGTGCGTCGGCGACGCTGCGTCGCATGACGCTAATGTGAACGTAGCCTTAGACTTAAAGGACGTGTACTATCATTCACAAACACGATCGCAAGTTTCTTAGGGTGGCAGTCACAATTAAGTGGCAATTAAAGCATTATCAATTCACAGCACTCCTATTCGGCCTGGCCATTGCCCCGAGGGTATTTACCAAAATAGTGGCGGAGGTTATGGCCCCTATAAGAGAGCAAGATACTCTGATAGTTCCATATCTGGACGACCTCCTGGTAATAGGCAATTCCCCTCATCACTGCAAAGAACAGCTAGACAAAGTTATGAGGACACCGAAGAGTCTAGGCTGGCTATTAAACTTACCCAAATCCCGAGTCATACCGATTCAGGTACAAGAGTACTTGGGAATAATTCTGGACTCAAACAAACGAGAAACGCATCTCCCACAGGGAAAAATCCAAAACATGATACAGCTGGCATCATGTATGAGGTACTTCCCTGTCACCACCTTACAGAAGGCAATGTCACTACTGGGATCAATGACAGCTTTATTCCAGTGGGCCCAAGCCCATTCCCGAGAAATACAATGGCAAATATTAGCAGCAGGAACATCTCTAGGTGGGAATTTAGAAGGGCGGTTAAACATCTCGTCAAGAGCAGCCCGTTCTCTAGAATGGTGGATGGATACAAACAATTCAGCCAGAGGATTTTCCTGGGTATGGCCAATATCCCAAATCCTAACCACGGACGCAAACCCCTGGGGGTGGGGAGCCCACCTGACAAATCAGATAGCCCAGAGACCTTGGTCAAAGGAACAAAAATTAGCATCATCAAACATGAAAGTACTGTTAGCGGTAAAACTCGCCCTCATTCACTTTCTAAGCTTTCTTCAGTCCCACCATGTAAGGGTGTTCTCGGACAACCGAGTGATAGTAGCATATCTGAACCACCTGGGGGGCACCAGGTCATGGTCTCTGCCAGCACTTCTCATAAAGGGCACAAAAAATCACAGATTTCCTAAGTCGAACACCACTGAGACAGAGGGAGTGGGAGCTGACCCCGACAGTATTCAATCAAATCGCAGAACATTGAGGTTGGCCAGAAATAGACCTGTTTACAAACAGCTAGAACCGTAAAGTAGAGGCTTTCTGATCGATCGACCCCTTGGGGAGCCCAGTTGCTCTAGATGCCTTTATGATACCTTGGGATTACCAGTTAGCTTACGCCTTCCCGCCAATAGCCCTGATTCCCTTAGTTCTGAGGAAAATTCAGGAGGACAATGCGAGGGTGATTGTAATAGCCCCTTTCTGGCCGAGGAGAACATAGTTTTCGTGGCTGAGGATGATGTCCATCTCCGACCCTTATGTTCTCCCGGACATTTCAGACCTTCTGTCCCAAGGGCCGGTGGCTCATCCGCAGATAGAAAACTTGCATATGACATCATGGAACTTGAAAGGTCACTTTTGAGTAATAGGGTTCTCTCCAAGCTTAGTCGCCACTCTACTACAAAGTAGAAAACCTGAAACTACCAAGGCGTATGGGAGGATTTGGAAAAAATTTATTTCAGTCACCGGTGCCAATCTAGCCGAGAAAGTTCCAATAAAGATAATTTTAGAATTTCTACAGAAGGGCTTGGAACAGGGTCTGTCCACAAGCACCTTGAAAGTTCAGGTTGCAGCGCTAGGGGCCCTGTTCAACCATGAATTTGCTGGGAACTGTTGGGTAGCGAGGTTTATTAAGGCTTCAAGTAGATCCAGACCTATTTCCCTTCATACTAATCCACCCTGGGACCTGAATTTAGTCCTTACTGCGCTAACTAAGGCTCCCTTTGAACCCCTGTCTTAAAACCTCCCTGCTCGTAGCTTTAACATCAGAACGTAGAGTTGGCGATATCCAGGCTTTGTCAGCATACCCGCCTTTCACACAGATACCGGAGGATAGAGTTGTCCTTATAACTGACCCAGCCTATCTTCCGAAAGTGGCATCGCAGTTTCACAGGTCGCAAAAAATATCCCTGCCCTAATTCTGCCCCAATCCCAAAAATGAGGAGGAATCCCTACATATGTTAGAGGTAAAGAGATGCCTAATCCGGTATCTGGCAGGAAGGATAGGTCTCTTTTTGTATGCTTCTTTTTAAACACAAACACAGATAAATCGGGCGTCTGACAGAGGTATCCCAATGCTCAATATGTGGCCTGTAGTTTTGTATTTTTTCCCCAAAATAGTGTGTAGAACGAGGGTAACAGACAGCAAAAACAGTGGAATGGAGGCCTGAAATGCCCAAAGTTGTAGGCCACTTATAGATCAGGTGTCTGATAATGGTACCACACTGTTCAATAACAGTGAACAAGCAAAAAAAAGGCGGGCTCTGGATTGCTTTGGAATAAAATAATCAGGATTAAGATGCCAAAAAAATTCTTCCTAGTCACTGTTGCCTCTGGCTAGGTATATATGTAATAGGCAGCAGCAGACAGTAATGGAATGGACCCTCTTGATGTATGCAATGATATCTATATACCCACATACGGTGCCTGCATGCCTTGCACTCATATGTATAGATCCACATACACTCCCCTGCCTACCTAGCACTACAATCGATATACTCCGTAATTAGTCCTTAGACTGGATTTGTGGATTCTACGATAGTAGACCCACACTAATTACCCAAATCTGACCCTATCTCGGCAGCAGCTCTCACTACACTGTCTCAATCCGGATCTGAATGCGCCAAGCCGGGCAGTGCCAGGTCTCTTATAGACCTGATGATGCTCTGCAGCCAGCCAATCACTGTAATACCACAACAAAGATGGCTGCAGCATTACAGTGCGTGGCACACAATTCCTGCATGTTGATTGGCTCTGTAAAGAGCGCTAATCATGCAGGGCGGAAACCCGAGCTCCCGCCGAGCAAACCCAGAAATGATCGGTGCTCGCCGAGTACAGCGAAGCTTGGGCGAGTAACGAGCATTACCGAGTATGCTCGCTCATCACTAGTTATCAACTCTACGTAGATAACTTTTCTTCCAATAATTTTTATTGGTGTAAATTTTTATACGGGAGAGGGAGAAGGGGAGGGAAAGTGTGTATGGGGGAAGTGTTAAGTGATTTCCTGTGAAACAGGAAATGGGGAAAAAAAATAAGACAGGCGTAACAATGCATACGTAAGCATTTCAAAAATACACAGCAATTTGTAGCTAAACAGGCTTCCGAATAAACCTAGATAAAAGTAAAGCATATTTTAGAGTAGTAGATTAGTATAGAGAGTAAACAGAGCTCAACGTTGCTTTAAAAGACAGGAATGTCTACAAACATATTAATGCTTCCAAAACTATGCAGCTAACTGTTGCTAATTAAGTTTTCGTTGCTAATCAGGGCTTTAAATTAAGCTTAATAACCTGTAAGGAGAAAAGCAAAACTAATACAGTAAAATAAAGTACGTTGTAAACTTTTGTGCATGTAGGCCCGTCCTGTCTGGAAACGCCTCGAAGGCACCCCTAGACTAAGTGGGGGGAAAGTTCGGTTCTACAAAGTAATTATAAAAGTGGAAGACTCCTTAAACGTATGAAATTCTTTTTTTCCTGCTTGGACAGAATCCAGCTTCAGCGAAGACCGGGTGCATCTAGGAAGCTGACACCCTCGTCCGGAGAAGAGATGTGTATTAATCTTGACGTGTATTTCACCTGGAGCGTCGATGATCGGGACCAAACATAGGGAATTCCCTTACGTAGAAGTTCACTAGTAATGTGGGAGAAATTTCTTCTCTTTTGCAATGTGGCTCTTGATAAGTCTCTGTAGAATAGTAAGTGGCTGTATGGAGATGAAACGAATTTTTGTTCCCCCGACATTCCAAGAAGTGTATTTCTTACCCAATTGGGGTAGAACGAAACAATGACATCCCTTGACAGGTGCTGTGGAAGAGAGGGTGGGCTGCGAATTCTAAAAACGTTTTCAATCAAAAACTTTTCATTAGTATTTGGAATCAGATAAGAGATCATCGAGGAAACGTAACTTTTCAATTGTGGTGTTTGAATCGACTCCGGGATTCCTCTAATCTTAATGTTGTTTCTTCTTTTGGAGTCCTCATAGTCAGCCAAATTGGTTTTGAGGAGAGTAATGTCTTTCTGGATCTCGTCTATTAATTTTGAGGGTAAATTTAAGGATTGGGGTGTGATTTCGACCTTTTTATTAGAAGAATCGGTTGCGTCTGATACTTGAGAAGGGCCAACATGAGTGTCGTACTGTGTTGGTTCTGTGTCTTTGGCAACTAATATTAGTGTTGCATGAAAGAGTCCTTTAATGAATTTTTCTGATGCTTTAGTGTCATTTGTTATTCCAGAATCAACCATTAGGTGTTTGTGAATTTGTGATAGGGCGCTATCCCCCTTTATGTAGATAAAAAGGTTTTAAGCAAATTGATCATGAAGCCCTCTGTCGGGCATTCCTCAGATGCATAAATCTCCTCCATCATTTGCATATTAGGTGAGGATCCCATATGATTAAAATCCTCAGCGGAGCCAGAACTCACGTATGAAGCTCCACTTGATGAAGTATTGTCATAGAAATCATCTGAACTGTCAATGGAAGTGTCTAAGTTCTCAATAAACTCTTCTGAAATTATACTCTCTATGCTTTCTAAAGAGTTGGGAGAGCTGTATGATTCATCAGTCTGAACCTCGCTGTTTTCCTCTCCGTGAGCCTGTAATGATGCTTCAAATTTTTTAAAAGAAGTGGTTAGGTCCTTGTAAAAACCAGGATCTAATTTTGGGCTGGCAGTCTGTTTATAGGGATTCACTGGGGTGTCCATAGAGAGTGTAATATGGGGCTGCTGACTGCAGTAGCAGTGTTGAGGCTGCTTATGCTTATAGTCTCCTGTCTTATTGTCTCTCAGTGGTGTGGGAGCATTTGAGAGATTAGGCTGCTGACTGTTTAATGTTCGGGGTGTCCTGCCCCATTCTCCCCCATGTCCCTGGCCTGTGGGAGCGTCCCCCTTCCCCTGCACAGTGTCCCGACCAGCCGCCGCCATTCCTCCTCTCCCCCTGCAGGTTTTTTGCTGCCGCTGTGCCTGTGGCTGTGGTTCTGCAACCAGCCCCAGCCTCGGCACACTGACCTCCAATGCAGGGATCTCCTCCGATACTCCTGGCCTGCTTTAGCAGCGCGTCTTCCCCCACAAGCGCCGCTGTGTCCTGCAGCACTGGCGCGGCGGCCACCCGCAGCCTCGGCACAAACTCCGGAGCGTTGTGCCTCAGCTGCGCCGGCGCCATCTTGGTTACCTGTCTGCGCCGGACATGCCGATCCACCCCCTCCTCTCTGCCCGGCTCTTCATGTTGCTGGTGAATCCCGGGGGTCTTCCCTCCACGTGTTGCTCCCTTGTGTGGCTGCCGTGGAGGCGCTGCTGGATCCACTTCTTTGCTGTGCAGCTCCACGGCACTTGAGACGCGCTCTGCTGGGCTGCTCTCCTGATCCCTGGCGATCAGCTGTTGCGCTCCGGGTGCCTGCTGAAGGGAGATCGCTGGATCTTTAGCTGCGTGCGCCATCTTGGATTTGCCGGCGCGCTGAGCAGCCGCCACACTCTGACCTCCTTCCCCGGCGCCACGGGTCTGCTTCAGCGCCGGCAGGGTCTTCTTAGCACTCAGGGCTGCTTGGTGCCGCGGCGATCTCCGCTGTGCCATGTCAGGCTTAGTGCGGCCAGGGTCAGGCTTTGTGGCTGCAGGGCTGGTCCGGTTTCCTCCGGGTGTCTTAGGGCTGCAGCTCCTCTTTGTCTCTCCCTGGCTCCTTTGGCTAGGGTCACATTGCGTTAGTGCAACCCGTTTAGCGCTAGCGGGTTGCGCTAACGCAATGTTTTTAATGTGGCCGCGTCCCGGGGTCGCGGTAACGTCCTCGCTCTCGCAGATCCCCGATCTGCGAGAGCGGGGAACGGACCGCGGGCGCGCCTCGGACGCTGCGAGCAGCGTCCGCGGCGCGCCAGGAAACACCGGCGCGTCGCTAGCGCGTGCCGAACATGGCACGCGCTAGTGCTGCGCGTTCCCATTGCCGTGAATGGGCGCGCTAACGGACGCGTTGCACGGCATTAATTTCGCCGTGCAACGCTGTCCGTTAGCGCTTTCCCATTAACGCAATGGTAACCAAGCCTTTTAGCAGCAGGCTTTGTGGGATCAAGTCCCCTGTGTAAGAGTTTGTTTTTGGGCATAATATAAATGCCTCGGCTGTCCATATATCCACTTTATGTAGTCTTTTGTAAGCTTTTTAAGGGGAATAAGCAGGAGCTCCTGTGAAGCACGTCTGCTCTCTTCTCCTGGCAAACCACGCCCCCACTAGGTGGATAACTTTTATACCAGCATCCCACTCTTCAAAGCCCTCTCTGCACGAGGTACCACAGCCTGTGGTACTGTCCACAAAAGTCAGAGAGGCCTCCCAAAAATTGGGCAGATGCTCAGAAGGGGTGACATGAGAGCTGAATGTAGCGACCACCTGTTGGTGGTCAAGTACAAGGACAAGAGGGTTGTCTTTTTCTTGACGGTGATGGCAGCGCCCTCGGCACTATACGAGGTACCTCGGCACATGTCAGCAAACTGGACTGTGTACTTGGGTACAACAAAAACATGGGGGGGCGTTGATCTCGCTGATCAACTCCTCTGGCCATACAGTGCTTTGAGAAAGGCCGAGGTGTGGTACAAGAAGCTGTACATCGTACAGATGGCAATGCTCAACACTGTCATGGCGTACCTTCAGTTCCAGGAGGTAGTGATTAAGGCCTTAATCTTTGGAGATCAGGAAGAAGCCGGCCTCAATATTTTCGTAACTGAAGGTGCTCGTATCGTACCAGGTCAACATTTCCTGGGGGAGGTCCCTCAAAGTGTAAAAAAAACAGCAAGCCGCAAAAGAGGTGCCAAGTGTGTTACAAATGGGGAATACGCAAGGAAACCATTTATCAGTGAGACACCTGTTCCAATACACCTGGCCTGTGTATGAAAGAATGCTTCAGACTGTACCACACATCCATGCACTACTAAATTCACTTCTGTCTTACCCGACTGATGTATGACAACCTGACAAACGCTACACAACTCATGTATGCCACTACATTATAAAATTCACATACCATGAAACAGTAGATTAGTTCCAAAAAGGGGGCACTTGTTGGGCATTGACACTGTTTAGGCAAATCTAAATAAATACCTTAGGGGGACAACTTTCCATAATGGGGTCACTTGTGGGGGGGGTCTCTACTGTTTAGGCACATCAGGGGCTCTGCAAACGCAACATGACGCCCGCAGACCATTCCTGCAAAGTATGCTGGGCCTCTCTGACCTTTCCCGGGGCCTGCGCACTGAAGTATTTTGCTCTGCGCTCAACAGGGCAGACAAAGTACGCCGGAGCCGCGGCAAGAAGACAAGAAGAGGACGTCATCGTATGAAGATAGGAGGCGCTGGAACGGACCACGACACCCATCGGGCTCGGACCGAGCGGGACCGCCCCTGGGTGAGTATAATCTAACCTTTGTTTCTCATCCTTCAGGTTACATTGGGGGCTTATCTACAGCATTGCAGAATGCTGTAGATAAGCCCCTGTTGCCGGTGGCCGCAGCTCATATATGATTTTGGGGGTGACAGATTCCCCTTAAGGCTGGAGAACACCTTTAACCCCTTACTGCCATTGGATGGAATAGTACGTCCAATGGCAGTACGCCTGCTTTGATGAGGGCTCTGGCGGTGAGACTGCATCAAAGTCGGGACATGTCAGCTGTTTTGAACCGTGATCCACCCGCTCCTGTTAACTAGTTAAATGCTGCTGTCAAACTGACAGCAGCATTTAACTTGCGCTTCCGGCCATTGACCACCCTGTGGTCGGTGCTCACGGCAATGCTTTAATTCTACTACATAGGGGCAATCTGAGCAACGCCTCTATGTAGCAGCGGCGATCGAGTCGTGGCAGCTTCTAGCCTGCCATGAAGGCTATTGTAGCATGGCAAAAGTGTGTAAAAAAAAAAAAAAGTTCAAATCACCCCCCTTTTGCCCCATTCAAAATAAACCATAAAAATAAAATCAAACCTACACATATTTGGTATCGCCGTGTTCAGAATCGCCCGATCTATCAATAAAAAAGATTAACCTGGTTGCTAAAAGGCGTAGCGAAAAAAGGTCAAACGCCAGAATTTCGTTTTTTTTTGTAGCTGCGACATTGCATTAAAATGCAATAACGGGACGTCAAAAGAGCTCATCTGCACCAAAATGATATTATTAAAAACGTCAGCTCGGCAAGCAAAAAATAAGCCCTTACCCAACCCCAGATCACTAATGGTGTCATTCAAAAGTACAATTCGTCCCACAATAAAAAATAAAAAAAGCCCTCACATGACCATATTGACGGAAAAATAAAAAAGTTATGGCTCTGGGAAGGAAGGTAGCGAAAAACGAAAACGCAAAACCGAAAAACGCTTTGGGGTTAAGGGGTTTATAAACCAACCTCCATAAAACCTCCAGTAAATAATACCATTAGACCCTTAAAATTACAAAAATCTTTTGACTTTTTAATTTCTCAGGTGAATTGTATGAATCCATATTCTACCAATGTCTTCTAACACTTTTTATCATGATGTACAATAACAAATTATATTGTGGTACTGTTAGCCAGAAAAATCGATGTGAATACTTTTCTGCCCAAAAAGTAACATTTAAATGTTGTCTTTTTCTTATTAATCTATTTCTATTTTTAATCTTGTCTGAAGAAGGAGCCACTGTGCTCTGAAAGCTTGCAAACATTATTTTCTGGTTAGCCAATAAAAGGTATCACTCTGAGAATACTTTTGTCATCTTTGGGCAGAAAAGTATTCACATCAACACTTTTTATCAAAATAATTAACGATGGAACTGCATCAGATCACTTCAATGAATTTTGTATACGCTTACTAAGCAAACCAAGCATGAATATGCCTTTTTAACAAAACATACTAAAATGTGTTTGTTTTTTTATTCCCGAGTACTCACTGAAAACCTTGCTTTTAAAGTAGTCTGTATTCACATTGACAGTACAGTACATTCTTCACTCCAACATTAAAATTACACCCCTAGGTGGCAATGTTACCCTCTGAATATTCTACTTCCAGAGTGGACTGGTCACATTTAGATATGTTACATTAATTTTTTCTTGTAATCTATTGCTGCAGTGATCATGGCATTGCAGATTGTTTGTGTACCAGTAGTCTTCTACGCTTAAGTTTTGAAAGTACTGCTCCTTTTTATTTGAAAATAAAAATACATATCACTAGTAGAATGCATTTAAAGTAAAAAAAAAAAAAAAAAAAAAAAAAGGGCTGCGTGTATGTGTGTGTTGGTAACCTGATAAATTGTTGGTAAACTGAAGTAATTTTCAATTTAAATTTACTAAATATCATCTAAAGAAAATCAGAAATTGTTTTTCATTTTTTTATTGAACCACAATTCAAAGTCAAATTAAGAAAATTTGCAGGACAAAAAAAGGTATCCATAACTTAATATTTTGTAGCACAATCTTTTGAGGCAATCGCTACAAGGGATTTCTAATTTTCAAGTACGCTTCTGCACCCATCCATGCATATTTTGTCCCAGTCCTCATGAGCAGCTAACAGAAAAATTCAAAAAAACACATGAAGCGCAAACTTGCCAAAACCTTGTCAGATGACAAATGCACTCACAGGGTGCAGCAGGCCCCTGATAATAAATGCTAAAGCAGCACAGGTGCAAGCTACTGATGAGGACAACCACCCACTCGCCCAAACATTAGAGGGGTTGGCTGCCTAGTAGCTTGCTGTTGTGTCCAGTCCTCATGAGGAAACTGCTCCACCTATCTCAGGTTTGAAGGGTGCAGTCTCTAGACTGAATGTTTCATCTTCTTCCACAGATGTTCAATAGTGTTTAGATGAGGGCTCCTAGAACACCACTTCATAATAGCCCAATGCTTTGCTCTTAGACATTCTTGGATGGTTTTAGCTGTGTCTTTGGTAAGTTTCCTGTTGGAGAACCCAAGACTTACGACTCAAGTTTTCTGACACTGGGCAGCACATTTTGCTCCATAATGACTTAATAGTCTTAAGTTTTTATTGTACCCTGCACAGATTCAAGGCACCCTGTGCCAAATGCTCAAAGCAGTCCCAAAATACATCCGGTTCTCCATGTTTCACAGTAGGTACAATGTTCTTTTGTTTGTATGTCTCATCACTGAGTCTGTGACTGTAAAGCTGATTTGATTTTCCAGAAAGCTCCAGTTTTGTCACATTTGTCCAAAGGACATTCTCCTAGAAGCTTTGGGGCTTGCCAATATGCATTATGGCAGATTCCAGTTTCACTTCTTTATAATTTGCTTTCAACAGTGATTTCCTCTTTGCTTGACTTCCATGAAGTCCACTTTCTAAAAGGCAATGACGGATGGTGCTATCTGACACTGATGTATCTTGACCTTAGAGTTCACCTCTAACCTCTTTGCAAGTTGTTCTGGGATTTTTGGTTGCTATTCGTATTATCCGTCTTTTAAATTTGTCATTAATTTTCCTCTTTTATGCTGGCCCAGGGTGGTTGGCTAGTCACGTAGACTTTAATGTGTACAACTGTACTAACAGGAACATCAAAATGTTTGGAAGTGGTCTTCTAGCCATTACCTTTAACTTCTTTGTCTATATTTTCCCTATCACCATTGACCGCACCACCTGAGAGAGGAGACAGGAAACCTACAGAAGTAGTGCAGCACCTTTCCACCGCATCCATTGGTTTCTTGTCTTCAGAGAGGGAACCTACATATTGGAGTTGTGTAGGGGTATAATTGTTTTTGGGAGATTTACACAGGCCTGGCCGGTCGATTCAGGCAATGGCACAGTCCTTGCTGCGGCCGGTACAGTGGTCCTGGAACTGCTACAGTGGGTCTAGGGGGACTTGACTGGCATGCCTCGCAATGGGGCTGGCAAGGTACTGCGTGTCCCGGGTTTTCACAGGTCTGTAAAAGCGTGCCCTGAAGACAATAACATCAGTGATGTCAGGAGCACTGGAAGTGATAGCTCCACTTCCAGGGTATGCCCGGGGAGCCGCCAAATTCAAATGACAGCACTGTGTTGATGGGGCACTGACTGCTGGATGGAAGCTGCGGTCGGCCCAGCAGAGGAGTGGCTAGGTGACAACCTCTGAATACTCCTCAGCAGCAGCCAGTGCAGCAACAGGAAAGTTAATCGTGCCAGCAGGATGGACGAGTCCACAGCCTCCATAGGAAATCATTCTGAAGAGATGATTCCTCCTCATAATACCGGTACCTTAACAGCTCCTGAGAGGTAAGTTACCTTCGTGAATGTTCACCTTATAGTTGGGGTTTCTTGTCTTTTTCCTTGTTAGGGAAAATCCAGGAAATGTTTGACAGAAACCAAGTTCAGAGAAAGTTTACTATCCAAGGCAAGGTTACCAGTTTCAGGAGGTCAACGACCTGTCTAAACTGAATCGGCCTGTCCTTGTCAGGTTGCAGCCTCTTGCAGTTAAGGCAGAACATATAACCAACCTGGGAGTTTGGCTGGAAATTCCTGGTTCTGTAGATGCAAGCAGAAGTTATGTCTGTCTGCTCTATACAAGACTATCTGGAGGAGTTGCGAACCCTTCCTGGAAATGATTAAGTTCTCCCCCTCATCAAAAGGGAGTAAACAAAATAAACCTTGAAAGGAAAGGTTTCTTACCCTAATCCTCCTGGGTGCTATGATGTGCACCTGAAATTCAAGCTGTTATAGGAGGCTTGGTCTGTTGGATCACTTGAGTTTGGGAGTTTTGATCTCCCCCTATGTGATGTGGCTCAGGGGTCTACTCTATTCTCAGCATCAATATAGTAACTCTAGGGGAGCTTGCAGGCACCAGGCTGACATAGGAGTGCACCAGCCCAGGTCAGAAATGGAGCATTGAGGAGGATTCTTCAGCTATATAAGGCAAGGCTCTTAAAATTGATATGGCTATTTCAAAAGCATCAAGATAGGTGATGTTACCCATTGACAATATGGGAGCTCTAAAAGGCTCCATTGATAGGGAGGCGGATAGTCTCCAGAACAGAGCATGGAAACCAGTTGTCACGGGGGTATTGGGTAGACTAAAGCTGATTACCCGGGCCCCTGCGATATCCCTCAGACTAGGGAAAACCCTGTCTGTCCCTCTCCCAGAATTTACACTGATGGTGTGCTTGTCTGGGCCGCCAGGCCTGACCCTGACTCCTGCTTCAGCCCTAAGCTGAAACCTCCACTCGCCGCCCAGTGATAAGACCACACACCAACCTACACAGAAAGTACAGACAGGGAAAACTAAAAATGCACCACGCCGCAGACACACAGGAAAACACTATAATGTGCACAGGGCAAAAATAAACACAAATATAAGAAGGAGAAATATGACAAAGGATAATACACCACCAGATACGATACTTCAACTCCTAGACCACCGCTCCAGACCGAGATCACCAGGCACAAGACACAAGCTATAATCAGCGACGCCCAAAGTCCAGAATGATTATTTAAAGGCCACGGGCGTGACCCAGCCTCCAACCAGATTACCAGCCAGATTAACCCTGGAAACCTGGAAAAAATCTAGCCGGCGCCACTGAGCGTATAGTGGTCAAATGTGGAATTACCGCTGTCTGTCGGAAGCCCTAGTGTGAACAGCGTCCGACATGACACCAGTCATTTCAGAAATATGTAGTCAGGTCCCTGATGGTATGGGTAGATTCTTTGAAATGCCAACTAAAAATTAAAACATCATTATACTTTCCTAATTTAGCAATTCCATCATGTAAGAGGAATTAGTCCTCATTGAGGTCCTAACCTAAACAGGTACAAAGCCAAAGAGGAAACAGTGATGTTAAATTATATATGAAAATCGAAATATATTTATAAGATCAAACGTACTAGTACATAAGTTGGCCAAGGTGAGCTCATTGTAAAACGGGTGGGGAATCTTTTTTTCTGCCAAGGGCCATTTTTAGGCTATGTGTCCACATTGCAGAAATGCGGAAATGTCCGCAGAAATGTGGAAATATCCGCAGCATTTCTGCAACGCCCTGCCGCGGGTAAATCGCATGCGGGATTCACATGCGTTTTGCAAGCGTTTTTAGCTTGCAGAATGCTTGCTTTTTCCAAGCGATGTGAAGCATCGCTTGGAAAAGTGATTGACAGGTTGGTCACACTTGTCAAGCAGAGTGCTTGACAAGTGTGACCAACTTTTTTACTATTGATGCTGCCTATGCAGCACCAATAGTAAAAGATTGAATGTTAAAAATAATTTTTTTAAAATGGTTATTCTCACCTTCCAATGGCCCCCGATCTCCTCAGCGGTGCTCCCGGTACGTTTCGTTCCCAGGGATGCTTTGCGCGAATCACTTGTGATGATGTCTCCCAGGTGATTCGTGCAATGCATCCCTTGGAACAGAAGCCGAGGCGTGCACCGCTGAGAAACGGGAGGACTCCGGGGGCCATCAGAAGGTAAGTATATCCATATTTTTTATTTTAATTCTTTTTTTTTTTTTTTTTTTTTTTACAGGGATTTGGTTCCCAATGGCCTGGAGGAGAGTCTCCTCTCCTCCAGACCCAGGTACTGTCTGCACTTGAACTTTACGCATGGTGGGCATAGCCGCATGCGTAAAGTGATCGTTTCAATGCATTTCTATGGAATCGCCGCAATTCCGCAGAAATGATGAACATCCTGCAGATTTTACCGCTATGTGATTCTGCAGCTGGAAAATCCGCAGCAGCTGCAGAATCCCATAGGATTGCATGGGAATGTGTTTTTTAAGCGTTTTTAGCGTTTCCGCTGCAGCAAAAAATGCGGCAGAAACACATAAAAAATGCAACGCGGGCACACAGCCTTATATTTATACCATCCTTCGGGGGCTGTACAAACTCCACCCACAAAGTACATCCTTACTCTGGCACTGGTTTCAGGATGTAATGTTTCATTGGATGCCCTTCAATGTTCAGTAGTGAACACTGTGAGTGTGTGTGCGCTAACAGAGCAAGAAGAAATTAATGTGCTTGTAGCAATCAAAATACAGCTCCTTGCCCAAGAATGGAGTCCCTGAGAATCTGCTCGGGGGCCTGATGAAAATGCATAGGTGATATAAGCTGAGGTTATATATCAAAGGATGCCTTCAGTGAAAAAGTGGTATGTACTGTTACCTTGTGACTGCGGCTGGTGTGCCAGGATGGAGTGTTCACCCAGGTGCCCCCTCACCCCGATGCTTGTTTTGCCACCAGTTTCTTCCACCTGAGACTTCCGTGTAGCACTTTGAGGACTGTTTTCATTATAATAGGCTTTTCTTTACATGCATTGATATATATCCTCTTATGCCCACCTTTGTGTAGTATTAAAATTTCAACTATGGACAGTGCCAGGTTTTGCTTATAAGGACACTTGGAGATGATTTTAGTCACAGAACTAAAATATTATAATTATATCCATCCCTCCTATTTTTCACCCAGCATCCCCTATATACCATTTTTGGTTACTGTATTCTTTGTATGTTAACACATTTGTTATTTAATAAAATGTAC
The DNA here is from genome assembly GCF_032444005.1 of Ranitomeya imitator. Taxonomy (NCBI): domain Eukaryota; kingdom Metazoa; phylum Chordata; class Amphibia; order Anura; family Dendrobatidae; genus Ranitomeya; species Ranitomeya imitator. The sequence goes on along the minus strand of NC_091285.1, from coordinate 313,213,139 downwards.
TTTTTAATGGATCTCTTTGTTACTCTATCCTTATTGGTGGTTTGAGTTTTCTGACACCCCTTGTGAGAGCTGTTGCGGAAAGTATAGGCTGTCTATGCCTCCTTTCAGCATTCTCGCCCTGCTGCTGCTCGCTTGTCCTTCCCACTCACTGCCTCATATTCGACGTACCCACAAAGTGAAACTCCACCTTGCATATGCTGAAAAGACTGTGATCAGCAGTCACTCTGCAGAACAACACCAGTTCACCACCAACGAGTGGGCCTCCATGCTTGGAACATGTTTGCCATGTTGCGCTGCTTTGAGTACTACACGAATATGGCCAGCGCTGATGACCCCATCATCAGAATTGTTATCCCACTTCTAGGTCTCCTTGAAAAATCACTTCAGGCAGTGATGGATGAGGTGGTGGCACAGGAGGAGGAACATAGACCATTCACACCATTATCAGGTCAGTCATCCACACATTGCTCGGCGTGTGGTCCGGTACCATCAGTGGCCAGGTACACAACTGTCCAGCCAGGGGACAGTTTTGGAGGTGGAGGAACAGTGTTCACACCGAATGGCACTCAAAACAGCTCATGGGCATCACTTGGCATGGCTAGGAGGATACATAGTACACAGTCAATACACCCCCCGCCAAAGACTGCTTGTCATTGTCTCTGGGCAGCCTTGCACACAGTGAATACATGCTGCTGTGCCTGCGCAATAACTGAGTTTCCCGAATTATTAACAGTGCTGATTACTGGGTGGTCACCCTGCTGGATCCCCGCTACAAGGACAATTTGCCATCCTTAATTCCATTACTGGAGCGGGAGTACAATAGTGCGCAGGCGCCAGGAAATGTCAGAGGCCGAGCGCCTGCGCACTGCAGTATGTTACTCTGCCCTCAAAAGGGCAGATAAGTACGCCTGCGCAGGAGCGCAATGCCAAGGAGCCATGACGCAACCAGGAGGGAGGCGATCATAAGAAGATGGGAGGCCCTGGACCTGCGACACCCATCGGACCGGACTACCAACCAACCCCCACCCCTCCCACCCCCCCGGGTGAGTATAATAAAACTTATTTTACTTATCTTTCACTTTGGATGGGGGGCTTATCTACAGCATTATAGAATGCTGTAGATAAGCCCTGAAAGGCAGTGGCCGTATCTTATATTGGCCAAACCTGCTGACAGGTTCGCTTGAAGTTCGGTTTGTGTGCTTGTACTACTCAACGGTTCTATGCAATCACGTCACAAGTAGTAGCAGGCATTGGTATACTCTTTTACTCTTTATTTTGTAAATTCTAAAATGTGTGAGGGGGAGTGTGATGTACATTAATATGCTCATTATTATACATTTGGTACTCTCGGACTCATTTACTGATGTTAAATTTAGCAATTTTCCATTGTAACTGGGTCATCCATAGGAACCTGAGGTATAGAAAAATTAAAACCTGATTTAACATTTGTCGCAGGCAGAATTCTTGTCTCTTACACCCCAGCTGTTCTGTCATGTTTGGGGGTCTCCTGGCATTAACAGTATCTGTGTTTTACTCTAAGTGGACTTCAAAACAGAAAACAACTTCTTCTATGGGTTCCTAGATTTCTTTGGCAGCCTGATAGATTGCTGGAACTTTGCAGCCTCACCATACTTTTACAATGGCATTAATTTTAAGCCCATGTCCTAAACAGGATAAAGGGAATCTGTCGCCAAGTTTTTACCACCTAATCTGAGAGCAGCATAATGCAGCTTGCTGTAGTTGTGATAATTTCCAGCTGGTAAAACAGTATCACTGGAATACTAGTAAACCTGCTGCTATGAAGTCCTCATTATTCGTCAACACTGTATAACGCAGTCCCCACTAATGATTGGCTGCTTTTACCTACAGTGGGTACGGAAAGTATTCAGACCCCTTTAAATTTTTCACTCTTTGTTTCATTGCAGCCACTTGGTAAATTCAAAAAAGTTCATATTTTTTTCTCATTAATGTACACTCTGCACCCTATCTTGACTGAAAAAACAAATGTAGAAATTTTGCATATTTATTAAAAAAGAAAAACTGAAATATCAGATGGTTATAAGTATTCAGACCCTTTGCTCAGACATTCATATTTAAGTCACATGCTGTCCATTTCCTTGTGATCTTCCTTGAGATGGTTCTACTCCTTCACTGGAATCCATTTGTGTTTAATTAAACTGATAGGACTTGATTTGGAAATGCATACACCTTTATATAAGACCTCACAGTGCATGTCGAACCAAATGAAAATGATGAGGTCAAAGGAACTGGCCAAGCAGCTCAGAGACAGAATTGTGGCAAGGCACAAATCTGGCCAAGGTTACAAAAGAATTTCTGCAGTAGTCAAGGTTTCTAAGAGCACAGTGGCCTCCATAATCCTTAAATGGAAGAAGTTTGGGACCACCAGAAGTGTGCCTAGACCTGGCCATCCAGCCAAACTGAGCGATCGTGGAGGAAGAGCCGTGATGAGCGAGGTAAAGAAGAAACCCAAGATCACTTTGGCTGAGCTCCAATGATGCAGTAGGGAGATGTGAGAAAGTTCCACAAAGTCAACTATCACTTCAGCCTCCACCAGTCGGGCCTTTATGGCAGAGTCGCCCAATGGAAGCCTCTCAGTGCAAGACATATGAAAGCCCTCATAGAGTTTGCTAAAAATACACATGAATCACTCCCAGACTATGAGAAATAAGATTCTCTGGTCTGATGAGATGAAGATAGACCTTTTTGGTGATAATTCTAAGCGGTATGTGTGGAGAAACCAGGCACTGCTCATCACCTGTCCAATACAATCACAACAGTGAAACATGGTGGTTGCAGCATCGTGCTATGGGGGTGTTTTTCAGCTGCAGGGACAAAACGACTGGTTGCCATTGAAGGAAACATGAGTGCGGCCAAGTACAGAGATATCCTGGATGAAAACCTCTTCCAGAGTGCTCTGGACCTCAGACTTGGCCGAAGGTTCCCCTTCCAACAAGACAATAACCATAAGCACACAGCTAAAATAACAAAGGAGTGGCTTCAGAACAACTCTGTGACCATTCCTGACTGGCCCAGCCAGAGCCCTGACCTAAACCCAATTGAGCATCTCTGGAGAGACCTGAAATTGGCTATCCACTAATGCAATGAAACAAAGTGAAAAATTTAAAAGGGTCTGAATACTTTCCGTACCCACTTTATGGACAGCGTACACAGAAAGCTCCCAATCAGTGCTTTGGGTGAGGTTATACAGAGCTCAGCATTCGGAGAACTAGTAGGTCTGCAGCAGAGAAACCAATGATTATCAGAACTACAGCAAGCAACCCAGTAAGGGTACGTTCACACTAGCGTTGCGCCGCCCTGCGTCGGCGACGCAACGCGCGACGCATCGAAAAACGCGCGCAAAAACGCGCGCGTTTTGCGACGCGTGCGTCGTTTTTGACCAAAATCGGACGCACAGAAAATGCAACTTGTAGCGTTTTCGTGCGTCCGACGCCAGCGTCGGAAACGACGCACACGGCGAAAAACGCAAACAAAAAGACGCACGCGTCCCCTATGTTAAACATAGGGGCGCGTCGCCGCTGCGTCGCCGACGCAACAGCGGCGCAACGCTAATGTGAACTTAGCCTAAGTGGTACATTACTTGAATCCCGTTCTCTGCCCCAACATCATTCTACTTTTAGATTGGATGGCAAAATCCTGGTGGCAGACTCCCTTTAATACGTTTTGACCTGCTTTACACCAATAAGTTCTGTAAAAATTACTACTACTAAAAATACTTCATTATTAGGTGGAGTTAATGACTTTTTATTGTTTCAGTTACTCACCCTCCAGTGATTTAGACGTATTTTTGCATGGCTTGGGCTTGGAACACCTTGCAGAATTGTTGAAGGTAAACTTTAGTTTGTGTTTTAAATTTAAAAAAATGTAGTGGTTACAGTAGTTTTAACAAACTTTGCGTAATTCAGTAATACAAACAAAAATAAGAAACTTTGTAAAACCTCACAGTAATATGCTCCTTTCTCCACTTTTGTGCCACTTCTCTAGCCCGTGCCTCATGAAATCCTTATTCATAGGTAAAATGTGTAAGGCTATGTGCGCACGTTGCGGATTTGCTTGCAGAAATTTCTGCAAGGTTTCTGCATCTCTTGGCAGAAAAACGCAGTGGAAAATTCATGCGTTTTTATGCATTTTTAATGCGTTTTTGTTGTGTTTTTCATTTGGTTTTGTATGCGGTTTTTGCAAGCTAAATAGATACATTAAAAAAAAAAAAGTGATGTCATTTCCTTGTTCAACCTTTTCAGCCAGATACCCTCATTAATATTAAATAGACACACACAGTCACCAGCGTATGTAGGAGCATTAACATAATTAACCTACTAAGACATACTGATAGGGAATTTAGATTGTGAGCCCCAACAGGGGACAGTGATGATAATGTGTGCAACCTGTAAAGCGCTGCGGAATATGTTAGCGCTATATAAAAATAAAGATTATTATTACATATACTGTAACAAAACAGCAACTGTGGCTACGTCCCCACAGTCAGTGATTGGCAGCGATTTAGACACAGCACATGTCCGCTCCGTGCAAAGAGCTGCCGGATTTTGAATGCAGGTGATTCCGCATGTGATCATTGAACTGTGTGGAATCACCGCACCCGATACATTGGATGGGTGATATTTATCTTGCCCATCCACGTTGCTGTAACATCTGGCCGCTGCGGATGTACGCAGCTTCCAATCCGCAGTGTTTACTGACCGTGGGAATATACCCTCAAAAATCTGCGTGAAATGCAATATTTGCTTATTTTAAAAAAAATGTAAAATAAAATTGCTAGGGCTCATGCATAATTTTAATAACCAGCAGTGGGAATGCTGAGGGCTGATGTTAATATTCTGCGAAGGAGCCAATAGCCATAAAGGTTCCCAGGCTATTAATAGCAGCTCACAGCTGTTTGCTTAGCCTTTACTAGCTAGTTTATAGGGGAACCCCAGAAAAAAATTGACATGGGGGTCCCCCTATAAAATTCAACCAGCAAAGGCTAGGCAGACAGCTGCGGGCTGATTTTAATAGCCTTGGAAGGGGCCATGGATATTGGCACCCCCAGGCTAAAAACATCAGCTATCAGCCGCCCCAGAGATGGCGCGTCTTATAGATGCACCAATTCTGGCACGTAGCCTCGCTCTTCCCACTTGCCCTGTAGCGGTGGCAAGTGAGGTTCATATTTCTGGGGTTGATGTCACCTTTGTATTGTCAGGTGACTTCAAGCCCACAGGTTAGTAATGGAGAGGCGTCTATAAGACTCTTATCCATTGCTAATTCTATTGTTGTATGGTAAATAAACACACAGTCAGAATAAAGTCCTTTATTTGAAATAATCACTCCTTTATTGAATCTAAATGAACTATACTTACTGAACATCTAATCCCCGACGCCCTCGTCTCCTGCAAACAATCAAAAAAATAATAAACCAACATATAATACTATCCTGTCCGATGTAGTCCATTTAATACCGAGTGTCCCACGGCAATATCACGTATAAAACAGACACATCAGGAGATGTGACTGCTCTACCCGGGCTCCGGCGATACACTGACAGTAGATAATCGCTCCTGCAGTGTATCACTGTGCCGCCGTGAGACTTCACCGGAGTTCATCAGCTCCGGTGCTCTCACAGTACTACCGCTGTGTGAGAACTTTCCCATGCAGCGGTGCCATAAGTGAGAGCACTGGAGCTGATTATCTGTCGAACTTCGGGTGAACTCTCATGGCGGCTCAGTGATACACTGTGGGAGCGATCATCTCCTGTCAGTGTATCTCTGGGTGACATCGACGTGGGACACTCTGTATTAAATGGACTACGGCAGACAGGGAGTATATGTTGGTTTATTATTTTGGATTATTTGCAGGAGACGCGGGCATTGGGGATTAGGCATTTGGTGAGTATGTATCGTGTATGTGAATATGTAAATGTTTTGATTGACCACAGGCGCAGAATGATGAGACTATTCTCCCATCAGCTCATGCTGTCTCTGTCATATGTGACAAAAGACGTAGCCGGATGGGAGTAGTCCCATGAGCTGATGCCTGGGTACACACAAACACACGCGCGTAGACACACACACACACACACACACACACACACACACACACACACACACACATACATACATAGACACATGCACATATTCTCCACCGACACACAGAGACTAACACACATATTCTCTGCCCACACATAGAGACACACGCACATATTCTCCGCCCACACACACACGCGCATATTCTCCTCCCACACACAGACACACACATTTTCTCTGCACACACACACATTCTCCACCCACACATAGATGCACACACCTATTCTCCATCCACCCACAGAGACACGCACATATTCTCCACTCACACACAGACACACGCACATATTCTCCACTCACACACAGACAGAGACACATGCACATATTCTCCACTCACACACAGACAGAGACACACGCACATATTCTCCACACAGACACAGAGACACACGCACATATTCTCCACTCACACACAGACACAGAGACACGCACATATTCTCTACTCACACACAGACACAGAGACACGCACATATTCTCCACTCACACACAGACAGACACACGCACATATTCTCCACTCACACACAGACACAGAGACATATGCACATATTCTCCACTCACACACAGACACAGAGACACACGCACATATTCTCCACACAGACACAGAGACACACGCACATATTCTCCACTCACACAGACACACGCACATATTCTCCACTCACACACAGACACGCACATATTCTCCACTCACACACAGACAGAGACACACGCACATATTCTCCACTCACACACAGACAGAGACACACGCACATATTCTCCACTCACACACAGACAGAGATACACGCACATATTCTCCACTCACACACACAGAGACACACGCACATATTCTCCACTCACACACAGAGACACACGCACATATTCTCCACTCACACACACAGAGACACACGCACATATTCTCCACTCACACACAGACAGAGACACACGCACATATTCTCCACTCACACACACAGAGACACACGCACATATTCTCCACTCACACACAGAGACACACGCACATATTCTCCACTCACACACAGAGACACACGCACATATTCTCCACTCACACACAGACACACGCACATATTCTCCACTCACACACAGACAGAGACACACGCACATATTCTCCACTCACACACAGACAGAGACACATGCACATATTCTCCACTCACACACACACACACACACACATGCACATATTCTCCACTCACACACACAGAGACACATGCACATATTCTCCACTCACACACAGAGACACACGCACATATTCTCCACTCACACACAGACAGAGACACACGCACATATTCTCCAGTCACACACAGACAGAGACACATGCACATATTCTCCAGTCACATAGACACACGCACATATTCTCCACTCTCACAGACAGAGACACATGCACATATTCTCCACTCATACACAGACACACGCACATATTCTCCACTCACACACAGACACGCACATATTCTCCGCTCACACAGACACAGAGACACACGCACATATTCTCCACAGACACAGAGACACACGCACATATTCTCCACTCACACACAGACACATGCACATATTCTCCACTCACACACAGACACAGAGACACACGCACATATTCTCCACACAGACACAGAGACACACGCACATATTCTCCACTCACACACAGACAGAGACACACGCACATATTCTCCACTCACACACAGACACAGAGACACACGCACATATTCTCCACACAGACAGAGACACACACACATATTCTCCACTCACACACAGACAGAGACACACGCATATATTCTCCATTCACACACAGAGACACACGCACATATTCTCCACTCACACACAGAGACACATGCACATATTCTCCACTCACATACAGACACACACGCACATATTCTCCACACACACACACACACACAGAGACACATGCACATATTCTCCACTCACACACAGACAGAGATACACGCACATATTCTCCACTCACACACACAGAGACACACGCACATATTCTCCACTCACACACACACACACACACACACACACAGAGACACATGCACATATTCTCCACTCACACACACACACACACACACAGAGACACATGCACATATTCTCCACTCACACACACACACACACACAGAGACACATGCACATATTCTCCACTCACACACAGACAGAGACACACGCACATATTCTCCACTCACACACACACAGAGACACATGCACATATTCTTCACTCACACACAGACAGAGACACATGCACATATTCTCCACTCACACACAGAGACACACGCACATATTCTCCACTCACACACAGACACATGCACATATTCTCCACTCACACACAGACAGAGACACACGCACATATTCTCCACACAGACACAGAGACACACGCACATATTCTCCACACAGACACAGAGACACACGCACATATTCTCCACACAGACACAGAGACACACGCACATATTCTCCACTCACACACAGACACAGAGACACACGCACATATTCTCCACTCACACACAGACACGCACATATTCTCCACTCACACACAGACAGACACACGCACATATTCTCCACTCACACACACAGAGACACACGCACATATTCTCCACTCACACACAGACACACGCACATATTCTCCACTCACACACAGACAGAGACACACGCACATATTCTCCACACAGACACAGAGACACGCACATATTCTCCACTCACACACAGACACAGAGACACACGCACATATTCTCCACTCACACACAGACACAGAGACACACGCACATATTCTCCACTCACACACAGACAGAGACACACGCACATATTCTCCACTCACACACACACACAGAGACACATGCACATATTCTCCACTCACACACACACAGAGACACATGCACATATTCTCCACTCACACACACACAGAGACACATGCACATATTCTCCACTCACACACAGACACAGAGACACACGCACATATTCTCCACTCACACACAGACACAGAGACACACGCACATATTCTCCACTCACACACAGACACATGCACATATTCTCCAGTCACACACAGACAGAGACACATGCACATATTCTCCACTCACACACAGACAGAGACACACGCACATATTCTCCAGTCACACAGACACGCACATATTCTCCACCCTCACAGACACAGAGACACATGCACATATTCTCCACTCACACAGACACAGAGACACACGCACATATTCTCCACAGACACAGAGACACACGCACATATTCTCCACTCACACACAGACACACGCACATATTCTCCATCCACCCACAGAGACACACACATATTCTCCACTCACACACACACAGAGACACACACACATATTCTCCACTCACACACAGACACAGACACACACACATATTCTCCACTCACACACAGACACAGAGACACACGCACATATTCTCCACTCACACACAGACACAGAGACACACGCACATATTCTCCACTCACACACAGACACAGAGACACACGCACATATTCTCCACTCACACACAGAGACACACGCACATATTCTCCACTCACACACAGACACACGCACATATTCTACAGACACACGCACATATTCTCCACTCACACACAGAGACACATGCACATATTCTCCACTCACACACAGACACAGAGACACACGCACATATTCTCCACACAGACAGAGACACACACACACATTCTCCACTCACACACAGACAGAGACACACGCACATATTCTCCATTCACACACAGACACAGAGACACACGCACATATTCTCCACTCACACACAGACAGACACACGCACATATTCTCCACTCACACACAGACACACGCACATATTCTCCACTCACACAGAGACACATGCACATATTCTCCACTCACACACAGACAGACACACGCACATATTCTCCACTCACACACACAGACACACGCATATATTCTCCACTCACACACAGACACATGCACATATTCTCCACTCACATACAGACAGAGACACACGCACATATTCTCCACTCACACACACACACACACAGAGACACATGCACATATTCTCCACTCACACACAGACAGACACACGCACATATTCTCCACTCACACACAGACAGAGACACACGCACATATTCTCCACTCACACACAGACAGAGACACACGCACATATTCTCCACTCACACACACACAGAGACACATGCACATATTCTTCACTCACACACAGAGACACACGCACATATTCTCCACTCACACACAGACACATGCACATATTCTCCACTCACACACAGACAGAGACACACGCACATATTCTTCACTCACACACAGACAGAGACACACGCACATATTCTCCACACAGACACAGAGACACACGCACATATTCTCCACTCACACACACACAGAGACACATGCACATATTCTCCACTCACACACAGACAGACACACGCACATATTCTCCACTCACACACAGACAGAGACACATGCACATATTCTCCACTCACACACAGACAGAGACACACGCACATATTCTCCACTCACACACACACAGAGACACATGCACATATTCTCCACTCACACACAGAGACACACGCACATATTCTCCACTCACACACAGACACATGCACATATTCTCCACTCACACACAGACAGAGACACACGCACATATTCTTCACTCACACACAGACAGAGACACACGCACATATTCTCCACTCACACACAGAGACACACGCACATATTCTCCACTCACACACAGACACATGCACATATTCTCCACTCACACACAGACAGAGACACACACACATATTCTCCACCGACACACAGAGACTAACACACACATATTCTCTGCCCACACATAGACACACGCACATATTCTCCGCCCACACACAGACACACGCACATATTCTCCACTCACACACAGACAGAGACACACGCACATATTCTCCACACAGACACAGAGACACACGCACATATTCTCCACTCACACACACACATGCACATATTCTCCACTCACACACAGACACATGCACATATTCTCCACTCACACACAGACAGAGACACACACACATATTCTCCACCGACACACAGAGACTAACACACACATATTCTCTGCCCACACATAGACACACGCACATATTCTCCGCCCACACACAGACACACGCACATATTCTCCACTCACACACAGACAGAGACACACGCACATATTCTTCACTCACACACAGACAGAGACACACGCACATATTCTCCACACAGACACAGAGACACACGCACATATTCTCCACTCACACACAGACACATGCACATATTCTCCACTCACACACAGACACATGCACATATTCTCCACTCACACACAGACAGAGACACACACACATATTCTCCACCGACACACAGAGACTAACACACACATATTCTCTGCCCACACATAGACACACGCACATATTCTCCGCCCACACACAGACACACGCACATATTCTCCACTCACACACAGACAGAGACACACGCACATATTCTTCACTCACACACAGACAGAGACACACGCACATATTCTCCACACAGACACAGAGACACACGCACATATTCTCCACTCACACACAGACACATGCACATATTCTCCACTCACACACAGACAGAGACACACACACATATTCTCCACCGACACACAGAGACTAGCACACACATATTCTCTGCCCACACATAGACACACGCACATATTCTCCGCCCACACACAGACACACGCACATATTCTCCGCCCACACACGCGCATTTTCTCCTCCCACACACAGACACACACACTTTCTCTGCACACACACACACATTCTCCACCCACACACAGATGCACACACCTATTCTCCATCCACCCACAGAGACACGCACATATTCTCCACTCACACACAGACACAGAGACACACGCACATATTCTCCACTCACACACAGACACAGAGACACACGCACATATTCTCCACTCACACACAGAGACACACGCACATATTCTCCACTCACACACAGACACACGCACATATTCTACAGACACACGCACATATTCTCCACTCACACACAGAGACACATGCACATATTCTCCACTCATACACAGACACACGCACATATTCTACAGACACACGCACATATTCTACAGACACACGCACATATTCTCCGCTCACACAGACACAGAGACACACGCACATATTCTCCACTCACACACACACAGAGACACACGCACATATTCTCCACTCATACACAGACACACGCACATATTCTACAGACACACGCACATATTCTCCGCTCACACAGACACAGAGACACACGCACATATTCTCCACTCACACACACACAGAGACACACGCACATATTCTCCACTCACACACCGACACAGAGACACACACACATATTCTCCACTCACACACAGACACACACGCACATATTCTCCACTCACACACAGACACACACGCACATATTCTCCACTCACACACAGACACACACGCACATATTCTCCACTCACATATAGACACACGCATTTCCTGAACGTGGAAACATACCCTCAGTCTCCTTTAATCTAAATTCCTAATCTCACATTCACACATGACAATTTTACATGAAGCTAATTATCCATCTGGTTATTTGTTTGGTGTGTGGGAGACAGCATGCCTTAATGAAGTTTAAGTAGGACCTATCATCAGGCAGCATCTGAATTACCTTGTTCCCCATTTGTATAAAAAGGACCTGTGGCCAGTTTTTGCTCTCATTCTTGCTGCTCCCTGACTATTCTGCTTTTTACTATTTCATAGTTCTAGACATATGAGCTTTTTTATTTAGTGCTTATTTTTTGTGACCTTTATTCAGGGGACTTGCTGACCGGATCCTCTGGGTGGGTTTCTTTAGTCCTTTCTGCATTAATACCCTGTCTGCCACACCCTATTGATAAAGGCGACTTTAAAAAGTGACACTAAATTAAAAAGCCCACATCTCTTGGACTATATGGTGGAATTTAAAAAAGAAAACCTGGATACTCAGGGTGGATCATTGAGAATAAATTAAGAGCAAAAACTGGTTATTTTTGACCTGTGAAGGTTCTCTTTCAATAAAAGGGAACATATAAACTTATGCTGCCATTGTTTAGGTTCATGCCCAGAACTTCAGTGCGTTAAAAAAAAAAAGCAATTCAGCTGGGAAGCCAAAGGGAATCTGTCGGCACACTTTCTGAATTTCATCCCTTCAATCCCTCAAACTATTTGTATGCCTGCATTTGAATTGATTTGCAAGTAAGGCTGATCCACTATGGTAGATGTGAAGCCTCTGTCACTCCACCTCTACTCCCCGCCCAGCGCTGCCGCCTCCTGCTTAACTCGATGGATATTTTTGCATGAAGTCACATAGCTTAGAGGTTGTGAGACAAGCAGCAGCAGATTGAAGGTGGCGCCTCTGGTCACTGGAATAGAGCTTGAGTGACAGAGGCTTTAGACCTATAAATAGCTCTTCAGCTTCATTTGCATATCAATTTAAAAACTTATTTTTCAGTAATGGAGGAACAGACAGGCCATTTAAAGGTATTGCTTGACTTGTCTTTGAAAGATCTACAAGCATATATTGTTTTTGGGTGAAATCCCGCTGACAGATTCCTTTCATTTAAATATTGGTTTGCTTGATGATCTCTTTTACTATGGTAATGCAAAATTTTCTTTACGTTTTTTTTTTCCTAGGAAAATGATTTGACTTTGAGACAACTTTTATATTTGGAAGAAAGTGAGCTTAAAAAGGTAAGGTACACCTGAAAGTGTTATGTATCGTACTCTTTAGAACTTAAAAAAAAAAGGCTCATAAAAAAGGCTGGCAACCAAAGTGTGACAAATTCACCGCAAAGTATGCCAGAAGGCTAGCATGATGTGTACCCGCATTACTACTTGGAATAGATTTAATTTTCTGATTCTTAGACAGACCAAAGAGACACCACATTTATTAGGCAATTCTCTGATGTCTGCTTCCCCTTAAATGGGGAATTCCTTCTATCAAGTGAATCCCAGGAAAACCAGCAAACCACTTCACATATAGTTTAGCTACAGTTCTTTTTAGTCTCCTTTCGTTGTATCTTATTCATATTCCTTTTACTGTAGCGACATTATTGGAAGAAGATCCGGTAGGATAATTGCCTGCAGGAGCCTGGGATAACCTTTATAAGCAATTTCCTGATGTCCGGTTCCACTTAGTGCCCCTTACTCCAGAAGACTTTTAGCATAAGACTGGCTTATGAAACCACTATATTGATGAGTTCCCCCACTGTATTTTTACAATTTAGCATCTCCCACTGTATTTCTTATTGCTTAAAGATAGCTGTCATTACTTTGATCAATATTGTTTCCTTTGGAGCTTTTTTCCTGAAAGATATGCATATTTTTTAGTATTACAGTATTAGTCTTTAGCGGTAAAGAGGAACTCCTCCTGTTGCTATTTTTACTTATTTCTCAGTTTCTTTACTTTCCTGAGTGTAAAACCCAAATCGGATAATGCATATTTTTTTTGTATGGCTTCATTGGTTATACAATGTTGTTCAGGATGCTTGTATATGTAATATGTAAGTGCCCTGTAATTGCACAGCAATGGCCATGTTTCATACAAAAAATGGTTAAGAAAAATGTGTTACATATATTTCTTTTTGTTTGCTTTGTTTTTCTTTCACACGCAAAGCACCGGTCATGTGCACTGGCACATTCATTGGTCAGTGCCCGTGTGCAGCCCATTGTGCCCATGGACGGCACACCAGGCATTTTTCGTTTTTGTACCATAAGTGATTTATGTGAAATCTCTGGGTTTAGGTGACTTTGCTTCATGGTTAAAGATCAGTTCTTTGAAGAACAAATGACCTTTAGAGAATTGGAAGTTCGGTTCACGTATTTTCTTTGGCTGCCGTTAGACAAATTTGGGCCATTTTTCATGACAATTACCAGGTCTGTAAATAATCATGGGATATAATAATCATTTATAACAAGAGCACTCATACTTAGTTATAGTAATTGATGTGGCGTGCTCTCGATGCAGTTTTTACTTTTCATTCTTATTGAAATTGCTAATACTTCTGCCAATTTTTTTTTATAATTTTCAAATTGCAAATACATAAATCAAACTTTCCAAATGTGTGAAATTAGCTAGAATTCTTTTCTACAGGGATGTTCTGTGTAGTGTAACACTAATCTTGTGATGCAAATGAATGTCATAGCTTTTGCATGATTCCATTGTTCCATAACTAGTCTTTTTGTATGTTCAGGCATCATTTTAGCACTCCATTATTGGGATCTCCCTCCATCTGTACTTTCACCGTGGTTTGTAAGGGCTGAGCTGGTGGCATTGGGGTTCTCCCCAAACCTTTGTAGAGAGATGGTGGCTGGTTGTGCTGGCATGGCTCTTTCAGGAATAGCCACTTGTATATCTCATAAATGTAAGGTGCGGGAAAAGGTTAAAGAGGACCTGTCAATATCTTATGAAATAAGTTATGAAGCATATTTTCTTATTCTCAAATGTACTTTTTGGAAATGTAAGAATCATTGGACATCTCCATTCTAGTGCTTGTCTGTGCACAGTTTTACAATGTAGATTTCTGGTTACATACAATTTTGTTTGGCACTTACAGAAGATGGGTAATTTCACACAGGGCGTTTTTGCTGCTTTTTTTTTTATTCTGCAGCAAATCCTGATCTTCTTGGCAGGAAAGAAGCAGCATCAAAAACGCAGGTTTAGGTGCGTGTTTGGTGCGTTTTTTGTGGTGCGTTTTTTTTCTCTTTGTCCATGCTAATGTACTTGAATTTTCAGCAGCAAAAACACAGCAAATAATGATACCTGCGTTTTTGCTGTGTTTTTTCAACACCCATTCAAGTCAGTGGGTAAAAAAACGCAGCAAAAACGCTAAAGAAGTGACCAAAAAGCACGGCAAAGCACGAAATACTGATCATTAGTGAGGCGTGTACTTGTTGCTCGGGTGGTCTCGAGTATTTGTAAGTGCTCGGAGATTTCGTTTTCATTGCCTCAGCTGCATGATTTACAGCTGATAGACAGCTTGAATACACGTGAGGATTCCCTATCAACCAGGCAACCCCCACATGTACTCAGGCTGGCCACCCGAGCGTGCTCTGGAAAACCCAAGCAACAAGTACACTCGCTCATCACTACTGATCATACAAAAAACCAATGTGTGTGCTTGAGATTTCTGAGATCTCACAGGCTTTGCTGGTACTGTAAAAAGCAGCTGAAAATTTGCATTAAAAAATGCAGCAAAAACGCCCTATGTGAACTTACCCTTAAGGTTCCGTCACATTTAGCTACGCTCCAGCGATATAGACAACGATCCGACCTAAACTAGATCGCTGGAGCGTCGCTGATAGGTCACTGTACAGATGTCAAACACAGCAACTCCAGAACGATGCAGGAGCGATCCAGTGACGTACTTATCGTTCTCGCTGGTTGTTCGCTCCGTGAAAAAACATTGCAGGCATCGTTGCTTTTGATGTCAAACATGACGAATCACGTCGACCTGACGACCAAATAAAGTTCTGGACTTTCAGCTACGACCAGCGATGTCACAGCAGGATCCTGATCGCTGCTGCGTGTCAAATACAACGAGATCGCTATCCAGGACGCTGCAACATCACGGATTGTTGTTGTTCTCGTTGTAAAGTTGCTCAGTGTGAAGGTACCTTTAGTCTTCTGTAAAATGATCGCATTTCCTGTCTCTTATGATAGATTTGTAACATTTACATGCTTGTCTCTAGGTTTGTCCTATTATTGTGATTATATTGTAATATTACTTATACAGTACAGACCAAAAGTACATGAAAATTTTTCGGACTGACTGACCTGCATTTCTTAAAGTAATGATGGCCACTCGTTTTTCTTTACTTAGCTGCTTTTTTCTTGCCATAATACAAATTCTAACAGTCTATTCAGTAGGACTATCAGCTGTGTATCCACCAGACTTCTGCACAACACAACTGATGGTCCCAACCCCATTTATAAGGCAAGAAATCCCACTTATTAAACCTGACAGGGCGCACCTGTGAAGTGAAAACCATTCCCGGTCACTACCTCTTGAAGCTCATCATGAGAATGCCAAGAGTGTGCAAAGCCGTCATCAAAGCAAAAGGTGGCTACTTTGATGAACCTAGAATATAAGACATATTTTCAGTTGTTTCACACTTTTTTGTTAAGTATATAATTCCACATGTGTTAATTCATAGTTTTGATGCCTTCAGTGTGAATGTACAATTTTCATAGTCATGAAAATACAGAAAAATCTTTAAATGAGAAGGTGTGTCCAAACTTTTGGTCTGTACTGTATGTGTGATGGTTGTAAATTGTAATGAGTTAAAAAACCTTATAGAGGATCTGTCACCAGGTTTTTGCTATACCATCTGAGAGCAGCATAATATAGAGGAAAAGATCCTCATTCCGGCAATGTACCACTTTCTGGGCTTCTTGTTACTGTTTTCATAAAATCAAAGTTTTATCTGCTGCAGATCTACCAGTTCTCTGAATGCTGAGCTCTGTATAACCTCACCCACATCACTGATTGGCAGCTTTCTATGTACAGACAGCTGTCAATCAGTCTTGGGGCGGGTTATATATAGCTCAGGAATAGGGAGGATTACATTGTAAAAGGTTTGCTAATCCTTTGTTGATCCGCTGCTGATATAAACAGAGATTTTATCATAACCACAGCAAGCAGCCTAGTGAGTGACATATCACTGTAATCAGGGTCTCTGTCTCCACAATATGTTGCTCTCGTATTATGTGGCAAAAACATGGTGACAGAATACTTTCAAGATTTACGTACTTCTGTGGAACTGCTATTTAGAATTTTGCTACTTTTGATAAAACTATACTTTTTATTTTCATTTTGAGATTTGTGATTTTTTTTTTATTAGGCTTTTAAAATTGAGTGTTATACTGATTATTGCGTGTTTTAACACAGGCAGGAATTACAGATGTTAAAGACTGTAAGAAAATCATGGCAGCAATGAAAGAAATTCATGTTGAAGACACAAAACTTGGGAAGCTTCCATCACTTTCAAAGCTGGAATCAAGGTATTCCTCTTAATGCAGTCCAACTTTCATACATTGACATGGTTGTGCTTTAGTCAGAACAGATTTAGCTGAATCATTTTATTTGCCCCTTTAAATGTTTCAAGCAAGTCATGTGTGATCAAAGACAATTAGTGTGAATGCCTCTTAATATGGAACCCAACTAAAAATCATCTGACGTGTTTACAGTTCCACTTTTGCGAGCCAACTGCTATGGTTATGTGCCCACGATCCGGAGTTGTTGCGGCTTTGACGCTGCGTACTTATGCAGTGTGAAACCCACAGCGGCCAGATGTTACAGCATAGTGGATGGGATTTCAAGAAATCCCATGTCCACTATGCATCCAAAGATGCCCACGGATCATCCGCTGAGACGGACATGATGTGCATGTCTCCAGACCGTAATGTGACAATTTCTCTTGCGGAGACGCTAGAAAAATGTCACCAATAGAATGTATTGGGTGCGGTGATTCTGCACGGTTCAGTGAACACATGCTGCAGATTCACCTGCGTTCAATAGACTGCAGCGCCTTAGAACCACTGTTGGTTACGGATCGTGGGCACCCGGCCTTATTTACATAAGTCAGCAACACACACTGTACAGCGGTATTTTTCATTTCATGTTCTCAGGGATCTAATGTGGTTATTTTTTTTTCTGTGAATGTATTGTCAAAACATGTCTCTATTATTTTACAGGTTTTGAATGATGTGTTTTTATAATTATCGTGTTACTGTTCATATTAAAAGAAATCTGCCAGCAGAATTTTGCTGTGTTATCTGAGGACAGCATAATGTAGAGGCTGAGTCACAGATTTTGAGGTGTCACTCATTAGGCTGTTTGCTGTTGTTTACTTACAGTGAAGGAAGGTTTTATCACCAAGAAATTATCACTTCCCGTACCACAGTGCACGGGGAGCCTTGGTCTGACCCAAGCAATGCCCTCTTCTGACAAGCAGCTTACTGTCAATAGACAATTTTACATAAAGATCTGGTGTGGGCGGGGTTAGCTTTCTGAGCTCTGCTACATACTATATCTAATAATTCTGCTGCACACCATAAACTATGTGATAAATCTTTATAATCAGGGTCTTATGCTGCTCTCAGATGAGGTAGCAAAAACCTGATGACTTATTTCCTTAACCCCGTACTGCCATCGGACGTGCTATTACACCGATGGCAGTATCCCCCGCTTTGATGTGGTGGGCTCCGGCGGTGAGCCTACCTCAAAGTCGGGACATGTCAGCTGTTTTGAACAGCTGACGTGCCCACAATAGCCACGGGCAGAATCGCGATCTGCCCTCAGCTATTAACTGGCTAAATGTCACTGTCAAACTCTGACTCTGAAATGCGCACACCGGTGACCTGCGTCACATGATCGCGGGTCACCGGTGTGTCGGCATGACAGCCAGTGGTCTCCTCGAGACCTCTATGGTTGTTGCCGGATTGCTGTGAGCGCCACCCTGTGGTCGGTTCTCATAGCAATGCTATAATTCTACTACATAGAGGCAATCTGAGTTTTTAAAAATATGAAAAAAATATATATATATAAAAGTTCAAATCACCCCCCTTTCGCCCCATTCAAAATAAAGCAATAAAAATAAAATCAAACAGACATATTTGGTATCGCTGTGTTCAGAATCGCCCGATCTATCAATAAAAAAAGGATTGGATTAACCTGATCGCTAAATGGCGTAGCGAGAAAAAAGATCAAAACTCCAGAATCATGTTTTTTGGACGCTGCGACATTGCATTAAAATGCAATAACGGGATATCAAAAGATCGTATCTGCACCTAAATTGTATCATTAAAAACGTCAGCTCGGCACGCAAAAAATAAGCCCTCACCCGACCCCAGATCACGAAAAATGGAGACGCTACAGGTATCAGAATATGGCACAAATTCTTCTTTTTTTTTTGCTATCTTTGGAAATTTTTTGCACCACTTAGATAAAAAATAACCTAGACATGTTTGCTGTCTATGAACTTGTAATGACCTGGAGAATAATAATGGCAGGTCAGTTTTAGCATTTAGTGCACATAGCAAAAAAGCCAAACAAAAAACAGGTGTGGGATTGCACTTTTTTTTTCAGTTTCATCGCACTTAAAACATTTTTTCCCGTTTTCTGCTACACAACATGGTAAAACCAATGGTGTCGTTCAAAAGTGCTACTCATCCTGCAAAAAATAATCCCTCACATAGCCATATTGACGGAAAAAGAAAAAAGTTATGGCTCTGGAAAGAGAGGAGTGAAAAACTAAAACGCAAAAACAAAAAAGTTTTGGTCATGAAGGGGTTAAAACAAATCCCTAAAAATCTTGTAGTTTTTACATTGATCGCTGAGCCCCCTAAAAGGGAAATGCTTACTTTTCTTTTGGGATCTCTTCTCCACAGTCATATTTTATCCTCAGTCAGTATTGCACAATACTTTTCAGGATTCTTAGGGTATGTGCACACGTTCAGGATTTCTTACAGAAATTTCCTGAGAAAAACCTGAAATTTTCTGCAAGAAATCTGCATGCGGTTTTTGCGCGTTTTTGGTGCGTTTTTTTTGCAGATTTTTCCGGACATTTCCCAATGCATTATATAGTGGGAAATCCGCAACAAATTCTCAAAATTAATGAACATGCTGCATTTTTTACCGCGATGCATTTTTTTCATGGAAAAAAACGCATCATGTGCACAATAATTGCGGAATTCATTCTAAATGATGGGATGCATAATGTATGCTTTTTTGGCGGTTTTTATAGCGGAAAAAAACTTGAAAAATCAGCTACATGTGCTCACAGCCATAAAGGGACTCTTGTCACCTGAATTTGGAGGGAACAATCTTCAGCCATGGAGGTGGGGTTTTCATGTGTTTGATTCACCCTTTCCTTACCCGCTGGCTGCATGCTGGCTGCAATATTGGATTGAAGTTCATTCTCTGTCCTCCGTAGTACATGCCTGCACAAGGCAATCTTGCTATGGCTGAATGTTGTTCCCTCCAAATTCAGGTGACAGAGTCCCTTTAAGGCTATGTGCACACGTTGCGGATTTTTCTGCACCGTTTTAGCAAAATCCACAGGTAAAATGCACTGCGGATTATCTGTGGATTTACCGCAGATTCCTATTGAGGAACAGGTGTAAACCGCTGCGGAATCCACACAAAGAATTGACATGCTGCGGAAAATACAACGCAGCATTTCTGCGCAGTATTTTCCGCACCATGGGCACTGCGGATTTAGTTTTCCATATGTTTATATGGTACTGTACAACGCATGGAAAACTGCAGCAAAATCCACAACGTGTGCCCATAGCCTAAGTGCTTGTTTTAAAAAAAGAAAACCTGAATTTTAGATTTTTTTTTTTTGTTTTTTTTTTTAAGTTGTAAAAGGTATGTGGATGACATTGGACCCCTTTTAATGACTCCTTGAATATGTACTGATCCACAGAACTCTGCAGCAGCTGTAACACACTGAACAGGTCTTTGCTATTCTGCACCATTCATTGTCTACATATGGCTGCCGTTGTAGTTAATGACTAGGGATAAGCGAATAGCTTCAGATAACTTCTTTTCTAAATAACTATAGCGCTTACCGAATAGCTGCCTCGGGAACCTGGATACCTGGAGCGCTCCCAATAATCAACTGTCTGGCTCCGCAGCTGCATGTGCTGTGTGACAGTCACAACACTATTCGGTAAGCGCTATAGATATTCGGAAAAGGACATATCCGAAGCTATTCGCTCATCCCTATTAATGACAGCTGGTCTGTGGATGTTCTGGGTGTTGGAGCGCCACCAATGTGATAAGTCATCAATATAATGTAACCAGATAACCCCATTAGGCTGCTTTCACACATCCGTTTTTTGCCATCAGTTTATTTTCTCATAGACTTGTATTAGCGACGGATGGCCTCACATTTCATCCGTTTTTTGCCGTATCCCTCTAATTGTTTTTCCGGCGGCCGGAGAAAACAAACATAGTAACGGTTTTTGTTTCCATCGAAAAAACAGACAGCAACAAATCCGTCGCCATCTGTCGTTTGCTATAATGGCGGAATCCGGCAACGGATTACGGTTTTTAAACTAAGCATGTGTTTTCCATTCTGGTCTCTCTCTTTCTTTCTCTCTCTCCCTCTCTCTCCTAGTCAAATCCTGCGAAAAACGGATCCGTCGCATCAGTTTTTCACAATTTGTGACAGATCCCTTTTTTTTCAAGATTCGCCAGATTGAGCCTGATGGCAAAAAACTGATGTGTGAAAGTAGCCTCAGTAAGAAATTTACATATTGTTTTTTAGCACTTCTGCTGAATATAAGGTGTGTTTTTTGTATTGGAGAAAGAAAAGTGCACTTTTGTCAGTTTGGTTTCTCTGTAGATTTTTTTTCCTTCAGGTCATGTGCAGATTATTTTTTTCCTTGTGGCATTATGATTGCAGAGACACCACATACCCATTTTAAAATGTGAACAAGTACTGGATAAGCTGCAGTCATATGATTGCTTCGATAATGCTTTGGGATCTATAATATAACGCTGGGAGCGTCTCTCTGTCCGAAGCCTTTATAGACTGCGCAAGCACCGGCGCAGTCTGGGCCTCACAGAGTGACGCTCCCAGGAGATCGCGGTATGCGTAAACACTGAACGCACACCGCGATCTCCAACGGATAGCATGGACGTGCCAGGAGGGTGAGTATGAGCTATATTCACCTGGCCCCGTTCCACCGCTGCGCGCCGCCATCTTCCCGATGGCGCTTAATGCACGCCGGCGCCGCCCTCTGACTGACCAGTCACAGCCAGAGGACCGCGAAGATGGCGGCGTGCAGCGGTGGAACGGGACAGGTGAATATAGTAAGTGCTGGGGGGCCTGAGCTGGCGGCGATACCGGCACCTGACCCCCACAGCGCGCCTGTGTCCACGCCTGCTCAGGCCCCCCAGCACTTGGCGCCCAGCGACCATAGGTGAGTATGGTATTTTTTTTTTTTTATATATTGCACCAGCATACGGGGCATATATTATGGGGGCATCTTATGGGGCCATAAACCATAATGGAGCAGTGTACGGGGGCATATACCATGGAGCATCTTATGGGGCCATAAACCATAATGGAGCAGTGTACGGGGGCATACTGTATACCATGGAGCATCTTATGGGGCCATAAACCATAATGGAGCATCTTATGGGGCCATAAACCATAATGGAGCAGTGTCTACGGGGGCAAATACTATGGAGCATCTTATGGGGGCCATAAACCTTTATGGAACAGCGTACGGGGCATACATTATGGAGCATCTTATGGGGGCCATAAACCATAATGGAGCAGTGTACGGGGGCATATACAATGGAGCATCTTATGGGGTCATAAACCATAATGGAGCAGTGTACGGGGGCATATACTATGGAGCATCTTATGGGGGCCATAAACCTTTATGGAACAGCGTACGGGGCATACACTATGGAGCATCTTATCGGGGCCATAAACCATAATGGAGCAGTGTATGGGGGCATACACTATGGAGCATCTTATGGGGGTCATAAACCATAATGGAGCAGTGTACGGGGGCATATACAATGGAGCATCTTATGGGGTCATAAACCATAATGGAGCAGTGTACGGGGGCATATACCATGGAGCATCTTATGGGGCAGTGTACGGGGGCATACTGTATACCATGGAGCATCTTATGGGGCCATAAACCATAATGGAGCATCTTATGGGGCCATAAACCATAATGGAGCATCTTATGGGGCCATAAACCATAATGGAGCAGTGTCTACGGGGGCATATACTATGGAGCATCTTATGGGTGCCATAAACTTTTATGGAACAGCGTACGGGGCATACACTATGGAGCATCTTATGGGGGCCATAAACCTTTATGGAACAGCGTACGGGGCATACACTATGGAGCATCTTATGGGGGCCATAAACCATAATGGAGCAGTGTACGGGGGCATATACAATGGAGCATCTTATGGGGTCATAAACCATAATGGAGCAGTGTACGGGGGCATATGCTATGGAGCATCTTATGGGGGCCATCAACCTTTATGGAGCAGTGTACTGGGGCATATACTATGGAGCATTTTATGGGGGCCATAAACCTTTATGGAGCAGCGTATGGGGCATATGGATGGGAGCAGCAAATTAAAGAACGGTGGCGCAGGATGGGAGCAGCACATGACAGAACGGGGGCGCAGGATGGGAGCAGCACATGACAGAATAGGGCAGCACGTGACAGAACGGGGGCGCAGGATGGGAGCAGCACATGTCAGAATGGGGGCGCAGGATGGGAGCAGCACATGACAGGATGGGGACGCAGGATAGGAGCAGCACATGTCAGAATGGAGGCGCAGGATGGGAGCAGCACATGACAGAATAGGGCAGCACGTGACAGAACGGGGACGCAGGATGGGAGCAGCACATGTCAGAATGGGGGCGCAGGATGGGAGCAGCACATGACAGGATGGGGACGCAGGATAGGAGCAGCACATGACAGGATGGGGACGCAGGATAGGAGCAGCACATGACAGGATGGGGACGCAGGATGGGAGCAGCACATGTCAGAATGGAGGCGCAGGATGGGAGCAGCACATGTCAGAATGGGGGCGCAGGATGGGAGCAGCACATGTCAGAATGGGGGCGCAGGATGGGAGCAGCACATGACAGGATGGGGACGCAGGATGGGAGCATCACATGACAGGATGGGGGCGCAGGATGGAGCAGCACATACCAGGATGGAGACCATATACCAATATAAATGCTTGCCACCCGGGCGTAGAACGGGTTCAATAGCTAGTACTTTATAACGCTGAGTGTTAGATGCCGCGTGCACTGTGCTATTGCACGCCAAACCTCAGGGGTTAAACAGCAAGGATGTTTGTACATTAACATGGAACCCATCGCTGATTGCATACCACAACACCTGTGCCCATGCCATCCAATGGATGTATACCGTGTTCTCCCAACTGCAGTAAAGAAAATTCAGCAGAAATATGTAGACATTGAGACTTTCGATGTGCTTGTTCACATTTGTTGTCACAAAATAAAGCAGCATTTTACTGTACCAGAAAAATTAATGAGATTTCTGGAATCTCTTGCACATGCTGCTTATTTTTTCCTTGCAGATTTGATAATTTATGTAGCATGTTCTTACTTTGTTTGTCCAGCATGTTTCCCCTTTCAAATGTTTGAGAAACAAAACACACGCAAAAATGTATGTATTTTCAGCAGCATTTTCCTGCCAAGAGACAAGTTTTTGGTGTGGAAATGTCTACTCCAAATTCTTACCTTAACATTAGGTAGTTATAACAATCTGATTTTGATGGGTGACCATGCAAACATTGTACCTGTTCAATGGAAGCATCTACTGAACATAGATACAAAATGTACAAATCCTCTTTTTCTGAACTTAAAGATGGTCTGGTGCAAATGAAAAGAACGCCTGGGAAAGATGGGTGAAATCATTGGTGTGTTACTAGTGGAGTGTAAATTGTGCCTTAGGCTACTTTCACACTTGCGTCATTTTAGATCGGTCGCAATCCGTCGTTTTGGAAAAAAATGCATCCTGCAAATGTGCCCCCAGGATGCGTTTTTTCCCCCATAGACTTGTATTGCCGACGGATCGCGACATATGGCCATACGTCGCGTCCGTCGTGCACTGGATGCGTCGTGTTTTGGCGGACCGTCATGAAAAAATGTTCAATGTAACGCTTTTTCGTACTTCAGATCCGCCATTTGTTACCGCGCATGCGTGGCTGGAACTCCGCCCCCTTCTCCCCGGGACTTAGAATGGGCAGCGGATGCGTTGAAAAACTGCATCCGCTTCCCACGTTGTGCCGAATTTGCACATCGTCCATCGGTACGTTGCGCCGACGCTTTGCAATGGCCGCATACCAACGCAAGTGTGAAAGTAGCCTTATTCAGAAACCAGTTGGATGTCATGGCTATGTTAGTACAGCCCCCCTTCAAGTGTTTCTGGGATGAACACATGATCCATTCATTTAGGGAAGCAGCTGTTGATAATGGAACCAGCATCTGTGTCTTTTCTTGCCCAGCATATAAAATGCTTATTATTTGCCATCCTTCTGTTTTTCCCATTCCAGTGATGAGCTGTTTGCTTTCCTGCTGAGGCTGAATCGGCAATGTAACGCAATAAGTCATGCAGTGGTTGCAGTAAGCGGCCAGATACCCTCCAATCCTCAAAAGGTAAATATGCTGGTGTAATGAATAAAAGCCTTGGCTAGTTTAGAAAACTAGCAGTTTAACAGAACACTAGATTAAATATAAATACCATGTATAGGGTAGTATTTTTTTCTTTCCTTTTATTAAAATATTGTTAAAAAATGTTCCATGTGAGCCCTAATGGAATTAATTTTTTTGTACTTCATGCAGATTGTCAATGGATCAGTTGTGCAATCATTTTGTAATCCTTTTTATATTCCTTAAAAAACAAGTGTTCTCCCTCATCCATTAGGTGACATAACTTGCTGATAACAGGGATCCAACTGCTGGGACTTCCAGTATTCCTAAGATCTGGTTATTTGAACTACTAAAATGTTGGAATGCCCCAGTCTGTAAATCGCTGAGGGTCCCAGTGCTCTGAGCCCCAGCACTTACTAGTTTTCCCATAAACAAGAGAGAACTTGTTTTTTTTCGGAAATAACTGTACTTTCTTTTTTACAGGTTTACAGACAGTTTTTGTGGTTTTACAGAACAACAGTGTTGTGGAATTTTCATGCTTAACTGCTCCACAACGTTTGACATACATATATACGTCAAAGTTGTGTTCCTGACTTTGATGCAGGCTTGTATGCCAAGCCTAAATCCCCACATGATGGCCGATTTTAATCTACCCAAAATGGTATCCGTAAAAACGTCAGCTCGTGACACAAAAAATGCACAGCCCCATACCCAGGAAAATCAAAACGTTTCGGGTCTTTGGAAATGGCGACATGAGCAAAAAAAATATTTTCGTTTCTGAGTTTTTTTGATCCGTTAAGTAAAAAAAAAAATAAAAAAAAAACTATACTCATTTGACATCTGCACGCTCGTACTTACCTGGAGAATCATATTGCCAGGTCAGTGCTGCCATATCGTGAGCAATTGCACCCTTTTTTGCAGTTTTGACGTACTTGGAATCTTTTTTACTTGCTTTCCAGTGCATTACATAGGAAGATGAATGATGTAATTCAAAAGTAAAGCAAAAATTGCAGAAAATCTCCTGTGGGTGAAGGGGTTAAGTGCATTGTCAGCTACCACTATTCGCACACTTAGTTATTTTTGCTATTGCACCATCTGTTTTATCATGGCACAGCAATGGCAGTTAGGAACAAAATAAGTGTGTTTCTGTGGAAGGGAAAAATAATTCAGAATTTGGCCTAGAACGCCGTAATTATTAAATTGTATACTAAGCCGAATGATTTTGTATGCATTATTAAAAATAAAGCAAGCCTAAAGACTCAGGAAGCAACTGTCTCATTTTTTCTGTTGTTATTTTATTGTTCTTTTGTTAGTGGTGTGAATTAAAAGGAACCTGTCAGGTGATTCATGCTGCCTGATCCGCAGGCACCATAAATCGCATCATGCTTGCACACTTGCAGCCAGGTATAATATCCTCTGAAATGCTCCGATGTTTCAGAGCAATATACTTTGAAGATCTGGAGATGGACCAGACTAGTCTGGCACTACCCCGCCTGGTTTCTCCCGGTGCTCCTGGAGGCGATTGACAGGTCTTTCCCTGTGTACATGCAAGTCAGAGACCTGTCAATTACCTCTAGCATCTCCGTGAAGAGCCAGCCGGGCAGTGTCTGACTAGGATCTTGAAAATATATTGTTTCTAAAGATCTCCAGCCAGTCTCTGAT
Organism: Ranitomeya imitator; assembly: GCF_032444005.1. Lineage (NCBI taxonomy): Eukaryota > Metazoa > Chordata > Amphibia > Anura > Dendrobatidae > Ranitomeya > Ranitomeya imitator. Next base: position 313,185,203 of record NC_091285.1, on the reverse strand, counting down.
TCATGCTGCCCACATTGTATGCAGCCTGGATTGTCTTACTGGTTCCCTTTAATATTTCCTTGAAGGGAAATCTATAAAAGCATGCTGTTCATAACAACTAGTCATCATACAATAGATGTAATTTTTACTTCTTATGATCCCACCATAAGTCTGCTTGTCAGTAGCCCCATTCGGATGGCAGCAGGGACATTTTGGATCTGCACAGTTGAAAACTATGGTCAATGCTATCCATGACATGCAAGGTACATAGACTGCATTTGATTTGTGCCCAAGCAGACGGCCCAGGAGTTCTTGATGGATATCATCGCTTTCTGGCTAAATTCAGTTAAATGACAAAAATATTGGTAGTTATTTAACACAAAATAAGTAAACTTCTTACTCAGCCATCAACATAAAAAATGTGGTAGTTTTACAAGTTTTCAGGGTTTTCTACACCACAATCTCTCATCTATGTATAATATTTCTCTAATATATTTGTTTTGTAGGTAGTCTTTGAGTGGGATAATTCTCAAAATTTTACTACTGTTTGCGAAGACATTCTCACAAGTATTACAGAGCTGAACAAAGAAGTCTGTGGATTACAAGATCGTTTAACTAAGGTTTGTATGTGTCTCCTGCCCCGTGGATCTCATGGTCTTTTTTTCTCTTGACGCAAAGTGAAGATGCATACTGCTGTGTATGAGAAAGTAAAATTTATAAGAAACTCTGAAATGGGGCGGGGGAGAAGGTGGAAGAGCTAAAATTTGGTGTTAGCACCAAATCATTCACTTACAAACCAACAACACAGTGACAAGCTCTTGTCAAGAAGGGTCAATTTGAGTTATGGGCTGATGGGGAAAAAGTGACAGGATAGGATTCAGTAAATTGAGCACCAGTGTCACAAAGGAATTTGTTGCTGAATGATGCCATGTGGAAGTTATACAGAGAAGTAAGTTACAAGGCAGTATGCGGTAATACTGGAACTGAAGTAAGTATAAAAATACATCAGGGATAACCAGAGGTTATATATATTGTGCTGCAAATAAGACATACTTATGACCTCCTGCTTAAGAAAATAAATAGAATGAATAGCTGCACAAAATGTATTAAGTAAGCCCACACAGGCTGAGGCGGAAGACATTTTCATCTCTTTCTTAGGAAATGTAAACTGCAAAGCTAAACTAACATTTCCAAAAATAATACAACTTGGAGAATCTAATTCATAAACTCAGATCTTGATTTATACAATCTTGTACTGGACACGCTTACAGATTCCTGGCTGCGTAGAATGCATGTTCAGACTCTATTGGTTTTACAGGATATGCACTTAATAAACATGTTGGCTATATTGTCACAAGAAAATATTTTTTAACAAGTACCTCTTTTTGGGGGGAAGGTTAATTTGTTTTGTCGTTTTCTGTCCAAATTGCAGTTGGAAAGTCTGGCAGCTGATAAAGCAGCAAAATCTAGCAAAACTAATGATTAGATTTCATGAGTTGTACATTTAATCTTCTGGTAAGAGTATTATAGTTCAGTTACAGCCAGGTCTGTCTGTGTATGAAATTTCATTTACATTTTTTAAAGGGAATCTGTCCTGTTGAAATGGTATCTGATCTGCGGCTGGATGGTATAGAATTTTTGCTTTCTTGGCCTCTTTTCAGATAATATGAATGATAACATCAAAACTTTTTCTTCACTCATGGTTAGTGGTTGGGTGAAACCATTTATTGTCAAACTACTGTGTTTTCTCTTTTTAAATTATAATGACAACCATAAACATCCAACTAATCCTGATCAAAAGTTCACATATCCTGGTAATTTTGGCCTGATAACATGCACAGAAGTTGACACAAATGAGATTGAATGGCTACTAAAGGTAACATCCTCACCTGTGACCTCTTTGCTTGTAATCAGTGTGTGTGCATAAAAGCTGAGTGAGTTTCTGGGATCCAGACAGACTTTTGTATCTTTCATCCAGCCACTGACGTTTCTGGATTTTGAGTCATGAGGAAAGCAAAATAATTATTAACGGATCTACGCGAAAAGGTAGTTGAACTGTATAAAACTGGAAAGGGATACAAAAAGATATCCAAGGAATTGATAATAGCAGTCAGCAGCATTCAAACTGTGATTAACAAATGGAAAATCAGGGGCTCTGTAAAAACAAAAGCATGGTCAGGTAGACCAACAAAAATTTTGTCCACAACTACCAGGAAAATTGTTCTAGTAATAGAAGCTGTAGGAGACAAAGGAGCGCAAATAGGGTCTATCCCACATATGTCAGTGCCGCAAATCCACGGGTCGGCAGACGACCATAACAGAAATGTTATAGAGGAAATTTGTGGATTGTATCCACGCTGCCAGACAATTCAAATACAGACGTGGTTGAAAACGTAATGGTGGTTTATTCTACGTGTTTTGAAGTCTATATGACTTCTTCAGGAAATACCTGAAGAAGTCATATAGGAAAATTGTTCTGGATGCAAAGAAAAACCCACAAACAACATCAGCTGAAATACTGGACTCTCTGAAAACTAGTAGCGTGAGTGTTTGTTTCAAGATGCACAATAAGGAGGCATTGAAAAAAATGGGCTGCATGGTCGAGTCGCCAGAAGAAAGCCATTACTAAGCAAATGCCACAAAGTATCTCGCCTACAATATCCAAATAGCACAGAGACAAGCCTCAAAACTTCTGGAACAAGGTAATTTGTAGTGATGAGGCCAAAATTGAACTTTTTAGCCACAACCATAAACGTTTATTTTGGAGAGAGGTCAAGAAGCCTATGGTGAAAGGAACACCATTCCTATTGTAAAGCATGGAGGTGGATCTCTGATGCTTTGGGGATGTGTGAGCTACAAACGCACAGGAAACTTGGTCAAAGTTGAAGGAAAGATGAATGTAGCACGTTATCAGCAAATACTAGATGCAAATTTGCACTCATCAGCCCGGAAGCAGCGCATGGGACGTACTTGGACATTCCAACATGACAACGATCCAAAACACAAGGCCAAGTCGACCTGTCATTGGCTACAGCAGAACAAAGTGAAGGTTCTGGAGTGGCCATCTCAGTCTCCTGACCTCAATATCATTGAGCCACTCTGGGGAGATCTCAAGCGTGCAGTTCATGCTAGACAACCCAGGAATTAACAGGAACTAGAGGCTTTTCTCCTTCGTCTCATTGGGGGATAGAGGACTGTGGGTGTATGCTACTGCCACCAGGAGGCTGACACTAAGTAGATTAAAAAAAAATTAGCTCCTCCTCCGACATATACACCCTGACACTGGCCGAGACAGCTCCAGTTTATGCTTAGTGTCCATAGGAGGCACATCTCTGGGTTTTTTCCCCAGATTCTTTCCCTTTAAACTATGAAGATGAGACAGGGGCGACTGACCCTTTTGAAGGGGTCCGATCTCCCCAAACCTACAACGAGCGAGCACGTGGATTGTCGCCTCCACGTATCCTTTCCCGCGACATGGGAACACTTGCCGGACTTGACCATGTCCACCCTAAGGTAACGAAACACTAGGCTGTACAGGCACACATTGTCTGTCCGTGCAGCCTCCACTTCATCACCAATGCACTGACAGTGGTGATTATGAGAGGCAGATGGTCCCTCTCCTCACCTCCTGAAGCAGGTAACGGAGTTAGGGTGCCTGCACCGTCTTATACATAAGCCGCCCTCTGACCTTGTTTTCGGCGGTGGTGGGCTGGAGGGCTCAGGCAGCACTATGGTTTATTTTTTCTGCCAGGATGGTGTGGTTTCGTTCCGCAGCAGTGGCGCTGCTGGAAGCTATATCCCGGGTACTTCCCCGGGCGCCGACTAATCAAGTCCCTGGCTTTTGACATGTTAGGCTGCGGGCAGAAGTCCCGCCCCCTTTTTACAGCGTCTTCCGGTGGTCTCGCCCCCTCCCCGGGAAAGATCCAGGAGCAATATCTAGGCCCCTGCTTCTGCCTGTGGTAGGCCGCAGCCGGATAAACCCTTCCCCCTCGCGGTGGATCCGCCCTCCAATCGAGCGCACTGTGTTATATGGATGGCGCTAACACTTCTCCCGGTGACAGCCTTCACTACAGGCACGGGGACACAGGACTGGGGTAAGTGCTACTCCCCCCAGCCTGACAGCTGAAATACTTGATTCAGCAACGTTATTTTTTTGATGGTGCGATTGTCGGCACCAACAGCAGAGTTACCATGTCTAGAAGGACTAAGTCTCACACGGTTTTATATACCACGTGTGTTGCCTGTCAGTCTGCTTTTCTGTGTGCCCAGAGCAACCGTCTCTGTGATTCCTGCGATTCCGAGCGCGCTCAGGAGCCCTTCCCTGTGTCTCTGTACAGTGCCCCTGTATCTGAGACGGCGGTGTCCCCCCCTGAATGGGTCGCATCCTTGACACAGTCTATGTGTCCTTAACTAAGGCGATCGAGTCCCTCCAGACCCCGGCTGGGGCCAGGGACGACAGTTCATCTGTCATAGAAAAATCCTCCGGTTCACAGGAACCTCCGGCCTGCAGGGCCCGCGCTCCCTCTAGGCAGACGCGGGGGAAACAAACCCATACAGCGTCTCCCGGTCCGTCAGGTGCATCTGCATCCTGGAGTTCCGTGTCCCTTTCTCCCTCTCCTGCAGAGGTGAGTGAACAAGGTTCGGACTACTCTGTCTCGCCTAGGGTGGCTAGTGAATTTAAAGAAGTCGTCTCTGATGCCATCTCGGAAAATTTCTTTTCTAGGGATGGTCTTCGATACTTCCCAAGGTCTGACGGTCCTTCCCCAGAACAAGGTACTGACCCTCCGGCAGGAAGTGAGGGTCGTTCGCTAACCAGGCACCCACATGATCAGGTTTTACATGAAGGTCTTAGGAAAGATGGTGGCAGCAATAGAGGCAGTGCCTTTTGCGCAACTCCATCTTCGCCCTCTCCAACATGCGCTTTTAACATCCTGGGACAAAATTCCATCCTCTCTCAATCTTAGGTGTCGTCTGTCTACCCAGGTCAGACAAGCTCTGACATGGTGGACAATGAGTCCCTCTCTGCAGCAAGGGAAGCCTTTTTCTCCAGCCCATTGGCTGGTGGTCACAACGGATGCCAGCCTGCTCGGTTGGGGAGCAGTACTTTGCCACCACACAGCCCAGGCACGCTGGTCCTCAAGGGAGTTAATCCTTCCGATCAACCTGTTGGAGATTTGGGCGATTCGGCTGGCTCTGCAGCACTTTCATCCCTTTCTGGCAGGCCACCCGGTCAGGATCCAATCAGACAATTCCACGGCGGTGGCATACATAAATCACCAGGGAGGCACCCGCAGCAGGGCAAGGAAAATTGGGCAGCGGACTTTCTCAGCAGACCGGGCCTTGCGTCCGGAGAATGGTCTCTCCATCCCGACATTTTTATGCAGATATGCCAGCGTTGAGGAACCCCGGACATGGATCTAATGGCCTCAGGATTGAATGCCAATGTACAGAGGTTCATCGGCCGGTATCGAGATCCACAGGCAATCGCAGTGGATGCATTAGTTCTACCTTGGAACCAATTTCAGCTCCCATATCTTTCCCCCTCTGGCACTACTCCCAAAGGTGGTCACGAAAGTCAAGATAGAGGGAGTTCCTGCAATTCTAGTGGCCCCAGATTGGCCTCTTCGGTCATGGTACGCAGACCTGGTGCAGTTGCTCGCCAAAGCTCCTTGGCGGCTGCCAACCCATCCGGATCTTCTGTCTCAAGTCCCGATATTCCACCAGAACTCAGAGGCTCTGCGTTTGACGGTTTGGCCATTGAATGTTGGATTCTGACGCAGGGCGGGTTTTCTCAGAAAGTTGCTGATACTATGATTAGCGCCCTGGAATCCACCTCAGCGCGAATTTATCACCACACCTGGAAGGTTTTCCTTTCATGGTGCAGGAAACAAAGTCTTTCCCCTCTTCGTTTCTCCATTCCTAACATCTTAGCATTTCTTCAGGCCGGCCTGGATTTGGGCCTCGCACCTAGTACTCTCAGAAGACAAATATCAGCTTTGTCGGTGCTCTTTCAGCGAAAGATGGCTATCAATCTGCAGGTAAAAACATTTTTACAGGGAGTTTCTCAAAAGGTACCGCCCTATAAGGCCCCCCTGGTAGCTTTTGGGACCTTAATCTAGTCTTAAGTGCACCACAGGAGGCTCCTTTTGAGCCTCTTCAAGAAGTCTCTTTATCTTGCCTCTCTTGGAAAGTTGTGTTTTTGGTGGCCATAACCTCCACTAGGCGGATTTCAGAGCTGGCGGCCCTGTCCTGCCAGGCTCCGTATTTAAGGTTTCATCACGATAAGGTTGTGCTCAGGCCAGTACCTTCCTTCTTGCCAAAGGTGGTTTCCTCGTTCCACATTAACGAGGATATTGTCTTACCTTCCTTTTGTCCAGCGCATAGTGTGGAAAAAGCTCTCCATTCGTTGGACCTAGTGAGAGCTCTGGGGAGATACGTTTCAAGGACTGCATCTCGTCAGACAGATGTTCTGTTCATTCTTCCTCAGGGTCGTAGGAAGGGACTCGCAGCCTCAAAATCAACCTTAGCCAGATGGATACAATCAACTATTCAGGAAGCCTACCGTATCAAGGGTACGGTTGTCCCGGCTGGGATCAAGGCGCACTCCACTCGAGCAGTGGGGGCTTCCTGGGCGCTTCGGCACCAGGCATCAGCAGAACAGGTTTGCAAGGCCGCAACCTGGTCCAGTCTGCACACCTTTGCCAAGCACAATAATATCCATACTCAGGCCTCTGCAGATGCAAGTCTGGGTAGAAGGATTCTTCAGGCAGCGGTAGCACACCTATAGGCGTAAGTGCCTAGGGGCTTATTCAGCTGGGTTTTCTTCCCACCCAGGAACTGCTTTGGGACATCCCACAGTCCTGTGTCCCCCAATGAGACAAAGGAGAAACATGGATTTTTGTGTTACTCACCGTAAAATCCTTTTCTCAGAGCCGTTCATTGGGGGACACCGCTCCTGACCCTTATTTTTATTGATTATCTCTCTTCAGCTGGTGGAGTTATTCTAGACATGTTGTCTCTATATTAATGCTGTTTTACTTTACTGCTTTTGCACCAAACTGGCGCTGTCTTGGCCAATGTCAGGGTGTATATGTCGGAGGAGGAGCTAATTTTTTTTTTTTATCTACTTAGTGTCAGCCTCCTGGCAGCAGTAGCATACACCCACAGTCCTGTGTCCCCCAATGAACGACTCGGAGAAAAGGATTTTACGGTGAGTAACACAAAAATCCATGTTTTGCCAAGAAGAGTGGGCAGCTTTACCTTCTGAGAAAATAAAGAACCTCATCCACAACTAGCACAAAAGACTTCAAGCTGTTGTTGATGTTAGAGGGGGCAATACACGGCATTAAGAAATGGGGTATGTGAACTTTTAATCAGGGTCTTTTGGATGTTTGGGGTTGTCATTATGATTTAAAAAGATAAAACACAGTAGTTTGAAAATAAGTGACTTCGCCCAGCCACTAACCATGAGTGGAGAAAAAGTTTTGGTGTTATCATTCATATTCTTAGAAAAAAAGTCCCAGAAAGCAAAAATTCTGCCGGGGTATGTAAACTTTTGAGCACAACTGTACATACAAACACCAGGGATTTCAATCAAAAAAATGTTTTGTTTTTTTCAATTACCCATGACACCACACCTACAGAGAGATGGGGATCTGTTCTTGGAATGGAGAATCTACATCTTGGAAACCTCCAAGGGGATGATCATCATGGGACATGAAGATATTGCACTAACCCAGGCACTGGCCCAGTTATCTTGAGTGGCACTGATGGAGCAGATGGGTCCTGGAAGCACCACAGCGGTTTCTTAGAAAAAATCAGCTGGTGTGCGGACACTTGGCAGCGGCAGTATGGTGAATCAATGTGTCTGGCGCATCGTCACTGTTCTGTGCATGTTCAGGCCGCTCTGGAATATGAAGGCATGCCTAGATGAAGAGTGTGGCGGTTACGTCAGCAGCTTCTGAAGTGTTGGATCCACTTCATGGATATTGCCAGGGAGACCGTGTAATAGAATGGCAGTGCTAGATTTACTGGGGCATTGACTGCTGGATAAATGCAGTGATCATCTCGGCAAAGGAGCTGCTAAGTCAGAGCCTGTGAAGACCCTCTTTAGCAGGAGTGCAAGGAAGGTTGGATTTTGCCAGCAAGATGAACAAATGCACAGCCTCAAAGGAAGATAATTTTGAAAAAAATATTCCACCTAATACAGTACCTAAACTGCTTCTGAGTGGTAAGAGACCTCTGTGAAGGTTCACCTTGTAATTTGAGTTTCTTATTCTTTCCCTTGTTAGGAAAAGCATAGGAAATGTGTGGCAAAAACCATGCACAGGGAATGTGCACTGTGAGAGGCAAAGTTACCAAGCACGTGGGAAAATAGGTTATGTCAATCTTTTCTGTTCAAGACTATCTTTGGAGAATCCCCAAGCTTTGTTTCAGATATAAAATCTTTAAGGCAATCTTTAATTGTCAATGGCCCTTCAGGTCTTCACGAAGTTTCTAGCGGAGGTGTCAGCTTACCTACGAGAGAAGTTGATGATACCTTACCTTGACAATCTGATTGTGGACAGATCTTTCTAGCACTGCAGAACTCAGCTGCAGAGATTAGAGCTTCCTTTACTTGGGTTGGCTACTCCATTTAGAGAAATCAAAGTTAAAACCCAAGAGAGTGCAGAGTTTCCTTGTCCTAGACTTAAGCTACCGTCACACTCAGCAACTTAGCAAAGAGAACGACAACAATCCATGACGTTGCAGCGTCCTGGATAGCGATCTCGTTGTGTTTGACACGCAGCAGCGATCTGGATCCCACTGTGCCATCGCTGGTCGGAGCTAGAAGTCCAGAACTTTATTTTGTTGCCAGGTCGGCGTGTATCGTCATGTTTGACATAAAAAGCAACGATGCCAGCAACGAGCATAGGACCCCTAGATGTGTGTCGGATCGGTACACTCCGGCTGTTTGACATGGAGATAACAACCAGCGAGAACGAGAAGTGAGTCGCCGTTACGTCACTGGATCGCTCCTGCATCGTTCTGGAGTTGCTGTGTTTGACGTCTCTACAGCGACCTAAACAGCGACGCTCCAGCGATCTAGTTTAGGTCGGCTCGTTGTCTATATCGCTGCAGCGTCGCTGAGTGTGACGGTACCTTTAGTGAATCAGAGTTGCTATCTCCCAGGAGGGGAGAAGGTGTTCTGCCTAGTGTCAATTAATAAGCAACCCGGCCACAACTCTAGGGAAGGCAGCATGTGTTAGGAACTCAAATGTCCTCCATTCTGGCAGGAGCATTGACTCGGGTACACATTCATGTGTTACAATGGGAGATCCTGTCAAACTAGTATGCATTGAAGGGGTGATTGGGTAGAAAGTTAACCCTTTCTTCAATAACGACTTGGTCCCTTCTCTGTTCGATGGAAACAAAAAGAAAATGTCCAAAGGCGTTCCTTGGATGAATCCGATATCTCGGGTAATTACAGCATATGCACGCCCTCAAGGCACAACTGGGAATTCTTCTGGTACAGGGCCAAAAGAAAAATCTGGTTCCTCAAACCTAAAGGTACCGTCACACATAACGATATCGTTAACGATATTGTTGCTTTTTGTGACGTAGCAACGATATCGTTAAGGAAATCGTTATGTGTGACAGCGACCAACGATCAGGCCCCTGCTGGGAGATCGTTGGCCGCTGAGGAAAGTCCAGAACTTTATTTCGTCACTGGACTTCCCGCTGACATCGCTGGATCGGCGTGTGTGACACCGATCCAGCGATGTCTTCACTGGTAACCAGGGTTAACATCGGGTTACTAAGCGCAGGGCCGCACTTAGTAACCCGATGTTTACCCTGGTTACCAGCGTAAACGTTAAAAAAACAAACACTACATACTTACCTTCAGCTGTCTGTCCCCGGCGCTCTGCTTCTCTGCACTCCTCTTGCATCCTGTGTCAGCGCCGGCCAGCCGGAAAGCACAGCGGTGACGTCACCGCTCTGCTTTCCGGCTGACCGGCGCTGACAGTGCAGAGGAAAACACAGCGCCGGAGGACAGACAGCTGAAGGTAAGTATGTAGTGTTTGTTTTTTTAACGTTTACGCTGGTAACCAGGGTAAACATCGGGTTACTAAGCACGGCCCTGCGCTTAGTAACCCGATGTTTACCCTGGTTACCGGGGACCTCAGGATCGTTGGTCGCTGGAGAGCTGTCTGTGTGACAGCTCTCCAGCGACCAAACAGCGACGCTGCAGCGATCGACATCGTTGTCGGTATCGCTGCAGCGTCGTTTAGTGTGACGGTACCTTAAGGGGGAGCTCATGGCAGTAAGGCAATCTCTAAGAAAGCTCCTTTCATCCATACAATGTCATCACATAAGGATCTAGTCAGACAAGGGTAACTAGTGTACATAAACCATCAGGCGGGAACCTAATAATTGTCTGATCTGATCTTTCGTGGTCTCACCTCTTATCTTTCACAGCGTTTCACATTAAAAGGAAAGATAATTGCAAAGCAGACGTTTTGAGCTGTGTCCAATTGAAACAAGGGGAGTGGACTCTTGAATCAGAGAGTGCTGTTAGATTGTGGACCTAAAGGTGCTTTCAGGCATTGATCTTTTTGCAGATGGGCAGAACAAGAAAATGAGCAGTTTCTGTTCAGTGGATCCTAGGAGATTCCATCAAGCAGTGGATGATTTCCTGCTCAAATGGGATTATAGTCTGGCATAGGCTTTTTCTCCTGTGATGTTGGTCCCAGCAGTCCCAAAGATGATCAGAAAAGATCGAGCAAGTGTAATCCTGATTAGTTCCATTCTTGCCCAAGATAAATTTTTCACAATTTTGATCTATACATTACTTCAGAGTAGGAAAGCAGTAACAACAACAAAAAATTGGCAGGATATGGAGAAAATTTCTGATTAGATCAGGGGCAGGTGTAGCTGATGGAATACCCGTCACAGCCATTTTGGAATACTTTGGAGTCAATTTTCATTTCATTTCAGGGACCTAGAAAAGGGTCTTAAATCCGCCTGTAAAAGCACATTATCTAGATGGAATAAAGAGGTTATAGGATTACCTTAGGTCTCGGGTTCCTAGAGACACAAGAGCTCATCCTACAAGGTTTCAACCTCCTGGGCAGAGAAATCAGATATCTCCATCAAGCAAATTTGTGAGGCTGCAACGTGGTCCTTACTCTGCACCTTCCATAGGCTTTATTTAGGATCTTCTGCTGATCTTTCCTTTGGGAGAAGGGTTCTACAAGCTGTGGTCCTGCCCTTTGTTTGCTGTCATGGGTAGAGATGAGCGGATCCGTAGATGTTCGGGTTCGACCAATATACAGTTAAAAGTTTGGTTCACGCCCGAACCCAATACAAGTCAATGGTGACCCAAACTTTGGTGGTGTACAATGGTGGTAATAAGGGCTAGGGGGCTGCAAATAGGAAGCTTAATGGGGGGTAAGAGCAAGGCAATTGCCCAGCAAACAAATATGGATAGAAAATGAATTAAATCCCTTGAATTACTCAGTAAACATTGAGTTAGTTTATTCAACAGGCTGGACAGAATCAATAGAATGGTGTGAGTCAATGTAGACTATTCTTATCAATGTCATATGTAAATATCCATACATTCATTGAAACTCACTCAGTTATATCACATTAGTAAGAAAATCGGACAACTGTGAGCTGGTGTTATTTTGGGAAGGGCTCAATACCCATGCATCTTCCCAGTTTGATAATATCAGCTCACAGCTGTCAGCATAGCTTTTACTGGTTATTAAAAAGTTACGTGGGTTCCCCCCTATTTTTAACCCCTTTACCCCCAAGGGTGGTTTGCACGTTAATGGCCGGGCCAATTTTTACAATTCTGACCACTGTCCCTTTTTGAGGTTATAACTCTGGAACGCTTCAACGGATCCCAGTGATTCTGACATTGTTTTCTCATGACATATTGTACGTCATGATAATGGTAAAAATTCTTTGATAGTACCTGCGTTTATTTGTGAAAAAAACGGAAATTTGGCGAAAATTATGAAAATTTCGCAATTTTCCAACTTTGAATTTTTATGCAATTAAATCAGATATGTCACACAAAATACTTAATAAGTAACATTTCCCACATGTCTACTTTACATAAGCACAATTTTGGAACCAAAATTTTTTTTTGTTAGGGAGTTATAAGGGTTAAAAGTTGACCAGCAATTTCTCATTTTTACAACACCATTTTTTTTAGGGACCACATCTCATTTGAAGTCATTTTGAGGGGTTTATATGATAGAAAATACCCAAGTGTGACACCATTCTAAAAACTTCACCCCTCAAGGTGCTCAAAACCATATTCAAGAAGTTTATTAACCCGTCTGATGCTTCACAGGAATTTTTGGAATGTTTAAATAAAAATGAACATTTAACTTTTTTTCACAAAAAAATTTACTTCAGCTCCAATTTGTTTTATTTTACCAAGGGTAACAGGAGAAAATGGACCCCAAAAGTTTTTGTACAATTTGTCCTGAGTACACCGATACCCCATATGTGGGGGTAAACCACTGTTTGGGCGCATGACAGAGCTCGGATGCGAAGGAGCGCCATTTGACTTTTCAATGCAAAATTGACTGGAATCGAGATGGGACACCATGTTGCGTTTGGAGAGCCCCTGATGTGCCTAAACATTGAAACCCCCCACAAGTGACACCATTTTGGAAATTAGATCCCCTAAGGAACTTATCTAGAGGTGTGGTGAGCACTTTGACCCACCAAGTGCTTCACAGAAGTTTATAATGCAGAACCGTAAAAATAAAAAAAAATTTTCACAAAAATTATCTTTTCACCCCCAATTTTTTATTTTCCCAAGGGTAAGAGAAGAAATTAAACCCCAAAAGTTGTACAATTTGTCCTGAGTACTCTGATACCCCATATGTGGGGGTAAACCACTGTTTGGGCGCATGGGGGAGCTCGGAAGGGAAGGAGCGCCGTTTGACTTTTCAATGCAAAATTGACAGGAATTGAGATGGGACGCCATGTTGCGTTTGGAGAGCCACTGATGTGCCTAAACATTGAAACCCCCCACAAGTGACACCATTTTGGAAAGTAGACCCCCTAAGGAACTTATCTAGATGTGTTTTGAGCGCTTTGCCTCGTTTTTTTTTTGTTTCTTACTGTGTTTACTGAAGGGGTTAACTAGTGGGCCAGTTTTATAGGTCGGGCCGTTACGGACGCGGCAATACTAAATATGTGTACTTTTATTGTTTGTTTTTTTTATTTAGATAAAGAAATGTATTTATGGGAATAATATATATTTTTTTTCATTATTTAGGAATATTTTTTTTACACATTTGGAAAAAATTTTTTTACTTTGTCCCGAGGGGGACATCACAGATCGGTGATCTAACAGTTTTCACAGCACTCTGTCAGATCACCGTCTGACTTACAGCACTGCAGGCTTCACAGTGCCTGCTCTGAGCAGGCTCTGTGAAGCCACCTCCCTCCCTGCAGGACTCGGATGCCGCGGCCATCTTGGATCCGGGCCTGGAGCAGGGAGGGAGGTAGGCAGACCCTCGCAGCAACGCGATCACATCGCAATGCTGCGGGGGGCTCAGGGAAGCCCGCAGGGAGCCCCCTCCCTGCGCGATGCTTCCCTGTACCGCTGGGGGTTAATGTGCCGGGAGCGGACCGTGACCGCTCCTGGCACATAGTGTCGGATGTCAGCTGCAGTCCCCCCGTGAGCGCGGCCGATCGCGTATGACGTACTATCCCGTCGGTGGTCATAGGAGCCCACCCCACCTCGACGGGATAGTACGTCCGATGTCAGAAAGGGGTTAATAACAAACTGAGGGAAAGCAGACCTCTAGATGTTGGTGTTATTATTCTGGGAAGGGGCCAATATCCATAAAGGTTCCCAGCCTATTAATATCTGCTCAAAGCTGGCTGCTTAGCCTTTACTAGTTATTAAAATGGGGGACCCCAAAAAAAATGAGGGGTCCCCACGATATTTAATAAGCAGCAAAGGCTATGCAGACAGCTGTTGGTCGATATTAATTGGCTGGTAGGTGGGCCATGGATATTGACCACCTCCCAGACTAATAACACCAGCACTTATCCGTACCAGAAATGGCACATCCATTAGATGCGTCATTTCTGGCACTTAACCTTGGCTCTTCCTGCTTGCCCTGGTGCATTGGCAAGTGGGGTAATGATTTTGGGGTTGATTTCAGCTGTTTTAGGTCCGCTGATATCAAGCCCAGGGGTTAGCAATGGAGAGGTGTGTGTAAGACTCCCCCATTACTAACCCCATAGTTTTAAGCTACAAATACACACATAGAGAAAAATCCTTTTATTGAACAAAACACTCCCTGTCAACTCTCCTCTTTACCTATGTATTAAGATAAAATAAAAAAGTCCTAGTAATCCTCACCTGTCTGCTGTTAATCCATACTGATGAGGTCGCTTATCAGTCCAGCACTCGCGCTGAACTAGTGAGAACAGGCGCTTGTGAATTGAGGTGATCTTAGTAAAGTTATCACGTGCTGTCCCAATTCTTTAGAATGCACTACCCAGGACAATTCGATTAATTCCCAATAGCCACAGTTTTAAGCGTGGCTTCAAAACGCATTTCTTTAGGCTGGCCTATATATTTTTAGCTGGGATTACTAAACTATTCCTCAGCAAAATAGTAACAATATTAGCTCCAGTGAATATCTGCTGTGTAAATTGACATGCTTAGGTTAAGTGTGAAGCCTAAAGGTACCGTTACACTAAACGATTCACCAACGATCACGACCAGCGATACGACCTGGCCGTGATCGTTGGTAAGTCGTTGTGTGGCCGCTGGGGAGCTGTCACACAGACAGCTCTCTCCAGCGACCAACAATCAGGGGAAAGACTTCGGCATCGTTGAAACTGACTTCAACGATGCCGAAGTCCCCAGGTAACCAGGGTAAATATCGGGTTACCAAGTGCAGGGCCGCGCTTAGTAACCCGATAATTACCCTGGTTACCATTGTAAAAGTAAAAAAAAAAAAAACAGTACATACTCACATTCTGATGTCTGTCACGTCCCCCGGCGTCCACAGGGTTAAAACTGCTTTCGGCAAGAGCGCTGCTAATGCACGCGCTCCGGTCGACAGCTTCCCTGCACTGACTGTGTTAGTGCCAGCCGTAAAGCAAAGTACAGCGGTGACGTCACCGCTGTTACTGCCGGCGCTGACAGTCAGTGCAGGGAAGCTCTCGGCCGGAGCGCTTGCATTAGCAGCGCTCTTGCCGAAAGCGACAGAATTGGCACATCTAATAGATGTGCCTTTTCTGGGCAGCTGTGGGCTGCTATTTTTAGGCTGGGGGGGCAGTATCCATGGCCCTGTGATCGACATTACCAGCAACCACATAACCAAAGCAAACATCCAATCTACTGTTCTGGAGTGCCATGGATTTCTAACTGACCATCATTACTGAGATAAGTGTGGAGGAGGCTGGGAGAGGGGAGGGCCTGTGCTATGGGTGCCATTTCCCGCCATTAGAAATAGCGGCAGCCATCTTAATTTACATAAGGAACGCCGTCTTGCAGCATAGTGCAGACTCCCTTTCACCACTATTACTTTTGTGCATCCTGATTAACCCCTATTTCTGCTTATTAACCCAGCCTGTTACAGAACCCCCAAGAATATGTTATGCAGTATATATTATGTATAATAGGTTCCATGTGAAATGCATCAGTCCACAGGCTGCGCCCCTGGGCAGAGAGGACACGATATCCCCCTTCTGTCCTCCCCCCACCTTTGTAATTCCCACAGTAAATATCAGCAGGCTCCTGCCCCCTGCGGCTATTGTAATGTATGTCTGGCCTGCTTTTTCTATTGGCCTGCCCTGTGTATCTGTGTTATATATTCTGTGTGCTGTGAATAAAGTGTGTTCTTTTAGACTGGAAATACGTGGAGTAGCAGTCAGCTTTTATATGCTCTCACGTAATCAAGGAATTCCAGCCAGCGTCCTTCATTCAGAATACAGCAAAAGCAGAGTGGACCTCCTGAAACACGGGGGGTGCTGAAAGAGGTACTACAGCACAGTAGACCCCGTTACACAGCCCTTTCCTAAAAGTCAGTTACATGTGCCATCTTGTGGTCAGTTAACCCTTAGTTAACCCCTAATTGCCTGCAGGGCTAACAAGCTATCTATAATTCTATCTTCTGTCACTGCCCCCCTGATGGAGAACCCGAAAAATAAAAAAAGCAAGGTTAAGTAAAGGAAGTGGTAGTAGCAGTAGCCGACCCATTCTAGAGACATGGACCGAGATGTATGGCATTATAGAAAAAATGGCAGATCATTTTGCTTTCTATGTACTGAAACATTAGTAAGCAGAACGTGGAATATAAATAGACATTTTGAAACTAATCATTCCCAGCTCTTGGAAAAAAGTGAGGATGATAGGAAGGAACACATTTCCAGGCATCTACAACTTTATAAGAGCCTATCTAATTCCATCCTTTCATTTTTAAAAGGCTCTACAAATTTAACATCTACAAGTTTGAGCATTGTTCACTCCATAGCTCAGCATGGAAAAGCACTCAGTGAGAGAGAATTTATTAAAGAAACTCTCCTAAGATGTGCACCAGTTCTATTTCATGATATGCAGAATAAAGATGCAATTAAGAGAATATCTGAGTTACCACTCAGTAGAAATATCATAAAAGGCCGAATAATGAGACTGAACACAAATGTACAACATCAATTAAAGAGAGACATAAGTAATTGTAAATATTTTTTGGTCTCTCTTGATGAAACTACTGATGTCACATCACATGCTCAGTTGGCCATTATTGGTCGATATTCTGATGGTCTCACAATAAGAGAAGAGTTGATAAAGTTAGTATTAGTGCCAACAAGTACATCAAGAAGCGAAATATGCAAGGTTGTTATACAAGCATTCCGAGACCTAAGCATTGATATCTTTAAAGATGTGTCAGTGACGACAGATGGTGGGGAAAAAAGTCGGGTTTGTCAAATTGTTTGCGGAAGCTATTGGACATTTGATTGTGCCTTTTCATTGTATTATCCATCAGGAGGCTTTATATGCCCAGGCAGGATTCACAGACTTAAACGACTTAATGTCAGTTGTTACAAAAATAGTTTGTTAGCGAGAATTTTCTGCACTTTTACTGGAAGTTGATTCCATTTACAGGGGACTGCTGATGTACAATAATGTAAGATGGCTGAGCCGAAGCAAAGTTCTTGAGTGCTTTATGGAATGCTGTGATGAAATTAAGGTATTTCTTGAGGATAAGGATCTGGGAAACTTTCCTCAACTCAATGATAAGTGGGTCAACACCCTGATGTTTTTTTACAGATCTCTGTTCATATTAATGAACTGAGCAAAAAGTTACAAGGTTTTGTCAAAAGTTTTGATGCTATGTTTGGATACATAAAAGCTTTTGAAAGTAAACTTAAAATTTTCAAGTGAGATTCAGAAACTAAAACTTTTAAGTATTTTTCCCGAGTAGCAAAGTATTTTGAGAAGGCCAGTTCAGCTGTACAAAATAAAATGGAACCCTTGCATATAAAGTACCAGCATGTTTTAGGCTCATTACTTGACAAATTCAGTGATAGATTTAATCAATTTAGAAGCCTAGAACAGACCATGAAAATAATTATGTATCCTGATGCAGTAGTCTACAGTTGTTTGGATGGTAATTGGTTAAATGGTTTCCAATGGATGCAAATTGGAGATGCAACTTGCAGAATTTCAAGACAGCATCTGGGTTCAGGTGTTTGTCAACTTGAGGTCACTGCTTGAGAATCTGGAAAGGAGCCGCTTGGAGAATCAAGAGGAGTGCCACTGCGAACAGGAAATTTGGAGTACCTGGAACCGATTACCAGACACTTTTAGCATCCTATAAAATATGGCAATGGCTTAACTCACAATTTTTTTCCTCTACGTACTTTTGTGAGACCTTATTCTCAGTATTAAATATTATCAAAACCAACAAAAGAAACAAATTGACAGATGAAGTTAGTAGCGCTTGCTTGGGCTTGAAGTGTACAAAATACCAATCTTCAATTGAAGACTTAGCCAATGAAATTCAGCAACAAAAAAAGTCACTAATAGGCAGGTTAAAGAATTCCCCCTCCCGCTCACTTATCTTAGTTCATGGCACCCCACACAAGTTAAATAATATCAAGACCAACAAAAGAAACCAACTGACGGATGAACAAAGAAGTCACTAAGCAAGTAAGTTATTAGTTTTTTGTTTACTAAATACCGTTATATATTACAATTATACATTTTTGTTATTTAAACTATAAATATCGCAAAATCGTTTTTTTTTTCTCAAAGTTACACACCACCTGAGTTATGCTTTGGTTTTTTGGCGAATTTTGACACAGCAAGGTTGCCCATCACTGGTCTTGATTATGGGCTTCCTAGTGAACCTTGATAGATGGCAAAGTTGGAGGCTCCCTTAAAGGGGTTGTCCGGCAATTTAAAAGTACCATACGATGGTCATTAATGTCTGATCGGTGGGGATGCAGCCTCCAGCATGCCGCCGCTCAGCTGTTTTATGCAGTGACTGGAACCTTTCAGTTGTGGAACTGTGCACAGCTCCGTCAACAAAATAGTAGTCGTGGCCAGGTTTTGAACATTCATCCCCTATTGATTCTAAGAGCTTTAGAGCCGGCTGTCAGCAAGTGCTAGGGAGGCGTGACAGAAGCCGTTCCAACCCACCTCTGACTTAAACCCAAGGCTGAGGGGAGTAATGTTAATTTCCTCTCAGCAGCCGGGCTCTGTATGGACTTCAGGATGCTATTAAACTGTAGATTAAAGGGACACTGTCACCTGAATTTGGAGGGAACAATCTTCAGCCATGGAGGCGGGGTTTTTGGGTGTTTGATTCACCCTTTCCTTACCCGCTGGCTACATGCTGGCTGCAATATTGGATTGAAGTTCATTCTCTGTCCTCTGTAGTACATGCCTGCATAAGACAGTCTTGCCTTGTGCAGGCGTGTACTATGGAGGACAGAGAATGAACTTCAATCCAATATTGCAGCCAGCATGCAGCCAGCGGGTAAGGAAAGGGTGAATCAAAAACCCCGCCTCCATGGCTGAAGATTGTTCCCTCCAAATTCAGGTGACAGTGTCCCTTTAACCCCATTTTATTACATGATTGGTTTCATTTTAAGTCTTGATCCCATAGCAAACTATTGCTGACTGTAGAACTCTGACCTTCATGGTGCTATCGCAGGAATAAAAGAATCCACACTCTATACAAACAGAGAGATGGGGAGGGGACACTTAACTAATCATAATTTAAATCTCCTGGACCAGATGAATTGCATCCTACGGTTCTGAAAGAGTTAGAGGAAATTGCAGAACCACTAGCCAGAATCTTTGAAAAACTCTGGAGAACAGAAGTCCCAGAAGATTGGAGAAGGGCAAATGTTGTCCCCTTCTTCAAAAAAAGGAAAGAAGATAGAGCCAGAAAATTACAGACCAGTGAGTATATACCAGGAAAGGTGTTTGAACAAATTATTAAACAGCATGTATGTACTTGGATAAGAATACAGTAATTAACCAGAGCCAACATGGATTTGTAGCAAACAAATAATGCCAGATTAGCCTAATTTCCCTCTATGATGGAATCACTGACAGGGTGGATCAGGGAAATGCGATAAAGTATATCTCGACTTCAACAAAGCATTTGATAAAGTATCTCATACTATCCTTATTCAAAAAATGACCATGTATGAGATGGACAAGTCTATGGTTAGGTAGATTCATAACTGTACTGTGATCGTACTCAGAGTGGTGATAAACGGTTGCACATCCAGTTGGAAGAGTGTTTCAAGGAAGTATCACAAGGTTCTGTCCTGGCACCAGTACTCAACATGTTTTATAATTGATCTAGGTAAGGGAACTAATCAAGTTTGGAGACAATGAAAATCTAGGAGGGATAGCTAACACTAGAGAACACAGTGAAAGGATTCAGAAGGATCTAGATGAGCTTGAACAATGGGCAGCGACTAATAGAGTGGTATTTAATAGGGAGAAATGCAAGATTCTACATGTGGGCAAGAAAAACGGGAATTACATCTACAGAATGTGAGGAATAGAACTAAGCAACCAGCACGTGTGGAAAAACACTTGGGTATACTAATAGATCACAGACTTCATACGAGTCAAGAGTGTGATGTAGCAGCAAAAAAGGCAAACACAGTTCTAGGATGCATTAAGAGAAGCATAGAGTCTAGATCACGTGAAGTAATTATCCCCCTCTACTCCCCCTTGGTCAGGTCTCATCTGGAATATCGTGTCCAGTTCTGGGCACCACATTTTAAAAAAAGACATTGAAAAACTGGGGCAAGTTCAGAGAACAGCTTCCAGGAAGGTAAACGAACTGCAAAGTATGTCCTACGAGGAACGTCTAAAGGATCTGGGAATGTTTAGCTTGCAAAAAAAGAAGGCTAAGGGATTTAATTTAACAGCTGTCTACAAATATCTGAAGGAATGTCAGTGTAGAGGGCTCATCATTCTGATTTGCACATGGAAACACAAGGAGCAATGGAATGAAACTGAAAGGGAGAAGATACAGATTAGATATTAGAAAAAAACTTTTTGACAGGGTGATCAATGAGTGGAACAGGCTGCCACGAGAGATGGCAAGTTTTCCTTCAATGGAAGTCTTCAAATAGAGGCTGGACAGTAATCTCTTTGAGATGGTTTAGTGAATCCTGCATTGCGCAGGGGGTTGGACATGATGACCCTTGAGGTCCCTTCCAACTCTTAACATTCTATGATTCAATTACCTATTTTTATTTATTTTTTTCCTTCAGTTTCAGCATGACCAGAAGAACAATCTGTGCCGTGTCTTGCCATTGGAGGAAGAGAAAAGTTGGAGCTGGTGGAAATATAGCAGAATGAATTTGGTGGCATTCTTTGGTTTCGGGATTATGATCTCAATTTTTCACATTGTTGTAAAGCATAAAAACACACACTAGTGTGGTTATCTAATAATGTTCTGACATTATCTACCATATTTTTCGGACTAAAAGACGCACCTAGATTTTAGAGGAGGAAATTAGGGGGAAAAAATTGAAGCAAGAAATGTGGTCAATTCTGTACTTAAATCCCCTATCCTGGTTGATATGCTCCCCTCATCCCCATCCTGATACACAGGGCCCCTCATCCTTACCCTTGTATACATGGCCCCCTCATCACTATCCTGGTATGCATGGCCCCCTCATCCCTATCTTGGTATGCATGGCCCCCTCATCCCTATCCTGGTATGCATGCCCACTCATCCCTATCCTGGTATGCATGCCCACTCATCCCTATCCTGGTATGCATGCCCACTCATTCCTGTCCTGGTAGAAATGGTCCCCCTCATCCCTATCCTGGCAGGAATGATTGCCCTCATCCCTATTCTAGTAAGCATGGCCCCATCCTTATCCTGGTATGCAGGGCCCCCATCTTGTCCTTGATATGCGTGGCTACATCCTTATCCTTATATGCAGAGTCCCTCATCTCATCCTAGTATGCATGGCCCCATCCCTATTCTGGTATGATTAGCCCCCATCCCAGTCCTGGTATGTATGCCCCCATCCTTATATTTGACCCCCACCCCCATCCTGGTATGCGTGGCCCCATCAAAAAGCAGCCAACCAGTGGCTGACACTGTGCACGCTACTGAAGAGCAACAAATACTCACTGCTCTCTGCGCATACAGTCCCGGCGTGCAGAGCAGTGAGTATTCCGACAGCTGTGCTCTGCTTGTGAGCAGCGCATTATGTCACTGCCATGCGCTGCTTGCAAGCATAAAGCAGCTGCTGACAACAGAGCAGGACGCTTCGAGGGAGCGCCGGGAAGGTATTGTAATGTTTGTTTGTTTTTTATGTTTTCTGATGGGGCCAAAAAGAAATGAATATTCATTGCCCTCCACACCCATGGGCATGGAATGCAGTGAATATTCATTTCTCCTTAGCAGCGGGCACAGGAGTTAGCCACAGTGGCCGGCTCCAGCCTCTTTTGACCCGCTGCTCTGCCGATGTTGCTCCCCCACCGCAGCCAGAGCCAATCGGTACATCCAGACTGTAAGTCGCACCCCCATTTTCCTCCACATATGTGGAGGAAAAAAGTGCGTCTTATAGTCCGAAAAATACAGTATACTGGAAAGGGAAGGATTCAATTGTTTGGTTTTTTTTGGTTTGTTTTAGAAATTGTAAATGTTTTTTGTTATCCCTTGCATCATAAATGTTAAAACAATATTTTGATGAACAGTTATTGTAACACTTATTTTTACATAAGTTTGCAATAGATGGAGGTTTCTGTATACACTGCTAGCTAATGTATAACTTAAAAATTACTATATAGTAAAGAGAAAAAAACTCTTCTAGAGGAAAATGTTATGTTTCATAGAATTGGTTTGAACAAATTCTCACTGAATAAAAATGAATCTCATCAGATGATTTACATGTATGTCATTTTGCATTGGGAGTTTTGTCTTTTGTAAATCTGTGTTTCACATATATTTGATCTGTTTTGGGAACATGCAGTGACTGTGGGACCCTTCGTAGCGCAAAGATGTCGCAGACACTATTTACTGAGGCTTCTGAAAGGTAAAACCGAGGTAGATGGCTTCAGCTACCTAATGGCCCTCCATGGCATGATCTGGGTCTGCCAGTTAGTTACTACAGCAGACAGTCATCTAAAAGGGAACCTGTCACCCCGAAAATCGCGGGTGAGGTAAGCCCACCGACATCAGGAGCTTATCTACAGCATTCTGGAATGCTGTAGATAAGCCCCCTATGTATCCTAAAAGATGAGAAAAAGACGTTAGATTATAGCCACCCAGGGGCGGTCCCGCTGTTGGTCCGGGTCCGGCGCCTCCCATCTTCATCAGATGACGTCCTCTTCTTGGCTTCATGCTGCGGCTCCAGCGCAGGCGTACTTTGTCTGCCCTGTTGAGGGCAGAGCAAAGTATTGCAGTGCGCAGGTGCTGGGCCTCTCTGACCTTTTCCGGCGCCTGCACACTGCAGTACTTTGCTCTGCAGTGGAGCGTGAAGACCAGAAGAGGACGTCATCTGATGAAGATTGGAGGCCCCGGACCAACAGCGGGACCGCCCCTGGGTGAGTATAATCTAACGTCTTTTTCTCATCTTTTAGGATACATCGGGGGCTTATCTACAGCATTCCAGAATAAGCCCCTGATGCCGGTGTGCTTACCTCACCCGCGATTTTCGGGGTGACAGGTTCCCTTTAACAGTGACCCAGAACTGCCATCTTGAAACTGCAATTAGAAGCCTGTCAGTATTTGTCTCACAAGCAAATAAACTGCAAATACAAAGGCTTGTATCAGCTATCAAGACCACCAGTGGTGACGTACCCAGGGGAGCTAAACAGAAAAAAAGTCCGGTAATGTTAAAAGAAATTTAAAAACATGCAAAAATTTCTCCTTTTAAAATGCTTTTACATAGAAAAAGGAAAATGTACAAATCATTGGTGTTACTGTGTGCAAAAACTCAGTTATCTTTGTTTAATTTGAAAGGTGAATGCTGTAAAACAAAAAATTAAAAACCATTCCAGAATTGCTGTTTTTGCTTCTGCATTCCAAAAATGTAAGCGCACAATAGTTTTCTATAACCCCACAATGGAGCAATTAACAACCAACAGTTGTTGATTCAGAAATCAAGCCCCCACACATTTATACTTCTCTGTCGGCATGCTATGCTTTTCAGTGCAGCAAGATAAAAAAAATACTTTCTATTTGAAGGTTGTTTTTTTTTATTAGTATTATGCACAAGTTAATATATTTTATTAACCCCTTCCCGACAGATTTTCTGTTTTTGTACTTTGATTTTTTTCCTCCCCTTTTTCCATAACTTTCAATTTTTCTTTTGATATGAGGTATTGTTTTTTTTCTGGGACAAGTTGTATGTGTCAACAACACCTAATATTTTGTCATGCGATGGAATTTTTTTCAAATTTTCTATTGCAAGTGTGGTAAAATTGTGAAAAAAAAAGTATAATTTCTGAGTTACTGTAAAACTGATCTGGCAGTATGATTCTCCCGGTCAACGTTATTATGGCAATACCAATATCGAGTGGGGGGAGTGAGAAGCATCAACATTTTTCTCCACTGACAGGAACATATTGCCTGTTCACACCCCTGCTCCCTCTCAGTGTTATCTATCTGCTATCTTGTAATTACGATCAGTCTCAGGGTGTCAAAAATTATAGTACTGGAGAACAGCACATCAACTGTTGTAAAGCTGTGTTCCTGCTATCTGATTTTGGTTTCATGTAGCAGAGTAGTAAGTGGTGATGACATGGGTAGTGATGAGCGAATGTGCTCGGATAACGTGTTATCAGAGCATGCTCGAATGTTATACGGGCACCTGGGAGTGCTCGTATATTATGTTTGAGTCCATATAGCTGCATGATTTCTGGTTATTAGACAGCCTCAACACATGTGGGCATTGCCTGTTAAGGAATTCCCACATGTGTTCCAGCTGTCTAACAGACGCAAATCATGCAGCCACAGGGACTCACACATATAATACGGGCACTCCCAGATGCTCATATAACGCCTGAGCATGCTCAGATAACACGTCCGAGCACGTTCGCTCATCACAAATTTTGGGTAAACAGGACAGTAGTGAGGACTTGTAAATTCATATCACAGGCAATGTACTGTAAAAGCAATATACAGCAAACAGATACAGTAATATCAAGGATTTTGGGCCCCTGGTTTGTGAACAGAAAAAAAATGAAATCATGCAGTAGCTTGGTCTGTTTTTTAGACCAAACATGCAAACAGGGCTACAAGCAGCCAGTCATATCCACAATTGGAGGCCATAAGAGGCCTATTTTATCAACAGGCGTCTGAACTCTGCCTAAGGCCGGAGTCACACTACAGCGAGATACGGCCGAGTCTCGCAGGTTAAAAACAAGCTCTGGCACCGGCACTCCAGAGTGGAGCGTGCAGCCGCACAGCAATACAAGGAGCTGCACGCTCCGCTCCAGAGTGCCGGTGCCAGAGCTTGTTTTTAACCTGCGAGACTCGGCCGCATCTCGCTTTAGTGTGACTCCGGCCTAATAGTGCATTCACACATTCTGTATACAGCAATGCTGCCAGAAAAAGTCACGCTACAGCTTTCCCGTAATAGCCAGCCAGACTCTCTCAATAATTGTCAGGCACCGCTTTCATGTATTTACCAGCCTCAGTCTCCTCAGAAATGACAATCCAGTCTTCCCAGATGTGCCAACCTCAATCTCTTTGGAAATAGCAGTCGCAGACCTCCTGTAATTGCCAATATTTTTTGGTGTCACTGTACTTTGATTCATGCTGTCAAAAGTGCCGCCAGCATAAGTCATAAAAAGCATAGACTGGCTGATTAATTGCAGTCATGTATATTTTTTTCAAAAACACTCAGGAGTTTGGGAGAAAATAAAATTTAACCCCTTCATGACTGGGATTTTCCGTTTATCCGTGTTCGTTTTTCGCTCCCCTCCTTCCCAGAGCCATAACTTTTTTATTTTTCTGTCAATATGGTCATGTGAGGGCTTATTTTGTACGAGACGAATTGTACTTTTGAACGACATCATTGGTTTTACCATGTCGTGTGCTAGAAATGGGGAAAAAATTCCAAGTGCGGTGAAACTGCAAAAAAAGTGCAATCCCATGCGTGTTTTTTGTTTGGCTTTTTTGCGAAGTTCACTAAATGCTAAAACTGACCGGCCATTATGATTCTCCAGGTCATTACGAGTTCATAGACACCAAACATGTCTAGGTTATTTTTTGTCTAAGTAGTGAAAAAAAATTCCATACTTTGCTAACAAAAAAAAAAAGGCACCATTTTCCGATACCCTTAGCGTCTCCATTTTTCGTGATCTGGGGTCTGGTGAGGGCTTATTTTTTGCGTGCTGAGCTGATGTTTTTAGTGATTCCATTTTGGTCAGAAATGTTCTTTTGATCACCTTTTATTGCATTTTAATGCAATGTCATGGCAACCAAAAAAACATAATTGGGGCGTTTCAAAAAATTTTCTCGACGCCTTTTAGCGATCAGGTTAATCCTTTTTTTTATTGATCGGGCGATTCTGAACGCGGCGATACCGAATATGTGTATATCTGATTTTATTTTTGTTTTATTTTGAATGGTGCGAAAGGGGGGTGATTTAAACTTTATATTTTTTCTGTTTCATATTTTTTTAAACATTTTTTTTAACTTTTGCCATTCTTCAATAGCCTCCATGGGAGGCTAGAAGCTGGCACAACTGGATCGGCTCTGCTACATAGAGGCGAAGCATAGATCGCCTTTAAGTAGTAGAATTACAGGCTTGCTATGAACGCCGACCACAGGGTGGCACTCACAGCAAGCCGGCATCAACAACCATAGAGGTCTCAAGGAGACCTGGTTGTTATGACAACTCATCGCTGACTCCCGATCATGTGACGGGGGTTGGCGATGAGCGCATTTCCGGCCGCGCGGCCGGAAGCGGTAGTTAAATGCCGCTGTCAGCGTTTGACAGCGGCATTCAACTAGTTAATAGCGGTGGGTGGATTGCAATTCCACTCGCCGCTATTACACGCACATGTAAGCTGTTCAAAACAGCTGACATGTCGCGGCTTTGATGTGCGCTCACCGCTGGAACCCACATCAAAGCAGGGGATCTGACCTCGGACGTATTATCCTGTCCGAGGTCAGAAAGGGGTTAAAGGGCATCTGTTAGTAGGATAAACCCTCCTAGCCTGTACGGGCATGCAGACCATAGAAAGTTGAATAAGGCTACTTTCACACTTGCACCGACGCAAGCAGCGAAAGCGCCGCACAACGGGGGCAGCGGATGCATTTTTCCAGCGCATCCGCTGCCCCATTGTGAGTTGCAGGGAGGTGGGGGTGGAGTAAAAAAGCGGACCGTCAACAGCAAAAAACGTTACATGTAACGTTTTTTGCTACCGGCGGTCCGCCACAACACGGCGCAACCGTCGCATGACGGTTGCGACGTGTGTCAATGCGTTGCAATGCATCGCTAATGTTAGTCTATGGGGAAAAAACGCATCCTGCAGACAACTTTGCAGGATGCGTTTTTTCCCCTAAACGACGCACTGCGACATATTGAAAAAAACGCTAGTGTGAAAGTAGCCTAAAATGATAACTTGATATCTGTGATCTGATGTCTTGTTCCAGAGAATTTCACTATTTTCTTATAAGTAAATGAGCTGTTGAGATTTATGGGCAGGACACAGATCTGTTTGAGAATCTGCCTTCAGAGCTTATTAAATAAAAGGGGAGTTACCAGTGTGATACATGTAATAACTTTCTGCTCTTATAATCACATACTGCTGGACAGTGAGAGCAGAACTAACACATGAACAAGCCAGGATCATCATTGAAAAGTTCAAATGGCCATGTTTGTTTTCTTGCTTTGCTGTCCATATTATATCTGGAATTAGTAGCTGTGAAAATCTCAGAACATATGCCCATATTATTCCTGATATGCATATCAATTAGACTATACTTATAATTATATTATAACATAGCTTCTCCATCAAAGAAAGGAGAAAACTTGGGAGTCCTCAGTCTATATGAAAATAATAATTTTTATTTTGGATGTATGATAAACCTTATTAAAGTTCAGTGGATTGTCAAGGCAATATTAATTAATTTGGATGACCATATAAGAACCATATACAATTATGTGCAAAATTATAGCAGTCTAATATCACTAATGTGTTTAATTACTGGTTTGGGCAGAAAAGATCTTACAACATGGGATAAAAAATCATGACTAGGTTTGGGCGACAAATGGGCATCCAACAGAATCAACAGTCATGACATGCATGCTGCTAATTGCGTGTAATTGAATAATTTAATCAAAGAGGGTGTTCTCACTGCGGAGTTCAATCAGTGAGGTCATTCTATGAAGAAACACGTGTCAATTATGGCCCTTATGAAAAGGCAGAGGACAGCAAATGTACCTGCTGGATTTGCCCTTCCTCAGTGTACTCACTATTACTCAATATTGGTAATTCCAGGCATTGTACCAAGGGAGAAAGAATTTTGATCAAGAAGTTGGAGAGGGGGAAATATATAAAGAAGTGCAGAAAATAAGTGGCTATTCGGCTAAAAAGATTTCCAATGATTTAAAATGGCAAACGAAACCCGAAACACATTGGTAGGAAAAGAAATAATATCATAGATCATAGAATCACAAGAAGAATGGCAAATAGGCATCCAATGATCAGCTTCAGGGAGAGCAAAGAAGATCTTCAGTTACCTGTGAGCCCTGCACCTATAAGAAGACCTCTAAGTGAGCTAAACTATTTGCAAGAAACCCTTGTAAAGTACCATTGCTGAAAAAAATACATGTTAAAAAGGTGACATTTTGCCAAAGAACACATTGATTGGCAAAAAGAGAAGTTGTTTAATATTCTGTGGACAGATGAGAGCAAGATTGTTTTTGTTGAGTCTAAAGGCCACAGACACTTTGTAAGACGACCCATAAACACTGAATTCAAGCCACAGTACACTGTGAATACTGTAGAACATTGAGTTGCAAGCATAGTGATTCGGGGATGTTTCTGATACTAATGAGTTAAGCTCATTTATCACAGACCAGGCACCATGGACCAGTTTTAATATATCAAAATACTGGAAGGGGTCATGTTGCCTTATGCTGAAGAAGAAATGCCCTTGAAATGGGTCTTTCAACAGGACAACATCCTGGTTCCAGACCAACAAGATTGATGGTATGAAGTGGCCAGCCCAATCTCCAGACCTCAATCAGATTGGATAGGTGTGGAGTAACATCAAAACTGCTGATGCAAGAATATTGAATGTAGTCCAGTCAGCTCTGGCTGGAATATCTGTTCACAGGTGTCAGATGTTAATTGATGCCATGCCACTCAGCTGTAAAGCAGGTATCAGAAATGAAGGTTCTACAACTAAGCACTCAATGATTAACCGAAATGCTAAGTCTGGCATACCTGAGGGGTTGTTTATCCTCTACAATCTCATATACAGTTAAGTCCATATATATTTGGACAGAGACAACATTTTTGTAATTTTGGTTAAAGACATAACCATAATGAAGTTTAAACAAAACAATTCAGATGCAGTTGACGTTCAGACTTTCAGCTTTCATTTGAGGGTATCCACATTAAAATTGGATGAAGGGTTTATGAGTTTCAGCTCCTTAACATGTGCCACCCTGTTTTTAAACGGATTGAAAGTAATTGGACAGATTAAATAATATTAAATAAAATGTTCATTTCTAGTACTTGGTTGAAAACCCTTTGTTGGCAATGACTGCCTGAAGTCTTGAACTCATGGACATCACCAGACGCTGTTTCCTCCTTTTTGATGCTCTGCCAGGCCTTCACTGCGGTGGTTTTCAGTTGCTGGTTGTTTGTGGACCTTTATGTCTGAAGTTTAATCTTTATCAAGTGAAACGCATGCTCAATTTGATTGAGATCAGGTGACTGACTTGGCCATTCAAGAATATTCCACTTCTTTGTTTTAATAAACTCCTGGGTTGCTTTGGCTTTGTTTTGGGTCATTGTCCATCTGTAGTATGAAACGACGACCAATCAGTTTTGCTGCACTTGGCTGGATCTGAGCACACAGAGTGTCACATCATCAATAAACACTAGTGACCCAGTGCCACTGGCAGCCATGCATGCCAAAGCCATCACACTGCCTCTGGCGTGTTTTACAGATGTGGTGTGCTTTGGATCATGAGCTGTACCACGCCTTCACCATACTTTTCTCTTTCCATCATTCTAGTAGAGGTTGATCTTGGTTTCATCTGTCCAAAGAATGTTCTTCCAGAACTGTGCTGGCTTTTTTAGATGTTTTTTAGGAAAGTCCAGTCTAGCCTTTTTATTCTTGATGCTTATGAGTGGCTTGCACCGTGCACTGAACCCTCTGTATTTACTTTCATGCAGTCTTCTCTTTATGGTCGATTTGGATATTGATACGCCAACCTCCTGTTGTTTACTTGGTTGGCTGTTGTGAAGGGGTTTCTCTTCACCATGGAGATTATTCTGGTCTTTTTGCATTGATAAGTTCACCAGTGCTTGCTTTCTTTCTAAGGATGTACCAAACTGTAGATTTTGCCACTCCTAATATTGTAGCAATTTCTCGGATGTTTTTTTTCTGTTTTTGTAGCTTAAGGATGGCTTGTATCACCTGCATGGAGAGCTCCTTTGACCGCATGTTTACTTCACAGCAAAACCTTCCAAATGCAAGCACCACACCTCAAATCAACTCCAGGCCTTTTATCTGCTTAATTGAGAATGACATAACAAAGGGATTGCCCACACCTGTCCATGAAATAGCCTTGGAGTCAATTGTCCAATTACTTTTGGTCCCTTTAAAAACAGGGTGGCACATGTTAAGGAGCTGAAACTCCTAAACCCTTCATCCAATTTTAATGTGGATACCCTGAAATGAAAGCTGAATGTCTGAACTTCAACTGCATCTGAATTGTTTTGTTTAAAATTCATTGTGGTAATGTCTATAACCAAAATTAGAAAAATGTCTGTCCAAATATATATAGACTTAACTGTATTAATAATAATAATCTTTATTTTTAATATAGCGCTAACATATTCCGCAGCGCTTTACAGTTTTGCACACATCATCACTGTCCCCAATGGGGCTCACAATCTAAATTCCCTATCAGTATGTCTTTGGAATGTGGGAGGAAACCGGAGTACCCAGAAGAAACCCACGCAAACATGGGGAGAACATACAAATTCCTTGCAGATGTTGTCCAAGGTGGGATTAGAATGCAGGACTCCAGCGCTGCAAGGCTGCAGTGCTATCCACTGAGCCACCGTGCTGCCCATATTAAACTTAAGACCTCACAGGAAGATGACGATATGGAGAGGCGTTTGAGAGACTCAGAAGCAGCTAATCAAGTGCAAACAGAGCTGAATGGTTACTTTCTTATAGACTACATGGCCAGTATACTGACACTAAATCTAAGCGCAAGCTGTTTTTTACTCGACAGGTGTACTTTGAACTAGGAAATCAGTCTAGTAAACTTCTGGCATTTATGGTGCATCAACACAACGCATCTAACACTATGCTTAAAATTCGGGAACCAGATGGTTCAATAGTTACCTCGACAGACGGCATACTTCAATGTTTTCATAACAATTATAAAGAACTATACAGCTCCAGGGGGGACTTTGATACTATGGACTGTTTAAATTATTTATCAGAAATTAATTTAATACACCGCACACTCTAGGGATATATATTGTGACAAACTCATAATTTATTAAAGTGCTGCAATGTGATATTCAACAATGCAGTAGGTGACCAGAAGTCAAACTGACAACGTTTCGACTCTTCCCGAGTCTTTATCATGTGGTCATTGTAAGAAACAAAATATATATAAGCAAAAACACAGAGGATATACAAAGGAAATTCTGTGCTCCATGTTGTAGCACACATAAGGCCCGAAAAGAGGAAAAAGAAATATATACACATATGTACATTACATAGCATACACTAGATATTAGTATTGAGATAGGAGGCAATTTGCAACAGGTAAAGACATGGTCCAGTACAAGTTTATAGAGTATACCATATATTTGAAAGGTTAGAGGGCTAGGGTTCCAAGAAAATAAGATATCAAGGTGAAAGGAATAAGATGGCTGATGTATGGCTAGGAAGGCAATTTACCTTAGCAAGGTGAATACATATATAGCATAAATAGTATCCTTGAAGTGTATGGAATATCTGTAAGGAATAGAAAGTGTTAATTGGGGCTACCAATGAAGTGCCAGCCCTAATACCTCAAATTTTAAGGGGGGGTTTACCTTATACAATATGATAATAGTATGCGGGTTGCCTTGTCTTGTTGTACCGCAGATGAGATCTGTTTTGGATATATAGGTTTAGGATGTATACCATAAGGGACGCAGGTGGAGAGGCGCATTATATAGTGGTGCAGGGTATTACCTGGTAGTGCTGGAGAGCAGGTGGCCATATGTAGAAAATTTCTGTAGGGAATACAGAGGATTTAGCCAAGCTAAAA
Organism: Ranitomeya imitator; assembly: GCF_032444005.1. Classification (NCBI taxonomy): domain Eukaryota; kingdom Metazoa; phylum Chordata; class Amphibia; order Anura; family Dendrobatidae; genus Ranitomeya; species Ranitomeya imitator. The sequence goes on along the minus strand of NC_091285.1, from coordinate 313,153,220 downwards.
CCAGGATGTCATGTCTCAAAATAAATGCAGAATGTATGTATGCAGTCCAGGACGTGAGACTGCATGTGCAGTGGTGGATCAGGGGATTACCTGGCAAGTGGAGGGTATAAGCGGTGCTCCTGCGCCTTGCTGGGTTGGCACATGGTTTGTGGCGTCCTGTCCCAGGTATGTAAACGTGTCTGGACCCGCGTCACCGGAAATGCGTCACCCGGTGCCGGAAGTCCCACCGCATAGTGTGTGTAGCAGAGTGCGCATGCGCGGGCACTAGATGAGAGGGAGCGCTGTAAGCATAGTGCGTATTGCAGAGTGCGCATGCGCCGGCACTGGATGGAAGAGGAAGCGCTGTAAGCATATGACCGCACCAATTAAATTATTTATCAGACATAGAATTCCCTACTCTGAGTCCTACACAATAGGCTTTCTTAGATGCAGATTTTACTCTTGAAGAGATAAATGTGGCCATAACAGATCTGGCTTATGGAAAAGCACCCGGTCCAGAAGGATTTCCCATAGAATTGTATAAGAAATACTTAGACAATTTAGCGCCAATCCTTTTGAAAGTATTTCAGGGGATTTGGAGGGGGGGTTCCTTACCAGACTCCTATTATGAAGCAACTATTATAGTTTTAAAAAAAGATGGGAAGGACCCTCTGGAGTGTGGATCATATTGCCCCATCTCCTTAGTATATGTGGACTACAAAATTTTTACTAAAATTCTGGCCACTAGGTTAAATACGGTAATATTGGACATAATACACCCAGACCAGACTGGATTTATGCCGGGTAAGAGTACATCTATTAATATCAGAAGAGTTCAGTCAATAGCCCAATATAGTTCTTTGGTACTAGAGAATAAGTGGGCCATGGCCTCGCTGGACGCGGCCAAGGCTTTTGACTCTCTTGAATGGACTTTACTATTTGTATGTCTACAGAACTATCGATTTGGCCCAAAATTTCAAAAATGTATTCACGCAATATACTTGAAACCAAAAGCCAGGATAATTATTAATAATTCTGTATCTGAAACACTCTCCTTGGAAAGGGGAACACGTCAGGGCTGCCCTCTTCGGCCCTCTTTGCCCTTGCGATTGAAGCACTAGCGATACGTATGAGATCCACCCCATCTATTCAGGATATTAGAATAGCAGACCACACAGACACTATAGATGGATTTAGTACGCACTCCGGGTTATACATCAATTGGGATAAAGCTGCTTTAATGCCTCTCTCCCATGTCCCAACAGATCATCTTGAAATGTTATCCCCATTTCCTAGTTGTATCTAATTTTAAATACCTGGGAATAATTATTTCAAAATGCAGTGGACTTGATCTGCAGCTCAATATTTTCCTGTTGCTAGACCTAGTCAAACACAAGTTCACCATTTGGAGTAAACTACCATTGTCTGTTTCTGGATGCATAAATCTAGCTAAAATATTACTTACGAAGCTCAATTTTCTCCAACATAGTGCTGCACCAGTCCCTAAATCTTTTTTCTCAAGCTTAAACTCTCTAACGTCATCCTTTATATGGGGGAAGGCTAGACCTAAACTTAAGTTATCTACCCTACATAGATCCAAACAAATGGGAGGAGCGGCGTTACCAGACTTTTTTCTGTACTATTTGGCTGGCCAACTAAAGGTACCTTCACACATAACGATATCATTAACGACATCGTTGCAACGTCACGCTTTTTGTGACATAGCAACGATCTCGCTAACGATCTCCTTTATGTGTGACAGCGACCAATGATAAGGCCCCTGCTGGGAGATCGTTGGTCATGGGGAATGATCAGGACCTTTTTTTGGTCGCTGATCACCCGCTGTCATCGCTGGATCGGCGTGTGTGACGCCAATCCAGTGATGTGTTCACTTGTAACCAGGTTAAATATCGAGTTACTAAGCGCAGGGCCGCGCTTAGTAACCCGATATTTACCCTGGTTACCATTGTAAAAGTAAAAAAAAAAAAAAACCAGTACATTCTTACATTCCGATGTCTGTCACGTCCCCCGCTGTCAGCTTCCCTGCACTGACTGAGCGCCGGCCGTAAAGCAGAGCACAGCAGTGACGTCACCACTGTGCTCTGCTTTACGGCCGGCGCCGCTGACACAGTCAGTGCGGGAAGCTGACGGCGGGGGACGTGACAGACATCGGAATGTAAGTATGTACTGTTTTTTTTTTTTTGTTTTTTTTTACTTTTACAATGGTAACCAGGATAAATATCAGGTTACTAAGCGTGGCCCTGCACTTAGTAACCCGATGTTTACCCTGGTTACCCGGGGACTTCGGCATCGTTGAAGACAATTTCAACGATGCCGAAGTCTTTCCCCGGATCGTTGATCGCTGGAGAGAGCTGTCTGTGTGACAGCTCCCCAGCGACCACACAACGACTTACCAACGATCACGGCCAGGTCATATCGCTGGTCGTGATCGTTGGTAAGTCGTTTAGTGTAACGGTACCTTTAGAGCTTTGGGTAAATGGATGCCTGGGGGTTATTTACCAAACTCGGAGAGCCATTTGGCTTATGCTGCAATGATTGATTGCCCGCTGGGTTTTTTAGGAATAAATAAACCTAATTCCCCTAAATTACTACCGCTACTCCGATTGGCGTGATTGATTTGGAAACTGGTTAAAAAAGTAATTTGCTTTGTTGGAATTGTAGCCGAAAGGCCATTATGGAACAATTCATATTTCCCAGGGTTATTGAATCATCCATCTGCTCAGTTCTGGATATCATGGTGTTTCTTCAATTAATAATCTATATGAACAGAGCGTTCTGATGTCTTTTGAAGAAATGCAAATTAAATATAATGTCCGTAATTCCCAATTTTTTCGCTATTTGCAGCTTAGGACAGCGATCCAATCACATATGCACAGTATAAATTTGACGCAACAAATATCCTTCTCATTGATAGGGATCCTTAAATCGCAGGGAGCCAGCCGTCTTATCTCTGCACTATATACATATATGTTGTCCATGGGCGCTGACTCTGCTTTACTTCCAATTAAAGAAAAGTGGAAACTTCTGGTTCCTGATCTTCAAGATGAGGACTGGGAAACAATTCTTGAGTCCCCAACCAAAGTATCCCCTTCGGCCAACAATAAAATGATCCAAATGTATATGATACACCAATCATACTTGACCCCATTAAGATTGTTCAAAATAGGATGGTCTCAATCTTCAGAATGCCTTAGATGCCACACAATGGATGCAGATTTTATTCACATGATATGGGGTTGTCCAATTATCCTATCTTTATGGATAGAGGTGACTTCGTTGTTGTCCTCCCTTGTACACATTCCCGTTCCTTTGAATCCATTGGTGTGTTTATTTGGAGTTTTGGAAGAAGAGATATGGGGATATCATACTCAAATTTTTTTGAGAGGCACTTTTCCTAGCAAGGAAAATGATAGCCCTACCCTGGATGGACAACACACATCCATCTCTCAGAGCTTGGGTGAAGTTGGTAAACTCAGTCATACCTTATGAACGAACTGTATACCAGATTCAGGGCTGTTTAGGGAAATTTAATAAAATTTGGGACGTGTGGAACTCGTACCTCACTATGTCGTCACATGGGTAATGGCCTAGCTCCAATTTGATAGTTTAAGATGGATTTTGCATCGGTATGCACTACGTTCTAATACTGAATTATTAATGAGATGGAGATTGTTATGGCAATAGGATTGTTTTAAGTCTTTTAAGACTTTAGACATACTGTAATATCTTGTGCTACTTGAATTGCTTTCTTCATTAGGTTGACTGTATGTTCTGATCTGAATATATGCCAACCATGTATGTCTTAATTTTGTTGTTTAATAAACGAATTTAAAAAAAAAAATGCTAAGTCTGCAATAAAATTTCAGTTTATGCTGCTCATATGCAAGTTAGTAGTGTCTGCATTTTCATTTACAATTTTTATTTTTAGAGAAGCTTCTTATTCCTTTTTCTTCATTTCCAGTTTAAAAATTTATATTTTGTTCATGATTTCGTTTGGAATTGAGTGTGCAGTGCTTTTGTGTATATGAAAATAAAATGAAAGAAATGCCAATATGAGGATTGAGTATGTAGTATAGTATAATGTGCTCTCATAGTCTTCCATATAGTATAATGCAGTCCCTATAGTCTTCTATATAGTATAATGCACCCCATAGTCACCCTTATAGTATAATGTACCACCATAGTCTTTAAAATAGTATAATGCATCCCCCATAGTCCTCCATATAGTTTAATACACCTCCCATAGTCCTCTGTGCAGTATAATACACACCCATAGTCTTCCGTATAGTATAATGTACCCCCATAGATTTTAATGCAGTATAATGCACACCTCCTAGTCCTCTATACAGTGTAATGCTCTCCCCATAGTTTTCTATACGGTATAATGGCCACCAAAATGTGTTCTCTGATTTAAAAAAATACAATACTTCTCCCCCAATCCCCGCATTTCCCCACCCCCCGTTCCTCCACTACTCTCAACTGTGCAGCATGTCTCCTCAGCAGCTCTACTGTCTGGCACAGCATGGCTCGATCACACCTGCTGGCTGAGACTTCAGACGCTGAGGAACAATGATGGGGAGAGAGTAGATGACTTCCCTCCTGCATTATTCCCTTCAACTGTATCAGCACTCCATACAGTTGAATGTGCGATGCCAGGCGGTGGGTGCCCTGAATCACTGGCCCCATATCAGCCATTTGGTCTGCCACTAATAGCAGAATGTCACTGGGATAGTGGGGGCTCTGGGCATCTGCCCAATTTGCACCCCATAATGCTGGCCCTGATCATATGCAGGGACAAGGTGGTACCTTTTGAGGTTGCATACTTTCTTACAGTTGTTAGGGTATGTTTCCACATGCCGGATTTCATCCAGATTAGCTGCGGATTGAACACTGCGTACAGCCAGAGCGTTCAAACCGCAGCATCCAGATGTTACAGCATAGTGGAGGAGATTTTATGAAATCCCGTCTCCACTATGCGTGCGAACACGCATCTGGTGCCCTGCATTTATGGACATGCGGCGCATCTTTTTAGAGCGCAGTATGTCTGTTTACCTTGCAGCGATGCTCCATCGCCCCAAGGTGAATAGCAGGACCCTATGTATGGGGTGCAGAGATTCTGGAGGTGTGCAATGAACACATCCGGAATCACTGCGTGTACAGAAGGGGGCGGCGCTTTGGGCGGAGCGGGGTTTCTGCTCCGTCTAAATCGCCGTTATTACGGACCGTGGACACATACCCTTAGTCCACATGACTGCAACTTCAATGCCCAGAGTTAGCCAAAGAATTGAAATGGATAATATTAGCTGCAGAAGGCTCTGTTTTCCTCCTCTTAGCATTAATTTGCTTATTAGAGGGAAGTTTTCCCAGCAACGCTGTGCTTTCAGAAGGATTTCAAGGAAGTATCAACACCAGGTGACCAACCTTTTGTGCCCATGCAATTTTGATGCACAGTCCAACAAATAACAATCTGAAGATTGTAATCACTTCAACTAGTCAATATACAGTAGCATGTCATGGGAAAGAAGTCATTTTTCTACAAAAGTTTTATCCACCTCCTCTGGTTCAAACATTACGGATAGCACCAAAAGGTGGGTTACCCAAACCAAAGCAAAATGTTGGGGTTTTGTAGCCTAACCAAGGAGATCTCCTTCAATGTCCTGTGGCACAGATTGATACGGTAATTAAATTTGCAATAAGTCTGCCTTCTCTTGCTATTTGTTTCTTGGTCTCAATATACTGATTGATCAATGACTGCAAATATTAGATCTCCTTCCTTAACTTTGCATACAACAGAACATAAACAGAACATTTCCCATTGTAATTTTACAATACGTCTGTCAATCAACCCATACTCCCTGGTAAAATTCCACCTGCTGTGTTCGAGCCTATAGCTGCATTCAGCTCCCCTTTCAGGAAGGAACCGTTATCAATTTACAGGACATTCGTATATACAGGTGCTTCTCACAAAAATAGAATATCATCAACAAGTTAATTTATTTCCGTTTTTAAGTACAAAAGTGAATCGTATAGCGTCATTACAAGCAGAGTGATCTGTATCAAGTGTTTATTTCTGTTGATGATTATGGCTTACAGCCAATGAAAACCCAAAAGTCATTATCTCAGTAAATTAGAATAATTAGCAAAAGCACCTACAAAGGCTTCCTAAGCATTTAAAAAGGTCCCTTAGTCTGTTTCATTAGACTCCATATTAATGGGGGAAGACTGCTGACTTTTATTGTACTTACAATAAAAATTACAGAGCTCTCCATCCTTTGTAGGTGGGAAAACTTGGAAAATGGACAGTGTATCAAATACTTATTTTCCCCACTGTATATAGATATAAATTGTCTAAATAATAAAGCAAGCTATACAATTTTAACCATGAGGGTGCATATAATAGTACAAATGAACATGAAGGTAAAAAATGCCAGTGCTAAGTAACTCCCTCATGCATATGAGAAAGGCAATCCTATATACAGTACAGAACAAAAGTTTGGACACACCTCATTTAAAGATTTTTCTGTATTTTCAAGACTGAAAATTGTACATTCACACTGAAGGCATCAAAACTATGAATTAACACATGTGGAATTATATACATAACAAAAAAGTGCGAAACAACTGAAAATATGTCTTATATTCTAGGTTCTTCAAAGTAGCCACCTTTTGCTTAGAACCTAGACTATAAGACATATTTTCAGTTGTTTCACACTTTTTTGTTAATTATATAATTCCACATGTGCTAATTCATAGTTTTGATGCCTTCAGTGTGAATGTACAATTTTCACAGTCGTGAAAATACAGAAAAATCTTTAAATGAGAAGGTGTGTCCAAACTTTTGGTCTGTACTGTAAATATGTATGACATGTCTAGGAATTAGATTTCATTCTCAGCCCTATATGTATCTCAAACGTCTGCACACATATTTTAATGCATATGATTGTACACATTACCACATAACTGTGCCATTAGACACCGTATTGCTAAGTTCTGTAATGAAGTGCTAGTGCTATATGAGAAGATAAATACAATGTATGACATCTCCAAAAAGTACATTTACATTGCAACCATCTATGCATCAGTATTTTCTTATACTTTGTTGCCATTGGACGTGAATCTATATCTCGCCATACAATTATAGCATAAGACACCTGATCAAAACAATGATTACCAATGTTAGATCCAAGAGACTACCAACTACTACCCAAACGCGTGTTTTGAGTATACAGCTTCATCAGCTGGCGTGGTTTGGACATCCACATTTTTCCTTAAGTATCCTATTGATCCGATCGCCTGATCGAAATTGAGCCTATCACAGTACTTTGCGTGGTGTGTGTGCATTTGGGTCTTTGGCTCCTGATGTCATTCACCGTTCGTGATACTGTGTCGAGCATGCTCAGGGTGCCTGTTAAAAAGCTGCATGCGCTATCGGCATAATGATAAATTGTGGGCAGGGAGCCAGATGTGCATTGACACAAGCCACTGAGAATGTGTGCTTTGTATCAATGTATTGTTTTGACATATACAGTGGCTTGTGAAAGTATTCATCCCCTTGGCATTTTTCATGTTTTGCTATCTCACAACCTCAAATGTCACTGTTTTTTGGTGGGTTTACTTCAGTTCATGTAAAGAAAATGCCTACAATTGTGAACACTTGGTTTTCTTTTTATGGTGACGCAAACAACAAATGGGACAAAATAACTGGAAAGTTCAGTGTGCATAACTATTCTCCCTCCTAAATGCAGTACCTTGTAGAGCCTCCTTGTGTGGTAATTACAGCTGAAAGTCACTTTGGATAAGTCTCAGCTTTCCACATCTTGCCAATGGGATTTTTGCCCATTCCTCAAGGCAAAACTGGTCCACTGCCTTCAAGTTAGGTGGTTTCCTTTGGGGAACAGTAATCTTCAAGTCTGAACACAGATTTTGAATTGGATTATGGTCTGCATATTGACTTGGTCATTCCAAAACATTTACATGTTTCCCCTTAAACCACTCGAGTGTTGCTTTAGCAGCATGCTTTGGGTCATTGTCTTGATGGAAGTTGAATCTCTGTCCCAGTCTGAAATCACTGACAGACTGAAACAGGTCTTGCTTAAGAATATCCCTGTATTTCTCACCATCCATCTTCCCCTTGACTTGGACCATTTTCCATGTCCCTGCTTCTGAAAAATATCCCCACAGCATGATGCTGCCACCATCGTGTTTCACTGTGGGGATGGTGTTCTTGGGGTGATAAGCTGTGTTGGTTTGGCGTTTTGTGTTTAAATTAAGGTTTTTTCTGCCTACTCTTCCATAAAGGCCAACGCTATGGAATGTACTGCTTATTGTGATTGTGTGGACAAATACTATAGTCTCTGTTTGGAAACTCTGCAGCTCCTTCAGGGTTACCTTTGATCTCTGTGTTTCCTCTCTGATTAATGCCCTCCATGCCAGGGCTGAGAGTTTTGGTGGGTAGCCCTCTCTTGGCAGGTTTGTTATGACACCTTTCTATATGATGACAATTGATTTGATGAGGATCTGGGGATCATCAGAGATTGGGATACTTTTTATGACCCAACCCTGACTTGTACTTCTCAACAAGCTTGTCCCTGACTTATTTGGATATCTCCTTGGTCTACATGGTGTTGTTTGGTTAGTGGTGACCAGTGATGGGTGAGAAATAAAATGCTCGAGTGCTCGTTGCTTGGGTCGAGTAAATTGAAATACTCGGATACTCTAGCAACGAGCCTAATGTAAGTCTATGGGAAACCCTAGCAGTTTTGCTGCAATCCCACCGGGGGTCCTTTTAGGGTCTGAAATTGATGGAAACAGTACTCAAATAACACAGGAACATCATAGGGAAGACCCTTGGAAGCATTTCTGACTCTAAGGTCACTGCTGTGACCAATGTTGTCAGTGTGACGCCACTTTTACAGGCGCACACTATAACATACAAAAACGAAACCAAAATGGATTTTCCAGGGAAGTATGTTAAGGAACATCCTTTCCAGGGTAATAATTTATATGTAAGGCAAAATATAGAACTCCCCTCCCACTCCCCCCCCTCCAATGTACCTACAATACAAATGCATTCACTGGGAAATGTAATTTTAACATTTAACAACCTTAGCTGGCCATGTGGTGTGTGACACATCATCAGACACATCCTTTTTCATTTATGAAGGAGCGACTCTTAAAGTCACTAAGCCTATTTTTATAGGGGCATCAGGCAGCAATAATATTCTTAAAGGCCCATTATTAAACAGTGGATCTCCTATACTGTTCTTGCCTATGCAGTGAGTGGCTGGGCTGCCAAACATTAGGATGCACCACAATACCCCTTTCATGAGACATACAGGAGGGCTTCCTGAAAAAATTCCCATTATAAGAAAGTGGGTTCCCTGTTGTGAATTATGCTTTTGGGTTCCCTCCAGTGGTTGTAGGTGGTAATGCAGTTGTCCCTGAGTTGCAGTCCTGATCAGGTGTTTCTGCTGATTGCAGTTCTGACTGGAGTATTTAGGTGTGCAGGATTCATTAGTCCTTGCCAGTTGTCCATGGTTCTGGGAGGTTTTGGATCTTTGGTTCCTCCTGCCTTGCTGCCAATTCAGCAAAGATAAGTGTCTGGTTTTTGTTTCGGTGGCACACATGCTGTGCGCTTTATAATTCTGTGCTATTCATTTGTTTTCTCTTGTCCAGCTTAGACTGTCAGTGTTTTCTCAGTCTTGTTGGATTCTCTGGAGTTGCAGATATACGCTCCACATCTTTAGTTAGATGGTGGAGTTTTTTGTATTTTCTGCTGTGGATATTTTTGGAAGGATTTTAATACTGACCGCTTAGTATTCTGTCCTATCCTTTCCTATTTTAGCTAGAGTGGCCTCTTTTGCTAAATCCTTTTTCCTGCCTGCGTGTGTCTTTTCCTCTACTACTCACGGTCAAGTTTCAATACCCTTTACCTTTGCTTTCTGATTTGTTTACTAGGATTAAGGGGGCTAGTTGGTTTACTAAGATTGACCTTCGGGGGGCATATAATCTTGTTTGTATTAAGCAGGGTGATGAATGGAAAACTGCGTTTAATACGCCCGAAGGTCATTTTGAATATCTTGTGATGCCATTCGGGCTCTCTAATGCTCCATCTGTTTTTCAGTCCTTCATGCATGATATCTTCCGGACTTATCTTGATAAATTCTTGATTGTATATTTGGACGATATTTTGATTTTTTCCGATGATTTGGAGTCTCATGTGCAACAGGTCAGGATGGTATTTCAGATCCTTCGTGACAATGCTTTGTTTGTGAAGGGGTCTAAGTGTCTCTTTGGGGTGCAGAAGGTTTCTATTTTGGGCTTCATTTTTTCTCCCTCATCTACGGAGACGGATCCGGTTAAGGTTCAGGCCATTCATGATTGGATTCAACCCACATCCGTGAAGAGCCTTCAGAAATTTTTGAGTTTTGCAAATTTTTATCGCCGTTTCATTGCTAACTTCTCTAGCGTGGTTAAATGTTGTGGATTCTGTTTTTCGCTCCCTCTGGTGGTTACAGATGGTACTGGGTGACTTGTGTTCTCTGCGGTCTCTGGTGTCCACCTGTTCTATCAGGATATGGGAGTTTCCTATTTAACCTGGCTTTCTTGTCATTTCCTCGCCGGCGATCAATGTAATCAGTGTGTCTTGTTACCTCTGCTTTCCGCTTCAGTAATCTTCAGGACAAGCTAAGTTTTTGATTTTCCTGTTCCACGTTTTGCTTTGTTTTTGTTTTAGTCCAGCTTGCAGTTATGTGATTCCTTGTTGCTGGTTGCTCTAGTGGGCTGATATTACTCCTCATGTTCCATGAGTTGGCACATGAGTTCAGGTAATTTCAGGATGGTTTTTTGTAGGGTTTTTCGCTGACCGCGCAGTTCACTTTTGTATCCTCTGCTATCTAGTTTTAGCGGGCCTCATTTTGCTGAATCTGTTTTCATTACTACGTATGTGCTTTCCTCTCATTTCTATACTGACAGCAATCCTGAACTTAACACCGCATCTAGAAGTAGACGTGGAGTGTACCTAACACACCTAGACACCTCGTCACAGCCGGAGGACTAAATACCCCTAAAGGTGGAAATTGAAATACTATCTTGCCTCAGAGAAAATCCCCAAAGGATAGACAGCCCCCCACAAATATTGGCGGTGAGTCGGAGAGGAAAAAACATACACAGGCAGAAAAACAGGATTTAGCACAGGAGGCCACTCTAGCTAGATAGGACAGGATAGGACAGAGTTCTGTGCGTTCAGTATTAAAACCCTTCAAAACATCCACAGCAGAATATACAAAAAACTTTCTACATCTAACTAAAAGATGTATTAGCGTAAATCTGCAACTCCAGTGAATCCTACAATCAGACCAGGAATAAAACTGAAACAAGCACACAGCAGTGTGCCACAGATGCAAAAACCAAACAATTATCTTTGCTGAATTTGGCAGCAAGCAGGAGAAGCCAAAAAGTGATCCAACACTTCACAAGGAACATTGACAACTGGCAAGGGCTAAAGGATCCTGCACACCTAAATATCCCAGTCAGAATTGTAATCATCCGATACACCTGGCCAGGACTGCGAGTCAGAGACAACTGCATTCCCACCAACCACTGGAGGGAACCCAAGAGCAGAATTCACAACAGTACCCTCCCCTTGAGGAGGGGTCACCGAACCCTCACAGGGCCCCCAGGACGATCAGGACGAGCCAGATGAAAGGCACAGACCAAATCAGCACCATGGACATCAGAGGCAAAAACCCAAGAATTATCCTGGCCATAACCCTTCCATTTGACCAGGTGCTGAAGCTTCTGTCTCGAAAAGCGGGAATCCAAAATCTTCTCAACAACATATTCCAACTCCCCATCAACCAACACAGGGGCCGGAGGATCAACAGCGGGAACAATGGGCTCCACATATTTCCGCAACAAAGATCTATGGAAGACATTATGGATAGCAAAAGAGGCCGGAAGAGCCAGTCGAAAAGACACCGGATTAATAATCTCAGAAATCCTATAAGGACCAATAAACCGAGGCTTAAACTTAGGAGAAGAAACCTTCATAGGAACATGACGGGAAGACAACCAGACCAGATCCCCAACCCGAAGCCGGGAACCAACACACCGACGACGATTAGCAAAACGTTGAGCCTCCTCTTGAGACAACACCAACTTGTCCACCACATGAGCCCAAATCTGCTGCATCCTGTCCACCACAGAATCCACACCAGGACAGGCAGAAGGCTCAACCTGCCCAGAAGAAAAACGAGGATGAAAAATAAAATTACAAAAGAAAGGCGAAACCAAGGTAGCAGAACTAGCCCGATTATTAAGGGCAAACTCGGCCAGTGGCAAGAAGGCCACCCAATCATCCTGATCAGCAGACACAAAGCATCTCAAATAAGTCTCCAAGGTCTGATTAGTTTGCTCGGTCTGGCCATTTATCTGAGGATGAAATGCAGAAGAAAAAGACATCAATGCCCAGCCTAGCACAAAAGGCCCGCCAAAACCTAGAAACAAACTGGGAACCTCTGTCGGACACAATCTCCGGAATACCATGCAAACGAACCACATGCTGAAAGAACAACGGAACCAAATCAGAAGAGGAAGGCAATTTTGTTAAGGGCACCAAATGAACCATCTTAGAGAACCGGGCACAAAAAACCCAGATAACAGACATCTTCTGGGAAACCGGAAGATCAGAAATAAAATCCATCGAAATATGTGTCCAGGGCCTCTCAGGGACTGGCAATGGCAAAAGCAAGTCACTAGCACGGGAACAACAAGGCTTGGCCCGCGCACAAGTCCCACAGGACGATGATTGGGAGTCTGACTGGAGAATTTAGGTGTGCAGGATTCATTAGTCCTTGCCAGTTGTCCATGGTTCTGGGAGGTTTTGGATCTTTGGTTCCTCCTGCCTTGCTGCCAATTCAGCAAAGATAAGTGTCTGGTTTTTGTTTCTGTGGCACACATGCTGTGTGCTTTATAATTCTGTGCTATTCATTTGTTTTCTCTTGTCCAGCTTAAGGTACCGTCACACTAAGCGACGCTGCCGTGATACCGACAACGATCCGGATCGCTGCAGCGTCGCTGTTTGGTCGCTGGAGAGCTGTCACACAGACATCTCTCCAGCGACCAACGATGCCGGTAACCAGGGTAAACATCGGGTTACTAAGCGCAGGGCCGCGCTTAGTAACCCGATGTTTACCCTGGTTACCATCGTTAAAGTAAAAAAACAAACACTACATACTTGCCTACCGCTGTCTGTCCTCGGCGCTCTGCTTCTCTGGTCTGGCTGTGAGCACAGCGGCCGGAAAGCAGAGCAGTGACGTCACCGCTTTGCTTTCCGGCTGCCCGGCGCTCACAGCCAGACCAGAGAAGCAGAGCGCCGAGGACAGACAGCGGTAGGTAAGTATGTAGTGGTTGTTTTTTTACTTTAACGATGGTAACCAGGGTAAACATCGGGTTACTAAGCGCGGCCCTGCGCTTAGTAACCAGATGTTTACCCTGGTTACCAGCGAAGACATCGCTGAATCGGTGTCACACACGCCGATTCAGCGATGTCAGCGGGAGAGCCAGCGACGAAATAAAGTTCTGGCCTTTCTTCCCCGACCAGCGACATCACAGCAGGGGCCTGATCGCTGCTGCCTGTCACACTGGACGATATCGCTAGCGAGGACACTGCAACGTCACGGATCGCTAGCGATATCGTCTAGTGTGACGGTACCTTTAGACTGTGTCAGTGTTTTCTCAGTCTTGTTGGATTCTCTGGAGTTGCAGATATGCGCTCCACATCTTTAGTTAGATGGTGGAGTTTTTTGTATTTTCTGCTGTGGATATTTTTGGAAGGATTTTAATACTGACCGCTTAGTATTCTGTCCCATCCTTTCCTATTTTAGCTAGTGGCCTCTTTTGCTAAATCCTGTTTCCTGCCTGCGTGTGTCTTTTCCTCTACTACTCACAGTCAATATTTGTGGGGGGCTGCCCATCCTTTGGGGTTCTGCTCTGAGGCAAGGTAGTATTCCTATTTCCATCTATAGGGGTATTTAGTCCTCCGGCTGTGTCGAGGTGTCTAGGATTTGTTAGGCACACCCCACGGCTACTTCTAGTTGCGGTGTTAAGTTCAGGATTTGCGGTCAGTACAGTTTACACCAACTCCAGAGAAAGTTCCATGCGGCTCCAAGGTCACCGGATCATAACAGTTCCCATAGTTTTTGCCTATGCATTCAATGCAAAGCCTGCCCTGCCCCAAAGTTACACACACTCCAATAAGCCTTTGCAACGACATAATGGATGGCCACATGAAACCAAAGTTCCCATTATTTTTCATTGGGTATTGTCATATTGTTTACCTATGCATTAAATGCAAGGCCTGCCTTGCTCCAAAGTTACACGCACCCCAATAACCCTTGGAACAGACGTCCTGGATGGCCACATGAAACCAAAGTTCCCATTAGTATTCATTTGTTACTGCTATACTGTTAGCCTAGGCATTCGATGCAAGGCCTGCTCCACCCCACCCCAAAGTTACACGCACCCCAATAAGCCTTTGAAACAATGTGCTGGATAGCCACAGTAAAACCAAGTTCACATTATTTATTTGGTACTGCCATACTGTTTGCTTATGCATTGAATGCAAGACCTTCCCTGCCACAAAGTTACATGCACCCCAATAACCCTTGGAACAGATGTCCTGGATGGCCACATGAAATCAAAGTTCCCATATTTTATTTTATTTTTTTAAGTCACAAAGTTTTCGCATGAAGTGAAGATGAGGCCTGCTCCAAATTTGCACACACTCCAATCACCCAATGAATAAATGTGGAGGATGGCCTCCTAAAAATTTTCCCAGTTTAAAGGAGTGGGTCTCCTATACTTGTAATGCCCATACACTAAGTGTATGGGCTGATAAACATTTCACCCTGGGGGGGGGGGGGTACGCGTCAACCTACTGTCAACATTTATTTTAAGGACATCATAAGCACCTTTGCCAACAGTAACGTGGCTGTTGCATCACAGAACACGTTCACCCTGGTGATAAATTGGTGGTGTTGGAAGAGACGTGGAGGACAGCATCCAAAAAGTGTTTTCCCAGTTTAAAGGAGCAAGTCTCCTATACTTGTAATGCCCATACAGCTGACAAACACTTCACCCTGGGGGATACGCATCAACCAACTGTGTAAAAATTATTAATGGCATCATAAGCACTCTTGCCAACAGTAACATGGCTGTTGCAGCACGGAAGACGTTCACCCTGGTGATCTAGTGGTGGTGGTTGATGAGGATGAGGAGGATAACGGCAAATAGCCAAAATCAGGTAGCGTATACCCATGTGTGAGTGTGAAGAGGTGCATGGGAATATACCTCACCCCCCCCCCCCCCCCCCAAAAAAAAAAAAAAAAATCTAAATCTGGATTGAAGGTTAGGATTCATTGTTATCATGCGGTGGTGTACAGACGTCTGACCCAATCCAGCCCTTGTTCATTTTTATAAGAGTCAGCCTCTCAGCATTTTTAGTTGACAGGCGGATGCGCTTATCTGTTATAATTACACCAGCGGCACTAAAAACGCGCTCTGACAAAATGCTAGTCACAGGACAGGCCAGGACCTCCAAGGCTTAGAGTGCCAGTTCATGCCACGTATCCAGCTTTGAGACCCAATAATTATAAGGCACAGAGGAATCACGGAGGACGGTGGAACGGTCAGCAAGGTACTCCCTCAGCATCTTCCAAAACTTTGCACTCCTTGTGACAGCACCTCACACCTCAGGGACACTGCTATGGGAGGGTGTGAGAAAACTCTCCCAGAACTTTGCCAGTGTTCCCCTGCCTCTGCTGGATTGGAGTTGTGTCTTTCTCGCTTGTACTCCTAACACACAGCAAAAAAAGGTGAATGGAAGCCTCAAATGCCACAATTTGTAGCCCACAGATAGATGAGGCATGTCATGGAAATACCACACTGTAAAATATGTGGCCTGTATTCATTTTTTTTTTTTTACATCAAAATAGTGTATAGAACTAGGGTAACACACAGCAAAGAAACATAAATGGAAGCCTCAAATTGCACAATTTGTAGCCCACAGATAGATGAGGCATGTCACGGAAATACCACACTGTAAAATATGTGGCCTATATTTTTTACAGCAAAATAGTGTATAGAACTAGGGAAACACAGCAAAAAAAGGTGAATGGAAGCCTCAAATGCCAAAATTTGTAGCCCACAGATAGATGAGGCGTGTCACCGAGATAACACACTTTAAAATATGTGGCCTGTATTTTTTTTTACAGCAAAATAGTGTATAGAACTAGGGAAACACACAGCAAGAAAAGGTGAATGGAAGCCTCAAAAGCCACAATTTGTAGCCTACAGATAGATGAGGCATGTCACTGAAATACCACACTGTAAAATATGTGGCCTGTATTTTTTTTTTTTTTTTACAGCAAAATAGTGTATAGAACTAGGGTAACACAGAGCAAAAAAGGTGAACGGAAGCATCAAATACCACAATTTGTAGCCCATTGATAGATGAGGCGTGTGTGGCAGATATACCACAGTTTCAAATATCTGGCCTATATTTTTTATTTTTTTGGCCAGCAAAATTGTGTCAATAAGTAGGCAATGACACAACAAATTTTAGCGCAATGATATGCGATCCGTGTGGCGTACAAAACCCAGTTTAAAATATTTGCCCTGTTGCTAAATATTTTTTTGGCAGCTAAATATTTTTGGGGCAGCAAAATGGTGTCAAGACACTCCAAAAAAATTCTACAGTACCACAAAATATGGCTGCATTTTCTGCACAGTCAGATGTGATGGCTGGAATAGGCAAACCCGTTTAAAATAGCTGTATTGTCACGGTGTGCTATAAAAAGGATCTTGCTGTAGTCTGCAGTGGCAACAAGCAAATGGAGAAAAAAAGGGGGCTCTGGATTGATTTGGAATAAAATAATCAGGATTAGGCTGCCGTCACACTATCAGTATTTGGTCAGTATTTTACATCAGTATTTGTAACCCAAAACCAGGAGTGGAACAATTAGAGGAAAAGTATAACAGAAACATATGCACCACTTCTGCATTTATCACCCACTCCTGGTTTAGGCTTACAAATACTGATGTAAAATACTGACCAAATACTGCTAGTGTGACTGCAGCCTTAAGATGCAAAAAAAAAAATCTTGCTAGCCACTGATACCTGGGGCTAGGTATATATGTAATAGGCAGCAGCAGCAGACAGTAATGGAATGGACCCTCTTGATGTATGCAATGTTATCTATATACCCACATACAGTGCCTGCATGCCTTGCACTGATATGTATATAGCCACATACACTCCCCTGCCTACCTAGCACTGTGATCTATATACTCCATAATATGTCCTTAGAAGGACTGTTGATTTAGCTGGATTTGTGTAAAATATGATGGTATACCCACACTAACTGAAAACCCCCAAATCTGACCCTATATTGGCAGCACCTCTGAACACACTGTCAGAATCCGGAGCTGAAAGCGACGAGCAGGGCGGCGCCAGGTGTCTTATAGACCTGATGACGACATGCGGCCAGCCAATCACTGTAATGCCACAACCAAGATGGCTACGGCATTACAGTGTGTGGCAGACAATCCCTGCATGTTGATTGGTTTTCTAAAGAGCGGCAAACATGCAGGGCAGTGACCCGAGCTCCCGCCGAGCAAACACGGAAATGCTCGGTGCTCACCGAGTACCGCAAGTACTAGCGGTGATTCTTGCTTTATGGTGTTGCAACTACCCAGCCCTCCACCTCCAAAACCAACTTCTCCACCATTACAGAAGACGGACTCTCCACTCTACTCTCAAGATCGCATCTCACCACCTGTGCACTTGACCCACTCCCATCCCACTTCATCCCAAACCTCACCACAGTCTTCATCCCAACCCTAACCCATCTCTTTAACCTATCACTAACAACTGGCGTTTTCCCCTCAAGCTTTAAACATGCCTCAATCACACCTATCCTCAAAAAGCCCTCTCTTGACCCATCCTCTGTATCTAGCTATCGCCCTATATCACTTCTCCCCTTTGCCTCAAAACTACTGGAACAACATGTCCATATTGAACTGTCCTCCCATCTATCTTCCTGCTCCTTCTTCGACCGCTTTCAATCAGGCTTCCGGTCACACCACTCCACTGAAACTGCCCTAACTAAGGTCACCAATGACCTATTAACCGCCAAGAGCAAGCGACACTACTCTGTCCTCCTCCTCCTGGACCTGTCCTCTGCCTTTGACACAGTGGACCATTCCCTGCTGCTGCAGACCCTCTCATCCCTTGGCATCACAGAATTGGCCCTATCCTGGATCTCATCATACCTAACTGACCGTACATTCAGCGTCTCCCACTCACACACCACCTCCTCACCTCGCCCCCTATCTGTCGGAGTCCCGCAAGGTTCAGTTCTAGGACCCCTGCTCTTCTCCATCTACACCTTTGGCCTGGGACAGCTCATAGAATCTCACGGCTTTCAGTATCATCTCTATGCTGACGACACACAGATCTACATCTCTGGACCAGATATCACCTCCCTACTAACCAGAATCCCTCAATGTCTGTCTGCTATTTCATCCTTCTTCTCCACTAGATTTCTAAAACTTAACATGGACAAAACAGAATTCATCATCTTTCCCCCATCTCACGCGATCTCCCCAACGAACCTATCCATTACAGTAAACGGCTGCCCACTCTCCCCAGTCCCACAAGCCCGCTGTCTTGGGGTAATCCTTGACACTGATCTCTCCTTTAAACCACATATCCAAACCCTTTCCACTTCCTGCCGCCTCCAACTCAAAAATATTTCACGGATCCGCACATTCCTAAACCAAGAATCTGCAAAAACCCTAGTCCATGCCCTCATCATCTCCCGCCTTGACTACTGTAACCTCCTGCTCTGTGGCCTCCCCTCTAACACTCTTGCACCCCTCCAATCTATTCTAAACTCTGCTGCCCGACTAATCCACCTGTCCCCCCGCTATTCCCCGGCCTCTCCCCTCTGTCAATCCCTGCACTGGCTCCCCATCACCCAGAGACTCCAGTACAAAAGCCTAACCATGACATATAAAGCCATCCACAACCTGTCTCCTCCATACATCTGTGACCTCGTCTCCCGGTACTTTCCTGCACGCAACCTCCGATCCTCACAAGATCTCCTTCTCTACTCCCCTATTATCTCCTCTTCCCACAATCGCATACAAGATTTCTCTCGTGCATCCCCCCTACTCTGGAATGCTCTACCACAACATATCAGACTCTCGCCTACCATCGAAACCTTCAAAAAGAACCTGAAGACCCACCTCTTCCGACAAGCCTACAACCTGCAGTAACCACCGATTGACCAAACCGCTGCACGGCCAGCTCTACCCTCACCTACTGTATCCTCACCCATCCCTTGTAGATTGTGAGCCCTCGCGGGCAGGGTCCTCTCTCCTCCTGTACCAGTTGTGACTTGTATTTTTCAAGATTATTGTACTTGTTTTATTATGTATACCCCTCCTCACATGTAAAGCGCCATGGAATAAATGGCGCTATAATAATAAATAATAATAATAATAATAATAATAATAATTTGTGGCCTTACAGAAAAAATGTGTATATACTGACAGACCATGTGACACTTAGATTACACATTTATCGACTTCCTTTCACTAACCATGTGACTTATGAAGGTATTTGCTTGCACCAGAAATTTTTAGGGCTTCACAACAAAAGGGCTGAAAATATATGCACATGCTAATTTTTAGTCATTTGATCCCATAAATTTAATTTAAGCCTATATTTTTCTAACTTCACCAACTTGGACTATTTAGTGCCGATTAGTGATGAGCGAGTGTACTCGTTGCTCGGGTTTTCCCGAGCACGCTCGAGTGGTCTCCCGAGTATTTGTGAGTGCTCGGAGATTTACTTTTCGTTGCCTCAGCTGCATGATTTGCGACTGCTAGACAGGCTGAATACATGTGGGGATTCCCTAGCAACCAGGCAACCCCCACATGTACTCAAGCTGGCTAGCAGCCGTAAATCATGCAGCTGCGTCAATAAAAACTAAATCTCTGAGCACTGACAAATACTCGGAGACCACCCGAGCAACGAGTACACTCGCTCATCACTAGTGCTGATGCATCACACACAAATCGGATTACAAACCTATTTAAACACAGGTTGTAATGTAACAAAATAGGTAAAAAGCCAAGAGGGTGAATACTTTTGCAAGCTGATGTACGTAAAGTGACGCATATCATTTAATTCTTTAAAATCGAGATAGTGACCATAATATAATACATTAAACTAGGGAATTATTATGCTAGTAGATCGAATGATGTGACCAAAGTGATTGTGCAGAAAGTGCGTATAAAATTTTTAAAAAAATCATGTTTCACGTTTGCTTCATATTTGTTGCATGTAGATTTTCTTTGTAGGATACACTATAGGAGCAATGTACCGTACTTCATGGAATAATCATCATATTGAGAATAGTGAATTATATAGGATGAATAACCACACTACATCTAGTGACTACCTGCAACCATCAGAGTCATCTCATATGTAGACAGGAAGTCATGGACATCATCACTTTTCAAATCTGTTTTGGCATCTTTCAAACAGTTCACCATGCAGCTCCTTGTTCCATTATTTGCCCCTATAGAAGAATTGGGTGAGATTTATGCAACTATACAGAGAAAACATGTCTGTGCTGCCAAAAGTAGCCAAAGACAGCACAGCTTCATAGTTACATCTCTACATTGTTATTAGGCCACATGCACACATTCATTCTTTGGTGTTTTTTAACTCTGTATTTGTAAACTAAAACCAGGAATGGGTGAAAAATGCACAAGTAATGCAGTGTTTCTGTTATAATTTTCCTCTGATTGTTCAATGCCTGATGTTGGCTTATAAATTCTCAGGTTAAAAACTCACCAAATACCATGTGCCTGTGGCTTTATGATTGTAAAAAGACAAATGTCCATAAAGTCTAACTGAGGGATGGGAGATCCTAGAGTGAAGGAGATTATATACAACCATAACACAGGTCTACAAAGAAATATTTTTTGTAATCATCGCAGGTGACTTTGCACTTTTCTGAATCATCTTTTTGTCCTGATTTCAAAAATAATATCGTTTTTCTGTAGCACGATTAGTTTCCATGGAGCAGCATCATTATTATAAGGTATAGGAAATATACCGGCGACATTAAGAAAACCGTAGTCTACATATCATTAAAAAAATGCTTCACCTTATAAAACCGTTTTTATTGAGCCAAAATAATTGCACATGCAAAATAGAAACCAAAATATGAGCAGAAATGAAAAGTGCTTGACATTAGACTGTAGTTGATACGATTTTTGAGGGTAGTCCCTATATAACATCCAACAGTAATCTGCCATCATTGAGTCATTCCAAAAACTCTGGTAGCGGTGTTCCATTACTTTAATGTTCTGGTGAAACCGCTCGCCTTGTTCATCGCTTACATCCCCAAGATTTTGAGGGAAGAAATCTAAATGTGAATGTAAAAAGTGCATTTTCAGAGACATGCAACATCCAAGACACTGGTATGCATTTAGCAGTTGCTCAACACATGCAACATATTCTGGAGATTTTTGTTTTCCTAAGAAGTTTTCACAGATCCACTTCAAGCTTTTCCAAAATCTCAATTCCTTATCATTTAATGTTCCTTCAAACACATCATCTCTCATAAGCTCTCTGATCTGAGGACCAACAAATTCCCCTTCCTTCAGTTTTGCTGGTGAAGTGCTGGAGAATTTCTGTGAAATGTACTGGAACCCTTGTGAATTTGTCTTTGCCATGGCTTTCTGTCACGATCTCCATTCTGTTCCTGTCTGCTATGTTACTTTGTGTAGAAGCTGTCAGTCTGTTTTGGTTGTGCTGGGTCTGTGCTGCAATCATCTGTGTTCACTTTCCTTGATTAGTCCTCTACTAAAGCATACTAGCTCCTCCATATAGTGTCAATCAATCGTACACTTGCTGCTGCCTGTGTAAGACTGATCCCTCTTTGCTCTGTGCCTGACCCAGCCTGACTTTATTCCCTTTGGTTGTGACCTGACTTCTCTTGTGCTTGCTCCCTGTAAACTGTCTTGTCTTTCTGGTGTTCCCGACCTTGGCTAGTGAATTGGATTTCTTCTCTGACTTCCCCTTGTACTGCGCCAATTCCTGGACCTGCCCTCAGATAGTTTGACCTCCCTTTACTTATTCAAGTAAGTAGTGTATATTTTTACTGTCAGTTATTGTAGTCTTTCTCTCCACTTCTGGGGATAACATTTACTATAGTGACAAGTAGGGTTGAGCGACTTTTACTTTTTTAGGGTCTATCTCAAAAGTCTAGTGAAATCGGCCGATTATGGCGAAAAGTCGGGGATCGACCGAAACACGAAACCAAATGCAAAGTCAATGGGAAATCTATCTTTTTCTCTCTCTCTCTCTCTCTCTCTCCTCCGTCTCTGAACAGAAAAGCTGGTGTTACACATTGCAAATCGCTACAGCGCACAAGCGACAAGATAGCGATAGGCGTCCACGCCCCTAAGACCTATGTCATCACTCTGCCCACGCTCCTTCATTGGCTGAAAAAATTGCGCCAAACGCGTCATACGAAACGCGACTGTCGCGAAGATCGCCGACCGCATGGCCGATCCCACACTAGGATCAGGTCGAGTTTCATGAAACCCGACTTTGCCAAAAGTCGGCGACTTTTGAATTTGTCCGATCAGTTTAGCTCAAGCCTTGTGACAAGATTTTTGTTGGAGCAACTAAAAAATTATGCTGAAGAGTGTCTCTACCTGGAGCATAAATGTTTCTCTGTCTCCAATCATGACAAGTAGTATTTCTACTGTCTCATAAACACAAGAAGCAACAATATTTTGTGAAACCTCCTTGCATTCCCATTAGCAGACCAATCACGTTCAACTCTCCACAGATATTCCATTGATGATGCTTACATTATATAGCATCCAAAACAACTCACAGATTTTCATAAGTTTCCTTTAGATGACATGAGTGAGCAATAGGGATTGATGGTTTCATATTTCCATTGCGAAGCAACACTGCTTTCAAACTTCTCTGGGATGAGTCAATAAACAATCACCAATCTGCAACTAAATAGTCTTGATTCAGTTCTTCAAAGAGGCCATTCGCATTGTTACAGTACACCATTGGTCCATCAACTGTAAAAAATTGTGTTAGTGTTACTTCTGTTTCGGTAATAACACACCTTGACATCATCGTGAAGATTCTTCTGTTTCAACCTAGATGCAAGAAGTTCAGCTTTATCTTTTGACAATAAAAGGTCTCTGATGAGATCATTTATTTCATGTTGAGTAAAGCGTTCTGGCTGCTCCAACAGTTATACTCATCTTGACTTGAAGTCTCCATGTCTTTGCCAGTAGCTTCAGCTCCATAGTCTTCATATTCTACTTCATTTTCATCCAATCCAGACAAGGGTGGTACAGGAACTCTCAAGGTACCATCATTTGGAACTGGCAAGGTACCATTATGTGTTTAGTCACGCCCCCGGAAGAAGCAGAGGGCAAAACGCACATCGCGGCGTCGGAGGAGAACATCCTTTATACCTTTTGCATGGTCCTTTTACTTATTCAGTGACCTTGGGTGAGGCAATATCTTGGGCTTATTATTATGTACCTGTGTAAAGGACGAGTTTTGACTATGGGATTATTTTAGCTCTCACACTAGGACGGATTAGTTATATGGTTATTGGGATGCTGTTTGGCACCTTTCATGCCTTTTTTTGATCCATGTCCTTTAGTTGTGATTATTGCTATATATTTAACATTGTTCCACATACTGGTTAAGCATCATCAGTTCTAATTTTCCTTTTCCCATGCATATTATACTATTTGATCTATATGTGTAGGGTCCTTATTGGATGTTCCCCGTCTGATTTGGGGTATTTGTTTGTGTTAATTATTGAAGTGGTCTTTTGGATCTTTTATATAATACTATATAATATAATAATATTTTAAACTATTTCCTTATTGGTGGGCTTAATTGAGTCAGCGGCTTAATTGCTGCTGCTTTGGTTGTATACGTTAATGACCAGGCCAATCTTTACAATTCTGAACACTGTCTGTTTATGAGGTTATAACTCTGGAACGCTTCAACGGATCCTGATGATTCTGACATTGTTTTCTTGTGACATATTGTACTTCATGATAGTGGTAAAATTTCTTTGATATTACAGGCGTTTATTTGTGAAAAAAATGGAAATTTGGCGAAAATATTGAAAATTTCACAATTTTCCAACTTTGAATTTGATGCCCTTAAATCACAGAGATATGTCACACAAAATGCTTAAGTAACATTTCCCATATGTCTACTTTACATTAGCACAATTTTGGAACCAACATTTTTTTTAAAGGGTTAAAAGTTGACCAGCAATTTCTCATTTTTACAACACCATTTTTTTTAGGGACTACATCACATTTGACGTCACTTTGAGGGGTCTATATGATAGAAAATACTCAAGTGTGATGCCATTCTAAAAATGGCACCCCTCAAGGTGCTCAAAACCACATTCAAGAAGTTTATTAACCCTTCAGGTGTTTCACAGGAAGTTTTGGAATGTTTAAAAAAATGAACATTTAACTTTTTTCACAAAAAATTTACTTCAGCTCCAATTTGTTTTATTTTACCAAGGGTAACAGGAGAATTGGACCCCAAAAGTTGTTGTATAATTTGTTCTGAGTATGCTGATACCCAATATGTGTGGGTAAACAACTGATTGGGCGCATGGCAGAGCTCGGAAGGGAAGGAGCGCCATTTGACTTTTCAATGCAAAATTGACTGGAATTGAGATATGACGCCATGTCGAGTTTGGAGAGCCCCTGATGTGCCAAAACATTGAAACACCCCACAAATGACACCATTTTGGAAAGTAGACCCCCTAAGGAACTTACCTAGATGTGGTGAGCACTTTAACCCACCAAGGGCGTCACAGAAGTTTATAATGTAAAACTGTAAAAAAAAAAAAAATTTCACAAAAATGATATTTTCGCCCCAAATTTTTTATTTTTCCAAGGGTAACACAAGAAATTGGACACCAAAGATTGTTGTGCAATTTGTCCTGAGTACCCTGATACCCCATATGTGGGGGTAAACCACTGTTTGGGTGCATGGGAAAGCGCCGTTTGAAATGCAGACTTGGAATGGTTTGCAGGCGTCACATTGCGTTTGCAGAGCCCCTGATGTACCTAAACAGTAGAAACCCCCCACAAGTGACCCCATATTGGAAACTAGACCCCCAAGGAACTTATGTAAATGTGTTGTGAGAACTTTGAACTTTTGAAAATGATTTTTAGCCCCCCCAAATTTTTATTTTCCCAAGGGTAACCAGAGAAATTGGACCCCAAAAGTTGTCCAATTTGTCCTGAGTATGCCGATACCCCATATGTTGGTGTAAACTCCTGTTTTGGCGCATGGGAGAGCTCAGAAGTGAAGGAGCACTGTTTTACTTTTTCAACGCAGAATTGGCTGGAATTGAGATCGGACGCTATGTCGCGTTTGGAGGGCCCCTGATGTGCCTAAACAGTGGAAACCCACCAATTCTAACTGAAACCCTAACCCAAACACACCCCTAATCCCAACCATAACCACACCACTAACCCAAACATGCCCCTAACTCTAATCCCAACCACACCCCTATCCCAACAGACCCCTAACCCTAATCCCAACTCTAACCACACCCCTAACTCCAACACACCCCTAATCCCAACCCTAACCCTGACACACCCCTAACCCTAATCCCAACCATAAATGTAATCCAAAACCTAACTTTAGCCCCAACCCTAACTTTAACCCTAACCCTAACTTTAGCCCCAACCTAACTGTAGCCCCAACCCTAACTTTAGCACCATTCCTAACCCTAACTTTAGCCCCAGCCCTAAGTTTAACCCCAACCCTAAATTTAGCCCCAACCTCAACCTAACTGTAGCCCCAACCCTAATTTTCGCACCAACCCTAACCCTAACTTTAGCCGCAACCCTAACTTTAGCCCTGACCCTAACCCTAATGGAAAAATGGAAATAAATACATTTTTTAAATTTTATTATTTTTCCCTAACTAAGGGGGTGATGAAGGAGGGTTTGATTTACTTTTATAGCGTTTTTTTAGCGGATTTTTATGATTGGCAGCTGTCACACACTAAGGCTGGGTTCCCATTGCGTTATGGGACCGCGTTAAACGGACAGCGTTGCACGGCGAAATTAACGCCGTGCAACGCGGCCGTTAACGCGCCCATTCACGCTAATGGGAACGCGCTTCACTAGCGCGTGCCATGTTCGGCACGTGCTAGCGACGCGCCGGGGATTCCTGGCGCGCCGCGGACGCTGCTTGCAGCGTCCGAGGGGCGCCCGCGGTCCGTTCCCCGCTCTCGCAGATCGGGGATCTGCGAGAGCGGGGACGTTACCGCGACCCCGACCGCAGCCCCATAGAAAACATTGCGTTAGCGCAATCCGCT
This sequence comes from Ranitomeya imitator, assembly GCF_032444005.1. Lineage (NCBI taxonomy): Eukaryota > Metazoa > Chordata > Amphibia > Anura > Dendrobatidae > Ranitomeya > Ranitomeya imitator. The sequence continues at coordinate 313,126,725 of NC_091285.1, read as the reverse complement.
AGCACTAAACGGATTGCACTAACTCAATGTAACCCTAGCCTAAAAGACGCTTTTTATTGCAAAAAATAGTTTTTGCGTCTCCACATTTTGAGCGCTATAATTTTTCCATATTTTGGTCCACAGTCATGAGAGGTCTTGTTTTTTTGTGGGACTAGTTGACGTTTTTATTGGTACCATTGTCTGGCATGTGACATTTTTTGATCGCTTTTTATTCCGATTTTTGTGAGGCAGAATGACCAAAACCCAGCTATTCTTGAATTTATTTGGTGGGGGGGCGTTTATATCGTTCCACATTTGATAAAATTGATAAAGCAGTTTTATTCTTCGGGGCAGTACAATCACAGTGATGCCTCATTTATATCTTTATTATGTTTTGGTGCTTTTATGCAATAAATTTTATATAAAAAATTATTATTTTTGCATCGCTTTATTCTGAGGACTAAAACTTTTTTATTTTTTCGCTGATGATGCTGTATGGCAGCTCGTTTTTTGCGGGACAAGATGACGTTTTGGCTCTTTTATACGATAAAAACTATTTTATATAAAAAATAATTATTTTTGCATCGCTTTATTCTGAGGACTATAACTTTTTTATTTTTTCGCTGATGATGCTTTTGGCAGCTCTTTTTCTGCGGGACAAGATGACATTTTCAGCGGTGCCATGGTTATTTATATCCATCTTTTTAATCGCGTGTAAGGCTACTTTGACACTGGCGTTTTTTGCAATACGTCGTTTATGGCAAAAAACGCATCCTGCAAAGTTGTTTGCAGGATGCGTTTTTGCCCCATAGATTAACATTAGCGATGCATTGCCACACATAGCTACCGTCATGCGACGGTTGCGCCGTGTTGTGGCAGACCGCCGGGAGTAAAAAACGTTAAATGTAATGTTTTTTGCTGCCGACGGACCGCTTTTTCCGACCGCACATGCGCGGCCGGAACTCCGCCCCCACCTCCCCGCACCGCACAATGGGGCAGCAGATGCGCCTGAGAAATGCATCCGCTGCACCCGTTGTGCGGCGCATCAAACGCTAGCGTTGGAATCTCGGCCCGACGCATTGCGACGGGCAGATTCCGACGCTAGTGTGAAAGTAGCCTTACTCCCCTTTTTGTTCGGCGGTATGATAATAAAGCATTATTTTTTGCCTCGTTTTTTTTACGGTGTTCACTGAAGGAGTTAACTAGTGGGACAGTTTTATAAGTCAGGTCGTTACGGACGCGGCGATACTAAATATGTGTACTTTATTTTATTTTTTTTAATTTAGATAATGAAATGTATCTATTGGAACAACATATATATGTTTTTTAATTATTTAGGATTCTTTTTTTTTTTTACACATGGGTGCTCTGAAGGGGTTAACTAGTGGGACAATTTTATAAGTTGGGTCTTTCCGGACGCGACGATACCGAATAGGTGTAGTTTTTTTCAGTTTTTGTTATTACATAAATAAATGTATTTATTGGAATAATAATTTTTCTTTTTATTTTGTTCTTTATTTTGTGATTTTTTATTTTTTTTTACATTTTTTTTTATAATTTTTAATAACTTTTTGTTTTACTGTTTTATATTGTCGCAGGATGGGACATCAACTTTACACTGACAGATCACTGATCTAATGCTCTCCAATGCTTTTGTATTTCAGAATATTAGATCAGTGTCTTACATAGGGAGGAGGCGTTTCAGCCCCTGCTCTGAGTTTGAGCTGACAGGCCACCGTCTCTGGGTAGCCCCATGGCCATCTTTCGTCTTGGGATCACCATGGAGACCATCAGCACAACACTATCGTAATCGCATTGTACTAATAGGAGCAGAGAGGGAACTCCCTCCCTCTTCGATACCTCTCGAGGGGTTAAACACCCACGATCGGTGTTAGCACCGATCGTGGACACTGCTGCAGGGTTTCAGCTTTCACATAGAGCTGACGCGCATATTTGATTGTGGCAGCGCTCGGCGTGAGCCTGCGCGATCATCACGCCGTATATATACAGCGACTTGCTTGAATGCCGCTCCGTATATATACGGTGCATGTTGGGAAGGGGTTGTGTAGGGCTGGCAGAAGAAGCAGCCGGTCCTACGGCCCTGCACGACTGCTAGGGAAGCAGCTCGGGGGCATTCGTACAAAAATCAAACAAAAATGTCAAATGCTTATAATAGGTTACATAATATTGGAATATCAAAGAAAATTGCACATTTCACAAATTACAGGAGCTGGAAGCTTAGCTACTTAACCATGTCACATTAACTACATAAGTGTAAATGATTGCAGGAATACATTGCCTAGATGATAAAATACATCAGGAGAACTTGTCTCGCACGTGGAGGCGGAAAACTATCAAACACATACCTCAATGCGTTCCATCACGAAACCTAAACACTATTACTTTGTCTTAATCCTTTTTAGTTCTCCAGTCTCAAAATTCCCAAAGTCCCCTCAAGTCTTCTTCACACTACTATTCAGTGTACCGAAATGGGTGAGCTAAATCTTATCTCCTTCAAGGGGACTGGATATTGACAAAATTTTTACACTTTTTAATGAAATTGTTTGCAGCTTGTTCTTTATGTCTCTCTGTATCAAATTTATCTATACGAAATTGTTTCAGTTGTAATATGATAGCTGCCATATTCTGAGTCTTTGGACTTAACTACACTAACTCTACTGTAACTCTATCACTAAGTTTATGTGAACCATTTTGAGCACCTTGGCATTGCCTGCTGTATAATTCTCTCGGAGGATGCCAAAGCTGAAGAAATAAAATTGCCTGTACTGTAAGGGGAACATTAGACTCCAATGTCTGTGTATTTATTCTGATACCTCCTTCTAGTGCTTTTGTGTAAACATATATTTCCATGCCTCATTCCATAAATTGATAAGGGGAGTTCAAGCGTGCTGTAATCCAGTATGGGAAGTTAGAGGAGAGCCGTATCTTTAAACTATAGAAGGTAGCATACATCAGTTTAAAGTCGGTTTCCCTCCATAATTAATTAATTATGCATTTCTTAACCTTGCTCCAACTGTCCAGTATCTGTCCTGTTAGGTCTTCATACCCAGTCTATCTTGCCCAAGTTCTATATAATGTTTCTTGGTCCACTTTAAGGAAGTGGTTTCTCAAACTATTAGATATAAAGAATAGGCATAATGTGTATGATGTCTAGCTTACCATATCATCCAAGGAGTGTGTCTGTGTCTCCACACTTAGATCTAGTACTCTTGACTCATAATGCACGTACCCATTGAATGTAGAGGAAATGATTATCTCTAAATGGGAACCTTCTCGTTATCTTCTCTGGTGAGTGCTACCTGTTTTCCTCTAAATACTCATCAGATCCCTTGCTGTCGAGATGTACATTGGCTGCCACAGCATTAATCATCCACCATCCCTGCTCTGCAGATCTCTGAGTGGACTCACAAAGGCATACCTTTAGAAATAGCAAAAGAAAATCTACAGACCTTCTGAACTTTTTTTCATGTGACTATGATGTCTTGCAAAAGGGCTTAACATTTAGCTAAGTGATGAAAATTTGCCTGCTTTGTATGGAGTAGTGACTCAAATCACATGGGAATGCTACTTTCTCCAATTCAATGAGGTAATATTGTGCATTTAGTCAATGACATGTCTTAAAAACAAACTAGATTATAACTATAGCCCCTAAAATTTGGAAAATGTAATCCTCCCTTTGTTCCGCATAACATTTTTGCAATACTACTCTTAAATAAAGTGTGTAAATTCCCAATTTAGTCAGGAAACATCCAAGTGTTTTAGTAATAGTGGCAAAGCTTGTAGGGCATTGAGTAACCTAGGAAAGCTGTCCATTTTGACCAGGTGGCATCTCCTAAGAAAAAATACAAGTAAGTGAGACCACCCTTTCAATTCTAACACGATTTTCCTATAACAGAGATGTAATTTAAACAATGTAATTTGTCAGCGTATCTACCTATTTTAATTCTCAGGTAAGTAATGTATGAGGTTGCCTGTTTGAACTGAAGCCTGATTCTTTGCATGGTTGTCCAAGCTCCAAAAACTTACTATTAACCATGTTCACCTTATATCCTGAAAACTGGCAAAACTCCTCCAAGAATTTGAAGATATTTGGTAAATGTTCTTGTGAATTAACTTCAAAAAGAAAAAAAATCACATCTACAAAAAAACTCAATTTGGCCCTCAACAGGTATTCTGTTGTACTTACTCGGATCTGCCAGATAAAGGGACAAGATGGTCTAAAGCAAGAATAAAGAGTGGTGACAAATTACACCCCTGCCTGGTTCCCTTGGTAAGTGCAAAGGGTGAAGATAAAAATCTGGGGGTGTGCAGCCTAGTTGTGGGTACTCTATACAGCCCTGCAAAAAATATTCGGAAGGCATCTGTGATCCCCAATTTATCCAACACCATCCCCAGCTGACTTCTCAGATTAATATACCGTAGTCTAAATACCCATTTTGTTACTATTGGCCTTTTAAGAAATAGGTGTCAAATGGTGTGTCATTTGTTCTTTCTATATTTTTTTACCTTTAAGAATATATTTTGCATTCTGATTAATCAATATAGATTTTAATCACTATCATTAATCATTTTTATTGCTATCACCATCTGACACTCATCCAAGGCAATGTCATAGAGGGTAGCCGTCAACTTTGGGAAACTAGTAGTGATGAGCGAGTGTACTCATTGCTCTGGTTTTACCAACCATGCTCGGGTGATCTCCGAGTATTTGTTAGTGTTCGGAGATTACGTTTTCATCGCCCCAGCTGAATGATTTACGTAATTGATTTAAGTAACACTAAAAACAATACCCCAAGTTGACACCTTGTTCGAGAATTCCAAAAGTAAACAATGAAAAAAATAATTTTGGTTTTGTATTTTATATCTATTTTGATGGAATTCTCGAACAAGGTGTCAACTTCCTTACTATCACCCCTCCCACACACACTTATACCTTATTTATACTTTCTCCCATATCACTCCATACATACATACTCGTCTTATTTTCCATATTTTACCTGTTTTGCCACAGGAGCGCAAAACCAGGAAGATTTACAATCCAATAATGTGCAGAGTCCAATAATTATTGAACATCATTAACTACATCAATGTGTCTGTAATTGGCTGGGTGGTGGAACCACTGTGCTATGCCCCAAGGAAAGCCTGGAGGGACGTAACTAGGAGCCTCATCAAGTCCAATCTTGGATACACGGCAGTTGGCGAAGGAAGTGCGTTCAGGTGCTACACGAAGACTGGCCTCAGGTGGATGGCAGCTGAACCTTATGGGACTGGAGGCAGGGAAGGAGGACTGGGCATGTCAAGACAGGCACAGCTGACACACAAGCTGGAACTGGCAGACAACAGATATCCTGGTAGGCAACTGCAGGCGGGCACAGCTGATAGGCAGTCTGGCATGACTGTAGAGCAGGACTGGTATACTGGATACGGATACTGGGACCTGAGAACTAGCAAACGTGTTAGAACATGCAAGCAACATTGCTCGAGCACGTCCATGCTATGGGAGGTGCCTGAAATAGTAAGTGTCCACCAGCTAGTGGCTGGAGACACTTTATGGAAATGCACGTGACCCCTTTAAGAGGGAAAGCGTACACACCCTAAGCACAGTGCCCAGGATCTCCCGACCCAGAAGGAGGAGACAGAGTGGGACTGGTGCTGCCATGGTGAGTAAGCCGGTGGTTCTGCCAGGGGTGGGAGGCAGAAGGCAAAGACACTGGCACGACAGTATCACTCCATTACCAAGCGCTAAAGCTCTCCCATTTTTCTTGCTAGACTATTTGCATTTGTGAACATTCACTTTAAGTATTGATTCAGTTCTCAACATTCACTTTCAGGAATGCTCTTTGATGAAATGTTGTGAGCAGATTTGTCTTCATGTACACATGAATCTCTCAATCTTTAGACCTAGTCCTCTCCTCTCTCCCATAGTGCACATTTCCACCCTCCAATGTAGACTGAATGCTGTCTTTCCAATATCTATTTTTTATGTTCTTTATTGTCCTGCTCCCTTCATCCTTAGTTGAAATACTCGTTCACCCCTACTAGAATACAATTCCCCCAACACAACCGACCCTCCTTCCATTCAGGTGTGTTGTATTCAGATTGTGAAAAGTCAGATTGGTACTTTAGGTACCAAAATTCTGCTCTACATCAAGACTTAAACCATGCATTTAACTCCTTAAGATCCTTCTGTCTTTCCTGTGTTGTGCATAGAACGGGCAGTATTCAGGTCTTGAAAATTAAAGCTGACCTGTGACTAGTAGCTATGGGAACAAAAGACAATCTTTCTTTAAGGCAGTGTCATACATCTATCATTAGGAGCAAGAGAAATGTGATAAGATCTATCCTTCCCCAGCGGTATCATGGAATATGTAATCTGCATTAGCAAAACCATATCCGTTGGGAAAAATGAATCAAGATGGCAAACCCAAAAGTGGAACATCAACTAAGGGTACCGTCACACAGTGGCATTTTGATCGCTACGACGGCACGATTTGTGACGTTCCAGCGATATATCCGTGACGTTCCAGCGATCTCGCTGTGTGACACGCTCCTGCGATCAGGGACCCTGCTGAGAATCGTACGTCGTAGCAGATCGTTTGAAACTTTCTTTCATCGTCTAGTGTCCCGCTGTGGCGGCATGATCGCATGGTGTAACAAAGGTGTGCACGATATTGTATACGATGTGCGCATAGTAACCAACGGCTTCTACATCGCACATATGTCATGAAATTATCGCTCCAGCGTCGTACATTGCAAAGTGTGACAGCAGTCTACGACGCTGGAGCGATAATGGTGCGATGCTGGAGCGTCACGGATCGTGCCGTCGTAGCGATCAAAGTGCCACTGTGAGACGGTACCCTAAGACAGGTGCAAACTTGGAATTCACAAAAGCCTCTATAATTGCCAATGCTGCATTATGTATGTAAAAATTGCTGCCTTAAACTTTATGAAACCAGTAGGCTATTATTTACTTAATAATTGTAGGTTTATGTGTTCAATGGTGGATTGAAAGTAGACCAGGCCATGAATTTCATCTCTCCAACCATGATAAATATGAGTTGGATTAACATGACTGTCTATTAATTATCCATTAATGGTCAATGGGTTCAGTCTTGTGTGTACTTAGTTATCTTTATGGATCTTTGTATACATTTTTTCTGTTTTTCTACTTATTTGTGTTAGTGTTATAAACAGTGTTTTGTACTACAATGTGTCCATAAAAAGCAAAATCACCTGTTTAATAAATCCTAACATAAGGTTATTTATTATTATGACACTACATTAATATGTTAAAAAAGCATATATGTCAAGTATTGGGGTAAGAAGTTAAGAACAGGAAGTTAGAAAAGCATAGCAAAGGAAAATTTATATTCCTGTTGCACGCTATAGGAACAAATGAGATTCTAAATTAATTCTGCACACTTTACAATTTTCGTAAATTCCATGTGAAATCTAATGTAGAATTTTCAGTTCTTGAGCCTAGTGCACACAAAAAGCATTTCTAGAAAGTCAGACGCTCTTGTGAGTCTAAGTGCTGCATTACCTCACAGCTTCGATGAATCCTATATTATAGAGTACAGGTCCTTCTCAAAAAATTAGCATATAGTGTTAAATTTCATTATTTACCATAATGTAATGATTACAATTAAACTTTCATATATTATAGATTCATTATCCACCAACTGAAATTTGTCAGGTCTTTTATTGTTTTAATACTGATGATTTTGGCATACAACTCCTGATAACCCAAAAAACCTGTCTCAATAAATTAGCATATTTCACCCATCCAATCAAATAAAAGTGTTTTTTAATAACAAACAAAAAACCCATCAAATAATAATGTTCAGTTATGCACTCAATACTTGGTCGGGAATCCTTTGGCAGAAATGACTGCTTCAATGCGGCGTGGCATGGAGGCAATCAGCCTGTGACACTGCTGAGATGTTATGGAGGCCCAGGATGCTTCAATAGCGGCCTTAAGCTCATCCAGAGTGTTGGGTCTTGCGTCTCTCAACTTTCTCTTCACAATATCCCACAGATTCTCTATGGGGTTCAGGTCAGGAGAGTTGGCAGGCCAATTGAGCACAGTAATACCATGGTCAGTAAACCATTTACCAGTGGTTTTGGCACTGTGAGCAGGTGCCAGGTCGTGCTGAAAAATGAAATCTTCATCTCCATAAAGCATTTCAGCCGATGGAAGCATGAAGTGCTCCAAAATCTCCTGATAGCTAGCTGCATTGACCCTGCCCTTGATGAAACACAGTGGACCAACACCAGCAGCTGACATGGCACCCCACACCATCACTGACTGTGGGTGCTTGACACTGGACTTCAGGCATTTTGGCATTTCCTTCTCCCCAGTCTTCCTCCAGACTCTGGCACCTTGATTTCCGAATGACATGCAAAATTTGCTTTCATCAGAAAAAAGTACTTGGGACCACTTAGCAACAGTCCAGTGCAGCTTCTCTGTAGCCCAGGTCAGGCGCCTCTGCCGCTGTTTATGGTTCAAAAGTGGCTTTACCTGGGGAATGCGGCACCTGTAGCCCATTTCCTGCACACGCCTGTGCACGGTGGCTCTGGATGTTTCCACACCAGACTCAGTCCACTGCTTCCTCAGGTTCCCCAAGGTCTGGAATCGGTCCTTCTCCACAATCTTCCTCAGGGTCCGGTCTCCTCTTCTCGTTGTACAGCGTTTTCTGCCACATTGTTTCCTTCCAACAGACTTACCATTGAGGTGCCTTGATACAGCACTCTGGGAACAGCCTATTTGTTGAGAAATTTCTTTCTGGGTCTTACCCTCTTGCTTGAGGGTGTCAATGATGGCCTTCTTGACATCTGTCAGGTCGCTAGTCTTACCCATGATGGGGGTTTTGAGTAATGAACCAGGCAGGGAGTTTATAAAAGCCTAGAAGCCTCAGGTATCTTTTGCATGTGTTTAGAGTTAATTAGTTGATTCAGAAGATTAGGGTAATAGGTCGTTTAGAGAACCTTTTCTTGATATGCTAATTTATTGAGACAGGTTTTTTGGGTTATCAGGAGTTGTATGCCAAAATCATCAGCATTAATACAATAAAAGACCTGACAAATTTCAGTTGGTGGATAATGAATCTATAATATATGAAAGTTTAATTGTAATCATTACATTATGGTAAATAATGAAATTTAACACTATATGCTAATTTTTTGAGAAGGACCTGTAAATACAAATATGTTTAATGTATTTATGAATCCTTTCAGGGATCCAATACATGATCAAATTCTGTCTCTGCAACAGTTGAAATAAAACATATGTGCTCTATAAGTAAATGTATGTACCGATACTAGAAAGATTAATTCAATACGGATCATAAGGTAAAACTTCAATTTAAACTATCCTATATGCTTTCCATATTGTATGGGATTGCCCTATATTTCTTTTCCGGGAGCGCACTTCGACCCAGGATTAGCAGATATCCTAGCCAATTGAGGGTATCTACATTAAAATTGGATGAAGGGTTTTGGAGTTTCAGCTCCTTAACATGTGCCACCCTGTTTTTAAAGGACCAAAAGTAATTGGACAATTGACTCCAAGGCTATTTCATGGACAGGTGTGGGCAATCCCTTTGTTATGTCATTCTCAATTAAGCAGATAAAATCTCCATGGTGAAGAGAAACCCCTTCACAACAGCCAACCAAGTGAGCAACACTCTCCAGCCACTTATAAGCATCAAGAATAAAAAGGCTAGACTGGATTTTGCTAAAAAAAAAATCTAAAAAAGCCAGCACAGTTCTGGAAGAACATTCTTTGGACAGATGAAACCAAGATCAACCTCTACCAGAATGATGGAAAGAGAAAAGTATGGCGAAGGCATGGTACAGCTCATGATCCAAAGCATACCACATCATCTGTAAAACACGCCAGAGGCAGTGTGATGGCTTGGGCATGCATGGCTGCCAGTGGCACTGGGTCACTAGTGTTTATTGATGATGTGACACAGGACAGAAGCAGCCGAATGAATTCTGAGGTATTCAGAGCCATACTGTGTGCTCAGATCCAACCAAATGCAGCAAAACTGATTGGTCGTCGTTTCATACTACAGATGGACAATTACCCAAAACAAAGCCAAAGCAACCCAGGAGTTTATTAAAGCAAAGAAGTGGAATATTCTTGAATGGCCAAGTCAGTCACCTGATCTCAACCCAATTGAGCATGCATTTCACTTGTAAACGACTAAACTTCAGACAGAAAGGCCCACAAACAGCAACTGAAAACCACCGCAGTGAAGGCCTGGCAGAGCATCAAAAAGGAGGAAACACAGCATCTGGTGATGTCCATGAGTTCAAGGCTTCAGGCAGTCATTGCCAACAAAGGGTTTTCAACCAAGTACTAAAAATGAACATTTTATTTAAAATTATTGAATCTGTCCAATTACTTTTGGTCCCTTTAAAAACAGGGTGGCACATGTTTAAGGAGCTGAAACTCCAAAACCCTTCATCCAATTTTAATGTGGATACCCTCAAATGAAAGCTGAAAGTCTGAACTTCAACTGCATCTGAATTGTTTTGTTGAAAATTCATTGTGGTAATGTCTATAACCAAAATTAGAAAAATGTTGTCTCTGTCCAAATATATATGGACCTAACTGTATATTCATTCAGATATATGCCGCAGCTTGAAATAATTGTTTATTAAGTCCTCACATGTGATTGGTCCTTCTTGATTTTACATACTCTCCCATGACTCCTAGATTTAGACTATGAGTATGAGCATTATTATTACTTCGGAAACACATCCATTTTCATGGCTATCATGTGAATCTTTTCCTTTGCAGAGTTTTTTTTTATCTATTGTTGTTATACAATAAAGAAGATTTTGTTATTTTATTCCTTGGATTTGCTGCTCTTTTTCTCTATATTTGTGAAGTGGACGGTGTGCTTGAGCATTGACATCCGTACACACTAAGCCAAGATCCTCTAGGTGGACTTTGGATTTGGTGAGCCTTCATACAAATCTTGTGTTTAATAAACAGTTATTTGAATAGTTTTCTTTCCAATTGTACCCATTTTGATGATGGGAATATCCCTTAAATTTAGAGTAATAAGTAAAAAAAAATTGGGGTGCTGAAGAAAATAAAGATCTAAATACCTAGAATTATATAATTATCACAATATCTTTCAGTGCATTTCAAATTGTGTATACAATGCGCAATATACTGTATGTCCCATTGAAGATCTTGGATAGAACCTATAATGAATCTGGAGCTTTACTTGTCAGAAAACCATATACAGCTTGGAAGTCACCAAATATATGTTTACATTATAAAGATATTTAGGCCAGTGTTTCATGTCTCAAGTTATCACATTTTTCTGTAACACCTATTATCTTATGTTTTTGACCTTGAAAGAAACATTCCTTTTGACCCGTGTTCACGTAAGTCATTTATATTTCTTTGTCTTTCTTTTGTTGAGTTTTGTAGGACATTACCATTAAACACATAATTTTTAGTTTTGGACCTGTTTACTAATAGATCTTAGTGCTATAGCTTATGTATGTTTTGAAGCATTTCATGTTAAATGGCGGAATACATTTTCTTCTTATGTTAGCTAGAGTACTCTGCATTAATTTGTGTCCATGATGAATATCTAAGAGTGTGGCGAATGCAGAGCACAAGAAAATGATCTGAAAGTCCTAGCAATGTTACCAACGATCTTGAATTTAATGAGTCGGTACTTGGCTCTGCAGACACATTTGCAGCATAAAAAGAGTGCACTTTAATTACAATATGGTTTCACAAGTTGTTTCTCTATTTTTCTGTGACTTTGACACAAGGAGTAATGTGAAACAGTGAAAACACAGCTTAAAGATACATTGTCAGCTTTCTGGGCTACAGTTTAAAGCAGGGGGACACATGGATCATATTAATATAGTATTTTCATACACTTTTGTTTGACCGGATCCTGTTTGGGTTTCAGGTTGCTGAGAGGTGACTTCAGGGTTTTATTGTCAATCAAAGGTGTTCTTTGCAGCCCTCCCTTCTCTAACCTCTTTTGACATCATTCTATCCATCAGTGTAATACACCCACCCATTCTGCAGGCAACGTCCATCAGCTCCAGAACGGTCCTTCCACTGCTCAGGAGAGATGAAATAAGCTTACCTCTCGCTCTCTTCCCCACTAGCCATTTAATTCCGAGACGGAGCTGAAGTCATTTGAGAATGTTCCAAGTCATTTTTTTTACCGTAGTTTTTAATTTCATATTACAGGAGTTGATCAGAGCCTGACAAAGAACTGTAGGCTTCAGATACATTACCAGACCTATTTCATATGTTTAACCCTGAAAAATAACCTTCTTCACCTTTTTTTCTTTTTGTCTCTAATGGGATTTTCTGTGCTAATATTGATATGCAGTGAGGGATTTTTAATATGAGCACCTTGTTCCTGGACATCTGGTTTGTTGCTCCTGTCATCTTGCTGTTTGTCACACCTGAAGCAACTACTTCATGGTGGTAAGTCTTTAGTTCTGATTTTTTAACTGTTTCTTTCTATGATATAGTAGTATAATTAGTAAAGGTTATATTTTGTATTGTAGGGAGATTTTTTTCTTCATCTGCTTTGTCTGGTAACACACTAGTTAATTTGGGTTCATAGCAGCTGTATCTCTAATTTCTAGCTTATGGTCATAAAATGTTCAGTTGTAATCCTATTCATCTTTTGCTCAGGTGTGTGTGTTGTAAATACTTGTATTATGCATCAAGCTTTATGACATATGTTGTTTTTTAATTAAAATATTTTCCATATTTTTTTACACCTTGAGAACATGCATATTACTTGTCCCTTTAAGCTTCTACTTTCTTTTGGCATGTATACCAGCCGAGCAGTATGATTTATCTGGCTCAATAACATTAAATCTGGAATATGCAGGAGAGCTCAGCATTTTAATGATTATTTTGTCTTAATCAGATAGTGCTATAATCCTGTCTTCTAGCTGCCTAAATATAATGCCATTTAATTTTTCCATTGCTAGTGAAATAAAGATATCACAACTTGTCGTACAATGGAGCGGTTATTGATCAGCAGATGTTATCCTATGGAATACTACTGGTTAACAGAATTGCTCTATATACCGAAAGGGTCAAATTACTTTTACCAGTCATACACATATTATCAAAAAATTATGAATCCTTTTTAAATTTACGACCCAACATGAACTGTTACCATTTTTCCACTGCATCATCATACGCACTCTCTCAAGCATGCCTATTGGACGGTAATATACGTTTGAGACATTTTAAAGATAGTTTCCGGTTTCAAATCAGGGATAAATGTGTTCTGATTTTTAAAATGTGGTTTAGGCCTGGCAAAAAGAAGAGTTAGAGATGCATTGTTTTTGGCTTTTTATGTAAATGCTACTATCTTGATAACTTGATTTCCTTGACTGATATAGCTTATCAAGCTATGCCTATCACTAATTAATTGATTGATGTTGAAGACTTCGTACATCCTTTATATGGAATATTCTGACTTCACAAGCTTAATAAAAAAATATGAATAGCTTAATGGTTTAATTGACTGGATTAATATTAAAAAAAATAAGATAATAGAGTATAAATAGTAAAATATACATAGGACCCCACACTCAGAAATCCTTCTTTTAGGTGAACTCATAAGGCAATGTATTTGACTTTTAAGGTGCCTTTCTAAACTTTCTTAGCTAATAGGGAACATCTGGGAAGAGATGATGTAATCTCCCTTTTAAGACTTGTCTATAATGATATGCTTCCACAGTGTACACTGCATACTGATTTTTATTCATTTTTTGCTTACGCTCTCCTCCTGTGTTTTTTTTTTTTTTTTTTTCGAAATCTACCTGCAGCTTCTTTGCTGTCATTGGAAATAACAGTGTGTAATAAGACAGCCAGTGAAATGCTGGTGACCTAACATGACTTTGTAATTTTTCAAATCATTTGTTAGATTTGCAAGAACTGGAATTTGTTTAGTGTGCTTTTTCAACCCACACATTCTTTTATTTAGCTAATGTACCATATTTTTAAATAAATGTTAAAATGCAAATGATAAGAACGAATAGCAAGAATTCTGACCTCATAGTGGACTTTTTTCACTTCTTCACTGTTAGCTTATAAAATTGCTTAACTTTGAACTTCACTTTCAGGAAAGGTATAATATGGATATAATTGCTTTAAAAAATGCTTTTCATTCAATTATTTTCATTATTCTATTTCTTTTATTCGGAGGGGGGTTGTACAACCATGAGCAATTTACTAATACTGTCAATACTTAATAATAATAATAATAATAATAATAATCTTTAGTTTTATATAGCGCTAACATATTCCACAGCGCTTTACCGTTTTACACACATTATGATCACTGTCCCCGATGGGGCTCACAATCTAAATGCTTGATTACGTTGTGAAATTTTTAAGTTGTCAAATAATTCAGAGATAAAGTAGGGCAATCAAAAAATATATGGTATACTTTTATGGTTTTCACATTCTCAATTTACTGGAAAAGTACAGCAGCTTAGAATGAAATACATTTAATGCTGATTTATAAAATGCATCGCACGTCCAGTTTACTGATCTGCTCAGTACTATATAATTAACTTTATGTAAGAATATATTTTGTGGCTGTTAGTGGAAAATCATGCCTTTCAGAAGTTGCTTTATTATTTGCTGACTTATAATAATCCAATTTTCCAAACTCTGTCAGGCTCTGTGTATAACACACATAATCAGAATATAATTAGTTTATTTTAAATACTTACATCAGTTGTACAGCTAGTATCCCAAATTGGTGTTGAAAGGTGCCCCAGCTGGCCATAGACTTGCAGATAATTTAATCTATAGTCTGACGTCTGCAACGGTCAGCAATTATATTGGGCACGTAAATGTGTTCAAGTCTCCTATGGCAAATAGGTGGGTTCTGTATGTTAGGAATCAATGAGCTTTACAGGTGCTTTGTGTTTGTGCTGTTTTTGAGAAATCATCATACAAATTCTGTCTGATTAAAAGCAAATCTAGGAACCACAGTTTTCTGCAAATATTCATAAATCATTTATCATGGTTGCTTTTCAACTATGTATCAGTTTCAGAAATAATTTCCATTAAATGACACCATAATTGTGTGCATATTGCTGCAAGTTGGGAACTTAAAAGGGTTGTCTTTTTCAGGTAGATAATGTTTAGAAGCCGAATATCATAAAGATTAAAACTTGATAATGTACATTACAATTACAGTGCTCCAAATCTCTAGCATGTTTTGGTTTCTAGTGCCTTTTTTTCTCGTGTTTTGTTTAGTAACCAAGTATCCATGTATATAGATAGATTAGGCAGGCTGTAGATTTCTTTATTTAATATACTTCCACACCACATTCTATTGCTGCTGGGTTTATTGTTTTACTACTTACAGATCACTTGTCAAATACGTTGTAGTCTCAGCTATATTCAGAAGTTTATATATTTTATACACTAAGCGCTCCCATTTACATTACATTAAAGTCAGCTGAACCCACTTTTATCTACAGGTTCGGCTGTCAGTCTAATGTGTTTGAAAGTGGCGGCTAAATGATGGTCAGGAGAGATGTTGATCGCACATGTTTGATTTCAAATTACCGATCACATTGTTCTCACTGATACATGTCAGCCGGAGGCGGTGGCTCACCCATAGAGAACACATGAGCCTTTGGCCGAGCGAGCGCTTCTGTGTATGGGAGTGTCGGCTCAAGCATCGTTTGCCTGACGGCAATCTAATGCCTATGGCCAACATAATAGCTAAAGAGCAACAACCAATTCAGATTTAATTGATAACATACCATTCCTCTATTAAGTAATGCTATGCTAACCCAATAAAAATATTTTTGTGTATGAATAGAGTTTATGGGGAACTCTCAGAAAGTTTGTGACTACTACTACTACTTGATAGTTCTCATCATGAAATCTCCAAAAGTGTCCTCATTAGCTCCCTCATTTTGTAATTTTTCACTTTGAACCTTATGCTAATGAAATATATAAAGTCAAGGGTTAAGTCAAGCTGTCAACTCTTTGTTGCCACTTTATATGGCTTTATTGATGTCTCTAAGAACAAGGCTTGTGATGACGGTCTATGTATCAAATAAAAAAGTATGGACAACTTGACTTTACTCTTCAGCATCTCCACCTCATTGACTGGATAGACTTAATTAACATATAATACAAGTAGGCATAGAACTTTTACTTTTGAGAAAAAATGTATGATTTTGAAACAAAATCATTCTAGTTAGTAACTTGTTTCGCTTCCTCGGGCTTTTATGATGGTCTGAACTCTGTGAGGCATGGACTTCTCTAATAAACAATATACTTCATCTAGTCAGTTATTGCTTTCTCAAGGAGAATATGATAGACCAACTTTGCAAGATTTAGCTATATAATGAACCAAATTCTTACATTTCCACCTTAAACTTTCCAAAAATTTGATATTCGGACAGTTTGCTGACCATACTACTTAATTTACCTTTCCTGAAGCAACACTTTAATATTCTGGCTATACACATGATTCATTGTCATCCTTACAAATGAATTCATCATCACAAAAATATTTTCTATAAATATCAAAAATTGCGTAGCAGGTTCACCACCTTTTTTCTCTTGTCAACTTCTTGAGCGGGGACTGCTATGTAAAAACATCCAATGCCTATTTATCATTAGGGTTCTCAGGTTAGATCACTTTAATGTTTGGGCTCAAGGTGTTGATAGGTCATGTGTTTTGCTTAATTTTTATGGTAAAAGTGGTCAAAATATTGGTGCACTGTTCTTTGAGTTTTGAGATAATTGCATCTTCCCTTTTATTTTACACGTAGTCACATATTATAAATGAGTGGGTTAATTTTTTTTAAGTAAGTACGGTTTATTGTTCTTGATCAGTGTTTGTTATTTATTACTGAACACCACTTTAATTTTATCAACCCCACTCCATGATTGCTTCTTTGTAGCCCATTGTTATCTTGTTTTCTTCTAAGTGTTTTTTTTGTGGTTTTCATTTTCCTTTTTTTGATATATATTTTTATTCCAGTTTACTGTGTGGTTTTCATACAGTTTTTCCTTGAGGCATCTATGCACTTTAGAATACATCTGCCAAAACTGCCAATATGATCGAACTTGGGTGACAATCTAATGTGTGTGGGATCGTCCTGACATGAATCTAGCATATCTGATTCCAGACAGCTGATCATTTTGTTTTGGTAAAATAATCCACCGGTCAGAAGAGTCTGGCAATGGCTCCCTTGTAGAGAATACGGGACTGCTTGGCAGAGCAAGGCTCATGTGTATGGAGGAGTCAGGAAAGATAGTTGTCGGCGGAATGATTAGCCAAACCATTGTTTGGTCAACAGCTATCTATTGCGTATAAGTTCCTTTAGTCTTCCAGTATGATTTGTTCTTATAACCTTCCTGTACTATTTTGTACTTGCTCCATATTTATACATACACTGAATGCAAACAGTTACCATCTTTTGCCACATTGTTTCCACTGATAACCCTGATAATAGCGTCTGAAAACACTCACAAGCACTCCTTTGTGAAAGTGGACTAATGATGATGATCGAGTAAATGCAGGCTTATTTGAATTTGAGTTCGTTAAGCAACCTTGTCATGCAGGCCGACCAAAATTGTATGTGCACAGAATTATTGATAATATGATCTTTCTGTTCAGTATCATTGTTTTCAGAGGCACATCTCCTGTTTTCATAGGTTGATGTACTGCCGATGACAATGATTTTTATGCGGACATGAATAATACAATCACACATTGAATAAGTGTTTTGATCTTTCATTAGGTGATTACTGTCATGTTTACATGAACCGATCAATGAACAAGTGTTTCAGCAGAACAGTGAGTTGCAGGTGGTATTGCCGTTAAGGTCAAGAAAGCATCTGAAAAGCGAGTGATCGAGCTTGCGAGTGTTTTGCTCCAAAAACCTGTGTGCATTGTTGGGCGCATATCTCCCGAACACTTTAAATATACTTTTTTTTCTGTTCAGGTCACTGCAGTGTTGTACCTGACGTACTGTAGTTATACTTCTGTATTGTAGCTATATCTAAATGGCCAATCACATTGTGCTAAATAGATATATTATAAGATATCAATGAAGTTTACTAGAGTTATGAGTTTTTAGGGTGTTGCATAGGTAATTAATTAGAGGTGTAAGTACCCAATTAAGTAGTTTTAAATAGCAGCTTTAGGAGGCTTGCAATGCTTTCCAAACAGAGCAGTGAAATGCAGGTTGTGTTGCAGCCAAGGAAAAGAAAACATCTTGGAAAGGGACTGGAAAAGCAAGTGAGTATCTTTTTATCTCAACTGTGTGACTAGAGATTCAGTGACTTTGGATTTAAGTAGTTTAGAAGAGAGTGACGTGTATTTAGTCACTGATTTTATTAGTACATATTCTTGTTTATCTGTTCCATCCTATTAGAAAAACCGGGCTCTATGATTTACCATACCAATGCCATCCAGTGTACATATTGGTGCATGTATGCTAGCTTTGAACAGCCATTAGATGGTGCATACTGATATACATGCTGAGATACACTGACAATATGGAAAGGAGTTTGCTGCTTATTGAGTAGGTGTTCACGGGGCTTGATGTTGGAGAGGATGGTAACGTGGAGCTGCAGGACAATGAGGTAGCTAGTTGAGTGACAGAATGAAGGGTAGAGGGAAAAGTGTCAGGGAAGCTAGTCCTGATCTGGCACACCCCAACATGTTTACTAAGTTGGAACATGAGGAGGATGTCAGTAGAGGGGTAGCACTGCTGCAGCAAAACATGTCCTCTGAAAGCCAAGGGATAACTGTCTGGAGTTGAATAGGAAGGCAGGGCAGCACACACAAGTACTTGTAGTGAGGTATTCAATTATTATTAGGAGAGCAAACATTGCAATCTGTCACAAATACCCAGATTGTTTAACAGTGTTTTGTCTTCTTGGCCCTCAAATTCAGCACATCACAGATTGGATTGTCAGATTACTGGGAGGGACTGGTGAGGACCCAGCGGTCGTGGAGGCACATTGGCCCCAATGATGAAGATAGAGGTAGATAAAGGGTCCTTAAAAATGATTTCATGGATTTAGACCATAAGCTCAAGTACCTCAAAGGATGCATTCTCCTAAATGCTACTTGTATCACTAAATTAGGGAGCTGTTTAAGCAGCTCAGGAATTGGTACAGGAAGGAGGGTTTTCTGGTTCCTACAGAACTAGTAACATAGTTAGTAAGTAAGGCCGAAAAAAGACATTTGTCCATCCAGTTCAGCCTATATTCCATCATAATAAATACCCAGATCTACGTCCTTCTACAGAACCTAATAATTGTATGATACAATATTGTTCTGCTCCAGGAAGACATCCAGGCCTCTCTTGAACCCCTCGACTGAGTTCGCCATCACCACCTCCTCAGGCAAGCAATTCCAGATTCTCACTGCCCTAACAGTAAAGAATCCTCTTCTATGTTGGTGGAAAAACCTTCTCTCCTCCAGACGCAAAGAATGCCCCCTTGTGCCCGTCACCTTCCTTGGTATAAACAGATCCTCAGCGAGATATTTGTATTGTCCCCTTATATACTTATACATGGTTATTAGATCGCCCCTCAGTCGTCTTTTTTCTAGACTAAATAATCCTAATTTCGCTAATCTATCTGGGTATTGTAGTTCTCCCATCCCCTTTATTAATTTTGTTGCCCTCCTTTGTACTCTCTCTAGTTCCATTATATCCTTCCTGAGCACCGGTGCCCAAAACTGGACACAGTACTCCATGTGCGGTCTAACTAGGGATTTGTACAGAGGCAGTATAATGCTCTCATCATGTGTATCCAGACCTCTTTTAATGCACCCCATGATCCTGTTTGCCTTGGCAGCTGCTGCCTGGCACTGGCTGCTCCAGGTAAGTTTATCATTAACTAGGATCCCCAAGTCCTTCTCCCTGTCAGATTTACCCAGTGGTTTCCCATTCAGTGTGTAATGGTGACATTGATTCCTTCTTCCCATGTGTATAACCTTACATTTATCATTGTTAAACCTCATCTGCCACCTTTCAGCCCAAGTTTCCAACTTATCCAGATCCATCTGTAGCAGAATACTATCTTCTATTGTATTAACTGCTTTACATAGTTTTGTATCATCTGCAAATATCGATATTTTACTGTGTAAACCTTCTACCAGATCATTAATGAATATGTTGAAGAGAACAGGTCCCAATACTGACCCCTGCGGTACCCCACTGGTCACAGCGACCCAGTTAGAGACTATACCATTTATAACCACCCTCTGCTTTCTATCACTAAGCCAGTTACTAACCCATTTACACACATTTTCCCCCAGACCAAGCATTCTCATTTTGTGTACCAACCTCTTGTGCGGCACGGTATCAAACGCTTTGGAAAAATCGAGATATACCACGTCCAATGACTCACCGTGGTCCAGTCTATAGCTTACCTCTTCATAAAAACTGATTAGATTGGTTTGACAGGAGCGATTTCTCATAAACCCATGCTGATATGGAGTTAAACAGTTATTCTCATTGAGATAATCCAGAATAACATCCCTCAGAAACCCTTCAACTAGGCCACCTTCTTTGTTGACTAGAGGATTTTTGCTTAGGAAGAGCCACACCTCAAAGTGTAGAGTGCAGCTGCGCTGGGCAAAAAAAAGTCTAGAAGGTTGGAGGAGTGTTTAAACTAGAGAAAGAGGGTTGGGAGGCAATTACTGTACCAGAGTCACCTGGATGTAAGTTACAAAAGTGGGGTGGCATGGAGGAAAGGGTTAGAGAAGTAAATACAGAGAATATGAATAGAGATACTTAAAGTGCATGTATACTAACAAAATGGAGGAATTAGATTGAATATTGTTGGAAGAGAATTATGATATAATGAGGATAACAAAGACTTGGCTGCATGACAGCTATAAATGGGCTGTTAAGCGGGTTATCTGTGAACTTTATTTTTTGCGTAGAGGGCTAAGAACTAACAGGCAGGTAATTACTACCTACCTGCCTCTTTTGCACAGGGACAATCTCTGGCAGCTGAGACCGCAATTTCTCTGCTTCATTTCACGTCTCCTTAACAGAAAAACTCTTCAGTTCTGCTCTGTAATGGTGGGTGACCGCAGACATCATGCTGAGTGACAGCTCTCTACCTGCAGATAGATAGCGAAAAGCAGTTGACAGAGCAAATAAAATATTACAAGTTTATGAATAACAATCTTATTTTAGGGTATCAAACATATTTAAGTTCCCCTAAAAATTAATTTTAATATATCCATTGAAATTACCTAAATAGTGACAACATACAAAGCGACACAACAAAATACAATTAAAATACGGTACAGAAACATCTTACTGCAGTGTGAAGATGTCTCAGGATAAGTGATCCAACCAAATCAATTTTAGGGATGACAATTTTCCTTAATAATGTCACTTACCTTAGTCGCGGAGGTTGGCACCCTAGATAAACAAGAATGGTGACCCCGCTTCTCGACAGCTGACCTTTGTACACCCTCATCTGTTGTAGGTGGGCCCAATATCTAAATATCTAAATGTGCCACAATAAAGATTTTATATATATATATATATATATATATATATATATATATATACAGTGGGGCAAAAAAGTATTTAGTCAGTCAGCAATAGTGCAAGTTCCACCACTTAAAAAGATGAGAGGCGTCTGTAATTTACATCATAGGTAGACCTCAACTATGGGAGACAAACTGAGAAATAAAAATCCAGAAAATCACATTGTCTGTTTTTTTAACAATTTATTTGCATATTATGGTGGAAAATAAGTATTTGGTCAGAAACAAACAATCAAGATTTCTGGCTCTCACAGACCTGTAACTTCTTCTTTAAGAGTCTCCTCTTTCCTCCACTCATTACCTGTAGTAATGGCACCTGTTTAAACTTGTTATCAGTATAAAAAGACACCTGTGCACACCCTCAAACAGTCTGACTCCAAACTCCACTAGGGTGAAGACCAAAGAGCTGTCAAAGGACACCAGAAACAAAATTGTAGCCCTGCACCAGGCTGGGAAGACTGAATCTGCAATAGCCAACCAGCTTGGAGTGAAGAAATCAACAGTGGGAGCAATAATTAGAAAATGGAAGACATACAAGACCACTGATAATCTCCCTCGATCTGGGGCTCCACGCAAAATCCCACCCCGTGGGGTCAGAATGATCACAAGAACGGTGAGCAAAAATCCCAGAACCACGCGGGGGGACCTAGTGAATGAACTGCAGAGAGCTGGGACCAATGTAAAGCCAAAAACATCACTGCTCTAGAGGAGATCTGCATGGAGGAATGGGCCAACATACCAACAACAGTGTGTGGCAACCTTGTGAAGACTTACAGAAAATGTTTGACCTCTGTCATTGCCAACAAAGGATATATTACAAAGTATTGAGATGAAATTTTGTTTCTGACCAAATACTTATTTTCCACCATAATATGCAAATAAAATGTTAAAAAAACAGACAAAGTGATTTTCTGGATTTTTTTTTCTCAGTTTGTCTCCCATAGTTGAGGTCTACCTATGATGTAAATTACAGACGCCTCTCATCTTTTTAAGTGGTGGAACTTGCACTATTGCTGACTGACTAAATACTTTTTTGCCCCACTGTATATATATATATATATATATATATACAGCTGTGCTCAAAAGTTTACATACCCTAGCAGAATTGTTGCTTTCTTGGCTTTTTTTCAGAGAATATGAATGATAACACCAAAACTTTTTCTCCACTCATGGTTAGTGGTTGGGTGAAGCCATTTATCGTCCAACTACAGAGATTCATATTCTTTGAAACAAGTCAGAGAAGCAAAAATTCTGCCGGGGTATGTAAACTTTTGAGCACAACTGTGTGTGTGTATATATATATATATATATATATATATATATATATATATATATATATATATATATATATATATATATATATATATATATATATACACAGGACCCAGGATGGTCCAAAAGTAGGTGGACAGTATGTGTAATAGGGTTATGAAGGAGGAGATTTATCACATATGGTGCAAAGTGAAACTGACTCAGTTGCCCCTAGCAACCAATATATATATATATATATATATATATATATATATATATATATATATATATATATATATATATATATATATATATATATATATATATATATATATATATATATATACACACATAGAAAAAAGGAACAGCACAATTTCAACTTATCTTCAGGTGCAGGGCCCCAGGATAACAGTCCATGTATCCAAATAATCCATACGTCAAAAAATGAGGCAGCACTCCATGTAGTCAATGTTCAACTTTGTAGGATTTAATCAACCCACTGTGCAGGGCGACGTTTCGGCTCAGACTGAGCGTTTCTCAAGCTTGAGAAAGGCTCAATCTGAGCCGAAACGTCGCCCTGCACAGTGGGTTGATTAAATCCTACAAAGTTGAACATTGACTACATGGAGTGCTGCCTCATTTTTTGACGTATATATATATATATATATATATATATATATATATATACACAGTGCCTACAAGTAGTATTCGACCCCCTTCAGATTTAGCAGGTTTACACATTTGGAATTAACTTGGCATTGTGACATTTGGACTGTAGATCAGCCTGGAAGTGTGAAATGCACTGCAGAAAAAAAGAATGTTATTTCTTTGTTTATTTTTTTTTAAATTGTGAAAAGTCTTTTCAGAGGGTCATTTATTATTCAACCCCTCAACCCACCAGAATTCTGTTTGGTTCCCCTAAAGTATTAAGAAGTAGTTCAGGCACAAAGAACAATGAGCTTCACATGTTTGGATTAATTATCTCATTTTCCAGCCTTTTCTGACTATTTAAGACCCTCCCCAAACTTGTGAACAGCACTCATACATGGTCAACATGGGAAAGACAAAGGAGCATTCCAAGGCCATCAGAGACAAGATCGTGGAGGGTCACAAGGCTGGCAAGGGGTACAAAACCCTTTCCAAGGAGTTGGGCCTACCTGTCTCCACTGTTGGGAGCATCATCCGGAAGTGGAAGGCTTATGGAACTACTGTTAGCCTTCCACAGCCTGGACAGCCTTTGAAAGTTTCCTCCCGTGCCGAGGTCAGGTTTGTCCGAAGAGTCAAGGCTAACCCAAGGACAACAAGGAAGGAGCTCCGGGAAGATCTCATGGCAGTGGGGACATTGGTTTCAGTCAATACCATAAGTAACGTACTCCACCACAATGGTCTCCGTTCCAGACGAGCCCGTAAGGTACCTTTACTTTCAAAGCGTCATGTCAAGGCTCGTCTACAGTTTGCTCATGATCACTTGGAGGACTCTGAGACTGACTGGTTCAAGGTTCTCTGGTCTGATGAGACCAAGATCGAGATCTTTGGTGCCAACCACACACGTGATGTTTGGAGACTGGATGGCACTGCATACAACCCCAAGAATACCATCCCTACAGTCAAGCATGGTGGTGGCAGCATCATGCTGTGGGGCTGTTTCTCAGCCAAGGGGCCTGGCCATCTGGTCCGCATCCATGGGAAGATGGATAGCATGGCCTACCTGGAGATTTTGGCCAAGAACCTCCACTCCTCCATCAAGGATCTTAAGATGGGTCGTCATTTCATCTTCCAACAAGACAACGACCCAAAGCACACAGCCAAGAAAACCAAGGCCTGGTTCAAGAGGCAAAAAATTAAGGTGTTGCAGTGGCCTAGTCAGTCTCCTGACCTTAACCCAATTGAAGACTTGTGGAAGGAGCTCAAGATTAAAGTCCACATGAGACACCCAATGAACCTAGATAACTTGGAGAAGATCTGCATGGAGGAGTGGGCCAAGATAACTCCAGAGACCTGTGCCGGCCTGATCAGGTCTTATAAAAGACGATTATTAGCTGTAATTGCAAACAAAGGTTATTCCACAAAATATTAAACCTAGGGGTTCAATAATAATTGACCCACACTTTTATGTTTAAAATTTATAAAAATTTAACTGAGCAACAAAACTTTTTGGTTTGTAAGATTTATGCATCTGTTAATAAATCCTGCTCTTGTTTGAAGTTTGAAGGCTCTAACTTATTTGCATCTTATTAAACCTGCTAAATCTGCAGGGGGTTGAATGCTACTTGTAGGCATTGTATATATAGTAGTTAAGCAGTATCCATGCTGTGCAGTTATGTGGCATTGACCCAGTAAATTTCAAAGCAAAGCGTCTCTTTAATGTTCAATTCACAGCAGGGGCGTAGCTAGAGCTTTTGCCGCCCGGGGCTGCTCCCGAGTTTGGCGCCCCCCCCCCCCCTCGGCTCAATACACACAAAGGTTACCAAAAATAGGGCAACACACATGATAGGGTCTGCAAAAAAAAAAAACAAGTTCTGCTTACCTGACCGCGCTCCTGCTCTCTCCACGCAGCTGAAGCGTGCACTCGCCGGCGACTGACAATGACGTCAGAAGCCGTCGACGTGTGCGCTGCGGCCGACTTCAGCTGCCAGCCTCCAAATGGCTGGTGGCTGTTGTTAACTATTGACGTACGGGCGCGGGCCCGCACGTCAATAGCGTTAAACAGCTGCAGCGCCGGCCGCGGTTTTAGAAGGCCCCGGGCGAAAGAGTCTCAGTGGGCCCCCCCTTTAACACATAGCATGATTCATGATGCAGATACAGCAGAGAAATATAGCATACCCACATAGCATATAACACAGCCCACGTAGCATATAGCACAGCCACGTAGTGTATAACACAGCCCACGCAGTATATAGCACAGCCCACATAGCGTATAGCACAGCCACGTAGTATATAACACAGCCACGTAGTATATAACACAGCCATGTAGTATATTGCACAGCCCACGTAGCATATTGCCCAGCCACGTAGTATATAACACAGCCATGTAGTATATTGCACAGCCCACGTAGCATATTGCCCAGCCACGTAGTATATTGCCCAGCCACGTAGTATATTGCCCAGCCACATAGTATATTGCCCAGCCACATAGTATATTGCCCAGTCACGTAGTATATTGCCCAGCCACGTAGTATATTGCCCAGTGATGGAGTATACAGCACAGAGCCACGTAGTATACAGACTTAAAATAAAAAATAAACATATACTCACCCTCCGATGAATTCTGGCCCTGTATCGCACGAGGCAGCTTCCAGTCCCAGGGTTGGTATGAGCGCAGGACCTGTGATGACGTTGCGGTCACATGACCGTGACGTCATGGCAGGTCCTTCTCACATACCATCCTTGGCACGGAAGCTGCCGCTTGCATGGAGCGGGCACTGGAGCGTTGCGAGGAGCGGGAAAGGCGATGGAGGGTGAGTATAGCAGGTTTTTTCATTTTTTTATTATTTTTAACATGACATATTTTTACTATTGATGCTGCATAGGCAGCATCAATAGTAAATAGTTGGGGACACACAGGGTTAATAGCAGCGGTAACGGAGTGCGTTACACCGCGGCCCGTTACCGCTGCTATTAACCCTGTGTGAGTGGTGACTGGAGGGGATTATGGAGCGGGCGCTGATTGTGGGGAGTATAGAGCAGGCGCCGGGCACTGACTGCAGCGGAGGGACTAATCGGACTGTGCCCGTCGCTGATTGGTCGCGGCAGCCATGACAGGCAGCTGCCGAGACCAATCAGTGACGACAGACAGAGGCCGCGACCAATGAATATCCGTGAAAGAAAGAAAGACAGAAGGACAGACAGAAAGACGGAAGTGTGACCCTTAGACAATGATGTAATATATATATATATATATATATATATATATATATATACATATATACTTCTCACCTGTGTCTTGCCTCTCTGTTGTTTTCTGTCTCTGTTCTCACATCTTTTCTGTCTCCCGCTCTGATTTTCATATTTCCTTCTGCCTCTTCTTCCTGCTTGTCCGTGGCTCCGCCCCCGACATTTAGCCCCGCCCCTCCATGGCTCTTCACATTGTGAGAGCTGTGACGCTGCTGGAGGGGCGGGATCGGAGCTTCTGCTGCTGACTGCAGGTGCGGGGGTGAGTCACAGCGTGTGTGACTGTGTGCCCCTGCTACACTGCAGCCAGCAACTCTGCACGGCCGCGCGCACTGCCAGCGCTCTGCTCCAGTCCTCACTATGCAGGGAGGAAGGAGCAGAGAATGAGTGCGCGCAGCCGTGCTGATAGCCGCCCCCACATTGTGCCGCCCGGGGCGGCCCGCCCCCCCCGCACCCCCCTTCCTACGCCACTGATTCACAGCAATACACAGCACACGATATCCTCCGGATTGCAGCCGGGAGCCATATCCTCCAGATTGCAGCCAATAAACATGCCAGTCCACCTCCGAGACTAGTTGCCGTGGGTGACTTTTCCGCCGAGAACACTGTGGGTGCCAGGCCTCTCAGCTCCTAGGCTGCTTGGATCCACGTGCCTGTGTTGCATCACATAGGTGGAGCTCTGCAGAGCCGACTGCTCTGCACTGCTGCAAACACCAGACTGACACTGATTCTAAACCTGTCACTTACACACCCAAACCCTTTACTGCAGGGTTTATAACAAGTGACCTCTGGCCTCCGGCCACATGGAAAACCAGTTCAGGAAGGAAACAGACTGCCCCACTACCATCTTCTAGTCCATTTAAAAATAAAAGCATAGCAGGTTTTCTTAAATCTGCCCTGGACAAATAGCTTTTCCAAGACCTATAGTCACTTTTTTTTCTGCATTGCAATCACAGCTACGCCTGTGACTGCAGTGCACTCCCATGGCCTTAATACACCTCCGTACACAACCTGGGGGGAAACATACAGTGACCCTCACATGTGACACCTGTCACTGCCTCACATACCCCCCTCTGTTCAAACCTGTGGGGTTGAACACTTGTCACCTCACATGTGCGCATAACAGTGCATCCACATGTCCCTATGACACCCCCGCCCAGCATTGTACTGAGAAATTAAAGTAGGGACCGGAACCATCGGTTGATGCAAGCATCCCTCCCCTTTGCGTTCATCCTCCATACTTTGTTACCCGACCAACCACCTCCGTGTTCTGCTTTGCAGATGACACGCCTCATTTCCTGACTAACCGTAAACTTGGACCAGTTTCTGGTGGCCTCAACCTGCTTTATTTGGGGTTCACTAACCCCGCAGCTCACCCCGTAACTTAACCCCTTCATGACCTTGGGATTTTTCGTTTTTCCGTGTTCGTTTTTCACTCCCCTCCTTCCCAGAGCCATAACTTTTTTATTTTTCCGTCAATTTGGCCATGTGAGGGCTTATTTTTTGCGGGACGAGTTGTACTTTTGAACGACATCATTGGTTTTAGCATGTCGTGTACTAGAAAACGGGAAAAAAATTCCAAGTGCGGTGAAATTGCAAAAAAAGTGCAATCCCGCACTTGTTTTTTGCTTGGCTTTTTTGCTAGGTTCACTAAATGTTAAAACTGACCTGCCATTATGATTCTCCAGGTCAGTACGAGTTCATAGACACCTAACATGACTAGGTTATTTTTTACCTAAGTGGTGAAAAAAAATTCCAAACTTTGCTAAAAAAAAAAAAAAATTGCGCCATTTTCCGATACTCGTAGCATCTCCATTTTTCATGATCTGGGGTGGGTTGCGGACTTATTATTTGCGTGCCGAGATGACGTTTTTAATGATAGCATTTTGGTGCAGATACGTTCTTTTGATCGCCCGTTATTGCATTTTAATGCAATGTCGCGGCGACCAAAAAAACGTAATTCTGGCGTTTCGCATTTTTTTCTCGCTACGCCGTTTAGTGATCAGGTTAATGCTTTTTTTTATTTGATAGATCGGGCGATTCTGAGCGCGGCGATACCAAATATGTGTAGATTTGATTTTTTTTTTTATTCATTTATTTTGATTGGGGCGAAAGGGGGGTGATTTAAACTTTTATATTTTTTTTATTTTTTTCACATTTTTTTTTACTTTTTTTTTTTTTTTTACTTTTTCCATGCTTCAATAGCCTCCATGGGAGGCTAGAAGCAGGCATAGCACGATCGGCTCTGCTACATAGCAGCGATCATCAAATCGCTGCTATGTAGCAGAATTGCAGGTGTGCTGTGAGCGCCGACCACAGGGTGGCGCTCACAGCTGCTGGGGATCAGTAACCATAGAGGTCTCAAGGACCTCTATGGTTACTATTCTGAAGCATCGCCGACCCCCGATCATGTGACGGGGGTCGGCGATGCGATCATTTCCGGCCGCCCGGCCGGAAGCGGTGGTTAAATGCCGCTGTCTGCGTTTGACATCGGCATTTAACTAGTTAATAGGTGCGGGCAGATCGTGATTCTGCCCGCGCCTATTACGGGCACATGTCAGCTGTTCAAAACAGCTGACATGTCCCGGCTTTGATGCGGGCTCACCGCGGAGCCCTGCATCAAAGCAGGGGAGCTGACCTCGGACGTACTATCCCGTCCGAGGTCAGAAGGGGGTTAAGTACCTGCCTTCGGGCTTTTAGTACTGTGTCCTCCGTACCCTTACCCGTGCCTTGGGGTCTGTGTCCGGCTGAAACGCCGAGGTCCGCCCCGGCAACTTCAGGCATACATCCGTACCACATCGCACCTGAACCCGAGCCTCCCGTTGCTGCTGACTAGTGAGAGCTCTATCCATTTTACCCTGTTCCCCGGCCACATCCTTGGCCAATGCCAGAGGGTTCCTAGTGCGTACACCTCTAGTCGCCTCCACGACCACACACTCCCAGTTCCTCCAGGCTTTCTTTTTATACACGCGTCTCTGCGTGGGACCCTGGAACTGAACTGCAGATGACCAGAACAGGGGCAAGTCTCTTCCCAACACAGTCCCATATGGCAGATACTTCACCACTCCCACCACATGTTTAATGTCCCCACAGGGTGTGGAAAAATTATCCTCCACAGTCGGGTACTCCCAGATTTCCCCATGGATACCCATCATCTCCACTTTCTATCCGGTGGGGTTGTCGCCGACAACAAGGGAACTATGCACCAAAGTCACTCTGCTCCCCGTGTCCAAGAGAGCCTGACTTTGGTACCTGTTCACGAGTACCTGAGTACACTGAGTGCCCCACAGCTGGGGCTCACTCAGGGGTGAACCTAGGCTCTCTGCTGCCTGAGGCGAACTGCAAAACGGCGCCCCCCCACGTAGTAAAATCAGTACAAATAAGTTTAAGGCCTCTTTCACATTTCCGTCGGTACGGGGCCGTCGCAAACCGTTGGCCCGACGGACGTTGTGCAAATAGTGCACAACGTGGGCAGCGGATGCAGTTTTCAGACACATCTGCTGCACATTATGGGTTCCGGGGAGGATGGGGCGGAGTTCCGGCCGCGCATGCGCGGTCGGAAATGGCGGTTTCGACTGATGAAAAAATGTTACATTGAACGTTTTTCCATCACGACGGGCCGCAAAATCACGACGCATCCGTTGCACGACGGATGCGACGTGTGCCCATTCGTCACAGTCCATCAATAAAAGTGAATGGCAAAAAAATGCATCCTGCAGGCACATTTGCAGGATCCGTTTTTTTGCCAAAACGACGGATTGCGACGTATGGCTAAAAACGGAAGTGTGAAAGAGGCCTTAGCAGGACCATATCTGACAACCTCAGCTCATCCATATAGGGTAACACACACCTACTCTGCTATATCCCACTTCCTTACTGCTTTCAGATCTGAAAACCCAAGTTGATTCACATAGCTTATCTACTTCTGACAGTCTGATGGAGGAAAGCTGTGAACCATGACAGAGCTGTGCAGCAGCATGTGGGGCGGGTGATGTTTTTTTACAGTTACCGTACTTACTGCCGGTTACTGCTCTGCAACTAGTCCGACTCCCAGCAATGTGTGCGTCCCAGCAGGTCAGGAGACTGGGCACCGCCTATGCACCTCAGCCCGGATAAGTAACAGTCACCTGCCAGGCACGCCGCACGTTAGGTTGTTGTGACACTGAACTGTCAGCAAGTGTCAGAGCAGGGATTACAGGGAGAGTCGGCACCATGTGTTCTGACTGCCGCTCCCTGTCTTTAAGGCTATGTGCACACGTTGCAGATTTCCTGCAGATCTGCAGCTTTTTTTTCCGTGCAGAAACGCTGCAGTTCCGCAAGTGATTTACAGTACAATGTAAATCAATGGCAAAAAAAATGCTGTGCTAATGGTGCAGAAAATCGGCACAGACAAGGACCATATCAATTCTTTGTGCAGATCTGCTGCATTTCTGCACTTCTTCCATTTTCGAAATCTGCACGGGTAAAAAAAAAGGAAGAAATCCACACAAAAATCTGCAACGTGTGCACAGAGCAAAAAAAGGCGCAGATTCTGACCTGCGTTTTGTGCCAAGAAATTCAGAATCTGCACAAAAAATTCCAGTCAAATCTGCAACGTGTGCACATAGCCTAAGGATGCTCCGCCACCTGAGGTAAAGCCCCTGGTGGGTCTCAATCGGACTTCTCTGAACATCTACATGGGACTCAGGTGACCAGTGGGTGTCAATCTGACTTCTCTGAACATCTACATGGGGTTCAGGCAACCAGTGGGTCTCAACCTGGCTTCTCTGAACATCTACATTGGTTTTGTGATGGTCAATGTAGCATATTTGTATTCTTCTAGCCGGGGCCATGGTCTCCTAAGCTGGCATCCTGAAGAATGTCAAGTCTGTGTCCCTCTTGATGAAGCCAAGGTGTCCTTTCAGCTGCCCTGAAGAGTGTTTCTGGCTGTAGTTTTTGTAAAGAGTTTCTCCTCTGTGCTCAGCAGTGGTTTTCGTCTTTGAACTCTGCCATGCAGGCCATTTTTGCCCAATCTCTTTCTTATGATGGAGTCATGAACACTGACCTTAACTGAGGTCGGCAGTTGTTTGATGTTGTTGCGGGGTCTTTTGAGACCTCTTGGATGAGTTGTCGCCGCGCTCTTGGGGTGATTTTGGTCGGCCGGACACTCCTGGGAATGTTCCCCACTGTTCCATGTTTTTGCCATTTATAGATAATGGTTCCCGCTTTGGTTCGCTGGAGTCCGAAAGCTCTAGAAATGGCTTCATAACTGACGAGGAGCAAGTGTGCTTGGATATGGTGTTATCTAAGCATGCTCAAGTGGTAATCAAGCATTTCAGTGTGCTCGAATACTATGCTGGAGTCGCTGCGCGGGACCCGAAGGTTTGGATTTATTTTTCACCTTAATGCACACACACTATATATACATACAGCACTATACTCACAATATATATATATATATATATATATATATATCCATGTGAAAGAAAAAATACGGCAGCACTCACCAATCCTTGAGGTAATGTGGTTCCTTTATTCAATCATGATAAAAAAGCTTTTCACTGCTCGGGGGTGTGCATGATGGACAAGAGTGTGCAGGTGCTGACGACGGCTGTTTTGCGCTGAGTGTAGCACTTCTACGGGTCAATGCCGTAGAAGTCCCCCTGCCGCTTGCATGGAGCGGGCACTGGAGCGTTGCGAGGAGCGGGAAAGGCGATGGAGGGTGAGTATAGCAGGTTTTTTCATTTTTTTATTATTTTTAACATGACATATTTAGGCAGCATCAATAGTAAATAGTTGGGGACACACAGGGTTAATAGCAGCGGTAACGGAGTGCGTTACACCGCGGCCCGTTACCGCTGCTATTAACCCTGTGTGAGTGGTGACTGGAGGGGATTATGGAGCGGGCGCTGATTGTGGGGAGTATAGAGCAGGCGCCGGGCACTGACTGCAGCGGAGGGACTAATCGGACTGTGCCCGTCGCTGATTGGTCGCGGCAGCCATGACAGGCAGCTGCCGAGACCAATCAGTGACGACAGACAGAGGCCGCGACCAATGAATATCCGTGAAAGAAAGAAAGACAGAAGGACAGACAGAAAGACGGAAGTGTGACCCTTAGACAATGATGTAATATATATATATATATATATATATATATATATATATATATATATATATATATATATATATACATATATACTTCTCACCTGTGTCTTGCCTCTCTGTTGTTTTCTGTCTCTGTTCTCACATCTTTTCTGTCTCCCGCTCTGATTTTCATATTTCCTTCTGCCTCTTCTTCCTGCTTGTCCGTGGCTCCGCCCCCGACATTTAGCCCCGCCCCTCCATGGCTCTTCACATTGTGAGAGCTGTGACGCTGCTGGAGGGGCGGGATCGGAGCTTCTGCTGCTGACTGCAGGTGCGGGGGTGAGTCACAGCGTGTGTGACTGTGTGCCCCTGCTACACTGCAGCCAGCAACTCTGCACGGCCGCGCGCACTGCCAGCGCTCTGCTCCAGTCCTCACTATGCAGGGAGGAAGGAGCAGAGAATGAGTGCGCGCAGCCGTGCTGATAGCCGCCCCCACATTGTGCCGCCCGGGGCGGCCCGCCCCCCCCGCACCCCCCTTCCTACGCCACTGATTCACAGCAATACACAGCACACGATATCCTCCGGATTGCAGCCGGGAGCCATATCCTCCAGATTGCAGCCAATAAACATGCCAGTCCACCTCCGAGACTAGTTGCCGTGGGTGACTTTTCCGCCGAGAACACTGTGGGTGCCAGGCCTCTCAGCTCCTAGGCTGCTTGGATCCACGTGCCTGTGTTGCATCACATAGGTGGAGCTCTGCAGAGCCGACTGCTCTGCACTGCTGCAAACACCAGACTGACACTGATTCTAAACCTGTCACTTACACACCCAAACCCTTTACTGCAGGGTTTATAACAAGTGACCTCTGGCCTCCGGCCACATGGAAAACCAGTTCAGGAAGGAAACAGACTGCCCCACTACCATCTTCTAGTCCATTTAAAAATAAAAGCATAGCAGGTTTTCTTAAATCTGCCCTGGACAAATAGCTTTTCCAAGACCTATAGTCACTTTTTTTTCTGCATTGCAATCACAGCTACGCCTGTGACTGCAGTGCACTCCCATGGCCTTAATACACCTCCGTACACAACCTGGGGGGAAACATACAGTGACCCTCACATGTGACACCTGTCACTGCCTCACATACCCCCCTCTGTTCAAACCTGTGGGGTTGAACACTTGTCACCTCACATGTGCGCATAACAGTGCATCCACATGTCCCTATGACACCCCCGCCCAGCATTGTACTGAGAAATTAAAGTAGGGACCGGAACCATCGGTTGATGCAAGCATCCCTCCCCTTTGCGTTCATCCTCCATACTTTGTTACCCGACCAACCACCTCCGTGTTCTGCTTTGCAGATGACACGCCTCATTTCCTGACTAACCGTAAACTTGGACCAGTTTCTGGTGGCCTCAACCTGCTTTATTTGGGGTTCACTAACCCCGCAGCTCACCCCGTAACTTAACCCCTTCATGACCTTGGGATTTTTCGTTTTTCCGTGTTCGTTTTTCACTCCCCTCCTTCCCAGAGCCATAACTTTTTTATTTTTCCGTCAATTTGGCCATGTGAGGGCTTATTTTTTGCGGGACGAGTTGTACTTTTGAACGACATCATTGGTTTTAGCATGTCGTGTACTAGAAAACGGGAAAAAAATTCCAAGTGCGGTGAAATTGCAAAAAAAGTGCAATCCCGCACTTGTTTTTTGCTTGGCTTTTTTGCTAGGTTCACTAAATGTTAAAACTGACCTGCCATTATGATTCTCCAGGTCAGTACGAGTTCATAGACACCTAACATGACTAGGTTATTTTTTACCTAAGTGGTGAAAAAAAATTCCAAACTTTGCTAAAAAAAAAAAAAAATTGCGCCATTTTCCGATACTCGTAGCATCTCCATTTTTCATGATCTGGGGTGGGTTGCGGACTTATTATTTGCGTGCCGAGATGACGTTTTTAATGATAGCATTTTGGTGCAGATACGTTCTTTTGATCGCCCGTTATTGCATTTTAATGCAATGTCGCGGCGACCAAAAAAACGTAATTCTGGCGTTTCGCATTTTTTTCTCGCTACGCCGTTTAGTGATCAGGTTAATGCTTTTTTTTATTTGATAGATCGGGCGATTCTGAGCGCGGCGATACCAAATATGTGTAGATTTGATTTTTTTTTTTATTCATTTATTTTGATTGGGGCGAAAGGGGGGTGATTTAAACTTTTATATTTTTTTTATTTTTTTCACATTTTTTTTTACTTTTTTTTTTTTTTTTACTTTTTCCATGCTTCAATAGCCTCCATGGGAGGCTAGAAGCAGGCATAGCACGATCGGCTCTGCTACATAGCAGCGATCATCAAATCGCTGCTATGTAGCAGAATTGCAGGTGTGCTGTGAGCGCCGACCACAGGGTGGCGCTCACAGCTGCTGGGGATCAGTAACCATAGAGGTCTCAAGGACCTCTATGGTTACTATTCTGAAGCATCGCCGACCCCCGATCATGTGACGGGGGTCGGCGATGCGATCATTTCCGGCCGCCCGGCCGGAAGCGGTGGTTAAATGCCGCTGTCTGCGTTTGACATCGGCATTTAACTAGTTAATAGGTGCGGGCAGATCGTGATTCTGCCCGCGCCTATTACGGGCACATGTCAGCTGTTCAAAACAGCTGACATGTCCCGGCTTTGATGCGGGCTCACCGCGGAGCCCTGCATCAAAGCAGGGGAGCTGACCTCGGACGTACTATCCCGTCCGAGGTCAGAAGGGGGTTAAGTACCTGCCTTCGGGCTTTTAGTACTGTGTCCTCCGTACCCTTACCCGTGCCTTGGGGTCTGTGTCCGGCTGAAACGCCGAGGTCCGCCCCGGCAACTTCAGGCATACATCCGTACCACATCGCACCTGAACCCGAGCCTCCCGTTGCTGCTGACTAGTGAGAGCTCTATCCATTTTACCCTGTTCCCCGGCCACATCCTTGGCCAATGCCAGAGGGTTCCTAGTGCGTACACCTCTAGTCGCCTCCACGACCACACACTCCCAGTTCCTCCAGGCTTTCTTTTTATACACGCGTCTCTGCGTGGGACCCTGGAACTGAACTGCAGATGACCAGAACAGGGGCAAGTCTCTTCCCAACACAGTCCCATATGGCAGATACTTCACCACTCCCACCACATGTTTAATGTCCCCACAGGGTGTGGAAAAATTATCCTCCACAGTCGGGTACTCCCAGATTTCCCCATGGATACCCATCATCTCCACTTTCTATCCGGTGGGGTTGTCGCCGACAACAAGGGAACTATGCACCAAAGTCACTCTGCTCCCCGTGTCCAAGAGAGCCTGACTTTGGTACCTGTTCACGAGTACCTGAGTACACTGAGTGCCCCACAGCTGGGGCTCACTCAGGGGTGAACCTAGGCTCTCTGCTGCCTGAGGCGAACTGCAAAACGGCGCCCCCCCACGTAGTAAAATCAGTACAAATAAGTTTAAGGCCTCTTTCACATTTCCGTCGGTACGGGGCCGTCGCAAACCGTTGGCCCGACGGACGTTGTGCAAATAGTGCACAACGTGGGCAGCGGATGCAGTTTTCAGACACATCTGCTGCACATTATGGGTTCCGGGGAGGATGGGGCGGAGTTCCGGCCGCGCATGCGCGGTCGGAAATGGCGGTTTCGACTGATGAAAAAATGTTACATTGAACGTTTTTCCATCACGACGGGCCGCAAAATCACGACGCATCCGTTGCACGACGGATGCGACGTGTGCCCATTCGTCACAGTCCATCAATAAAAGTGAATGGCAAAAAAATGCATCCTGCAGGCACATTTGCAGGATCCGTTTTTTTGCCAAAACGACGGATTGCGACGTATGGCTAAAAACGGAAGTGTGAAAGAGGCCTTAGCAGGACCATATCTGACAACCTCAGCTCATCCATATAGGGTAACACACACCTACTCTGCTATATCCCACTTCCTTACTGCTTTCAGATCTGAAAACCCAAGTTGATTCACATAGCTTATCTACTTCTGACAGTCTGATGGAGGAAAGCTGTGAACCATGACAGAGCTGTGCAGCAGCATGTGGGGCGGGTGATGTTTTTTTACAGTTACCGTACTTACTGCCGGTTACTGCTCTGCAACTAGTCCGACTCCCAGCAATGTGTGCGTCCCAGCAGGTCAGGAGACTGGGCACCGCCTATGCACCTCAGCCCGGATAAGTAACAGTCACCTGCCAGGCACGCCGCACGTTAGGTTGTTGTGACACTGAACTGTCAGCAAGTGTCAGAGCAGGGATTACAGGGAGAGTCGGCACCATGTGTTCTGACTGCCGCTCCCTGTCTTTAAGGCTATGTGCACACGTTGCAGATTTCCTGCAGATCTGCAGCTTTTTTTTCCGTGCAGAAACGCTGCAGTTCCGCAAGTGATTTACAGTACAATGTAAATCAATGGCAAAAAAAATGCTGTGCTAATGGTGCAGAAAATCGGCACAGACAAGGACCATATCAATTCTTTGTGCAGATCTGCTGCATTTCTGCACTTCTTCCATTTTCGAAATCTGCACGGGTAAAAAAAAAGGAAGAAATCCACACAAAAATCTGCAACGTGTGCACAGAGCAAAAAAAGGCGCAGATTCTGACCTGCGTTTTGTGCCAAGAAATTCAGAATCTGCACAAAAAATTCCAGTCAAATCTGCAACGTGTGCACATAGCCTAAGGATGCTCCGCCACCTGAGGTAAAGCCCCTGGTGGGTCTCAATCGGACTTCTCTGAACATCTACATGGGACTCAGGTGACCAGTGGGTGTCAATCTGACTTCTCTGAACATCTACATGGGGTTCAGGCAACCAGTGGGTCTCAACCTGGCTTCTCTGAACATCTACATTGGTTTTGTGATGGTCAATGTAGCATATTTGTATTCTTCTAGCCGGGGCCATGGTCTCCTAAGCTGGCATCCTGAAGAATGTCAAGTCTGTGTCCCTCTTGATGAAGCCAAGGTGTCCTTTCAGCTGCCCTGAAGAGTGTTTCTGGCTGTAGTTTTTGTAAAGAGTTTCTCCTCTGTGCTCAGCAGTGGTTTTCGTCTTTGAACTCTGCCATGCAGGCCATTTTTGCCCAATCTCTTTCTTATGATGGAGTCATGAACACTGACCTTAACTGAGGTCGGCAGTTGTTTGATGTTGTTGCGGGGTCTTTTGAGACCTCTTGGATGAGTTGTCGCCGCGCTCTTGGGGTGATTTTGGTCGGCCGGACACTCCTGGGAATGTTCCCCACTGTTCCATGTTTTTGCCATTTATAGATAATGGTTCCCGCTTTGGTTCGCTGGAGTCCGAAAGCTCTAGAAATGGCTTCATAACTGACGAGGAGCAAGTGTGCTCGGATATGGTGTTATCTAAGCATGCTCAAGTGGTAATCAAGCATTTCAGTGTGCTCGAATACTATGCTGGAGTCGCTGCGCGGGACCCGAAGGTTTGGATTTATTTTTCACCTTAATGCACACACACTATATATACATACAGCACTATACTCACAATATATATATATATATATATATATCCATGTGAAAGAAAAAATACGGCAGCACTCACCAATCCTTGAGGTAATGTGGTTCCTTTATTCAATCATGATAAAAAAGCTTTTCACTGCTCGGGGGTGTGCATGATGGACAAGAGTGTGCAGGTGCTGACGACGGCTGTTTTGCGCTGAGTGTAGCACTTCTACGGGTCAATGCCGTAGAAGTCCCCCTGGCTTCCCCCTCCGATCCCATATACTCTAGATTGCAGCCAATAAACATACAAGTCCACCTCCGAGACCAGTTCCTGTGGGCAACTGCATCACCGTGTATGCTGTGTGCCAGGCTTCTCAGCTCCCCTGGCTCTTTGGCTTGCCTGACACAGGTGGAGCTCTGCACTCCTGCAAACACCAGACTGATTCTGAACCTGACAGACACACCCAAACCCTTTACTGCAGGGTTTTCAACAAGCAACCTGTGGCCTCCAGCCACATGGAAAACTAGGCCAGGAAGGAAATGAACTGCCCCACTACCATCCTGTACTCCGTTTAAAAAACAAAAGCCCAGTGGGTTTTCTTAAATCTGCCCTGGACAAATGGCTTGTCCAAAACCTATACTCACTTTTATTCTGCATTGCAATCACAGCAACGCCTGTGACTGCAATGCACTCCCATGGCCTCACAATGTATATATATATATATATATATATATATATATATATAAATATATACAGTGGGTACGGAAAGTATTCAGACCCCTTTAAATTTTTCACTCTTTGTTTCATTGCAGCCATTTGGTAAATTCAAAAAAGTTGATTTTTTTTCTCTTTAATGTACACTCTGCACTTCATCTTGACTGAAAAAAAAGAAATGTAGTATTTTTTTCAAATGTATTAAAAAATTAAAGTTTTTTCCCGCCTTCACAGTACAGCCCTGAGGGCTGATCACCGCGGCCTTCCCTGATAACCTTCAGTCTATCTTAAACCCAGGCCGAAACATACCCCAGAGCCTGGGCCAGATTTATCTCCACTGGAGGAGTGACACCGAGGTCCGAAAGGAGCCAGAGGCCTCCCCTGGACACTGCGCGGTAGGGGGTGTGACTGTGCTGGAGGACTGCGCCAAGGAGTGGGACGTCTGCCCAGCGATCCTTCCCCTGTCCGGGACGCAGAAGATCGGCCACAGCATCGGAGCTGCCTGCCACACTGCGGAGGACCCTGTACCAGTGCGCTGCTGCACTACTGAGCGCCGCCACAGCGAGGACCCGGGATCGGCGGTGATTGCTCCAGTGCGTTCCCCGTACCAACGCCGAGGACACAGCTGCAGCCAGCGACAGCGATGCCGGAAACAGCCACAAGGGAGAACACTCACCCGAGTGCTGCGGAGCCGGTGTCCACCTTACACGCGGTCCCACCAGCTGGAGAGGTTCCGGGGCAGAGGAGCACTGATCGGCACCTGCAGTGACCAGGAGAGGAGATGCCACTGCCGCCCCGCTGCGAGACTCCGGAGGTAGACGGAGTACAGAGGAGGTCGGGCTCACAGGTACCAGGACGCGAGGCAGGGAGGGAGACCGCGGCACAGCACAGCAGGTCTCGGTGTGTGTGGGAGTGCCGGAGGCACAGGGGGTAGGTGCTGACCACGGCGGTGCCCATCTTACTGTTTCACCGTCAGTTACTGGCTCTGGGCTCAGGCTGCTCTCTGGTCGCCCCTGCTGCCTGTCTCTACCGTCCTCTCGTGTCCCATCACTTCACTGGACCTAGGTGGAGGGCGCGATAAGGTGCCAGCTCAGGATTTGGGTGGATTTCCTCTCCCCCCTAGATCATCCCTCAGTATTGGCGCCAAACACAGGAACCCCATAAGGGAGTAGCCTCCTAACTACAATTAAGATGGCCTTTACTGACTTGCTTGCAGGCCATAAAACCTCAGGCCAAATCCCCCACTGAACCCAAGACTCATATAGGGGAAAGGCACCTGCTGCTGAGAGATCTGCCTGCCTAATGTAGGCACACATGCCCTCCAAGTCCCCCCCGCAGCCATCCATTAGCAACTAAAACCTCTCAGGTGTGTATGGGCAAGACCAAAAAGCGTTCTCGACTGCTACCAGACTCCGATTCTCTCTATGGCGACATGGATCGTTTTCTCAATACAAATGACCAACATAGGAACACAAGATCCAAATCCTCCACCAAGACCTCAGGGGATAGCTCTAACACATGACCCACCAGCCCACCAGGGCTCCCCCGATAGAATGACTAATGAAGGGGATGATAATAACGAACTCCCAGATGATGTGTCTGTTAACGAGCTTAGCAAATTCATTAGATCTCTCCCTACTAAATCAGACTTGGAGGCTTTCGCCTGCCGTATTGAAAACTCTTACAAAAAAGAGCTACACGCTCTCAAATCAGAATTCACAACTCGGGTGGAAGAGGTAGAGACGTCCCAGGACATTATTTTACAAGAATTACAAACCCACAGGGAGGTTATAGCTAGCCATGCTCAAAGACTGGAGGAGTTTGCGACAGGAATGGAGGACTTAGAAAACCGCAACAGACGCAACAACATCAGAATCCGCGGCCTCCCTGAATCTGTAATCCCCCCTGACCTGGACTCTACTGTCCAGAAAATATTCCTTGACGGTGAGGAAGGCGGCTCAATTGAGTTGGACCGTATACACAGATCCCTGTGACCCAAACCGACATCAGAATCGAGACCTAGGGACGTCATCTGTAGAGTACATTACTATAAAAGCAAGGAGGCCATCATGCTGGCTGCCAGGCAGAGGGGCACCATTAACTAATGTGGAACA
This sequence comes from Ranitomeya imitator, assembly GCF_032444005.1. Lineage (NCBI taxonomy): Eukaryota > Metazoa > Chordata > Amphibia > Anura > Dendrobatidae > Ranitomeya > Ranitomeya imitator. Next base: position 313,085,641 of record NC_091285.1, on the reverse strand, counting down.
CAGATTTTATTACTGTCCGATCTATCCAGACGCACATTACAGCTCAGGAGAGCATTACGCCCCTTATCTCTCCTCAAGGACAGAGACATTACTTATAGATGTGGAGTTCCATTTCAGCTGATTGCCTTCAAAGGCGGGAAGACGGCCATCTTCCGCAATCTAGGTGACCTGGCCAACCTGTTAGGAACCTTTGAGCTACCAATGACTGACCTCCCGGACTGGCCGCTTTCGCCCCAACTTCCAGACATTCCTCCTAGATGGCTGAAGGCACAACATCCTAAGCAGCGCAAGAAGACTGGCTCCCCCCAGACCCAACATGAGGAGCCACTGTTACACGCTGTCCTTCCCTGTGATGTTTTCTTTTTAACTTTTATCGTTTGTCATAAGTTCCACTGATTCATGCACCAATTTGGTTTTGGTCTGTACACACCTAGCCGTGCACAACTTTTTAATAGTTTATAGCTCTAACTACTAGACTCTGAGACAGTGTTAGAGAATTGTTGGTTTACCTATTAATCTTCCCCCTTGACTCCCACCCCCACCCCCCTTTTTTTCTCTTTACTCCCTACGTTCAAGGTAAATCTAATTATAGTTTGAACAGGCTCAGATGTCGATCACTAAAGTTTGTCATAATTTGTTATTGTTCAGGTTGCGGGGGTGAAGGCCGGGGGCAGATTTTCTCCTGCGGCTTCTTCCCACCCCGCCGGTGGTTTTTTGGTGGTTCCCCACCGGATAGCCGCACTATGCCTTTACGCCTCAGATACTCACTCAACACACACTTAGCTTTTCTCTTCTACTCTCAGTTTCCTTACTATTTCCTCTTCTTCTTTTTCTTTCCCCTTCTCCCTTTCGTCCACCCCCCCTCCAACTCCCTATAATACACCTGACCCAACACTCACACCTAAAATTCCCTAGGATCTGGTCCCAAAGTCCATACTACCATGCCCTAGATACTCAACCTTGACATGGCTAGAATTAATTTCTGCTCCCACAACGTCAAAGGGTTGAGCACTCCTGAGAAAAGGAGACAACTCATGTATTCCAACCATAAACAACATATATCAATCTTAATGCTCCAGGAAACACACTTTAAAACTGGCGTGACCCCCAACTGTACCTCTCACTATTACCCCAGGTGGTTCCATAGCACGAACCCTCACTCTAAATCCAAAGGAGTATCAATAGGTTTCCATAAAACCTTCCTTCCTGAGATTCTCGATTCATCAATTGACACGGAGGGCCGATATGTTTTCCTGAAGGTGGTGTGGGGATCACGTACAATCATATTGGCAAATGTATATTTTCCCAACCAGGGCCAGCAAAGATTCAAGATTCGGGGCACATGCAGACGACTCCTAGAGAAATTTGCAGGTGCTCTTCCGATAATCCTCGGAGGCGACTTCAACCTTCCAATGGACCCTGTGGTTGATGTCTCATCGGGCAGGACCTCGTACCCACCTTCTTCAATTAAAAAAGTGAAGAAACAATTATATCATCTACGATTGGTAGATCTGTGGAGGGCTCTCCACCCGGGCACAAAAGACTATAGTTTCTACTGCCATATACATTCCACATACAGTAGAATTGACAATTTTTTTGTCTCTCAGTGTTTGCTAGATTTTGAGGTGAAGGCAGATATAGGGTCTGTACTGTGGTCCGACCACGCGCCCATATACTTCTCAATACGGCTGGATCCTTCCACAAGATCTAGCTTTTCCTGGCAGCTAAACGAAAGTCTACTACAGGACCCGATCTGTGTGTCGGCGGTGAAGGGTGCAATTGTGGATTTTGTGGCAAATCATATAGGGGATCCAACGCCCCCTTCAATGTAATGGGAGGCCCTGAAGAGCGTCCTGCGGGGTATACTCATCTCTCAGGGAGCTCGTCTTAAAAACGAACGCCTGGCCAACATAGCTGACCTCACCTCTCAGATTCACAAACTTGAGACACAACATAAGCAGGACCTGTCCCCGCTTACTCTGACGAGCCTGTCCACAGCTAGACAGAAACTACTAACAATCCTAGATCAGAGGTCACGTTGTCATAGAGAACGAATTAGAAGTAGATTCTACCTCCTGGGGAACAAGAGTGGCAAATATCTAGCGAGAGCTCTTCATCCACGAGGCCCACGTACATTTATACCACACGTAAAAAACGCTAAGGGTAAAACAGTCCACAGCCCCAAGGAAATTTTGGCTAGCTTCGCTGATTACTACAGCTCCCTCTATAACATAAAGGGCCGATTCAAAGACCTTCCCACCCACTCATTCCAAGAGAAAATTAATGCATATATCAAACTTAACAAATTACCGACAATTTCTGCAGAGTGCCTAGATGATCTGGAGAGAGATGTTTCTCTGGATGAGGTCACTTCTGTGATTCAAGACCTGAAACTAGGCAAGAGCCCTGGCCCGGATGGCTATACAGCAGGCTTCTATAAGCAGTTCTCAGATCTGCTATGCCCTTCTTTCTTAACAACATGTAATTATATTTTTTCAGGCGGCTCTTTTCCCCCCCAGGCCCTAATGGCCCATATTACGGTTATTCCAAAACAGGGCAAAGACCCATCGCTGTGTAGCAACTACCGCCCCATTTCACTTATAAACATAGATGTTAAAATTTATGCCAAAATGATATCAAAGAGACTTAATCACCTTTTGCCCCTCTTAATTAACCAAGACCAGGTGGGCTTCGTGCCCGGAAGGGAGGCTCGGGACAATACCATTAGATCTATCTCCCTGATTGACAGGGCTAGCAAAAAAGGTGACCCTCTGTGTATATTATCGATAGATGCAGAAAAAGCATTCGATAGGGTCGATTGGGAATTCATGTGCCAAACGCTTAAAGGCATTGGATTTCAAAAAAAGCATTGTGGAGTATAAAAGCCCTCTACGAGTCCCCTTCGGTCCGGGAGAGAGTGAACGGCTCATTGTCCAACTCTTTCTGCATACGGAACGGCACGAGACAGGGGTGTCCGCTGTCCCCTTTACTCTATGTGTTAACCATGGAGCACTTGGCAGTCGCAATTCGTAATAACCCCTCTATGGCAGGAATGAGGATTTAATCAGAAGACCACAAATTAGCATTGTTCGCTGACGACATGCTCATGTATGTCACTTCTCCTATCACTAGCCTACCTAATATTTTATCAGAATTAAACAGCTACGGAGCCTTAAGTAATTTTAAAATTAACACTCATAAGTCTGAAATGCTAAATATTTCGTTACCGCACTCCTTGGTTTCACAGTTATGCTCATCGTTTCCATTTAGATGGCGATCAGACTCCCTTGCCTATTTAGGTATAAACTTAACCGCTAGGTCCTCACATCTATATGATGCTAACCATAAAATAGCATTACACAACGCAGAGCTTGACCTGGAGAAGTGGAACAAACTACACTTATCTTGGCTTGGAAGAATTAATAGAATTAATGCAATCAAAATGGATCTCTTGCCACGCCTCCTTTATTTCTTCCAGACTATCCCTTTGTACCTCCCAGCTTCCTTCTTCTCCAGGCTCAAATCAGCGATAACAAGATTTGTGTGGTCTGGCAAACGTCCACGTCTGGCATATCACCTCGTATGCAGGAATAAACAGTCCGGAGGACTGGGCCTCCCGGATTTCTTGCTCTATAGCTATGCCTCTCTTGGAACTTGCGTTCTTGACCTGTTCCATCATAAGTCAAGTAAGAAATGGGTCAGCCTGGTGATAAAGCTCTCGGGACAAAGCTCGGCGGCGCACTTTTGGAGAGAGGGCACTGGGGGAATCCGGGGAGATGACCTGCCTTTCGTTACCAGACACCTAACTCAGTTCATTAAGCATGGCATTCAAAAATTGAATTTCTCCTCTATACCAGGCCCCCTGACACCAATTTTTGAAAACCCAGACTTTCCAGCAGGCCAGGATAGGATCATGTTCCTACACAAACATAGAAACAGTTGTCCGGTGGTCCATGACTACGTAGATCAAACCTCAATTAAGACCCTGGGGGCTATCTTTGCCGATAGGGAGCCGCTGCCGGGCTCATGGTTTTTCTATGAGCAAATCAAAAGCTATCTTACAGTGTTATCTGGGAGGGCTGACATCTTTAGACAGCTAACCTCTTTTGAGTTTGTGTGCCTGGGTGGGGGCCCCCTGTCCCACACAATATCATTACTATATAGAATGTTCCAGGGTTATCAACCAACTTCACTTGACCCTCCTACATTCTTCTTAAAATGGGAAAATGAACTATGCACACAACTGTCTCCGGAGGAACGCATCAAGAGTCTATTATTTACCTTCAGATCTTCACTTTGCTCAGATTACCAAGAAAGAAGCTATAAACTCCTGGCCAGATGGTACAGATGTCCATCTAGTATTCACCTCATGTTCCCCACCGCCCCCGATACTTGTTGGAGGTGCTGTAGTGACAGAGGTACATACTCCCACATCTGGTGGTCCTGCCCGCCTATTCACAACTTCTGGGTAAGCATCCTTGCACTTTATAACAAATTATCTCTCCATGGAGTCCAGCCCTCCATGGAACTGGCCCTGCTGTCTGTGTGTGACCTATCCATCGCCAAATTCAAGAAAGGCCTATTACGACATTTTCTAACAGCCGCGCGTAACTTGATACCTCGTTACTGGAAACAGTCAATATCCCCTTCACGTGCGGACTTTGTTGTAGAACTAAACCACATTTATAGGATGGAGCAATTAGTTGGCCAGGATACCAGAACTGCGGACAAAGTGTTCAACACTTGGTCTCCTTGGATTGCTTTTAGAGAGTTTGAGGAACTGAATACTTGGCTACATTGATTGATCCTCTTGACCCTTCTGTGGCCCATACTCATAACTTCCCTAGCTAGCAAGCATTACGTTAACAGCAATACCTTTGTATAAAAAAACAATAGATTCAAACTAGTTAGGACTGAAGACCAGATCCCCCCTACCCTTACCCCCCCTTTCTCACCTCTCCTTCTCCCCTCACCTCCCCCCCCCTTTTTTTTTCTTCTTTCTCTTTCTTTCTCCTCTCCCTTTTTCTTCTTCTCTCTCTCCACCTCTCTTTTCTTCTTTCTCTCTGCTCTTTGCTTGGTCTGGCCTCATGTGGACTTAATAGTTGAGATTGGGTGCTTTGACAAGCCTAGGCACTCCTGCTTTCGTCCGGTGGCTTGGCCCCACCTGAGGTGGTCGTCGGCTGAATAGTAGGAGCATCTGATATACACATCATAAACAATCTTTTCAAATCATTAAACCTCTGACTTGGCTAGAGGTAATTTGTTCACGAAGTTACAACTATATAAATTTGTTGAATAATGCTTAAGTGTTAAAACATTTAGTATACAGTTGCCCATATTATGTATCAGTTTTACACTCCTGTATGTGCCTGCATTTGATTTGAACATCTGACTGCAACTATGTTTTTCACCTGCAATTCAATAAACTTGATTTACGAAAAAAAAAAGTAAAACTGAAATATCACATGGTCATAAGTGTTAGGAGTCGAGTTTCCTCTGCTGCACAGGGGGAATCTCGATCCGTCTCCGCTGCGGTCTCCCATTCTCCTCCAGCCGCATTGGAGTCTGCTCAGCAGGGACGTCGATCCCAGCGTCTCGCTCAGTCTGACTCTGTGCGAAGAGTTACTGCTGCTTTTCCTGCTTCTGCCATTGAAGCCAGTGCTGGGCAGCGGCAAGTGGACGTTTCTGGATCTAAGTCCTTATTTGCACACACTGAGCATGCCCAGGGCAAGATCTCCTGTTGGAGATCGAGGGTCACATGCTCAGGTACTGCAGCACATCCCATTGGTCCTTTTGGCAGGTCCTGAAAGGGCAAAATTTCTGTAGCTGTTTCCTGTGCTGCAGCTATATAAACTGCGCATGACCGCACGGCCATGCGCTAGTATTGTCTTGTAAATATGTGTGTGTGTTGTGAGTGAAAGTTGCTCTTTAAATACCCTCCCTATTGAATGTCTGTTCGCGGAAGGTGTATGTTTGCTATCTAGCACCCGACTTATCCAACAGCACGTAACACACATTACAGCTACCAGTTGCTGTGTCCGCCTGTACGGCGCCGTGCGCTTGCTCTGCGCTTTCCTGACCCAAGCCTGGGTGGTTAGTGGCGTCCGTCTGTGCGGCACCGCACGCACTCTTGTGCCTTTATATTATTATTTAGTTTCCTTACACACCCAGTTGCGGTGTTGTGCCAGCAAGTGTCTAATCGGACTTCAATCCTAGTTGGGGTTGAGTTCGCTGACTTATTGCTCGCGCTCTATGTGCGGTACCGCGGTCCTGTGACGCAACAGGATCGCTTCCTTCACGCAGGGTGCAGTTAACCCGTGCGTGTATACTTGTAGTACCGCCAAATAGTCCGTCTTACTAGCAGCAGGGTTTTTACCTGCACGGCGGACCTCGGACTGCGAATGCACCTAGTTCCATTTCATCTTGTACTTGGTGCATTCCGCCAGTCCTAACACAATACTAGCACCAAGGTCTGGCTAGTAAATGGCGGACGATCAGCGGTACATCCAGCAGCTGGAAGGAAGGTTGGCGGCTCTAGAGCGTTCAACCTCAGCTGTGGATGTCACTGCTGTCGCTGTTCAGGCTGCTAGCGTGGCTTCAGCTACCTTGTCCACTGCCACCCCTGTTCCGACTCTATCTCGCCTCCCGCTACCAGAGAAATTTTCTGGTGACAGTAAGTCTTGTAGGGGTTTCGTGAGTCAGTGCGCTATACATCTCGAGCTTCTGGCCTCTCGTTTCCCTACAGAGCGGGCAAAGGTGGGGTTTATCGTGTCTCTCCTGTCGGACAGGGCGTTGCAGTGGGCTACGCCGCTGTGGGAGCGTGGCGATCATGTGGTGCAGAGTGCTCCGTTATTCCTGAGCACTCTGAAACAGGTCTTTTTAGGACCTCGTGTCACCCATGATACGGCGCTCCAACTGTTGGCATTGACTCAGGGCTCGTCCTTGGTCAGCCATTTTGCCGTACACTTCCGCACCCTAGCATCTGAGCTGGAGTGGTCGGATAAAGCCCTTATTCCTATATTTTGGAGGGGGCTGGCTGACCACGTTAAGGACGCTCTGGCCACTAGGGAGATTCCCACCACACTGGAGGAATTAATAACAGTATCCACTCGTATTGACCTCCGTTTTCATGAGCGGAGGTTAGAGCGAGCCCAGTGTAGGCAGAGGTTTCAGCTGGCTCCCACCTTTGCCAAACCTTTGGAATCTCCAGTCCAGGCCCCTGAGTCCCATGAGCCTATGGTAGTGTCACGAGCGGGATCTAAGTCCCGGACCGCTCGTGCACTCCAGGTTTGTCATGTGTGCCAGCAGTCAGGACATCTTGCCACCAGATGTTCCCAGCGGATGAGGAAACGTCAGCGTCTAGTGGTAGTAGGTGGAGGTACACTAGACACGGCGACGTTTGCCTCCAAATTGTCCTTTAAGGGGACAATAACATTAGGCTCATCCTCCCACTCGGTAGAGCTCTGCGTGGATTCTGGGGCGGAGGGCAATTTTATGTCTTCTGCCTTCGCCCAACGTCATGCAGTACCCCTGGTTACGCTACCTCAACCAGTAACGGTACGAGTGGTGAATGGGTCGACACTGCCCTCACAGATAACACATCAGACCATCCCTTTTACTCTGTCCATGTCACCATCCCATCAGGAGATTATATCTCTGCTCATCATTCCTGAGGGAATTGATGAGGTCCTGTTGGGGATACCTTGGCTACGGTACCACTCTCCTCACATCGAGTGGTCCTCAGGCAGAATTCTGGGATGGGGTGAATCTTGTGGGGGTAGGTGTCACCGAGAGTGCGTTCAGGTTGCTACTACAGAGGTACCTGCAGATCTATCCTCTCTCCCCAAGCAATATTGGTCTTATGCAGACGTGTTCTCCAAAAAGGTGGCGGAGACCCTTCCGCTCCATCGCCCCTATGACTGTCCTATTGATCTCTTGCCTGGTGCTGAGCCTCCCCGGGGTCGAGTCTATCCATTATCTCTCCCGGAGACGGAGGCAATGTCTCAGTACATTCAAGAGAATCTGGCAAGAGGGTTCATCAGGAAGTCGGTGTCACCTGCTGGGGCAGGGTTCTTTTTCGTGCAGAAGAAGAATGGGGAACTACGTCCATGCATAGACTACAGGGGTCTTAACGCTATCACCGTTAAGAACAAGTATCCTTTGCCCTTGATATCTGAGCTTTTCGATCGGCTTCGGGGAGCAAGGGTGTTTACTAAACTAGATCTGCGGGGTGCTTACAACCTGATTCGCATCCGTGAGGGGGACGAATGGAAAACGGCGTTTAACACCAGAGATGGGCACTATGAGTATCTGGTAATGCCCTTCGGGCTCTGTAATGCCCCAGCCGTTTTCCAAGACTTTGTCAACGACATCTTCCGGGATATGCTTTCCACCTCAGTTGTAGTCTATCTGGATGATATTCTCATCTTTTCTTCAGATATTGACTCCCACCGGAGAGATGTTGGCAGAGTCTTCGACCTCCTACGGGCAAACTCTCTTTATGCAAAGTTGGAGAAGTGTATGTTTGAGCAGGAGTCTACCTTTCCTGGGCTATATCATCTCCGCCCAGGGATTGGCTATGGATCCTGCCAAACTACAGGCTGTGATGGACTGGCAAGAGCCCCATTCTCTTAAAGCGGTGCAGCGCTTTATGGGGTTCCTAAACTATTACCGCCAGTTCATTCCCCACTTCTCAACTCTGGTAGCTCCCTTGGTAGCCCTCACCAAGAAGGGAGCGAATCCCAAATTGTGGTCGGAAGAGGTCTCCAAGGCCTTCACTTGTATTAAGTCCCACTTTGCTAGCGCTCCCATCTTACATCGTCCCGATGTGGATAAGCCATTCCTAATGGAGGTGGATGCCTCGTCCGTTGGTGCTGGAGCAGTCCTCTATCAAAAGGATGCTCAAGGTCGGAAGCATCCATGCTTCTTCTTCTCTAAGACCTTCACGCCAGCGGAGAGAAACTACTCCATCGGGGACAGGGAGTTGCTAGCAATGAAGTTGGCCTTTTCGGAGTGGAGACACCTTCTGGAAGGTGCGCGGTTTCCCTTCCAAGTTTACACGGACCACAAAAATTTGGTCTATTTGCAGACAGCCCAGCGGCTAAATTCTCGCCAGGCCAGATGATCCCTGTTCTTCTCTCGGTTCCACTTTTCCCTTCATTTTCTCGCCGGGGAGAAGAATATCCGTGCTGACGCTCTCTCTCGCTCCCTTATGTCAACTGAGGAGGAGGAAGAGGAGCCTCGGCTTATTGTCCCTTCCGAGAGCCTGAGAACCATAGCGCCGGTTTCGCTAGAGTCTGTGCCTCCGGGCAAGACTTTTGTGCCCATTAATTTGCGACCGGAGGTTCTCTCTTGGGCTCATTCGTCCAGGGTGGGTGGACACTTTGGGACAAAGAGGACATGTGAGATACTGGCGAGGACGTACTGGTGGCCGCATATGGTCCGAGATGTCAGAGATTACGTTCTGGCGTGTGTCTCATGCGCCAAAAATTAGTCTCCTCGACAACGGCCATCTGGGTTACTCTATCCCTTGCCGGTGGCAGACAGGCCCTGGGAGATGGTCGGGATGGACTTTGTAGTGGGTTTGCCCAAGTCTCGCGGCTGTACCGTCATTTGGGTTATTACCGATCATTTCTCGAAAATGGTGCATTTGGTGCCGCTCCCACGGTTACCTTCTGCACGGGCCTTGGCAGCGTTGTTCATAAGACACATCTTCCGCCTACACGGCATGCCAGACAAAATTGTCAGTGACCGGGGTCCCCAGTTTGCGTCTCGGTTCTGGAGAGAGCTTTGTCGTCTTCTCAGCATTGAGTTAAATCTCTCTTCCGCATATCATCCCGAGACGAATGGGTTGGTAGAGAGGGCCAACCAGACCTTGGTCACATACCTGCGACATTTTGTTTCAGCCAGGCAGGATGACTGGGCATCCTTGCTATCATGGGCAGAGTTTGCACTGAACAACGCCGTAGCCGACTCCACTGGACAAACCCCATTCCTCCTCAACTATGGTCAGCATCCACGGGTACCTGTGCCTATGCCCGTGTCTTCCGCAGACTCCAGGGTGGCAGACTGGGCTGTGGAGGCACGGGATATTTGGGACCACACTCAGGATGCCATTCGGGCCTCTAAGGAGAGAATGAGGTCCTCCGCCGATGCTCATCGGCGCCCCGCTCTGACCTTTGCTCCTGGCGACTTGGTGTGGCTCTCCGCCCGTAACATCAGGCTGCGAGTTGAGTCCCCTAAATTTGCTCCTCGCTACTTGGGCCCATTCAAGGTCCTCGAGCAGGTTAATCCTGTGGTCTATCGTTTGGCCCTTCCACCACGCCTGGGTATCACCGACACCTTTCATGTGTCCCTCTTGAAACCCGTGTATATGTCCCAGTTCTCCGAGTCATCTGCTGGGACATCGGGTTCGTCTACGGACGATTATGAGGTGAATGCTATTTTGGGGTGCAAGGTGGTACGTGGCAAAAAATTTTATTTGGTAGACTGGAAGGGTTATGGCCCCGAGGACAGGTCCTGGGAGCCTGTAGAGCACATTCGGGCCCCGCAGCTCATTGCTGCCTTCGAACGTAGCGAGGCCCAAGGAAGGGGGGGGCATGTTAGGAGTCGAGTTTCCTCTGCTGCAGAGGGGGAATCTCGATCCGTCTCCGCTGCGGTCTCCCATTCTCCTCCAGCCGCAGTGGAGTCTGCTCAGCAAGGACGTCGATCCCAGCGTCTCGCTCAGTCTGACTCTGTGCGTAGAGTTACTGCTGCTTTTCCTGCTTCTGCCATTGAAGCCAGTGCTGGGCAGCGGCGAGTGGACGTTTCTGGATCTGAGTCCTTATTTGCACACACTGAGCATGCCCAGGGCAAGATCTCCTGTTGGAAATTGAGGGTCACATGCTCAGGTACTGCAGCACATCCCATTGGTCCTTTTGGCAGGTCCTGAATGGGCAAAACTTCTGTAGCTGTTTCCTGTGCTGCAGCTATATAAACTGCGCATGACCGCACGGCCATGCGCTAGTATTGTCTTGTAAATATGTGTGTGTGTTGTGAGTGAAAGTCGCTCTTTAAATACCCTCCCTATTGAATGTCTGTTCGCGGAAGGTGTATGTTTGCTATCTAGCGCCCGACTTATCCAACAGCACGTAACACACATTACAGCTACCAGTTGCTGTGTCCGCCTGTACGGCGCCGTGCACTTGCTCTGCGCTTTCCTGACCCAAGCCTGGGTGGTTAGTGGCGTCCGTCTGTGCGGCACCGCACGCACTCTTGTGCCTTTATATTATTATTTAGTTTCCTTACACATCCAGTTGCGGTGTTGTGCCAGCAAGTGTCTAATCGGACTTCAATCCTAGTTGGGGTTGAGTTCGCTGACTTATTGCTTGCGCTCTATGTGCGGTACCGCGGTCCTGTGACGCAACAGGATCGCTTCCTTCACGCAGGGTGCAGTTAACCAGTGCGTGTATACTTGTAGTACCGCCATATAGTCCGTCTTACTAGCAGCAGGGTTTTTACCTGCACGGTGGACCTCGGACTGCGAACGCACCTAGTTCCATTTCATCTTGTACTTGGTGCGTTCCGCCAGTCCTAACAATAAGTAGGGTTGAGCGAAACGGGTCGGCCACTTTCAGAAGTCGCCGACTTTTGCCAAAGTCGGGTTTCATGAAACCCGACCCCTGTGTGGGGTCGGCCATGAAGTCGGCGATCTTCTGAATGTGGTATCGGAATTCCGATCCCGATTTCCGATATGTTTGCAATATCGGAAATCGGTATCGGAATCCATATTTAATGTAAAATAAAGAATTAAAATAAAAAATATCGCTATACTTACCCTCTGACGCGCCCTGGTACTAACCGGGAACCTTCCTTCCTTCGAATCAGCGCTTCCAGGACCTTGCGGTGACGTCGCGGCTTGTGATTGGTCGCGCGGCCGCCCATATGACCGCTCGCGCGACCAATCACAAGCCGCGACGTCACCGCGACGTCACGCAAGGTCCTGCAAGCGCTGATTCTTAGGAAGGAAGGCTGCCGGAAAGAAGCAGGGCGCGTCCGAGGGTGAGTATATTGCTATTAAGTATATACTCACCCTCGGACGCGCCCTGCTTCTTTCCGGCAGCCTTCTTTCCTAAGAATCAGCGCTTGCAGGACCTTGCGTGACGTCGCGGCTTGTGATTGGTCGCGCGAGCGGTCACATGGGCGGCCGCACGACCAATCACAAGCCGCGACGTCACCGCGACGTCACCGCAAGGTCCTGAAAGCGCTGATTCGAAGGAAGGAAGGTTCCCGGTTAGTACCAGGGCGCGTCAGAGGGTAAGTATAGCGATATTTTTTATTTTGATTCTTTATTTTACACTTAAATATGGATCCCAGGGCCTGAAGGAGAGTTTCCGCTCCTTCAGACCCTGGGAACCATTGGAAACCCAATGCACTGCATTGGGTTTCGAGTTTCGGCCGACCCCGACCCCGACTTTTTTATAGGATCGGCCGATTTCACTCAACCCGACTTTTGAAAAAGTCGGGTTTCGTGAAACCCGACCCGATCCTATAAAAGTAAAGGTCGCTCAACCCTAGTCATAAGTATTCAGACCATTTGCTCAGACATTCATATTTAAAGGGACACTGTCACCTGAATTTGGAGGGAACAAATGAACTTCAATCCAATATTGCAGCCAGCATGCAGCCAGCGGGTAAGGAAAGGGTGAATCAAAAACCCCAAAACCCCGCCTCCATGGCGGAAGATTGTTCCCTCCAAATTCAGGTGACAGTGTCCCTTTAAGTCACATGCTGTCCATTTCCTTGTGATCCTCCTTGAAATGGTTCTACTCCTTAATTGGAGTCCATCTGTGTTTAATTAAACTGATAGGACTTGATTTGGAAAGGCACACAGCTGTCAATATAAGACTTCACATCTGACCAGGCGTGTCAGACCAAATGAGAATCATGATGGTCCAACTAAACGCAAACCGGGTGGAATAGCATGCCACTGCAAGATGCTGTGGTAGCCATGCTGGTTCAGTATGCCCTCAGTTTTGAATAAATCCCCCAACAGTGTCACCAGCTAAGTACCCCCACACCATCACACCTCCTCCATGCTTCATGGTGGGAACCAGGCATGTAGAGTCCATCCGTTCACCTTTTCTGCGTCACCAGGGATTCAAGCTTCAGGAGGCTAATTTGCATATTCCAGGTGCCTTCTGGGAGAAGCGAAGTCTCCCTAAGCTAGAAGATCGTTGGGTACAGCCGGGACCAGCTGCTTCGAAAGCATCACCAAACCAGGGATTCAAGCTTCAGGAGGCTAATTTGCATATTCCAGGTGCCTTCTGGGAGAAGCGAAGTCTCCCTAAGCTAGAAGATCGTTGGGTACAGCCGGGACCAGCTGCTTCGAAAGCATCACCAAACCGCGCGCCTTACGGCGCGCGAATTTTTGCCTGTAGGACATTATTGCAAGAGAGCTTGGCTGAGTAGATTACACAAGAAGGAAAACACACAGCAAGTCAGCAGGATCTAGGAGCAACATGGCAGATGTGACAACCTACATGGTGAGCTGCAGCATGTGCTACATGTTCATAGATCGACCAGAAGAAGAATCCAATTTCACCTGTCAGAAGTGTAGACTAGTGGCCCTTTTAGAAGAAAAGGTGCGGGATCTGGAAGAAAGAATAGCAACTTTGAAACTCATCAAAGAGAATGAAGACTTTCTAGACAGAACAGAAGCATCTCTACTGGTCACAGAAGGTGCAAAAAGTGTCAGAGAACCTCCAAAAGCAGATGAGTGGAAGCATGTGACCAAAAGAAGCAAGAAGACCATGGAGAAATCACCAACCACACAACTGAAGAACCGATATCAAATCTTTGTAGAGGATGAAGATGGCACACCTAAGAATGAAGCAATACCAGCAAGCAAAAAAGAAAAGGGCACACAGCAACAAGTGACAGCAAAAAGTACAGCCAAGAAGCAACGAAGAGTGGTGGTGGTGGGAGACTCACTACTGAGAGGCACCGAAGCAGCCATCTGCAGACCGGACATAACTGCAAGAGAAGTATGCTGCCTTCCAGGTGCGATGATCAAGGATGTGACCGATAGGATACCAAAGCTCTTCAGCTCCAAGGACGTCCACCCATTTCTTCTGATACATGTTGGCACCAATGACACGGCAAGGAAGGACCTACCGACAATCTGCAAGGACTTTGAAGAGTTGGGGAAGAAAGTAAAGGAACTGGATGCACAGGTAGTTTTTTCTTCTATCCTTCCAGTAGACGGGCATGGCACCAGGAGATGGAACAGGATCCTTGATGCAAACAACTGGCTAAGACGATGGTGCAGACAACAAGGATTTGGATTCCTGGACCACGGTGTGAATTACTGGTATGATGGACTCCTCGCCAGAGACGGACTACACCTCAACAAACCTGGGAAACACACATTCGCCAGAAGACTCGCTACACTCATCAGGAGGGCGTTAAACTAGAAGAAGAGGGGACGGGAAGAAAAACATTAGACTCGAACAAAGACGACCCAGGAAAACATACTCAGAAGGGAGGTAAGAACATTTCTAAAACAATCCACAGTGAGGAGATTGGAACAAAACAAAATCCTCTAAACTGCATGCTCGCAAACGCCAGAAGCCTGACAAACAAGATGGAAGAACTAGAAGCAGAAATATCTACAGGTAACTTTGACATAGTGGGAATAACCGAGACATGGTTAGATGAAAGCTATGACTGGGCAGTTAACTTACAGGGTTACAGTCTGTTTAGAAAGGATCGTAAAAATCGGAGAGGAGGAGGGGTTTGTCTCTATGTAAAGTCTTGTCTAAAGTCCACTTTAAGGGAGGATATTAGCGAAGGGAATGAGGATGTCGAGTCCATATGGGTTGAAATTCATGGAGGGAAAAATGGTAACAAAATTCTCATTGGGGTCTGTTACAAACCCCCAAATATAACAGAAAGCATGGAAAGTCTACTTCTAAAGCAGATAGATGAAGCTGCAACCCATAATGAGGTCCTGGTTATGGGGGACTTTAACTACCCGGATATTAACTGGGAAACAGAAACCTGTGAAACCCATAAAGGCAACAGGTTTCTGCTAATAACCAAGAAAAATTATCTTTCACAATTGGTGCAGAATCCAACCAGAGGAGCAGCACTTTTAGACCTAATACTATCTAATAGACCTGACAGAATAACAAATCTGCAGGTGGTTGGGCATTTAGGAAATAGCGACCACAATATTGTGCAGTTTCACCTGTCTTTCACTAGGGGGACTTGTCAGGGAGTCACAAAAACATTGAACTTTAGGAAGGCAAAGTTTGAACAGCTTAGAGATGCCCTTAATCTGGTAGACTGGGACAATATCCTCAGAAATAAGAATACAGATAATAAATGGGAAATGTTTAAGAACATCCTAAATAGGCAGTGTAAGCGGTTTATACCTTGTGGGAATAAAAGGACTAGAAATAGGAAAAACCCAATGTGGCTAAACAAAGAAGTAAGACAGGCAATTAACAGTAAAAAGAAAGCATTTGCACTACTAAAGCAGGATGGCACCATTGAAGCTCTAAAAAACTATAGGGAGAAAAATACTTTATCTAAAAAACTAATTAAAGCTGCCAAAAAGGAAACAGAGAAGCACATTGCTAAGGAGAGTAAAACTAATCCCAAACTGTTCTTCAACTATATCAATAGTAAAAGAATAAAAACTGAAAATGTAGGCCCCTTAAAAAATAGTGAGGAAAGAATGGTTGTAGATGACGAGGAAAAAGCTAACATATTAAACACCTTCTTCTCCACGGTATTCACGGTGGAAAATGAAATGCTAGGTGAAATCCCAAGAAACAATGAAAACCCTATATTAAGGGTCACCAATCTAACCCAAGAAGAGGTGCGAAACCGGCTAAATAAGATTAAAATAGATAAATCTCCGGGTCCGGATGGCATACACCCACGAGTACTAAGAGAACTAAGTAATGTAATAGATAAACCATTATTTCTTATTTTTAGTGACTCTATAGCGACAGGGTCTGTTCCGCAGGACTGGCGCATAGCAAATGTGGTGCCAATATTCAAAAAGGGCTCTAAAAGTGAACCTGGAAATTATAGGCCAGTAAGTCTAACCTCTATTGTTGGTAAAATATTTGAAGGGTTTCTGAGGGATGTTATTCTGGATTATCTCAATGAGAATAACTGTTTAACTCCATATCAGCATGGGTTTATGAGAAATCGCTCCTGTCAAACCAATCTAATCAGTTTTTATGAAGAGGTAAGCTATAGACTGGACCACGGTGAGTCATTGGAAGTGATATCTCGATTTTTCCAAAGCGTTTGATACCGTGCCGCACAAGAGGTTGGTACACAAAATGAGAATGCTTGGTCTGGGGGAAAATGTGTGTAAATGGGTTAGTAACTGGCTTAGTGATAGAAAGCAGAGGGTGGTTATAAATGGTATAGTCTCTAACTGGGTCGCTGTGACCAGTGGGGTACCGCAGGGGTCAGTATTGGGACCTGTTCTCTTCAACATATTCATTAATGATCTGGTAGAAGGTTTACACAGTAAAATATCGATATTTGCAGATGATACAAAACTATGTAAAGCAGTTAATACAAGAGAAGATAGTATTCTGCTACAGATGGATCTGGATAAGTTGGAAACTTGGGCTGAAAGGTGGCAGATGAGGTTTAACAATGATAAATGTAAGGTTATACACATGGGAAGAGGGAATCAATATCACCATTACACACTGAACGGGAAACCACTGGGTAAATCTGACAGGGAGAAGGACTTGGGGATCCTAGTTAATGATAAACTTACCTGGAGCAGCCAGTGCCAGGCAGCAGCTGCCAAGGCAAACAGGATCATGGGGTGCATTAAAAGAGGTCTGGATACACATGATGAGAGCATTATACTGCCTCTGTACAAATCCCTAGTTAGACCGCACATGGAGTACTGTGTCCAGTTTTGGGCACCGGTGCTCAGGAAGGATATAATGGAACTAGAGAGAGTACAAAGGAGGGCAACAAAATTAATAAAGGGGATGGGAGAACTACAATACCCAGATAGATTAGCGAAATTAGGATTATTTAGTCTAGAAAAAAGACGACTGAGGGGCGATCTAATAACCATGTATAAGTATATAAGGGGACAATACAAATATCTCGCTGAGGATCTGTTTATACCAAGGAAGGTGACGGGCACAAGGGGGCATTCTTTGCGTCTGGAGGAGAGAAGGTTTTTCCACCAACATAGAAGAGGATTCTTTACTGTTAGGGCAGTGAGAATCTGGAATTGCTTGCCTGAGGAGGTGGTGATGGCGAACTCAGTCGAGGGGTTCAAGAGAGGCCTGGATGTCTTCCTGGAGCAGAACAATATTGTATCATACAATTATTAGGTTCTGTAGAAGGACGTAGATCTGGGTATTTATTATGATGGAATATAGGCTGAACTGGATGGACAAATGTCTTTTTTCGGCCTTACTAACTATGTTACTATGTTACTATGTATGTTACACAAAGAAACGGTGGTTGGAACCAAAGATCTCAAATTTGGACTCATCAGACCAAAGCACAGATTTACACTCATCTAATGTCCATTCCTTGTGTTCTTTAGCCCAAACAAGTCTCTTCTACTTGTTGCCTGTCCTTAGCAGTGGTTTCCTAGCAGCTATTTTACCATGAAGGCCTGCTGCACAAAGTCTCCTCTTAACAGTTGTTGTAGAGATGTGTCTGCTGCTAGAACTCTGTGTGGCATTGACCTGGTCTCTAATCTGAGCTGCTGTTAACCTGCGATTTCTGAGGCTGATGACTCGGATGAACTTTCCTGGGGCGGTCCTCAGAGGCGTATCTAGGGCTTCTGGCACCCGGGGCAAGAATTCATTTTGGCGCCCGCCCTCCCCCCCCCCCCCCCAGGACATATGCGATTTTCACACTTAGTCATGTACCTTCAAGCTCCTCTCCCTAATGCTCTCAATGTTCAGTGAAAAACGGAGAAGCAGAAGAGAAGCTCGTTGTCACAGGACCGTAAGTATGAAAGTCGCATATGAGAGAAGTGTCCATGTGATGACTACTGGAACCTGCAGAGCTGAATCCTGACATCGCAGGCTTCTGAATTCTCACAACTAATGTGCTGCACATTTTTAGGATTCTCCCTTGCCTGTGGACAGTCATGTCAGCACAAGTATGTGATTTGTATACTTCTGGCCACATTCCGACTAGACGTGCCTGACCTCGCTCAGTTAATTTTCATTGAGTGAGGCCACACATGTCTAGTCAGCATGTGACCGCATGTATGTAAATCGCCAGCATGAGAGAATTCTGACAGTGTGCAGTGCGCACTGTGAGAACTCAGAAGTCTGCCCTCGTTCCCCAATACTGTTTCCTCATACATGCCAACCCATTCCCCTGTACTGTTTCCTCATATATGCCCCCCATCTCCCCCTTTGCTCTTCATTTTGTGTCCTTAAATCCCCCCATCTCCTCTCCAAATCTCCCCCACACAATAAATCCCCCATTCCCCACACAACTCCTCATCATTCCCCCCATTCCCCACACAGCTCCTCATCATCCCCCTATTCCCCACACAGGGTCTCATCATCTCCCCATTCCCCACACAGCATCTCATCATCTCCCCATTCCCCACACAGCGTCTCATCAGCCCCCATTCCCCACACAGTGTCTCATCAGCCCCCATTTCCCACACAGCGTCTCATCAGATCCTATTCCCCAGACAGCTCCTCATCATCCCCCTATTCCCCACACAGGGTCTCATCATCCCCCTATTCCCCACACAGCATCTCATCATCTCCCCATTCCCCACATAGCGTCTCATCATCTCCCCATTCCCCACACAGCATCTCATCATCTCCCAATTCCCCACACAGCATCTCATCAGCCCCCATTCCCCACACAGTGTCTCATCAGCCCCTATTCCCCAGACAGCTCCTCATCATCCCCCTATTCCCCACACAGGGTCTCATCATCTCCCTATTCCCCACACAGCATCTCATCATCTCCCCATTCACCACACAGCATCTCATCATCTACCCATTCCCCACATAGCGTCTCATCATCTCCCCATTCCCCACATAGCGTCTCATCATCTCCCCATTCCCCACACAGCATCTCATCATCTCCCCATTCCCCACACAGCATCTCATCATCTCCCCATTCCCCACACAGCATCTCATCAACCCCCATTCCCCACACAGCGTCTCATCATCTCCCCATTCCCCACACAGCATCTCATCAGCCCCCATTCCCCACACAGCATCTCATCAGCCCCCATTCCCCACACAGCATCTCATCAGCCCCCATTCCCCACACAGCGTCTCATCATCTCCCCATTCCCCACACAGCATCTCATCATCTCCCCATTCCCCACACAGCATCTCATCAGCCCCCATTCCCCACACAGCGTCTCATCATCTCCCCATTCCCCACACAGCATCTCATCAGCCCCCATTCCCCACACAGCATCTCATCAGCCCCCATTCCCCACACAGCATCTCATCAGCCCCCATTCCCCACACAGCGTCTCATCATCTCCCCATTCCCCACACAGCATCTCATCAGCCCCCATTCCCCACACAGCATCTCATCAGCCCCCATTCCCCACACAGCATCTCATCATCTCCCCATTCCCCACACAGCGTCTCATCATCTCCCCATTCCCCACATAGCGTCTCATCATCTCCCCATTCCCCACACAGCATCTCATCAGCCCCCATTCCCCACACAGCATCTCATCATCTCCCCATTCCCCACACAGCATCTCATCATCTCCCCATTCCCCACACAGCATCTCATCAGCCCCCATTCCCCACACAGCATCTCATCATCTCCCCATTCCCCACACAGCATCTCATCAGCCCCCATTCCCCACACAGCATCTCATCAGCCCCCATTCCCCACACAGCATCTCATCAGCCCCCATTCCCCACACAGCGTCTCATCATCTCCCCATTCCCCACACAGCATCTCATCAGCCCCCATTCCCCACACAGCATCTCATCAGCCCCCATTCCCCACACAGCATCTCATCATCTCCCCATTCCCCACACAGCGTCTCATCATCTCCCCATTCCCCACATAGCGTCTCATCATCTCCCCATTCCCCACACAGCGTCTCATCATCTCCCCATTCCCCACACAGCATCTCATCATCTCCCCATTCCCCACACAGCATCTCATCAGCCCCCATTCCCCACACAGCGTCTCATCATCTCCCCATTCCCCACACAGCATCTCATCAGCCCCCATTCCCCACACAGCATCTCATCAGCCCCCATTCCCCACACAGCATCTCATCAGCCCCCATTCCCCACACAGCATCTCATCATCTCCCCATTCCCCACACAGCATCTCATCATCTCCCCATTCCCCACACAGCATCTCATCAGCCCCCATTCCCCACACAGCATCTCATCAGCCCCCATTCCCCACACAGCGTCTCATCATCTCCCCATTCCCCACACAGCGTCTCATCAGCCCCCATTCCCCACACAGCATCTCATCATCTCCCCATTCCCCACACAGCATCTCATCAGCCCCCATTCCCCACACAGCATCTCATCTCCCCATTCCCCACACAGCATCTCATCATCTCCCCATTCCCCACACAGCATCTCATCAGCCCCCATTCCCCACACAGCATCTCATCATCTCCCCATTCCCCACACAGCATCTCATCATCTCCCCATTCCCCACACAGCATCTCATCAGCCCCCATTCCCCACACAGCATCTCATCATCTCCCCATTCCCCACACAGCATCTCATCAGCCCCCATTCCCCACACAGCATCTCATCATCTCCCCATTCCCCACACAGCATCTCATCATCTCCCCATTCCCCACACAGCATCTCATCAGCCCCCATTCCCCACACAGCATCTCATCATCTCCCCATTCCCCACACAGCATCTCATCATCTCCCCATTCCCCACACAACATCTCATCATCTACCCATTCCCCACACAGCATCTCATCATCTCCCAATTCCCCACACAGCATCTCATCAGCCCCCATTCCCCACAGCGTCTCATCAGCCCCCATTCCCCACACAGCGTCTCATCAGCCCCTATTCCCCAGACAGCTCCTCATCATTCCCCTATTCCCCAGACAGCTCCTCATCATCCCCCATTCCCCACACATCGTCTCATCATCCCCCATTTCCCACACAGCGTCTCATCAGCCCCCCATTCCCCACACAGTGTCTCATCAGCCCCCATTCCCCACACAGTGTCTCATCATCCCCCAATTCCCACACAGTGTCTCATCATCCCCCATTTCCCACACAGTGTCTCATCATCCCCCATTTCCCACACAGCGTCTCATCGGCCCCTATTCCCCAGACAGCTCCTCATCATCCCCTATTCCCCAGACAGCTCCTCATCATCCCCCTATTCCCCACACAGTGTCTCATCAGCCCCCATTTCCCACACAGCGTCTCATCAGCCCCCCATTCCCCACACAGTGTCTCATCAGCCCCCATTCCCCACACAGTGTCTCATCATCCCCCATTTCCCACACAGTGTCTCATCATCCCCCATTTCCCACACAGTGTCTCATCATCCCCCATTTCCCACACAGCGTCTCATCAGCCCCTATTCCCCAGACAGCTCCTCATCATCCCCTATTCCCCAGACAGCTCCTCATCATCCCCCTATTCCCCACACAGTGTCTCATCAGCCCCCATTTCCCACACAGTGTCTCATCATCCCCTATTCCCCACACAGCGTCTTATCAGCCCCTATTCCAAATGCGTCCTCATTCCCTCCACCATGGTGCAGCTCCTCTCCTCACATGGCTCCATGCTGCAGCCCCTTGGTCCTCTCTTCGCACGGCTCCATGCTGCAGCTCCTCATTTCCGGATTCTCTTCTCCACCAGCAGCTTCCTGCAATCGACTCCTCCCCCTCAAGAAATCAACTCCAGTTTAGACGCTGCCCTGCAGTCAGATCTTCAATTGTACTCGTGTCTAAGATACGTGTACAATTGAATACTGGGAGCCGGCGCGCTGCAGCTTCTCTGTGCCGGCTGTCAGCTTGACAGTCGGCACAGAGAACAGCTGACTCCCAGTCCGGGGGGCGGCAGAATGCAGCTGCTCGGGGAGACACTGCGGACCGCCGCGTTAGGTGGCCCGACTGCGCCCCCCTGCCAGCTGCGCCCGGGGCAAATGCCCCGGCTGCCCCCCCCTAGATACGCCACTGGCGGTCCTCATGTGAGCCAGTTTCTTTGTAGCGCTTGATGGCTTTTGCCACTGTACTTGGGGACACTTTCAAAGTTTTCCCAATTTTTCGGACTGACTGACCTTCATTTCTTAAAGTAATGATGGCCACTCGTTTTCCTTTACTTAGCTGCTTTTTTCTTTTCATAATGCAAATTCTAACAGTCTATTCAGTAGGACTATCAGCTGTGTATCCACCAGACTTCTGCACAACACAACTGATGGTCCCAACCCCATTTATAAGGCAAGAAATCCCACTTATTAAACCTGACAGGGCACACCTGTGATGTGAAAACCATTCCCGGTGACTACCTCTTGAAGCTCATCAAGAGAATGCCAAGAGTGTGCAAAGTAGTCATCAAAGCAAAAGGTGGCTACTTTGAAGAACCTGGAATATAAGACATAATTTCAGTTGTTTCACACTTTTTAGTTAAGTATATAATTCCACATGTGTTAATTCATACTTTTGATGCCTTCAGTGTGAATGTACAATTTTCATAGTCATGAAAATACAGAAAAATCTTTAAATGAGAAGGTGTGTCTGTGTGTAGCCAAGACCCCAGAGAACATGATTCGGGGTTTTTTTAACCGACCCCGCATTTGCGATCGCCGGTAGTTAATCGTTTACCGCCGATCGCAAAAAAAAAAAAAAAAACGCGATCTCTTTTTAATTTCTCTGTCCTCTGATGTGATCGCACATCAGAGGACAGAGAAAAGGGGTCCCAGATAGCCCCCCGATACTCACCTATCTCCCCCGGTGCTCCTCGTGGCTCCCGGTGGGCGCCGCCATCTTCAAAATGGCGGGCGCATGCGCAGTGCGCCCGCCGGCCGGCACCGGGAGAATCTTTGGGGTCTCGGCTGCCGGGGGTAGTCGAGACCCCAAAGAACATGATCGGGGTCGGTTTTACCGACCCCTGTTTTGCGATCGCCGGTAATTAACTGTTTACTGGCGACCGCAAGAAAAAAAAAAAATCAAAGTGTAATTCTCTGTCCTCTGATGTGATCGCACATCAGAGGACAGAGAAATAGGGGGATTCGGGGACCCTATCATACTCACCGGTGTCCCTGGATCCTCCTGCTGCTCCTCCTGGCTGCCGGGAAAAAGAAAATGGCGGGCGCATGCGCAGTGCGCCCGCCATCTATCGCCATCTGCCGGCCGACAGGAGAAGAGCAGTTGGGGCTAAAATTAGGGATAGGGCTAGGGTTAGGGCTAGGGTTAGGGCTAGGGTTAGGGCTAGGGTTAGGGCTAGAGTTAGGGTTAGGGTTAGGGTTGGGGCTAAATTCAGGGTTAGGGTTCTTTCACCTACGTCGGTACGGGGCCGTCGCAATGCGTCGGCCCGACATACCGACGCACGTTGTGAAAATTGTGCACAACGTGGGCAGCGGATGTAGTTTTTCAACGCATCCGCTGCCCAATCTATGTCCTGGGGAGGAGGGGGTGGAGATATGGCCACGCATGCGCGGTCAGAAATGGCAGACGTGACGTACAAAAAAACGTTACATTGAACGTTTTTTGTGCCGACGGTCCGCCAAAACACAACTGATCCAGTGCACGACGGACGCAACGTGTGGCCATCCGTCACGATCCATCGGCAATACAAGTCTATGTGCAAAAAAACACATCCTGCGGGCACATTTGGAGGATCCGTTTTTTGTCCAAAACGACGGATTGTGACGGATGCCAAACGACGCAAGTGTGAAAGTAGCCTTAGGGCTAGGGTTAGGGTTGGGGCTAAAGTTAGGGCTAGGGTTGGGGCTAAAGTTAGGGTTAGAGTTGGGATTAGGGTTGGCATTAGGGTTACGCTTGGGATTAGGGTTAGGTTTGGGATTAGGGTTAAGGTTAGGGTTGTGATTAGGGGTGTATTGGGATTAGGGTTAGGTTTGAGATTAGGGTTGAGATTAGGATTAGGGGTGTGTTGGATTTAGGGTTTTGATTAGGATTATGATTAGGGTTGACATTAGGGTTGTTTTGGGGTAAGGGTTGTGATTATCATTAGGGTTAGTGATTAGGATTATGGATCGGGTTGGGATTAGGGTTAGGGGTGTGTTGGGGATAGGGTCGGAGCTAGAATTGGGGGGTTTCCACTGTTTAGTTACATCAGGGGGTCTCCAAACACGACAGCCAATTTTGCGCTCAAAAAGTCAAATGGTGCTCCCTCCCTTCTGAGCTCTGCCGTGCGCCCAAACAGTGGGTTACCCCCACATATGGGGCATCAGCATACTCGGGATAAATTAGACAACAACTTTTGGGGTCCAATTTCTCCTGTTACCCTTGTGAAAATAAAAACTTGGGGGCTACAATATCTTTTTTGTGGAAAAGAAAATATTTTTTATTTTCACGACTCTGCATTCTAAACTTCTGTGAAGCAATTGGGCATTCAAAGTTCTCACCACACATCTAGATAAGTTCCTTAAGGGGTCTAGTTTCCAAAATGGGGTCACTTGTGGTGGGTTTCCACTGTTTAGGCACATCAGGGGCTCTCCAAACGCGACATGGCGTCCAATCTCAATTCCAGACAATTCTACATTGAAAAAGTAAAACGGCACTCCTTCTCTTCCAAGCTCTGCGGTGCGCCCAAACAGTGGTTTACCCCCACATATTGGGTATCAATGTACTCAGGAGAAATTGCACTGCAACTTTTGTGGTCTACTTTCTCCTATTACCCTTGTGAAAATAAAAATTTGGGGGCAAAAAGATCATTTTTGTAGAAAAAATTAGATTTTTTATTTTCACGGCTCAACGTTATAAACTTCTGTGAAGCACATGGGGGTTCAAAGTGCTCACCACACATCTAGATAAGTTCCTTAAGGGGTTTAGTTTCCAAAATGGTTTCATTTGTGGGGGGTTTCCACTGTTTAGGCACATCAGGGGCTCTCCAAACGCGACATGGCGTCCAATCTCAATTCCTGCCAATTCTACATTGAAAAAGTCAAACGGCGCTCCTTCACTTCCAAGCTCTGCGGTGCGCACAAACAGTGGTTTACCCCCACATATGGGGTATTGGCGTATTCAGGAGAAATTGCATAACAAAATTTATGGTTACATTTCTGTTTTTACACTTGTGAAAATAACAAAAATGGTTCTGAATTAAAATGTTTGCAAAAAAAAGTTAAATGTTCATTTTTTCCTTCCACATCGTTTCAGTTCCTGTGAAGCACGTAAAGGGTTAATAAACTTCTTGAATGTGGTTTTGAGAACCTTGAGGGGTGTAGTTTTTAGAATCGTGTCACACTTTGTTATTTTCTATCATATAGACCCCTCAAAATGACTTCAAATGTGATGTGGTCCCTAAAAAAAGGTGTTGTAAACATGAGAAATTGCTGGTCAACTTTTAACCTTTATAACTCCCTAACAAAAAAAAATGTTGTTTCCAAAATTGTGCTGATGTAAAGTAGACATGTGGGAAATGTTATTTATTAACTATTTTTTGTGACATATCTCTCTGATTTAAGGGCATAAAAATACAAAGTTTGAAAATTGCAAAATTTTAAAAATTTTCGCCATATTTCCGTTTTTTTCATAAATAATCGCAAGTAATATCGAAGAAATGTTACCACTAACATGAAGTACAATATGTCACGAAAAACAATCTTAGAATCAGCGGGATCCGTTGAAGCGTTCCACAGTTATAACCTCATAAAGTGACAGTGGTCAGAATTGCAAAAATTGGCTCGGTCATTAAGTACCAAATTGGCTCTGTCACTAAGGGGTTAAATTTTTTGGGAAATTCAAAAACTGAAAAGTGCAATGTTATTCGGCCCCGTTACTTTCAGTGCATCAAACTCACTCCAGAAGTTCATTGTGGATCTCTGAATGATCCATTGTTGTCCTAAATGCCTAATGATGCTAAATATAATCCACCTGTGTGTAATCAAGTCTCCGTATACATGCACCTGCTCTGTGATAGTCTCAGGTTTCTGTTTGAAGCACAGAGAGCATCATGAAGACCAAGGAACACAACAGGCACGTCCGTGATACTGTTGTGGAGAAGTTTAAAGCCGGATTTGGATACAAAATGATTTCCAAAACTTTAAACATCCCAACAAGCACTGTGCAAGCGATCATATTGAAATGGAAGGAGTATCATACCACTGCAAATCTACCAAGACCCGGCCATCCCTCTAAACTTTCATCTCAAACAAGGAGTAGACTGATCAGAGATGCAGCCAAGAAGCCGATGATCACTCTGGATGAACTGCAGAGATCTACAGCTGAGGTGGGACAGTTTTTCCATAGGACAACAATCAGTCGTACATTGCACAAATCTCCCCTTTATGGAAGAGTGGCAAGAAGAAAGCCATTTCTCAAAGATATCCATAAAAAGTGTCATTTACAGTTTGCAAGAAGCCACCTGGGAGACACACCAAACATGTGGAAGAAGATGCTCTGGTCAGATAAAACCAAAATCGAACTTTTTGGCAACAATGCCAAACGATATGTTTGGCGTAAAGGCAACACAGCTCATCACCCTGAACACACCATCCCCACTGTCAAACATGATGGTGGCAGCATCATGGTTTGGGCCTGCTTTTCTTCAGCAGGGACAGGGAAGATGGTTAAAAATGATGGGAAGAAGGATGGAGCCAAATACAGGACCATTCTTGAAGAAAACCTGTTGGAGTCTGCAAAAGTCCTGAGACTGGGACGGAGATTTGTCTTCCAACAAAACAATGATCCCAAACATAAAGCAAAATCTACAATGGAATGGTTCACAAATAACAGGTGTTAGAATGGCCCAGTCAAAGTTCAGACCTCAATCCAATCGAGAATCTGTGGAAAGAGCTGAAAGCTGCTGCTCACAAACGATCTCCATCAAACCTCACTGAGCTCGAGCTGTTTGCCACGGAAGAGTGGGCAAGAATTTCTTTCTCTCGATGTACAAAACTAATAGAGACATACCCCAAGCGACTTGCAGCTTTAATCGCAGCTAAAGGTGGCGCAACAAAGTATTAAGTTAAAGGGGCCGAAAAATATTGCACGCCCCACTTTTTAGTTTTGGAATTTCCACAAAAATTTAAAATCTAATATATAAAGGTGAATGTGTGTGTATGTATGTATGTATGTGTGTATGTCCGGGATTGGCATCTGCACCATTGCAGCTACAGCCACAAAATTTTGCACAGTCACACGTCTGGACCCCGAGAGCGTCATAGGCTATGTTGTGAGGTGAAATTTTAACCCCGTGCATTCCAATTCACCAAACAATTTTTCCCCTATCTACATAATGTGTATCCACCAGACTTCTGCTCAACACAACTGATGGTCCCAACCCCATTTATAAGGCAAGAAATCCCACTTATTAAACCTGACAGGGTACACCTGTGAAGTGAAAACCATTCCCGGTGACTACCCCTTGAAGCTCATCAAAAGAATCCCAGGAGTGTGCAAAGCAGTCATCAAAGCAAAGGGTGGCTACTTTGAAGAACCTAGAATATAAGACATATTTTCTGTTGTTTCACACTTTTTTTGTTAAGTATATAATTCCACATGTGTTAATTCATAGTTTTGATGCCTTCAGTGCGAATTTACAATTTTCATAGTCATGAAAATACAGATAAATCTTTAAATGAGAAAGTGTGTCTGTGCTATATATAGAGAGAGAGAAAAAGAAAAAAAATATATATATAGCAAAAAGTGAGAGCAGCACAGAAAAAACAAATTCTGGGTGCAAAGCCCCTCAGGCATGTACCAAACCTTATAATGAGAGTCCAAGAAATCAAAGGCAGCACACCATTGCAAATGAGTGCTTGAGCAAGGCTCTCCATGAGCTGAAACATCGCCATGATGGGCTATTAAACTTGAACACTTTTTGAACTCATTTGCAATGGTGTGCTGCCTTTGACTTCTTGGACTCTCTCTCTCTCTCTCTCTCTCTCTCTCTCTCTCTCTCTCTCTCTATATATATATATATCTTAAAAGACAAAATAAATGTATCATCTTTAACTTTAGCCCTTTTAGAGAAAATTTAATCTTCAACTTGTTTAACTGTTCACAATAACAGTAATTTTGACCACGAGTGCCCAAACATTTATATGCCACCATAGTTAGCATTTACGTGCCAGTTAGTTTTTACCCCCCAAAATAATAAAGTCCCATAAAACCCATTTAATTTACAGGGCTATAGTCTGTTCATGTAAGGACTGTACAAATTGTCACGATCAGCTGCGGCCGCAGAGCACAGAGTAGTAGATGCTCAGCAGAGACACCGTTTTCAAGAGACTCAAAATCACTGGGAGTGAGGCTCCAGATGCAAAGGGATTCCAGGAACATAATCACAGCAGACACAGTTCAGACAGGTTCAGGTACAGGACAGGTACAGGATCAAGGATTCGGGCCTGAATATACCGCCTCCAGGACAGGCGCCAGAACAGGACAAAACAGGAGTCAAGGCAAGGACTTTGGTACCAAAACATAGATGGGAGAAGTGCAGGAACACAAACACACATAGCAAAGTTCAAGAGCTTTCTGGGTGTAGCTCAGGCCCCACCCATAGGGCAGGGGAACTATATATATGAGCTGCCCCTCAGCAATTGGCTGGGGACAACATTTAAAGTACACACCCTAACCCTGATAAAAGCAGGGGAGGTGTGGCCGCCCACGCCCTAAGCACACACAGAAACCATTACAGCACCAACAGTGCAGGTCCTGAGGCTCAGGGCACCTGACTGAAACTGCATGCACTGAGCCACCTAGAAAGTCATGCACCAGCCGCAAATGACCTCACAACCCGCGGACAGCTTCACAGCAGCAACCAGGGACCGCACATGAGGAAGGTATGCAGCAGGGCAAATACCTAAATGCCCATGCACGACTGCGCAGCAGAGCAGGGAACTGAGAAGGCTCCATTCAGGTAAAAGCCAACAGTATCCTAGCTCAAATTAGGGGAAAAAGAGTAAAGGGTTAAAGCAAACATGCATTGTCACGCCGAAAACCAGAAACAGACAGAATGGCATGACACAAATAAATGTGGGGGAGGTTTTTTTTTGATCTGCCATAAAAGCCATCCTGATTCAGGGGCAGACATACCATTGATGCCACATGTGCAACTGCACAGAGGCCAAGAAATAGAGAGTCCTACTTCCACCTGCAAAGCAGCTTCAGTCATAGACATATAAAAGGACCCATGCACTCTTCTTGGACAGAGGCCATCTTCAGTCTCTGTCCGCCACTGTTCTACCTGATAATATACTGTATGTGAGACAAATTAATATGTAGAGCCTTAAGTAGAGATAAGGGGAGGGAGAAAGAAAGGATAATAAAATACGGATTTAAGATTTGTTATAAGTCTCCGAATATAATGGAAGCAGCAGAGAATATCCTCATAATGCAAATAGATGAGGTAGCAAATCAGGGAGGAGTGATTGATTATTATAGGTGACATCATCTACCGTGACATAAATTGGGGAGCAGAATCCTTCAGGTTTCAAAACTACTGTGGGACCTAACAAGAAAGGGCACTTCTAAGCCTAACCAACAGGACAGACAGAATATCAAATATACAAGTTGGAGGTCACTAAGGTAGTAGTGAAAAATATACATTTTCACTTATCCTTTAACCTCTTACCGCCAAAGCCTGTTTTTGCCTTCTTGACCAGACCAATTTTTTCAATTCTGAGCAGTGTCACTTTATGTGGTAATAATTCTGGAAGGAATGGTTCAACATATCCCAGTGATTCTGAGATTGTTTTTTTTTTTGTAACAAATTGTACTTTATATTAGTGGTAAATTTAGATCAAAATAGTTAGCATTTATTTATAAAAAAAAAAATTGTAAAGTTGATAAAAATGATTAAAAAAATGTGCAATTTTAAAACTTTGAATTTGTATGTCCTTTAACCCTGCTGTTCTGTTAGGTCAAAAATGACCGTTTTTGAAATTCTATAATGTTATAAAAATTCAGCGTGTGATTCTGAGACTTGAGGCTCCCTGACTTTTCGTCATTAGGGGGGTACTCTCTGTGGGAATTTTTTTTTTTTTTAATTTTTGTTTACTTTATTTGGTACAATTTTTTTTACACTTGTACTGTTCGGTCAAAAATGACCGATAGGCCTTTATTCAGCTCTCCACACAATTTTTGACAAAAATAAAGGTGCTATCACCTCATTTTGAACTATATATTGCATCTACTACTATTTATCAATTTTAAAAACAACCAAGGGCGCTGCACATTCCTCGGTCCTCCTCCTGCTGCAAGTACGCGGACACAACTACAAAGATGTCCGATACCACGTGTGAGAACACCAAAATGTATATAATTGTATGTAATCGCGCTGGAGGTGCCGCTAAATCTAATATGCAAAAGGCTTGCTGTATAAAAAAGTATTCACACTGTGCTCAATTAGTTACCTTATTGGCATTTGGCGTCTGTTTCTCATCTGCATGTAGTTGCCCGGTTTCCAGTTCTACTGTTCTTTCCAAATATATATAAAGCACTAATATTCTCAAAAATATATATATGCGAGGAAGTGGGTAATGAAACTGTCCCGGCCGGTGACAGTTACCCGTTACCTCACATGCGGTGTGTTCCGGATCTTCAGCAATGAAGCCGCACTTCAATAATTTCGAAGTCAGCAGACTTCTTCCTCAGGAAGAAGTCTGCTGACTTCGAAACGCGTTGGAGAGACTTTTTGGTCCTAGGTGCATTCCGTCAGCCGATCACGTGGAATACCACGTGTATGTGACGTCACGCGAGGTCCTGAACCTCGCCGGCAATCTACTTATTGAAGTGCGGCTTCATTGCTGAAGATCCGGAACACACCGCATGTGAGGTAACGGGTAACTGTCACCGGCCGGGACAGTTTCATTACCCACTTCCTCGCATATATATATTTTTGAGAACACCATGATGCAAAAATAAGTGAGAGAGATGACAGAAAGCCAGACATGATTCTTCACTATAACGCCACTAAAGGTGCTGTTGACACATTAGACCAGCTTGTAGGCACGTATACATGTAAAAGAAAAACAAATAGGTGGCCTATGATTCTCTTTTACAACCTGATCGATGTATCTGCCTATAATGCCTTTGTATTGTGGCGTGAAATAAACCCCAAATGGCAAGAAAAAAAATTACACAAACGACGGCTTTTTATTGAGGAATTCGGGAAGTCTCTCACTAATCCATATGTAAAAACACGGCCACGAAATCCAAGAAATGAGAGTGCAGAAAAAGTGGCCCGACAAATTCGAGAGCATGGTGGAGACGGCGAGCCAACAGCTTCGACCACCACTGATACTGAAACGGCTTCCACCATCGCAACCAGCTGCAAGCGAAAAAGATGCTCATTCTGTCCAACGTCCAGTAACCATAAATCTAATATTATGTGTTGCAAATGTGCAAAATACTTGTGCAAGCGTCATGTAAATTATACATGTGATCAATGCAAGTAATACATTGATCGCATTTATCATTTGTTTTTGACAAAAAACCTTTTTTTTTTTTTAAAAGTTTGTATATAGTTTAGAATAAAGAAAAGTTTTTATGTGCAATATGAAGCAAATATTGCAAAAAATGTTAATTTATTTGATTCAAAAAATAAAAGTTTTTGATTTAATTTTTCATCTGATTATTGAAAACCATGTTCACATACAGTAAAACAATGCAACAGGTAATCAAATAACACTTGAATTAGGTACAAATCACAACTTTGTTAGGTCCGGTCAAAAATGACCGGGAACAGTATAAGTGTATAAAAAACAACGTTTTTTGCCATTTTATAGAGAAAAAAGCTTTTTTTTTTTTTTTGCCTTTGAAAAAAGTATATCTACATAATGTTTGATATTATTACTTATAGTTAACATTTAGATCAAGATTTTTTTTTTATCTGCAAAAATAATCAATTTTTACAAAAATCGAAAAAATACCATGCTCCCTTTTGGATATAAAAAAAATATAAAACAAGCTTTGTATTTATTTTTTTTCTGATATTTGAACAACCATCTTCACAAGCAATATAATAGTGCAAAAACTGTTTAAAAAAACCACTTAGATTAGCTAAAAATGATTATTTTATAAGGACGGTCAAAAATGACCGGGAACAGTACAAGTGTATGTGAAATCTAAACAGAACAGCAGGGTTAAACAGAGAGTCATGCCAATAAAAATAATTGATAAGTAACACTTTTCAAATGTCTACTTTACATCATTATCATTTTTATTAACATTTTTTTTTTAGAAATGTAAAAGGGTTAAAAGTGTAGCAGAAAGGTTTCAATTTTCCAACAAAATTTACAAAACCTATTTTATTAGGACATATTTCACTGTTGAAGTGACTTTTGAGGCCTATATGTAAAACAAATGCCCATAAGTGACCCATTTTAAAAATTGCACCCTTCAAGTTAACTGCACCCTTCAAAACCACATTGAGGAAATTTGTCAACCCTTGAGGTGCTTTACATTAATTAAACCAAAGTGGAAACTGTTATTTTCCACAAAATGTTGCTTTAGCACCACATTTTTCATACCAGGAGAAAATGGGCCATACAATATATTCTGCAACTTCTGCTGAGTATGACAATGCAGGGCTCAGAATGGAAGGAGCGGTATTCAAATTGTGGAGCTGAATTTTAGCTAGAATATTGGCTGACGCCATGTTGCTCCAGAACAGTAGAAACCCCCACAACTGACACCATTTTTGAAACAATACCCCTCAAGGAACTCAACAGGATGTGTGGTAACCATCAAAATGTTGCTTTACCCCCAAATTTTTCATTTTCCCGAGAGCAGGTAGAAAAAGTGGTCCACACAATTTGTTATGCAATTTCTCCTGAGAACGACGATACCCAGTATGTGGCAGAAAAGTACTATTTGGGTGCATAGCAGAGCTCAAGAGGGAAGGAGCACCATTTGAATTTTGGAGCACCATTTTGACTGGGCAGATTGTGGTCGCCATGATGCATTTGAAGAGGTCATGACATGCCAAAAGAGCAGAAACCCTTACAAAAAACCCTTTCTATTTTGAAAACTACACCTAACAAAAAAAATTAATCAAGGGGTGCAGTGAGTATCTTGAACCTACAGGTGATTCACAGAATGGTATAATATTGGGCTGTGAAAATGAAAAAAAAAATTCTACTAAAAATGGTGCTTTAGCCTCAATTTTTTTGTTTTCATAATAATAGCTGGAGAAATTTGACCACACAATTTGTTGTGCAATTCCTCCTGAGTATGATGATATGTTATATGTGGTCACAAACTACTGTTTGGGCACACGGATGGGAAAGAGCGCTACTTGAAGTTCGGAGCACCATTTTGGCTGGAATAGATTGCGGATGCCATTTCACATCTGAAGAGCCCCTGACATGCCAAAACAGTATAAACCCTCTACAAGTGAACCAAATTTGGAAACTACACCTCTTAAAGGGAACCTGTCACCTGAATTTGGCGGGACCGGTTTTCGGTCATATGGGCGGAGTTTTCGGGTGTTTGATTCACCCTTTCCTTACCCGCTGGCTGCATGCTGGCCGCAGTATTGGATTGAAGTTCATTCTATGTCCTCCGTAGTACACGCCTGCGCAAGGCAAGGTGGTGATGTAGGGGAGGAGGAAAAGTTTAATGCTGAGCTAGTCCAGATGAAGTTCTTGAGATCGTTGGGAACAGGCTTAATCGGAAAAGATATTAAGTTACAGCTGAAACAGTACATAGAAGATCCTGGCATTATCTAATTGAAAAAATGAATGAGGTAGCTAGTTTGAAGTCAGAGAGCGAACAGAAATTAAGGAAGGTCTGTTTATAAAGCCTGTACTTAAGAGACTTGAATTGTACTAAGTGTGCTGTGACATTAACCCCTTCCCAACCTGTGACGCCACATAGGCGTCATGAAAGTCAGCGCCAATCCGACCTGTGACGGCTATGTGGCGTCATGGCGGGATCACGTTCCTGCAGGTCGGGTGAATGGGTTAACTGAAATGTCACCTGACCTGCAGTAGCAGGGGGACTTGTACTTGAGCTGGGGGTTGCTTTGCCAACCCGTGGCTACGATCCCTTCTGGTGACCTATTTGTCACCCCCATTATCTGATTGGAGCTAGCATCCATGTGATGCAAGCTCTCTAATCAGATGTGGAGGGGCAGAGTAAAGTATGGCTGCATCGCTCTCCAGCTTCATCCAGTCCCTGGAAGCTGAAAAGAGACATGCCTGCATGCTGCCCTGCCACCAACTGACGGCGATCACCGCCACTGCTGCTGTCATCGGGTACTCCCCTCTGCTGACCTCCGCTCCCCTCGCCATCTGATTCCACCCCCGACCTCCACTCCCTCCCCCTGCCTCAGTGATCAACCTCTGCCCCCTGCTGCTGCTGCCGGCTCTGCCTCCATCTGCTGCATCTCCTCAGCCCGCTCCTGCCCCCTGCTCCTGACATCCCCCTCCTGCTCCTGGTGATCACCCCCCCACCCCAGTGATCACCCCGATCACCCCCTGATCCCCCCTGCCCACTGATGCCCCCATGCCCCAGTGATCACCCCCTGCCCTGGGAATCGCCTCCTGCCCCGCTGATGGCCCCCTTGCCCCAGCGATCGCCCCCTACCCCACTGGTTGCCCCCTGCCCTGCTGATGGCCCCCTTGCCCCGGCAATCGCCCCCTCTGCCCTGTTTACCCATTAGGGTTAGAGTTGGGCTAAAGTAAGTTGGGATAAAGTTAGGGTTGGGGTTAAAATTAGGGTTAGGGTTGGGGCTAAAATTAGGGTTAGGGTTGGGATTAGGATTAGTGGGTGTTTTAGGGTTAGGTTTGTGGTTAGGGTTGGGATTAGAATTAGAGGTGTGTTAGGGTTAGGTTTGTGGTTGGGGTTAGGGTTGGAGTTAGAATTGGGGGGGTTTCCACTGTTTAGGCACATCAGTGGCTCTCCAAATGCGACATTATGCCCGCAGAGCATTCCATCAAAGTCTGCATTCCAAAACCTCACTACTTCCCTTCCAAGCCCCGATGTGTGTCCATACAGTAGTTTTCTCCCACATATGGGGTACCGGAGAACTCAGAACAAATAGGACAACCACTTTTATGGTCCAATTTCTCCTGTTACCCTTTGGAAAAAAATGGGGACTAAAAGATCATGTTTGTGGAAAAAATATGATTTTTTTTATTTTTATGCCCGGGCACTATAAACTTTAGTGAAACACCTGGGGGTTCAAAGTTCTCATCACACATCTAGATAAATTCCTTGGGGGGGTGTAGTTTTCAAAATGGGGTCACTTGTGGGGTGTTTCCACTGTTTGGCACATCAGGGACTCTCCATACGCCACATGGTGTCCACTAATGATTGGAGCTAATTTTCCATTCAAAAAGTCAAATGGCGCTCCTTCCCTTTCGAGCCTTGCCGTGCGCCTAAACAGTGGTTTATCCCCACATATGAGGTATCTGTGTACTCAGGAGAAATTGCCCAACAAATTTTAGGATCGATTTTATCCTGTTGCCCATGTAAAATGAAAAAATTAAGGCTAAAAGTATTTTTTTGTGAAAAAAAAGTACTTTTTCATTTTTACGGATGAATTTGTGAAGCACCTGGGGGTTCAAAGTGCTCACTATGTATCTAGATAAGTTCCTTGGGGGGTCAAGTTTACAAAATGGGATCACTTGTGGGGGAGCTCCAATGTTTAGGCACACAGGGGCTCTCCATACGCAACATCATGTCCGCTAACGATTCGAGTTAATTTTCCATTCAAAAAGTCAAATGGCGCTCCTTCCCTTCCGAGTCCTGCCATGCACCCAAACAGTGGTTTATGACCACAAATTAGGCATCGGTGTACTCAGGAGAATTTTCCCAACAAATTTTAGGATCCATTTTATCCTGTTGCCCATGCAAAATTGAAAAAAAATTGAGACTAAAAGAACATTTTTGTTGGAAAAATGTAAATGTCAAATGCTTTAGTTCCTGTGAAGCACCTGAAGGGTTAATTATTTTCTTGAATGTAGTTTTGAGTAGCTTGAGGGGTGCAGTTTTTGGAATGGTGTCACTTTTGGGTGTTTTCTGTCATATAGGTCCCTCAAAGAGACTTCAAATGTGATGTGGTCGCTAAAAAGTGGTTTTGTAAATTTTGCTGGAAAAATGAGAAATTGCTGATAAACTTTGAACCCTTATAACTTCCTAACAAAATTTTTTTTCTCCCCCAAATTGTGCTGATATAAAGTAGACATGTGGGAAAGGTTATTTTTTAACTGTTTTGTGTCACATAACTCTCTGGTTTAACAAAATAAAAATAAAAAATTTTAAAATTGCAAAATTTTCAACATTTTTGCCAAATTTCCAATTTTTTCACAAATAAACGTAAAAATTATCGACCTAAATTTACCACTAACATGAAGCAAAATATGTCACGAAAAAACATTCTCAGAATCGCTAGGATCCCTTGAAGCGTTCCTGAGTTATTACCTCATAAAGTGACTCTGGTCAGAATTGCAAAAAATGGCCAGGTAATTAAGGTCAAAATAGGCTGGGTCATGAAGGGGTTAAACTACACTGTTCATCTGTTCATGAGGACTCAATTGTATCTGTGTGAGCAAGTGGATCCATCTTGTGCCTGAGGAAGCTGCAGTGCATGGTCGCGCTGAGTAACAGTTCCCCCATAGTTCCAAAGAATTCATGAGACCTGTCCCGCCCCTATCTGAACCTAGCGGCATACACGTAATATGTGGATACCTCTCTCTTTAAAGCCTGTATTTATGGGTAGGTAGGATCCTGCTGTAATTAAAAACACCACATGTTGAAGGGCGGAGTGCTCAGCCAGAGAGCTAACATACAGATAACAAAAGATTGACTGGCACTTGCAATCTAGTGTGAACAGGTGCATACTAGGAGCAGCCACCTCCATATACAATATACAAAAAAAGTTGCACTCTGTCATGCTAAAGCATGTAGATATGCTATGCCAGAAAAGCCATGTTTATTTTGTTGAACTGTGCACTGGTTTATGCCTTACCTTTAAAATAAACCAGTGGAAGACGAGACGCATTTCTGTGACCCACTTCTATGAGCAGCTGGGTAAGCCAATCTGCCACAACATGTAAAAAGACACCACTGGGCCATAAGCCAGACGGGAGTTCAAAGTAATTCCATCTGCCTCATTATAATGAATTCTCCATCAGGGGTTTTGTCAGTCATGTTTTTCAGAATTTTACACAAAAATGCCAACACAAATTCTTTGCGTATAGCGTAGTATAAATTTGAGCTGAGCCTTAGGCTGCGGTCACACTAGCAGTATTTGGTCAGTATTTTACATCAGTATTTGTAAGCCAAAACCAGGAGTGGGTGATAAATA
The DNA here is from genome assembly GCF_032444005.1 of Ranitomeya imitator. NCBI lineage: Eukaryota > Metazoa > Chordata > Amphibia > Anura > Dendrobatidae > Ranitomeya > Ranitomeya imitator. The sequence continues at coordinate 313,048,193 of NC_091285.1, read as the reverse complement.
CAGAAGTGGTGCATATGTTTCTATTATACTTTTCCTCTAATTGTTCCACTCCTGGTTTTGGCTTACAAATACTGATGTAAAATAATGACCAACTACTGCTAGTGTGACGCCGGCCTTAGTGTGATCTTTTGGAGGCAGAATGAGCAAATCAACAGCAGTTCAAGAATTGTTTTTATTTATTTATTTGTTATTCCATTTACTGTGCTTTATAAATGATATGACAGCTTTATTCTTATTTTTCTGCCAAAAAAACACATGAGCTTGTTTTTTGCATGATATGTAGGAGTTTTCATTGGTACTATTTATGGGCTTATAATATTTTTATCTCTATTGCGCTTTTTGGGAGGCAGTGTGACCAAAAGCAAGCAATTAAAAAATGAATTGTGTTTTGTCTTTTTTTTTTTTTTTTTTTTTTACAACGTTCATGTATTGTAAAAGTAATAAAACCACTTTAGTCTTCGGGTCAGTAAGGTTACAGCAATACCCAATTTATATTTTTTTCCTATATATTTCTGCTTTTACACAATAAAAACTTTTTTTTAGAAAAAAAATTGTTTTGGCATGGTCTCATCCTGACAGCTATAACTTTCTTTTTTCTCTGCTGATGGAGGTGTATGGCAGCTTGTACTTTTTGATTAGTTTTATATCACGGTGGGCAGCACGGTGGCGCAGTGGTTAGCATTGCAGCGCTGGGGTCCTGGGTTCTAATCCCACCCAGGACAACATCTGCAAAGAGTTTGTATGTTCTCTCCGTGTTTGCGTGGGTTTCCTCCGGGCACTCCGGTTTCCTCCCACATTCCAAAGACATACTGATAGGCATTCTAGATTGTGAGCCCCATCAGGGACAGTGATGATAATGTGTGCAAAACTGTAAAGCGCTGCGGAATATGTTAGCGCTATATAAAAATAAAGATTATTATTATTATATCACTTTTTTGTTAGCTGTATGATGAGAAAACATGGATTTTCTATGTGATTATTTTTTCTCAGTGTTCACAGTAGGGGTTAAATCGTGTGACATAGATCAGGACACAGGCAACACCAAACATTTGTCCTTTTTTGTTTTTTTTTGTTTTTACATAAATATTTATTTGCTTACATTTTTTTTGTTATTTTGTTTTTAAAATTTGTACAGGTTTTTTTTTACTTTTTTTTTGCTTTTCCACTTAGTTCCTCTATCAGACTTCAGCTTTTATTTCTCTGATCACAAATGTACTGCAATGCATTAAAGCTGTCAGTATGACCCTGGCATAATGCCTTTTAGACCATGCTCCTGGCATTATCTAACAGTCCATCATAGCTGGCAGACCTGGAGGTCATTATTTGACATGTGATTGCCATAACTATAATTAGTAGCTCGCGATTGCGTTGTGGTGGTGCTGATCGGATGGGAACAGGAGCCCCATCCCTTTCATAGCCTTCTAAATGCGGCAATCGTTATTGATCTTGGCATTTAGAGGGTTAAACAGCAAGTGATGATGCACGCACTGGCCATGGCTGTTACAGCCAGAGCTTGGTTTTCATTTAAAAGGAATCTGTCACCCAAAGCAGCAATGAGTCTGGATCTAAATCCCTTTGAACACCTGTGGTGAGATCTTAAAATTGCTGTTGGGAAAAGGCACTCTTCAAAAATGAGAGACCTGAAGCCGTTTGCAATTGCAGTTATTTATTCCATAGGGGGACAACAATTTTGTCAAGCCCATTTTGGGAAGTTTTGTGTGAAATGATGTCCAATTTGCTTTTATTCCTTTTCTATTTTTGTTTGTATTGTTCCAATACACACAAAGGAAAAGCACATGTGTATAGCAAAACATGTGTAATTGCAATAATTTTTGGGGAGGAACATTTAATTCTCTGCAACAATTTGAAGGGTGCTAACACTTTTGGGCATAACTGTATATGGTTTATTTATGCTGATTTACATTTGTGTATATGGTTCAATCATGCTCCCTGGAACTTTTCAACCTTTTTCCACATATCATAAACATAAAGATAGCAAATGTAAATTTTTCGTGAAGGATCAACAACTAGTGGAACACAATTGTGAAGTTGAACGAAAGGTATTGGTTATTTTAAATTTTTGTGGAAATTCCAAAACTGAAAAGTGGGGCGTGCAATATTATTCAGCCCCTTTAACTTAATACTTTGTTACGCCACCTTTTGCTGCGATTACAGCTGCAAGTCGCTTGGGGTATGTCTCTATCAGTTGTGTACATTGAGAGACTGAAATTCTTGCCCATTCTTCCTTAGCAAACAGCTAAAACTCAGTGAGGTTTGATGGAGATCATTTGTGAACAGCAGTTTTCAGCTCTTTTCACAGATTCTCGATTGGATTGAGGTCTGGACTTTAACTTGGCCATTCTAACACCTGGATATGTTTATTTGTGAACCATTCCATTGTAGATTTTGCTTTATGTTTGGGATCATTGTCTTGTTGGAAGACAAATCTCCGTCCCAGTCTCAGGTCTTTTACAGACTCAAACAGGTTTTCTTCAAGAATGGTCCTGTATTTGGCTTCATCCATTTTCCCATCATTTTTAACCATCTTCCCTGTCCCTGCTGAAGAAAAGCAGGCCCAAACCATGATGCTGCCACCACCATGTTTGACAGTGGGGATGGTATGTTCAGGGTGATGAGCTGTGTTGCCTTACGCCAAACATATCGTTTGGCATTGTTGCCAAAAAGTTTGATTTTGGTTTCATCTGACCAAAGCACCTTCTTCCACGTGTTTGGTGTCTCCCAGGTGGCTTGTTGCAAACTTTAAACAACACTTTCTATGGATATCTTTGAGAAATGGCTTTCTTCTTGCCACACTTCCATAAAGGCCAGATTTGTGCAGTGTACGACTGATTGTTGTCCTATGGACAGACTGTCCCACCTCAGATGTAGATCTCTGCAGTTCATCCAGAGTGATCATGGGCTTCTTGGCTGCATCTCTGATCAGTCTTTTCCTTGTTTGAGATGAAAGTTTAGAGGGACGGCCGGGTCTTGGTAGATTTGCAGTGGTATGATACTCCTTCCATTTCAATATGATCGCTTGCACAGTGCTCGTTGGGATGTTTAAAGTTTTGGAAATCATTTTGTGTCCAAATCCAGCTTTAAACTTCTCCACAACAGTATCACGGACCTGCCTGTTGTGGTCATTTACTTCCTCGGTGTTCCGGGCACCGGCTACGTGCCTCAGTAGGATGTTGCCGTTCTCCGGGCACGACTCCTAGTGGCTCTCCTTTGTGCTTTGATCTCGTTTCTCACTGTCCACAATATCCTTCGCTTCGTGTCCTTTCTTTGGATGCCGCCGCAGATAGCGCAGGTGCGGCTCCGTAACATTCTATCCTTGTCGCTAGGTGTCTGCCTGGTTCCCACGCCTGACAGGGACCCCCCTGAATCTTCTCCCTGCAACACCCCCTGCCACGGGATGTTGCCTGAATCCAACCCAGTCAGCTTCTGACTAACTTCCTATCCAACCCCTAGTTTTACCAGTGTGAGGAGTGGCCTAATAAATAAAACCTTTTGCTCCCCCTAGTGGCCGGAGTGTGAAGTATAATGTGTGCTGGTGATACCTGGTCAGATGAACTCCTTTAGTGCCATCAGACGTACCATCACTCCCCTTAGTGGCAGAGCGATACTACTGCAACGACCAGGTCTCTGGGTCGCTGCAAATACATATGTGTTCATTGAACCATGTGGATTTACTGCATTCAATACCTTCTATTGCTGAAATTTCTGTTGCGGACTTCGCAACAGAAACTGACATGCTGAGGTCCAGAAAGATGAGCAGCATGTCAGTTTTCGCTGGTGATGCAGACGCACATACATGCATAGTGGACATGGGATTTTTAGAACTCTCAATCACTATCCTGTGACATCTGGCCGCTGCAGTTTTGACTTTGCATAAATACACAGTGTCAAAACTGCAGCAATTCCTGATCGTGCGCACATACCCTTACAGATTGCTGATACATCAATTTAATTGTTATTAAAATTGGCTTTTGAAAACAGAGAGTATTTTTTATCATTCAGAGCTTGTTACCTAAGTGACCAGATACTTCTGCATTCTATCAGCAATGTTTGATTTCATAGCCAAGGAGTGCAGCACTTACACGGTCTTTGCTATAGAGCTTGGAAGTGCTGAATTGAAGCTGGCTGGATCCTGCAATCTGAACAGTTTCTGTGCTTCTCTGATGTTGCAGAGCCAAAGCTGCCTGTGCTTTCAGCATAAGGCTGTGTACACACGAAGTGGGCGGCGTACCCATGTTGTATTTTCAGTGATGCTTTTCTTGTAGCAACGTTTTAATGTCTTTTTGGATGTCTTTTGCAAAATACGCCAGAAGAATGTACCAGTGACTACTTTTAACCCCTTTACCCCCAAAGGTGGTTTGCATCTTTTGTGATGGGGTTTGCGACAGAGCAGCAAGAGACACCAGGCCGATAAACAATCCAACAAGATTTTTTGGAACAGGGGACTGGGACAACACAAATGAAAGTAATTCTGTAGCGTCCGCAATGAGTCCACTGAGTCCACGCAAAGGGAGCAGATCCGGGGGTGCCATCCGGCAATCCGACGCCAGGGAAAATAGAAATAGCCTTTGAGTCAATTCAATGGCGCCAGCAGATGAGGGACACAACACAGTCCAACATGGCAGCTTTAAACCCTCCACACACGGGCACCAGGATTTCGCCTCAGCATACGATCCCAGCCCTTCCAAAGTCACCACACAACTACAGTCTTCAGAGTCAGTCCTTAAATTCAGTAGGGTGGTGAGACCTCACAATTATATGTGGCAAAATGATCTCCAATCTCCATGCATGATACCAGGATCCGGCTGCAGCTGCAGCAGATCCTTGCCCTTCAAAGCACACAGCATCGACTAACTGAACATGTGGCTTGTTGTCGTACCACTCTTAGTATCTCTGCCCTACAAAGGGGCTGATCCCAACACCCACCCCCTTAAACATAGCTCCAAGGATTAAGAAAGTTCCAGAAACCCTGCTTGCAGTCTCTCTACAGGTTTGTGTATTGGAGATGCCCACTGCAGAGGGGAACAAAGACAAGCATGCCCCCACCAGATACAGGGCAAGGAATGCTAATGTAAGCCTGATTAAAGTATGGTCCATGTGTACAGGCTGGGGTGACACTCTGTTACATCTTTATGACCATGACAATTTTGACAATTCTGATCACTGTCACTTTATGTGGTTATAACTCTAGAAAGCTTCAATAAAACCCAGTGATTCTGAGATTGTTTTTTCGTCTCATATTGTACTTCATGTTAGTGGTAAAATTTGTTCGATATGACTTGCTTTTATTTGTGTATCGTTATGCCCTTAAATTAGAGAGAGATGTCACAGGTAATAAATAACATTTCCCGCATGTCTACTTTACATCAGCACAATTTTTTAAAGAAAATTTTTTTTGTTAGGACATTATAAGGGTTAAAAGTTGACCAGCGATTTATCATTTTAACAAAAAATTAATTTACAAAACTATTTTTTTAGGGACTGCCTCACATTTGTAGTCACTTTGTGCGGTCTTCACAGGAATTAATGGAATGTGGACAGAAAAAATGAACATTTAACTTTTTTTCACTGAAATTGTACTTTAGACTAATTTTTTATTTTCACAAGGGTAACGAAAAAATGAACCACAAAATTTGTAATGCAATTTCTCCTGAACATGTCGATAACTCATTTATGGGTCAAAACCACTGTTTGGGCGCATGGCAAAGTTCGGAAGGGAAAGAGCGCTGTTTGACTTTTTAAAAGCAAAGTTGGCTGGAATTGAGATTGGACACCATGTCGCATTTGGAGAGCCCCTGATGTGCCTAAACAGTGAAAAAAAAAACACAAGACACCCCATTTTGGAAACTAGAGCCCACCCCAGGAACTTACCTAGATGTGTGGTGAGCACTTTGAACCTCCGGGTGCTTCACAGAACTTTATAACCTAGAGCCGTGAAAATAAAAAATCATATTTTTTTTTCCATAAAAATTATCTTTTAGCCCCCAATTTTTTATTTTCACAAGGGTAATTGGAGAAATGGGCCCCCAAATGTTGTTGTGCAATTTCTCCTGAGTACGCTGAAACCCCCATATGTGGAAGAAAACTTCTGCTTGGGCACACATTAGGGCTTGAAAGGGAAGGAGTGACGTGCTGGAATGCAGCCTTTGATGGAATGGTCTGCGGGCATCATGTTTCATGTTGCATTTGCAGAGCCCCTGATGTGCCTAAACAGTAGAAGCCCCCAAAAATTGACTCCATTTTGGAAACTAGACCCCCCCCCAAGTAACTTTCTAGATGTGTGATGAGCACTTTTAACACCCAAGTGTTTCATAAAAGTTTATAACATAGAGCCGTGAAAATAAAAAATCATATTTTTTTCCACAAAAACGATCTTTTAGCCCCAAATTTTTTATTTTCACAAGGATAATAGGAGAAATTTGACCCCAAAAGACATTGTGCAATTTCTCCTGAATACGCTGATACCCCATATGTAGGAGAAAACTACTGTTTGGGTGCACGTCGGAGCTTGGGAAGGAAAGATTGACGTTTTGGAATGCAGACTTTGATGGAATGGTCTGTGGGCGTCATGTCGCGTTTTCAGAGCCCCTAATGTGCCTAAACAGGGGCAATACCCAACAAGTGCCCCCTTTTCAGATCTGATCTACTGTTTCCTGTTTTGTGAATTTTATAATGTAGTGGCATACGTGAGTTGTGTAGTGTTTGTCAGGTTGTCAAACATCACTTGTGCAGTGTTAGGTTGTTATAAGTCAGTTGTGTAAGTTAAAAATTTATTTAGTAATCCATGGATGTGTGGTACAGTCTGAAGCATTCTTCATGCAGAGAGGGACTTAAAGAGTAGTATGCTGGTATAAAAGTTATTTTAGTAGAGGTGAAAACCTTGATCCAGCATTGGGTGCACCAAATTCAACACAAGTTTCCCTCTCACACCCAGGACCCAGGCTTTTAGGGGGTTCAATCTGAGTGTCCTCTTCATAAACTCTAAACCTTTGGGTGTACCCTGAAGTACTCTCACACAGCTTATAGAGTTTGATTCCGTACCTAGCCCTCTTACTGGGCAAATACTGATGGAATTTGAGCCTCCCCTTGAAATGAACTAGGGTCTCATCCATGCAGATACCTCTTTGGGGCACATACACTTCAGAAAACATTTTGTTGAATTGGTCGATGACCGGCCAAACTTTGAATAGACGTCAAAGTTGGGGTCATCTCGGGGAGGACACCGTGTATTATCATTTTGCAGGAATTTGTAGATGGCCTCTAAACGTGTCTAGGTCATAATGATTCGGAACACTGGGGTGTTGTGTAAACATCAACATTTCAATATTGCCGAAGCTCTGGCTTCTTCAGGATCCCCATGTGAAGGACCGGGACCTCGAACTTCATCATTTCAACTGCATCTGCAAACATAGATGAGTGTACAAATTAGTTTGGCCCACCATGAGGTTAACAAAATTCTCAGAGAAAAATACTTTGAAAAAGTCTTTTTTTGTGAGGCCAGTGGTGTCAAACTTGATTCCTGATTGTGTCACAAGATCAGGAATCAGTGGCTCATAATTTCCGGGGTGCGAGGTCCAAACAGGGTCAGTAATAAGGGCAATGGTTCACCTTTTGCCATGGGGCATTTTTGTGCTAGTTCACCTTCTGTCCTGGGGTGTCTTCATGGCGGTCCAGCAGCACCTGAGGAGAATGAGGAGTCAGAGTCTGAAAAATAAAGAAAGGTGAGAACCTCTCCTTCACTGTCAGTGTCGGAGGCAAGGAAAGTGTATGCCTCCTCCACTGAATAGCATTTTTGGGATGAGTGGGCCAACTTTTTTTTATGCATGTGGTTTTTGTGTCAGTACTTTATTCAGTTGTGTGTGTGTGCGGGAGTGCTTGGTGTAATTTTTTTTTAAAGAAAAAGATAAAAGAAAAAAGAAGCAACCAGGAAGAAAAAAAGGCAGTGAAAAAAAAGTGTAAAACAGTGAGCACGAGTGCTGATCCGTGAACTGCGTCACTAATCAACGCTTGGCGGCTGCTGGATGTGTTCACAGAGGTGGAGCAAAGAGGAGGTAAAAAAAAAGTGTAAAAGAGTGAGCACGAGTGCTGATCAGTGAACTGTGTCACTAATCAACGCTCGGCGGCTGCTGGTTGTGCACACGGAGGTGGTGCAAATGGGTTATGGAGGGGGATAAATTGAGTTGGATTGGGCTGGATGAGGAGAGATCAGGCAAGGTTAAAAAAACTAGTTGTCTTCTCTCTTCTTTCTTCTGTCTTCCTTCTTCTGTGACGGGGAGTGGGGGTAAGGTGGGAGAGGGGGATTGCGGTAGATGAGAGATTAGGCAGGGGAATCTTCTTACGAATGTCTTCTCCTTTCTTCTCTGTTCTGCCTTCTCTGTTCTTTCTTTTTTAGCAGCAGTGAGCGATCGTGGTGTCACAGGCTTCTGTGGCACCACAAGGCCCAGCATATTGCAGATCGGACACCGTGTCTGTACCTTGTGATTGATGCGATTCATGTCATTGTCGATTGCACCAATAAGAGCTGGCTGAGGTGACGCTGGTGTTGCCAGGGACCAGCTTTGGATCGGTGCTCTTCCAGCTCCGATCCTAGGTAGGTCACAGCCAGTTCAGTGCGTGGTCACACTACATCTGTGCCCTGTGATTCGTTCAATTGGTGTAATCGTTGATCACACCAATTAGAGCTGTGCTGGTCTTAGAGCACAGATCATAGGCTGGGACATCAGTGCTTCAGGCAATCTGATTGCGTGAAACACTGAGAAATGCTGTGATTGGCTGTTCAGAAATGAACAGCCAATCACAGCAATCGTAGTTGGGGAGGATGGCGACACCCCCAGGATGACAACATCATTTACCCTGAGGTAAGATGGTGTGAGAACTTTAACCCTTTAATCCCATTGGACGTACTATTCCATTGAGGTGACCTGGGACTTAATTCCCAGGGACGGGATAGTGCGTCATCACGGGGAGAACGTGGCCATTCGCCGCCGGGTGTCAGCTGATTATTACAGCTGACATCCGGTACTATGTGCCAGGAGTGGCCCGAACCGCTCCCAGCACATTAACCCCGAAACACTGCGATCAAACATGATCGCAGCATTCCAGCGGCATAGGGAAGCATCGCGCAGGGAGGGGGCTCCCTGCATGCTTCCCTGAGACCCTTGGTACAACGCGATGTGGTCGCGTTGTACCCAGCATCTCCTTCCTGCAGGCCCCCGGATCCAAAATGGCCACGGGGCTCCTTCTGGGTCCTGCAGGGAGGTGGCTTGCAAGTGCCTGCTGAGAGCAGGCCCCGGCAATCCTCCCTGCAGTGCCTGCAGATCGCTGATCTGACACAGTGCATTGCAAAGTGTCAGCGCTCTGACACTATACTGTGATGTCCCCCCCGGGGAAAAAAATGTTTACATCTGTTTAAAAAAAAAAATCCTAAATAAAGTAAAAAAAAAAAAAAAAAATTGTTCCAATAAATACATTTCTTTATCTAAAAAAAAACCCCCAAAACAATAACAGTACAAATATTTAGTATTGCCGCATCCGTAATGACCCGATCTATAAAACTTTCCCACTAGTTAATCCTTTCAGTGAACACCGTAAAAAAAACCAGGCAAAAACTAACGCTTAATTATCATACCACCAAACAAAAAGGGGAATAACACGCGATCAAAAAGACCAATATAAATAACCATGGTACCGCTGAAAACGTCATCTTGTCCAGCAAAAAACGAGCCGCCATAAAGCATCATTAGCGACAAAATAATAAAGTTATAGTCCCCAGAGTAAAGCAATGCAAAAATAATTATTTTTTATATAAAAGTTTTTATCGTATAAAAGCGACAAAACATAAAAAAGTGAAATAATTGAGGTATTGCTGTAATTGTACTGACCCGAAGAATTAAAACTGCTTTATCCATTTTGCCAAACGTGGAACGGTATAAACGCCCATCCCTCCCCCCCCCTCTTCCCTCCTTCCCCCTTTCCCCTCAAAAAAGAAATTCATGAATAGCTGTTTTTTGGTCATTCTGCCTCACAAAAATTGGAATAAAGAGCGATCAAAAAATGTCACGTGCCTGAAAATAGCACCAGTACAAATGTCAACTCATCGCGCAAAAAACAAGACCTCACATGACTTTGTGGACCAAAATATGGAAAAATTATAGCTCTTAAAATGTGGAGACGCAAAAAATATTTTTTGCAATAAAAAGCGTCTTTTAGTGTGTGACAGCTACCAATCTTAAAAATCCACTAGAAAACCCGCTACAAAAGTAATTCAAACCCCCTTCATCACCCCCTTAGTTAGGGAAAAATAATGAAATTTAAAAAATGTATTTATTTCCCTTTTCCCATTAGGGTTAGGGTTGGGGCTAAAGTTAGGGTTAGGGCTACAGTTATGGTTGGGGCTAAAGTTAGGGTTGGGGCTAAATTTAGGGTTGGGGCTAAAGTTAGGGTTGGGGCTAAAGTTAGGGTTAGGGCTACAGTTAGGGTTGGGGCTAAAGTTAGGGTTGGGGCTAAATTTAGGGTTGGGGCTAAAGTTAGGGTTGGGGCTAAAGTTAGGGTTAGGGCTACAGTTAGGGTTGGGGCTAAATTTAGGGTTGGGGCTAAAGTTAGCGTTAGGTCTACAGTTAAGGTTGGGGCTACAATTAGGGTTGGGGCTAAAGTTAGGTTAGGGTTGGAGCTAAAGTTAGGGTTGGGGCTAAAGTTAGGATTAGGGATGGGGCTAAACTTAGGGTTTGGATTACATTTACGGTTGGTATTAGGGTTTTTTTAGGGTTAGGGGTGTGGTTAGGGTTATGATTGGGATTAGGTTTAGAGGTGTGTTAGGGTTAGAGGTGTGTTGGGGTTAGGGGTGTGGTTGGGATTAGGGTTAGGGGCATGTTTGGGTTAGGGGCGTGGTTAGGGTTGGGATTAGGGTTAGGGGTGTGTTTGTGTTAGAGTGTCAGTTAGAATTGGGGAGTTTCCACTGTTTAGGCACATCAGGGGCTCTCCAAACGCGACATGGCATCTGATCTCAATTCCAGCCAATTCTGCGTTGAAAAAGTAAAACAGTGCTCCTTCCCTTCCAAGCTCTCCCGTGTGCCCAAACAGGAGTTTACCACAACAAATGGGGTATCCGCGTACTCAGGACAAATTGCACAACAACTTTTGGGGTCCAATTTCTTCTGTTACCCTTGGGAAAATAAAAATTGGGGGTGGAAAAATCATTTTTGTGAAAAAATATGATTTTTTATTTTTACGGCTCTACATTATAAACTTCTGTGAAGCACTTGGTGGGTCAAAGTGCTCACCACAAATCTAGATAAGTTCCTTAGGGGGTCTACTTTCCAAAATGGTGTCACTTGTGGGGGGTTTCAATGTTTAAGCACCTCAGGGGCTCTCCAAACATGACATGGCGTACCATCTCAATTCCAGTCAATTCTGCATTGAAAAGTCAAATGGCGTCCCTTCCAAGCTCTGCCATGCGCCCAAACAGTGGTTTACCCCCACATATGGGGTATCAGCGTACTCAGGACAAATTGTACAACAACTTTTGGGGTCCAGATTCTCCTGTTACCCTTGGTAAAATAAAGCAAATTGGAGCTGAAGTAAATTTTTCGTGGAAAAAAAGTTAAATGTTCATTTTTTTTAAACATTCCAAAAATTCCTGTAAAATACCTGAAGGGTTAATAAACTTCTTGAATGTGGTTTTGAGCACCTTGAGGGGTGCAGTTTTTAGAATGGTGTCACACTTGGGTATTTTCTATCATATAGACCCCTCCAAGTGACATCAAATATGATGTGGTCCCTAAAAAAAATGGTGTTTTAAAAATGAGAAATTGCTGGTCAACTTTTAACCCTTATAACTCCCTAACAAAAAAAAAAATTTGGTCCAAAATTGTACTGATACAAAGTAGACATGTGGGAAATGTTAGTTATTAAGTATTTTGTGTGACATATCTCTGTGATTTAAGGGTATAAAAATTCAAAGTTGGAAAATTGTGAAATTTTCAACATTTTTGCCAAATTTCCATTTTTTCACAAATAAACGCAGGTAATATCAAAGAATTTTTACCACTATCATGAAGTACAATATGTCTCGAGAAAACAGTGTCAGAATCATCAGGATCAGTTGAAGCGTTCCAGAGTTATAACCTCATAAATGGACAGTGGACAGAATGGTAAAAATTGACCCTGTTATTAACGTGCAAACCACTCTTGGGGGTTAAGGGATTAATGTGATCACCGTGGCTTCGGTCATTGAATGCTTCTCTGCCATTCTCTTGATCCTATGATTTATGGAGATGGTATTATTTCTTTTCCTACCATGTGTTTTGGATTTTGTTTGCCATTTTAAAGCATTGAAAATCTTTTTAGCTGAATAGCCAGTTAGTTTCTGCACTTCTTTATATATTTTCCCCTCCAATCAATTTATTGATCAAAGTTCTTTCTCCTTCGTTACAATGCCTGGAATTACCCATTGTACTCACTGAGCAAGTGCAAAACCAGCAAGTACAACATTTGCTGCCCTCCTTTAAATAAGGGGCATGATTGACAGCTGTTTCTTCACAGCATGAATGACTTCACTAAATTAACTTCACACTGCTATTACTTAGAACATCCCCTTTAATTAAATGAGTTAATTACACCCAATTAGCAGCGTGCATGTCAGGACACTATGTATCCTTCCCTGAATCTTGTGTGATTGTAATTTGTGTCTGTGTATATTGAATGGCCCAATTCATCTAGAATGTTGATCACATCAGTCTTGATAAGGGAACATACTGGAGTCAGAGGTGACTGATTCATTAAATGGTGCACTCCTCTTAATGACTCAGACATTTCTTAAAAGTGGCACTCGCCTCATCGCACATCTTATTACAGTCTGGCACTAGAGAAAGATTTATGGTGTAAGGTATGATACAACTCATCATGAATGAGACGTTTGGTAGTCGCTACGTGACTTTCCACCACAACCCTAACCATTTTGGCGGAGCTAGCCAAAACTGGTGTATAAATGCCAAAAGTTGCAACATTTTTAGGTAACCTCCTGTTGTGCAAAAAGTTTGAAAGTGTTTTACTCCAGAATCATGGAAAAATCTGGGGTAAACACTTTGAGGAATCAGGACAATGTGTCTTAGTGTTTTTGGAGAGTTGCATTTCATGGAGGCTGAAATGTGTTTCCTACTGTTGCATGGAGAACTCAAAAAAAGCTATCAGCGCCGGAAATTGATATACAAGTAAAACTAGTTGAACTTTTTAAATCAGTGAAAATGAAAATGTCCTAAAAAATAGTTGAACATATGTAAGAGTTATATGTAAACTCAAGAAGCCTTGTTTATTTCTGTGCTGCTGTTGTTCAAATTGATCTTCATTATTTCTTCATTTGTAACCAATTACTAATATATTCTAGAGTTACCATCTCAAGTTACAATGTGTTCAACGTACTATAGTTGTCTAAGAGCCAATTAATATTAATCGGTTCTTCCATTGGTTCTACTTTGGCACTATGGTTCTTGCAACATGGGCTTGTTATTGATTATAATTAGTGATAGGTGGACCCGCGGAAGTTCAGGTCCAGCTGGATGACCTGGACCTGACCCAAATTTGACCACGGACCCGAAGGCTATTTAAATCAATGGAGACCCGAACTTCAGGCTGTCAAATGGCTGTTAAATGTTCATAGTAACCACTAGGGGGCAGCAACAGGAAGCAAAATGTGTGTGAGAGCAGGACAAGTGCCCTGCAAACAAATGTGGATACTGAAAAAAAAATTGTAATAACAAAAATAAAGTGGATGAGGCAAATAAAAAATGATGTGGGGTCCCTCCTATTTTTGATGACCAGCAAGGTAAAGCAAACAGTTGCGGGCTTCAGCTCTCAGCTGTCTGCTTTATCTTGGCTGGTTATCAAAAATAGGCCCTCCCACACTGTTTTTTTTAGTTATTTAAATAAATAATTTAAAAAAATGGCTTGGGATCCCCCATCATTTTTGATAACCATCCAAGGTAAAGCAGACAGCCGGGGGCTGTTATTCTCAGACTGGAAAGGTCCATGGTTATTGGGCCCTTCCCAGCTTAAAAATAGCAACCCACAGTTGCCACAGAAAAAGAGCATTCATTAGATGCACCAATTCTGGCAGTTTGCCCTGCTCTTCCCACTTGCCCTAGTGCATTGGCAAATGGGGTAATATTTTGGGGCTGATGACAGCTGTATAATGTCCACTGACATCGAGCCCAGATGTAAGTAAAGGGGTGGCATCTGTCAGACACCCCCATTACTAATCCGGTAATTGAATAGTTAAGAACATACAAGAAAATTCAAGCACAGGAAATAAATACTTTATTTGAGTAAATACTCCCTCACACTCCATCCTTCACCAATTTATTATTAAAAATGGTCCCATGAAGCTCCCAACAATAATCCAATTAGGAATAAAGACTCCCCCACTCATTTACTAATTTATTCATTAAAAATTAATTCATGAAGTAATCCAAGAGTGTATAGTCCCACGACATCCATCGACTCCTATGGAATCTCGTTCTGAGAAACTTCTCAGAACGAGACTTCATAGTATACTCCCGTTCAGCAGCAAGAACAGAAATTATCACTCTTGTGCCTGCCGCTGACCACGAATAATCCTATTGAGCCTCGTTCTGAGAAAGTTCTTAGAAAGAGGTTCAAAAGGGTTACTGACAGATAGCAGCAGGTACGAGCGTGAGAATTTCCGTGCTTGCTGCAGAATGGGCGTGAACTATGAAGTCTCTTTCTGAGAGTGTTCTCAGAACGAGACTCCATAGTATTCGATGGACGTCGTGGAACATTACACTGTTGGATTGCCATCGGAACTTACTGTATTTATTTTTAATTAATAAATTGGTAAACAAGGGAGTGTTTATTCAAATAAAATATTTTTCATTTGTGTTTGTATTTTTTTAACTATTTACTTACCGGTTAGTAATAGGGGTGTATGATAGACTGTGCCCCATTACTAACCTCTGGGCTTGATGTCAACGGACATTACACAGCTGACATCAACCCCAAAATATTACCCCACTTGCCAATGCACCAGGGCAAATGGGAAGAGTCAGACAAAGAGCCCGCATTGACTCATCTAATGGATGAGCTTTTTCTGGGGTAGAGCAGGTTGCTATTTTTAGGTTGGGAAAGGCCCAATAACCATGAACCTTCCCAGATTGAGAATACCAGCCCCTTTACCTTGGCTGGTTATCAAAAATGGAGGGGACCCCACTTCTTTTTTTTAAATTATTTATTTAAATAATTTGAAAATACAACATGGGGTTCACTCTACTTTTGATAACTAGACAAGATAAACCAGACAGCTGAGAGCTGCAGCCCACAACTGTTTGGTTTACCTGCTCTTGTTATCAAAAATACGTGGGACTCCAAACCTCTTTTTATTATTTTTTTCATATGGTGTGCTGTCCAATCACAGCCATTCCGATACTTGATGTGATGCTGCCAGAAGTGCCCACACCAGAAAAGCTTGTTGAGTGGATACGTTGCAGATTTTCAACAAGCTTTGTTTGGGCTGCCGAACCCAAACAATAACACGGAGTTTGGTGGGAAGTCTATATTCGGAGTCCATGTTCAGAGTCCGAGCACGGACACTAGGTGTCTTGTACGGGCCCCTAACTTTAGCGTTCGGTTTCTGCCATCACAATATATTACACATTGTACTCTTATTTTTTTCATATGTAATTGTTGTATAGTAGTGTATATATGTCTATAAGGTGGTCATGTTTCCAATTATGTTTAATCATGGAGTAACATGGTGTTTAATAAAAATTATTGTTGTGTATCTTTGTGTGCACATTTTCTGTACTGCTTTTTTATCCCTCTTTATGATCATTATTGGTTCTTTTTAAGTTGTAGCACCCTAGTTGCTGTTATATTTGGTTGTGCATCTATTTTTTTTTCCGTCCATTTAATATTGTCACTTGAGAGACCAATGTATGAACATGTAGAACTATTAATCCTAACAAACTTGTGCACAATCAACAGGTATTGTCTAACCACCCTATTCATTTCAATAGGACACATGCATGATATATGCACGATATCTACTTGAACACGTGTCCTGATAGGTATTTGTAGATGCGACATAATCAGTGTTGCTCACCTTCCAAAGTATAAATGGGCTTTTACAGGCAACACTTTATAGGGGGTTTTCCCACGAAGAAAGTACACTTTAATAGATCCTGGAATAAAAATTAGTTCCACAATTGATTGTATTAATAAAAAATTTTCCTGTGCCAAAATAGTCTTATAAATGTGCCCCTGCTCTGTACTGTGTAATGGTTGTGTCTGACCGTGCAGGAACATGGTCTGATCATACCACAGCTCCTGGGCTGTGAAGGAAGCAAAGGAGTACACAGTCAGGATAGCATAGGATTTCAGCAGATTTTACCTCAAAAAAAGAATTAGCTGTGATCCCATACTGTCCTGTCTGTATATTCTTTTGCGTCCTCCGCTGGCCATGAGCGGTGGTATGATCAGACCATGTCCCTGCACAGTAATACACAGCCATTACACAGTACACAGCAGGGGCACATTTATAAGATTATCTCAGCACAGGAACATTTTTTACACATCCAATTGTGGAACTTATTTTTATTCCAAAATCTATTGATTGAAACTACATTTGCTTGTGATAAAACCCCTTTAAGTTTGAGTGAATTGATGACACAAGAGAGGTCTTATCTATCCTTATATTTAACAATGCAATTATTTAATTATTTGATACGTTTTTTTCTTTCTTTGGGCAGGTACATGGGGGCAGTTGGTTCCTCTTCTGCTTCATCCCGAGTAATGTGCAATAATGTACCTGGTTTAGTAACTCGGCAGAGGCAACTGTGTCAGCGCTATCCTGAAATCATGCATGTTATTGGCGTAGGGGTGAGTGAGTGGACAGCAGAGTGTCAGCATCAGTTTCGACATCATCGCTGGAATTGCAACACACACGAACGAGATCAAAGCTTATTTGGAAAATTAATTTTACGCAGTAAGTTGGTGAAGATCCATTTGTTGTTATAGTAGAATAATTATTTCTAGTATGTAAACTAAATTGTTGTATGCCAAATATGCTTCCCATGTTGTCGATATAGTGCTAAAAAATATTTGCTGTCATTACACAAATTACTTGTCATTTTAGCAGAGAAAAGGGATTAGGGATTTTCTCATGATGACAACCTACTTTAGTATCTTTTGCAAAAAGTATGGCCATAATAGAGGGGCATATCTCACTATACAATATAGTAGCTGGCAATGTATTCTTAAACCCGCTTCTGTCTGCAACCAGCTAGTTGATGGAGGCTAAAGATGGCATATACATGGCTGATTGCCAAATTTTAAATGGTTTTCTTTGCAAGATATCCACTGAAAGGAAAACTTAGAGGCTTGGTATTAATGTAATCTTGTATCTAATATTTTATGATACTGACATGGCTGACATTAGCAGTATAATATGTGTTTAAATAATTGGCAAGAAGAGTTGCAGTGGGTCCATTTGTGACATATGAACACATCAGTATTTTAAATGGAACAATATACAGATTTTCCATGGGAGCCCACTTATTTGAAGTAACAGTGACTGCTCGCTGAGGATGTGGTCTTGTGCTTAACTAACAAAACACTAAATGTCCCAATCTGCCGTTAGATGCAGCCATGCACAAATTTTGAATCTTGACAAATTCATAGAATCATAGAAAGGTAGAGTTGGAAGCGACCTCCTGGGTCATCTGGTCCAACCCCCTGCTCAAAGCAGGATTCACTAAATCATCCCAGACAGATGTCTGTCCAGCCTCTGTTTGAAGACTTCCATGGAAGGAGAAGTCACCACCTCTTGTGGCAGCCTGTTCCACTCATTGATCACCCTAACTGCCAAAAAGTTTTTTCTAATATCTCATCTGTGTCTCCTCTCATTCAGATTCATCCCCTTGCTTCTAGTATTTCCTTGTGCAAATGAGAATAAAGATGATCCTTGTACAATGTGACAGCCCTTGAGATATTTGTAGACCGCTATTAAGTCTCCTCTCAGTTTTCTTTTTTGCAAGCTAAACATTCCCAAATCCTGTAACCGTTCTTCATAGGATATGGTTTGCAGACTGGTCATCATTCTGGTCGCTCTTCTCTGAACTTGCTCCAGTTTGTTGATGTCTTTTTTAAAATGTGGTGCCCAAAACTGGACACAGTATTCCAGATGAGGTCTGACCAAAGAGGAGTAGAGGGTAATAATGACTTCGCGTGATCTAGACTGTATGCTTCTGTTAATACATCCCAGAATTGCATTTGCCTTTTTTTGCTGCTGCATCACACTGTTGACTCATGATCTATTAGTATACCCAAGTCTTTTTCACATATGCTGTTGCTTAGCCCTATTCCTCCCATTCTGTATATGCTTTTTTCATTTTCATTGCCCAGATTTAGTATTTTGCATTTTTTCTTGTTAAAACCCATTCTGTTAGTTGCTGCCCCACTGCTCCATTTTATTTATACCTTTTTGAATCCTCTCTCTCTCTTCTCTAGTATTAGCTATCACTCCTAGCTTTGTGTCATCAACAAATTTAATCAATGTACCCTCAATTCCTTCATCTAAAAATAATTGAAAAAGATGTTGAACAATGCAGTGCCCAGGTCAGAACCCTGTGGTACCCCACTTGAGACATTCTTCCAACTGGATGTGCAGCCATTTACGACCACTCTTTGGGTACGATCACTAAGCCAGTTATTAATCCACCTAACAGTTGCCTTGTCCATTCCATACTTAGTCATTATTTCAATAAGGATGGTGTGAGATACTTTGTCAAATGCTTTGCTGAAGTCAAGATATGCTATATCTACAACATTTCCCTGATCCACCCAGTCAGTGATTCTGTCATAGAAGGAAATTAAGTTAGTCTGACATGACTTATTAGTTACAAACTCATGCTGACTCTGGTTAATCACTTCACTCTTATCCAGGTATTTACATACAGTACATGTTGTTTAATAATTTGTTCAAATATCTTTCCTGGTATAGAAGTCAGACTCATCGGCCTATAGTTCCCTGGGTCCACCTTCTTCCCCTTTTTGAAGATAGGAACAACATTTGCTCTTCTCCAGCCTTCTGTGACTTCTGTTCTCCAGGAATTTTCAAAGATTATGGAGATTGGTTCAAAAATTTCTTCTGCTATCTCCTTCAGTACTCTGGGGTATAATTCATCTGGACCTGGAGACTTTAATTCATTTATGTTAGCTAAGTATGTTCTCACCATCTGTGTATAGATACCCTGGGTTCTTCTATTCCTTTAATAGGACAGTGAAGATCAGTTGATGTCACATTTCCTTTCTGAGAGAAAACAGATGCAAAATAGGAATTTAGAAGTTTGGCCTTCTTAACATCCTTTCTTACCATTTTATCATTTTCATCCTGTAAAAATCCTATAGCATCTTTGACTTTCTTTTACTTTTGACATATCCCCCATATCCTTTTTTATTGCTTTTGACATCTCTTGCAAGCCTTAGTTCATTGTCAGCTTTATCTAATCTGATTTGTGACCTGCAGGTTCTGTAGACAGCATTATATTCTTCTTTAGATGTGCCTCCCTCTTTCCATTTGATAAACATTTCTTTCTTCCCTTTTAGCATGTGTTTAAGTTCGGTGTTCATTCATCCTGGTTTCCTTAAATGCTTCGTATTCTTCCCTCTTTTTGGAATTGTTAACAATTGTGCTTTGATAATCTAATTTTTCAAGATTTACCATCTTTCCTGGACATTTTTGTCCTTAAGGATATCCAGCCATTGGATCCCTCCAATTCTCTTTCTGAGTCCTTTAAATTCTGCCTTTCTGAAATCTGACCCTGAAGTCTGAGTCTTCAGAGGTCTTCCTCCTTTAGTTATCCAAAATTCTAGAATAGCATGGTCGCTACCTCCTAGGGTCCCATCCCCTCTTACCTCCTCAACCATTTCCTTCCTGTTTAGAAGGATTAGATCCAAGTTAGCAGATCCCCTTATTTTCTCCCCTACCTTTTGGAAGATAAAGTTGTCAGCAAGAGAGGATAAGAATTTGCTTGACCTGTTAGTTTTGCCTGAGAGAAATTCCCAACAAATGTCTGGATAGTTGAAATCTCCCATGACCACTATGTCATATTTTTTGGAAAACTTGGCCATTTGATGCATAAAAAGTTCATCCATATCTTCAGCTTGCACAGGCGGCCTGTAGTAAATGCCTACAATGATGTCCTTTCCGTTGTTCTCTCCTTATATTCTTACCCAGTTTCCAGAGAACTCTCTGAAGCTTCAATCTCTGTGCAGATATACACTTTTATAACATACAAGGCGACACCTTCTCCTCGTTCATCAAGTTTGTTTCTTGCAAATAAGTTGTATCCGTCTTGCCGTGTATTCCAATCATGTGTATCATCCCACCAAGTTTCAGTGATTCCAATGACATCATATTTCTTCTCCTCTGTTAGTAGTTTCAATTCTCCTTGTTTGTTGTCCATGCTTTGTGCATTTGTTTAGAAACATTTTAGTTTGTGATTGGTTTTTTTTCCTCCGATATTTTTATTATTTAGATTTTTTGTCTTTGTTCTTCCTTTCCACTGCTAATTGTAGAATTCTCAATAGTATTTGTCAGGTGTATGGCTTTTTCTGGCCTTTTGCATCTCTTCCCTCATTGTTGTAGTTTAACGCTCTCCTGATGTGTATCAAGGCGACTTCCAAATACATGTTTTCCAGTCTTCGTAAGGTGCACCCCATCTCTAGCAAGCAGTCCATCGTATAGGTAATACACACTGTGATCCAGAAATCCAAATCCTTGCTGAGGGCACCATCGACGTAGCCAGTTGTTCACCTGCAGAATCTTATTCCACCTCCTTGTTCCATAGCCATCCACTGGGAGGATGGAAGAAGAAGACCACCTATTCTCCCAGTTCTTGCCTAAGTTTTCAAAGTCACTGCAGATGCTTTCCAGGTCCTTTCTTGCGGTGTCATTTGTCCCCACATGTATTAGCAGGAATGGGTGGTCATCTGTAGGTCTGAAGACTCCTGATATCCTGTCAGACACCTCTTTAATTTTTGCACCTGGAAGACAGCACCTGGAATTCATTTTTATTTCCTGGGCTGTTTTGCGACATTTGACACTTATTTGATGTCACTATAGGACACTGACAAATAATAAACTGAAATTCAATATAACCTGTGATTTATTCATTTAAACTTCAGCTCTTTCTGGAATTTTCGGTCCAGTGGATGGTCCTATCACCCACTGGAACATAAATCCCAGAAAGAGCAGAGGATTCAATGATTAAAAGACAAGTTATACTGAAAATTTTCTCACAAAAATATATATCAATCTGCTCATCTCCCCCTGCTCTATAACATGGTGCCTACAGATTGGACAGAATTTTCATGGTAATAATTCAAGAATTGTCCAAAAATATCCTAGCTGCACTTCACATAGATATACAACTACAACACAGACTAGTCAGATAAACTAATCATAGGAAGAGATCCAAATTATATTAGAAACTTAAAGCTTTATTAATGATATATAAAAAGGTAAAAGGTTTTAGACAAATAGACACAAGGTGTACCCTGTAGGGGGAACTCCAGTGCCATCCTGCACAATGGAATAAAGACTGTACAATAAATAGCCAGGTTTGTTATCACAAATTCACATATTCACATATATGACATGAATCAATCAAATAAATCCCAAAAATGGATAACTTCTAAGTACCGAGGTAAATAGATAGGTACAGAAGATTGAGAGGCCCACTGAAAATACACATATAAGGTAAATTTGCATAAATGCATAAATCAAAACACCAAATCATAAGTAAATGGTCATATTACCTTACAACTCAGGGGCCCCATACTTTTACTTTGGTACATTCAGTACACGTTTGGCAACTTGTGTTCTGCACAGTATCATGATGCCATTTTTATTTCTTTCTGTAGTATGAACCTATGAACACTTTGAAAGCTTGCATTTCTGGTACCAAAGTAAAAGACTGACCATAATTACAATGTGATGTTACATTATTATTATTATTATTATTTATTATTATAGCGCCATTTATTCCATGGCACTTTACATGTGAGGAGGGGTGTACATAATAAAAACAGGTACAATAATCTTGAACAATACAAGTCACAACTGGTACAGGAGGAGAGAGGACCCTGCCCGCGAGGGCTCCCAATCTACAAGGGATGGGTGAGAATACAGTAGGTAAGACATAACTATACTAGTTACATTTTGCTTTTTATGAAAATGTCCAAAAATTTTCACTTTCACTTTGGAGGATCTGAGTGTAAAGATCAGTGATTGTGGAATGTGAAACAAAACATGCGTTGTCCGTTTTACAAATTTTTAATATTTTCATAGAATTACAGTACATAAATATTTGACTTTCGGTAACTATTTTACTAATTGATGAGAAAATGTTACCAGAATTTTCACTTTTAACATGAGAAGATAATACACCATTTACACACACCTGTTGTGACACAGCAGTGAAAATAAAGACTTTCTGCTGGGGTTCCTCTCAAAATATATTCCTAGGAAGCTTGGAATGCCATATCTGAATCCTAAGACCATGTTCCCACGGAGCCTAAATTCTGCTTTTATTTCCACTGCTTTTTTTTATGCAGTAACTCTGTTGCACTTAACAGTTCAAGCAAAGTTGATGTGATTTCCTGAAAACTCATGTTGAGGTTTTTGGTGTGTTATTCCCTACAGGGTTATATTTGCATAAAAAAGGGAAACAGTGTGAACAGGTTACTAGGGTGCCACAATGCGGATAATGATGATGCGGAAGTAGTTGACTACTTCAAAGCAGCTGTTTCTTTTTCTACCACAGAAAGGAAGTCTGACTATAGGAACATATGGTTATGCAGATGTATGGAAACACGTAAACACAATCACTAATAGCAATATAATACTTTTCGACACTTAATGCAGTATCTTATTTTAGGTTCTATTTGCATGAACTGTCTTAACTGTCTTTAACAGCTAAACAAAAAATTGATGTCTCCCTGTCTTAGCTCAACAGGCATCACTCTCAATGATTGGCCTGTTGTTGTTTTTGTAGCCTTTCAAGGTGCCTTTGATTGCTATTTTAGCACTAAAGGGAGTCACCGGTGCTTCCCGCTAGGACACAAATCCCTCATATCTAAGTCTCTTAGTACCCCGTGTGTTTGTCGTACTGGCCGCCTTCGTTCCCTGCACTGTATGTCTACACTGGAAGTAACGGCCCAGTTCATTTGGGTCTCCTCATTAGCATGGCAGACACCCTGTCTCGTCCAAAGACTAGCATCCGACCTTCAATGCTTCACCAATGGAGTCTGGATGTTGGGTCTTGCCTGATGAAGTCTGGGCTTGATGTCTTGGCCAACGAAGTCTGGGCCTCAGGTCTTGAGCTGCAAAGTCTTGGTTTCAGTGCTTGACCAATGACATCTTGCCTGCCTCGTTATCAAGCCACTTTTCGGTCACTCTGCTTCTGGGTTGGATACTAGTGTGTTACTCTGCTCACTTTTCCTCTCTGTCTCCCATGCTGATGCTGACTGCTTTCCCGCCTTATCACTCTGGCCTTTTATACTTGATAACTGCAACGCAGCTATCATCAGACCCAGCATCCTCTTCAAGTTCTTCCCTCCGGAAATGCTTCCCCCATCTTATAGTCCCTGTCTACTCGGTTCACTCAGCAGATGATGACATTCAGTAGCAAGTGCTATGTGATGTTGATGAATCACATCCTCCCCCTTACAAAGGCACTAAAAATGCAGTAGAAACAAAATAAATAGTGCAGATTGCTATTGCATATTTTGGTGCAGATACCAAGGACATGTTACTTGTGGGAACATGTCCTAATTGTAAAGTCAAAATTTGTGGATATTTTTATTTTTATTACAAATTAGTAATTGCTTGTGGTAAAATACAAGTGAATAGTATTTTCAAGACATTATCAACACATTGCAAAAAATAAATTACACATTTGAAACCCTTGCCAGATTCTTAATTCTGCATCATGCCCATTACGTTTTAAAATGACACAGACTTTCTGCCTTTGCACTGCTTGCAACATGTTGATTTTTAGCATGGACTCGATGTGGAAAACATCTGCAACATCTGAAACAACACGTAAGGTATTCAAGAACTTTAGTGGCTTGGTCAGACTCAGTATAAATCTGTGGTACAGCATGTAATTTAGAAACAAAAATCGTAACATTTTAATTCACCCTGAGGGGTCTTTTATGGCTCTAAAAGTAAAGTAAAAAGTATATATTCAGATAAGGCACGCTTCTGGTAGCATGAATCAGAGCCTAGCTGCACAATTGTAGACAGGTATGTATTTCTCTGAAGCACTCCAGAGTTTCAGAGGAAGTATAGTTTAAATCTCTGGAGGACCATTGGCAGAGGCATAACTAGTCTTGCCAGCTTGTACCAGTGCTGCTGCAATTGATTGATGGGTCGCTCCCATTGCGAGAAACCTGTCAATCGCCTGGAGCTGTGCAGGAAGCGGTCTGCTTGGGGCAACACTAGATTCATTTTTTTCTCTCCCTATGATCTTTTAACAACTGGATCTTCTAACAATATTTTCTCTGAAAACATACCCGGCTGCAATCATGTAACCGGGCTCTGATTCATGTTACCTGTTCTTTGTGCAGCATGAATCATGAGACAGGTTTCCATTTAAGGTAATACCTTAAACTTCTGTCCTACAGCTTTAAATAATAGGAAGTTAAGGGCCTCAGGAACTTGGGGCACCTTCAAGGGGCTCTCAGAGAATTAGATAAAATAGCATCCTAGATATATCTGACACTGATCCAACTCTAGTCATTTGTTAATATGAGCTACAGGCTGAAGACATACAGCTCCCGAGATCTGAGTCTTTCATATGTGAAGAAATATATCTCTTCCTCGCTGAGCACAACTTGCTTCATCCTCCTCAATGTTTATTTGTTCTCTGGTTGGATGCAGTCACCCTCTGTGTACCGCTATAAAGCTGTCAGAATGATGGGGGAAGTTGATGCTGGAGAGCTCCTCACCAAGCACAATGTGGGTTGAAACATATTTCTTCACATATCGCAGCCATGCTCCCGACTGCTGTATATGTGATACAGCTCTTGTCAGTTGAAACACAGGTCTTCAGAGCTTTATCTCCTCAGTTTGCAGCCCATTTTAAAACATGACTAGAACGGGCTACAGTTTGAGTCATATCAGGAACTCCATTTTATCTCATTCTTGAAAAATCCATTCTATATACTATTACATTAAGGTGATTTCCTCCAGTAATACCACTATGACTATGTGATCAATACTGGAAAGAGAGATGTAATTCACATTCTCACTTGAACTGCTGTTCGACTCCATTCACTTTTAGCATCTGGTCGCTGCTGGAGCTAAAAAGAGCTAATCCATAGGATAGGTGACAAATATTAGATTCCAACACTCGGCAGCCCTGTCGACGAGCTGTTTTAAGATCAGGAAATTAATTTATGCTAAAAGAGAAAACAGTCAGACAGCACAGTTCCGTTCTATGTGTGGTCATCAATATAGTAAGCTTGGATAAGCCTTTTTTGACCTTTGTAACTATTGTCTAAACGTTTGACATTTTTTGCAATATTTTCTATATTAAAATGTGATATTTATTTGTTCTCAGTGGGCATGGACCAAACCCAATAGTGTTGTTAGGGTTTAAAAATGCTTTATTTGTTCTCTGAAAGGATTTTTGTAAATTCCGCTAGTCACATAACACATCATTTTTCTTAGTATATTTGTGCTTTGCTCTCATATTTCCTTTATTCGATCTGTATTGCAGTTTTGGATAATAAGTCAAATTGGATACTTGGACAGCGTTTAGATAGATACACTGGTTTCAATTTTGTGCCTGCAAAATGTATAATTTCAATTCTTTTTCCACCCAGTTGTTTTCTGGTGTGACTTTGCAATTTTCTAAGCACTTTTGACGTTGAGGCACTCAAATCCTTGAAAAACATGTTCTTGTTTAATAGTGTTACTTTCTGAAGTTTTACATGTCACCAGGGATGTACACAGAAATCATAGCTCCCCATAGCAAGGGGTACTATGTCTTACTGAGAGCTCTTAAAAATGTAATCGTTTTTCATATATTTATGGTCAGAGTAAAGTTGTAATAGGTCTTTATAGAAGTTCTGATTATAATGGTGCACTTTGCCAATATCTCCACTCCTCCACGGGTAACAAATTTGTTGAAGAGTTTATATCCTGCTGATAAAGCTGGCACAGGCTAAAAATGTTCGGTCCTTTTCCAGTACTTTTCCAATGAGAAAGGTTTAGTATTTTTCTAAATTCAAGTCACACATGGTACGACTGTGAATTCGTTCCAACTTTACTAGACTTAAATGCTGAAAAAGTAGAGCAGATGTTTTTAATTAAAGATGATGCTCCATTTGAACACCAAACTCTAAATTTTTCAATGTATTTACACCAGACAACTAGAATAAATACATTGAACTTCCCCATACAGCCCTAAATATTGCTTCCCTTCCCTTTATGTAGTGCCTGGTAAACCTAGCTACTTCCAGCCACCACTAGTGGTAGCTCACTACATGGAAATTTATACATCTACCATTGAATATGAAAAGTGTGTCCAATGAAAACAAGTCATCACTTATCCACAGGTTAGATGATACCTTGATGAATAGTGGGTGTCCCATTCCTGAGACCAGCACGGATTGATAGACTGTGGAATTATTATCCTCAACAGGAAACTTTTATGACCATTACAAAATAGCTCTGCAACTTGGACGCCATACATCTGCCCATTTATTCTATACGGAGATAATGGAAAAGCTGAGCCAGCACTTTGCAGCTCCTTAGGAAATGAATGAAAAGCAGATTTTTACACGCACAATTCTGCTCCTTTTTAATAGAGATAAACGTTGTTTGTTCTGCCCATCAGTGCAGATTCTAGTAGTCAGACCACTACCATGCAACAGGTTGTAACCTATCCAATGGATAGGTGATCACTTGTTTTAAAACTATAAAAATGTCTATGCAGTGAGATCTTATCATTAGTGACTGTAGAAAAATAGTAGGGCTCTATGTTTTAAAGAAGCAAGAATAAAGCTTTGTGTGACAGATAAAAACTGCACTGTTGATTTAGAATCATTCAGCAACTATAGGGGTTAAATGGTTATAGCAGACAGGGACTGGTTAGCTCAGCCCCAGGGGATACTGGGAAAGTTGTTGTTGTGTCCTGGAGATCCAAGAGTAAGGTGTGTGTTCTTCCAGACAAGTGATTGCTGTAATCAAAGAATTAGGACAGCCAGGAGCATCTTTAATATGTCAAGATAGAAGTGAGAATGCTACAGCACCAGACTCATACCCCTCCCCCCCATTTCACTGCATGAGAAAGATACAGTTCTACTTAGGTTAAGGCACTGTGTGTGAAGAGTAATTATCTGTGAAGTTATCTGTAAAGAGACTTTCCTATATGTTGATGAAGCATTGCATGAAGATAAATGATTTTGTGTGATGAAAAGAAGCTTGAATAAAACTCATGTGATCATCTTTAGCTCAAAACTATGTCATAGCTGTGTGCCCATAAACCGTTCACTCCCCTCCACTGTGAAGAATTATAATTAATGGTCGCCCTGAGTAAGATTTCCCCAGGATTCCAAAAAGAACTCATGTTTCCTTTGTATAGCCTTTATATTCTGAGTGACGTGCATGCAACATACGTCCTCCATGGAGCTCATAGCAGTGGTGTAGTCAACCTCTGAAATGAGCAAATCAATATGTGTCACAGAATAGCCATTCTAATGAAGATAAAGCATCATTTTTTACCTCTTTATCTGTACAAAAGCAATATTGAAACTAAAGCAGTATTTGGTATGGTAATATGGAACATTTTCATTGACAAAACCTTTATAACCGATCACTAGATTCTAAGTCTGGTGTTTCTCAATCCTTTGTTACCTCTGCCCCTCTTTATACCAAGTTACAGATTGTGGAAGAAGAGGCACATGAAAAAAAATATTATATGATTGCATGATCTGACTACATATTTTTTATCTGTTTTTAGGCAGCCGAGAGTCAGCCTTCGTGTATGCCATCTCTTCTGCTGGAGTAGTGTTTGCTATCACAAGGGCTTGCAGTCAAGGCGAACTGAAGTCCTGCTCCTGTGATCCAAAGAAAAAAGGATCTTCTAAGGATAGCAGAGGCAGCTTTGATTGGGGTGGCTGCAGTGACAACATAGACTATGGTATCAGATTTGCTAGATCATTTGTGGATGCAAGAGAGAAGAAAGGAAAAGATGCAAGAGCCCTCATGAACGTTCACAACAACAGAGTTGGAAGAAAGGTATTCATTTACCTGTCCTTTTAGGGTGTCAAGAGCAAACCTGGAAAATATAATTTACTTTTTTATACTTTTTTAGTGCTTTTGTGTGATGCAGTAAATTAATCTTGAGATCTTTAAGTACCAGTAACTAGTAGAATTCCTTGTACTGAGATCAGTCACCTTGAACAATAACATTATCAAGCATGCATGCTGTTCTAAAGTTTTAAGTGTAAGTGTTTGTAGTAAATGTACAAATGTACATTATGTAGTCTATGTAGTATATACAACATACATTAATTCCACATATAAATTAAATCAAATAATGAGATGTCTTCTCATAATCTGTTTACCCACCACAGGCTGTAAAGAGGTTTATGACAAAGGAGTGCAAGTGCCATGGAGTGAGCGGTTCTTGTACCTTAAGGACATGCTGGTTGACTATGGGGGATTTTCGAAAATCTGGAGATTTATTGAGAAAAAAATACAACGGAGCCATACAAGTTGTTATGAATCAAGATGGTACAGGATTTACAGTGGCAAATAAAAGGTTTAACAAACCAACTACCAATGACCTGGTATACTTTGAAAACTCACCTGACTACTGTAACAGAGACAGAGATGCTGGTAAGTCCCATAGAAATGTGTATAGTGGAGACATTTTAGGCCAAGTTGTATTTTAATAGAGCTCTGCCACTTATTATTATTATTATTATTATTATTATTTATTATTATAGCGCCATTTATTCCATGGTGCTTTACATGTGAGGAGGGGTATACATAGTAAAACAAGTACAATAATCTTGAACAATACAAGTCACAACTGGTACAGGAGGAGAGAGGACCCTGCCCGCGAGGGCTCACAATCTACAAGGGATGGGTGAGGATACAGTAGGTAGGGACTTAGAATTTGTTATCGGGATGAGTGAATTTAACAAAATTCATTTTGAGTTTGATTTGAGCAGTTTGGCTAAAAGTGCTCCAAAGAATCTAATTTCCCTGAAAATAAATGTTTGACTCTCTGAGGTCTCCTAGGACTGTATCCAACCCCTTTTAAGCTTTTTAAAGCAAGAACATCCTGAGTCTGAGTGATATGACATATATGGCTTTTGGGTAAACTGAAGATAAAATGTGTTATCTACAGCTTGTGTAATGCAAAATGAGATGTTTTATGATTTTTTATGATTTTTTTTAAATTATTCTTCATTTTTAATAATACATTTTTTTAAATATGAAATAATATTTTTTAATATTTAATTTGGATTAACCCCTTTCTGCCATTGGACGTAATATTCCGTCCATGTGGGGTGGGCCTTAAATCCCAAGGACGGAATATTACGTCCAGCGCGATCGGCCGCGCTCACGGGGGGAGCGCCGCCGATCGCGGCCGGGTGTCAGCTGCTTATCGCAGCTGACATCCGGCACTATGTGCCAGGAGCGGTCACGGACCGCCCCCGGCACATTAACCCCCGGCACACCGCGATCAAAGATGATCGCGATGTGCCGGCGGTGCAGGGAAACATCGCGCAGGGAGGGGGCTCCCTGCGTGCTTCCCTGAGACCCCCGCAGCAACGCGATGTGATCGCGTTGCTCCGGGGGTCTCCTACCTCCCTCCCTGCAGTAAGTCCCGGATCCAAGATGGCCGCGGATCCGGGTCCTGCAGGGAGGGAGGTGGCTTACCAAGTGCCTGCACAGAGCAGGCACTTGGTAACGCTGCAGCACTCTGAGACAGATCGGTGATCTGTCAGAGTGCTGTGCAAACTGGCAGATCACCGATCTGTATTGTCCCCCCTGGGACAAAGTAAAAAAGTAAAAAAAAAATTTTCCAAGTGTGTAAAAAAAAAAAAAAATCCTAAATAATGAAATATATATATATATATATATATTATTCCCATAAATACATTTCTTTATCTAAATAAAAAAAAAAAACCAATAAAAGTACACATATTTAGTATCGCCGCGTCCGTAACGACCCGACCTATAAAACTGGCCCACTAGTTAACCCCTTCAGTAAACACCGTAAGAAAAAAAAAAAAAAAAAAACGAGGCAAAAAACAACGCTTTATTATCATACCGCCAAACAAAAAGTGGAATAACACGCGATCAAAAAGACGGATATAAATAACCATGGTACCGCTGAAAGCGTCATCTTGTCCCGCAAAAAATGAGCCGCCATACAGCAACATCAGCAAAAAAATAAAAAAGTTATAGTCCTCAGAATAAAGCGATGCAAAAATAATTATTTTTTTCTATAAAATAGTTTTTATCGTATAAAAGCGCCAAAACATAAAAAAAATGATATAAATGAGGTGTCGCTGTAATTGTACTGACCCGAAGAATAAAGCCGCTTTATCAATTTTACCAAACGCGGAACGGTTTAAACGCCTCCCCCAAAAGAAATTCATGAATAGCTGGTTTTTGGTCATTCTGCCTCACAAAAATCGGAATAAAAAGCGATCAAAAAATGTCATGTGCCCGAAAATGTTACCAATAAAAACGTCAACTCGTCCCGCAAAAAACAAGACCTCACATGACTCTGTGGACTCAAATATGGAAAAATTATAGCTCTCAAAATTTGGTAACGCAAAAAATATTTTTTGCAATAAAAAGCGTCTTTCAGTGTGTGACGGCTGCCAATCATAAAAATCCGCTAAAAAACCCGCTATAAAAGTAAATGAAAAAAATGTATTTATTTCCATTTTCCCATTAGGGCTAGGGTTAGGGCTAGGGCTAGGGTTAGGGCTAGGGTTAGGGCTAGGGTTAGGGCTAGGGTTAGGGCTAGGGCTAGGGTTAGGGCTAGGGTTAGGGCTAGGGCTAGGGTTAGGGCTAGGGTTAGGGCTAGGGTTAGGGCTAGGACTAGGGTTAGGGCTAGGGCTAGGGTTAGGGCTAGGGTTAGGGCTAGGGTTAGGGCTAGGGTTAGGGCTAGGGCTAGGGTTGGGACTAGGGTTAGGGCTAGGGCTAGGGTTAGGGCTAGGGTTAGGGTTGGGGCTAGGGTTAGGGCTAGGGTTAGGGCTAGGGTTAGGGTTAAGGCTATAGTTAGGGTTGGGGCTAAAGTTAGGGTTAGTGTTTGGATTACATTTACGGTTGGGATTAGGGTTAGGGGTGTGTCTGGGTTAGAGGTGTGGTTAGGGTTACCGTTGGGATTAGGGTTAGGGGTGTGTTTGGATTAGGGTTTCAATTATAATTGGGGGGTTTCCACTGTTCAGGCACATCAGGGGGATCTCTAAACGTGACATGGCGACCGATCTCAATTCCATCCAATTCTGCATTGAAAAAGTAAAACAGTGCTCCTTCCCTTCCGAGCTCTCCCGTGTGCCCAAACAGGAGTTTACCCCAACATATGGGGTATCAGCGTACTCAGGACAAATTGGGCAACAACTTTTGGGGTCCAATTTCTCCTGTTACCCTTGGGAAAATACAAAACTGGGGGCTAAAAAATAATTTTTGTGGGAAAAAAAGAGATTTTTTATTTTCACGGCTCTGCGTTATAAACTGTAGTGAAACACTTGGGGGCTCAAAGTTCTCACAACACATCTAGATAAGTTCGTGGGGGGGTCTAGTTTCCAATATGGGGTCACTTGTGGGGGTTTCTATTGTTTAGGTATATAGGGTCTCTGCAAACGCAATGTGACGCCTGCAGACCATTCCATCTAAGTCTGCATTCCAAATGGCGCTCCTTCCCTTCCGAGCCCTCCCATGCGCCCAAACGCTGGTTCCCCCCCACATATGGGGTATCAACGCACTCAGGACAAATTGGACAACAACTTTTGGGGTCCAATTTCTCCTTTTACCCTCAAGAAAATACAAAACTGGGGGCTTAAAAAATAATTTTGAGGGGAATTTTTTTTTTTTTTCACGGCTCTGCATTATAAACTGTAGTGAAATACTTGGGGGTGCAAAGTTCTCACAACACATCTAGATAAGTTCCTTGGGGGGTCTAGTTTCCAATATGGGGTCACTTGTGGGGGGTTTCTACTGTTTAGGTACATTAAGGGCTCTGCAAACACAATGTGACGCCTGCAGACCATTCCATCTAAGTCTGTATTCCAAATGGCGCTCCTTCCCTTCCGAGCTCTCCCATGCGCCCAAACAATGGTTTACCCCCACATATGGGGTATCAGAGTACTCAGGACAAATTGTGCCACAACTTTTGTGGTCCAATTTCTTCTCTTACCATTGGGAAAATAAAAAATTGGGGGCGAAAAGATAATTTTTGTGAAAAAAAAATGATTTTTTATTTTTACGGTTCTGCATTATAAACTTCTGTGAAGCACTTGGTGGGTCAAAGTGCTCACCACACCTCTAGATAAGTTCCTTAGGGGGTCTACTTTCCAAAATGGTGTCACTTGTGGGGGGTTTCAATGTTTAGGCACATCAGTGGCTCTCCAAACGCAACATGGCGTCCCATCTCAATTCCTGTCAATTTTGCATTGAAAGGTCAAACGGCGCTCCTTCCCTTCCGAGCTGTCCCATGCGCCCAAACAATGGTTTACCCCCACATATAGGGTATCAGAGTACTCAGGACAAATTGTGCCACAACTTTTGTGGTCCAATTTCTTCTCTTACCATTGGGAAAATAAAAAATTAGGGGCGAAAAGATAATTTTTGTGAAAAAAAAATGATTTTTTATTTTTACGGTTCTGCATTATAAACTTCTGTGAAGCACTTGGTGGGTCAAAGTGCTCACCACACCTCTAGATAAGTTACTTAGGGGGCCTACTTTCCAAAATGGTGTCACT
Source organism: Ranitomeya imitator (assembly GCF_032444005.1). Classification (NCBI taxonomy): domain Eukaryota; kingdom Metazoa; phylum Chordata; class Amphibia; order Anura; family Dendrobatidae; genus Ranitomeya; species Ranitomeya imitator. The sequence goes on along the minus strand of NC_091285.1, from coordinate 313,015,139 downwards.
TGTGGAGGGTTTCAATGTTTAGGCACATCAGTGGCTCTCCAAACGCAACATGGCGTCCCATCTCAATTCCTGTCAATTTTGCATTGAAAGGTCAAACGGCGCTCCTTCCCTTCCGAGCTCTCCCATGCGCCCAAACAATGGTTTACCCCCACATATGGGGTATCAGAGTACTCAGGACAAATTGTGCCACAACTTTTGTGGTCCAATTTCTTCTCTTACCATTGGGAAAATAAAAAATTGGGGGTGAAAAGATAATTTTTGTGAAAAAAAATGATTTTTTATTTTTACGGTTCTGCATTATAAACTTCTGTGAAGCACTTGGTGGGTCAAAGTGCTCACCACACCTCTAGATAAGTTCCTTAGGGGGTCTACTTTGCAAAATGGTGTCACTTGTCGGGGGTTTCAATGTTTAGGCACATCAGTGGCTCTCCAAACGAAACATGGCGTCCCATCTCAATTCCAGTCAATTTTGCATTGAAAAGTCAAATGGCGCTCCTTCCCTTCCGAGCTCTGCCATGCGCCCAAACTGTGGTTAAACCCCACATATGGGGTATCAGCGTACTCAGGACAAATTGTACAACAACGTTTGGGGTCCATTTTCTCCTGTAACCCTTGGTAAAATAAAACAAGTTGGAGCTGAAGTAAATTTTTTGTGAAAAAAAAATGTTAATTTTTATTTAAACATTCCAAAAATTCCTGTGAAGCACCTGAAGGGTTAATAAACTTCTTGAATGTGGTTTTGAGAACCTTGAGGGGTGCAGTTTTTAGAATGGTGTCACACTTGGGTATTTTCTATCATATAGACCCCTCAAAATGACTTCAAATGACATGTGGTCCCTAAAATAAAATGGTGTTGTAAAAATGAGAAATTGCTGGTCAACTTTTAACCCTTATAACTCCCTAACAAAAAAATATTTTGGTTCCAAAATTGTGCTGATGTAAAGTCGACATGTGGGAAATATTACTTATTAAGTATTTTGTGTGACATATCTCTGTGATTTAATTGCATAAAAATTCAAAGTTGGAAAATTGCGAAATTTTCAAAATTTTCTCCAAATTTCCGTTTTTTTCACAAATAAACGCAGGTAATATCAAAGAAATTTTACCACTATCATGAAGTACAATATGTCACGAGAAAACAATGTCAGAATCACCGGGATCCGTTGAAGCGTTCCAGAGTTATAACCTAATAAAAGGACAGTGGTCAGAATTGTAAAAATTGGCCCGGTCCATAACGTGCAAACCACCCTTGGGGGTAAAGGGGTTAAATAATACGCCTACCACAGTCAACAGGTAACTGTGGCCTGGTTATCTACTACTATCCAGACAGCCAGTGTGTACAGTTTTGCCCCTGCTGCTGTTTTTCCTTCAGTCTCCCACATCCTTAAAGCCTCACTCCTGCATTTTTTACCTATTTCAGCTCTGGAGTGGTACCACTAATGTAAGTTCTCTGACCCTAGTATTATACTCACCAGCTGCCGTCTTCAGCTCTTTCTGGCGCCATTTAAGTCTCCGTCCGCCATCTTGTGACCTTAACCTCTGACCACAAGGTCTGAATGCAAGTCTATGAGAGCCTCATTCTGACTGTCATAGACTTACATTGAGTTATGACTTTCGGATCATCTAGCAAACACTGGAGCAATCCGGCAGGTAACAACCTGCAGAAGATCGGCTGGAGCGGCGCTGATAACAGAATAAGACGTCGGTTGGTAAGTATAAAACTAGGATCTGGGAACTTAGTTTACTAGCATCACTCCAGCACTGAAATAAAAAAAATACAGTGGAGTAGTGCTTTAGCAGTGGATGACGTGGCATGTGTCTTCTTTCATGTTATCCAGTCAATTGCCTTTCTTTCTTTCATCTCACATTTTTCAATCAGGCACCGTTGAGCTTGTGCTGAACACTGAGTGATGTGTTTCCCTAAATTCTCACATACTGACCTAGAATAAATGGTGGCTGTGACTAAGCTCTAAGACCCTCACTCCTATCTGCAATTACCCACAAAATGGCAACAGCATCTCTTACTTAGGCTTTTATAGTGGATATGAGTCATCAGTGACCTCTCAACTGTAGTCCCTCATGATTGACTGCGGTATTGGTTGGGGTAACTACAAGACAATATGGAGGGACCTTAGTGCCTGCGCCCTAGGTTGTGTGATCCTTCTTCTCTGTTTTATGCTATCTGTCATTTGGCTGTGGCCATATGCGATTTATCTGAAATGAGTTACAAATTATGCGGATTCACAAACTTCGATAACTTAAAAAAAATTTGTAGCAAACACGAATTGTACAAAACTGATTTGATCATATGTACTCTGTTCACATCCCGTATATGTATAAAAGCCCTTCCTGACGTATCTGTTAATGGTCCCATAGATGACTTCAGCCAAATATATGAAAAGAGCATCATCGATAAACCTTTGTTTCAACTATATTTGAAAGTGTAGTCATCCACTCTTTTTAAACATACAGTGTGTAGTCAGTGACAGATGGATGCAACTACTTATATAGTCATAAATGTTGGATTTGTTACTTTAGAACAGGGGTCCTCAATCTTTTTAAACAGGAAGCCAGTTCACGGTCCTCAGACCATTGGAGGGCTGAAATATAGTTTAAAAAAATTATGAACAAATTCCTGTGCACACTGCACATATCTCGTTTTGAAGTAAAAAAACAAAACGGGAACAAATACAATATTTAAAATGAAGATTAAGTAAAGTTAAATCAACAAACGTACTGGTATTTCAATGGGAACTATGGGCCTGCTTTTGTCTGAGATGGTCAATGTCCGGTTTCATATTTGTCACTGCTAGTCTTAACAAGTGAAGTAATTGTTCTCTTTCTTGATATCATGGTTTCCTAGGGATTCCAAATTGCTATTATTAAAATACCAATATATATACAGCCCTACAAAAACAATATACCAGCAATAAAATTGCCCACACAAAGACATACAGACTGCACTGCCCATCAGTGCAGTCTGATCAGTGCCCATCAATGCAGCCTTTCCAGTCCATATACTTTCAGCCTCACCAGTGCCCATACTGGTGGAACTCTGCTTTTACCTCAGGCTCAGAAAGTGGTGCAAAAGTCCCCAATATGCAGCATAGTCTGGACCCAACGTTAAAAAAAAAAAAAAAAAAACAAACAGAACCCACCTATGTCCCTTGCTGCTCTGAAGAGGCGCACGCTTGACTGCATCTTCTTCTGGCACAGGTGGCCTGATGACAATCACGTGGTCTTTGCTGCATACGGATGGCCGTGCATTGCCTTTCCTCACCGCCTCGTCATTCCAGCCATGATTACAGGGCCTGCTGGCATTGAACTGTAGTGAAATTCAATGTCAGCCCGGCCCAGGGGCCGGAAAAATGTCCTCAGTGGGCCGCATGTGGCCTGCGGGCCGTAGTTTGAGGATCCCTGCTTTAGAACATACTGTGTGTTCAATATAAATGTGTACAGCAAAGCTATGTGTACAACAAAGCTATTTTTACAGAGTCTTATTCATAGTGAAGTTTTCGTAAAAGTTCAGTGCTAAACTTATGTGCCATGATTTAAAAACGATGCAGATTACATCATCATCCTGAAAGCAAAGATGTATAGAACCATGAAGTCCAGTGCAAAATGAGATTGTGCATTCACATTAATGGCTCATTACTATTCACCGTAGCACACTATGACGTAATGCTTGTTCCTCAGTGAATCTAATTTTAATGAACCGTAGTTATACACAAGATCATTTTTTCTGTTCAGACAATGTGACGTATTTATCGGCACTAATGGAGATAGCTGCTTCTATTGTTAGATAACACTGTGGTGACTTCACTCTCCGAATACACATCTTTCTGTATATCAGGTCTTGAAATGTATTGATCACGATGTCAGATTTACATGGAATGAGCTGATGTAGAGAGTGCACTTAAGGAATGAAATAAGCAAAGATGCACTTAACCTGATTTTATAATGTTCCTCTCAAACTGTGCTATTTTCTCTGAATTTCAATTGTATGTCTGGTAGTAAGTGTTCACTTGAGGTCACATTGAAAGAAATGACGTATTTCAAATGTTTAAGTTCTTCATTTTAAGTTTGTGGTTTGAATATAGTATAATGTTTATTTTTGAGCCATTTTACATTCTTATGCGACATTATCCATCCCGTCTTATCCTTGTCTTGAGATCTGGTGAACCGTGCTCATGTCATGAGTGAAACAAGTGAGCTAGTAGAAATGACCAATTTTCACTGTTTTACATTAACATAGAATTAATTGGCTTACCATAAGATCCAAAGTATCCAATATCCTTTGCTTTATCATTTTATTAAAAAAAAGCTTGAAAATATATTTTTTACTATACAAACTGAAGAAAATTCTTATGTAGGCAGCCACAATTGCTGAGCATCCTGGTAGCATTGATTCTGTTTTATACAAGTGGAGGATGTAACACTTAGGAGATGAGTAATGACTGCAGTCTACTCGGCAATATGTCTTGAAGATTGGTGCTCATACACCTCCAATAGGTATCTGCCAAATGCAACGTTCGACCAATATCTAATCCTAACTGTGCCCTCCTTTTGCATGGTTTTTTTGGAAGGAGGGAAGTACACTTCTGGTGGTAGCTCACCTTCCCTGAAAACAAAAGGATCAGTTTTTTTTTAAATTCAACATACCGTAGTTACATAGTTGCTTAGTTATATAGGTTGAAAAAAGACACAGGTCCATCAAGTTGAACCTTTCTTCATCAGTTATCCATTATCTATCACTAGATTATGTATAACCCCACAATGCTATTTGCCATTTTGTCTAACTGTAAAAAAAACCCTTTCTATTTAGCTGCCAAAATTGCCTTTTTGTAGTGAATGTCCTCTGGACTTTTGTATGGTCCTTGACAGCAATTACCGTATTTTTCGGCTTATAAGATGACCTTTTAACCCCTGAAAATCTTCTTAAAAGTCGGGGGTCATCTTATATGCTGGGTCTGGTCTTATAGGGCGGGTGCATATGGTGGGTGGGGGGAGTGGTCACGATAATGAAGAGAGGGGGCGTCTCACTGAGAAGGTGTAAGAGGAGTATCCCCCATTACCTCATTGTAGCAAAGCAGCGATGCTCTCTGTGCTGGGGGGGGCGTCGTCGGCGTATCTGTGTAACATCGGGACTCCGCCGCCATTTCCTCAAAGCCCGGAGGCACCGGCAGCTCCATTGCTGCGATGCAGTGGCCTCCAGGAAAATGGCCACTGGGGGCGGCGCATACTCAGATTCAGATCTTGTCACGAGATCTCGGGAGACGAGATCTGAATCTGAGCATGCGCCACCCCCAGTGGCCATTTTCCCAGATCTGCCGGCGGAGCCCCAATGCTGCACAGAGATACGCCGCCGCCGCCCCAGCACAGAGCTCTCACACTGCACAAAAAGGAGCCGCCGCCGCTCCCAGCATGGAGACCCCATGCTGCACATAGAGGAGCCGCTGCTACCGCCCCCCAGCACAGAGAGCATCGCTGCTACAATGAGATAATGGGGGATACTCCACTTACACCTTCCCTGTGAGACACCCCCACTCTTCGTCATCAGGACCACTCCACCCCACCATATGCAAATTGGTCACCCGCCCTATAAGACGACACTCGGCGTATAAGAAGACCCCTGACTTTTAGGAAGATTTTATATTTTAACTAGAAAAGTTGAGGGGTCGTCTTATACACCCAGTCGTCTTATATGCCGGAAAATATGGTAGTTATGTGCCAGTCCTTATTTATACATGAAGAAGAGATCACCTCTGAGGCGTTTTTTTTTTCAAAGTTAAGCAAGTCCAACTTATCTAATCTCTCATTTGTTATAACTTCCCAATATACCTTTTAAAATGTGGAGCCCAGAACTGGAATCCATATTTGAAATCTGGCCTCACAAGTGATATATAGAGGGGTAATAATACAATTGTATCACTAGATTTTATTTCTTTTTATACACCCTAAAATCTTTTTTCTTTTGCAGCTGCTGCTTGACATTGAACACTGCCATTTAGCTTACTTGTAACCAGAACACCCAAGTGTTTCTCTTTTTCCTTAAGGTACTGTCACACTAGACGATATCGCTAGCGATCCGTGACGTTGCAGCGTCCTCGCTAGCGATATCGTCCAGTGTGACATGCAGCAGCGATCAGGCCCCTGCTGTGCTGTCGCTGGTCGGGGAAGAAAGTCCAGAAATTTATTTCGTCGCTGGACTCCCCGTAGACATCGCTGAATCGGCGTGTGTGACACCGATTCAGCGATGTCTTCGCTGGTAACCAGGGTAAACATCGGGGAACTAAGCGCAGGGCCGCGCTTAGTAACCCGATGTTTACCCTGGTTACCATCCTAAAAGTAAAAAAACAAACACTACATACTTACCTACTGCTGTCTTTCCTCCAGCGCTGTGGTCTGCACTCCTCCTGCTCTGGCTGTGAGCGTCGGTCAGCCGGAAAGCAGAGCGGTGACGTCACCGCTCTGCTTTCCGGCTGCCCGGCGCTCACAGCCAGACCAGAGAAGCAGAGCGCCGAGGACAGACAGCGGTAGGTAAGTATGTAGCGTTTGTTTTTTTATTTTTTAGGATGGTAACCAGGGTAAACATCGGGTTACTAAGCGCGGCCCTGCGCTTAGTAACCCGATGTTTACCCTGGTTACCGGGGACCTCGGGATCGTTGGTCGCTGGAGAGCTGTCTGTGTGACAGCTCTCCAGCGACCAAACAGCGACGCTGCAGCGATCCGGATCGTTGTCGGTATCGCTGCAGCGTCGCTTAGTGTGACGGTACCTTTAGTCCTGAGCATATTTACATTTAATGTACAGTATTTCCAGCAATAGCATTACTCCGTTCTAGGTGCATTACTCTACATTTATCAACATTAAACCTCACCTGCCTTGTGTTTGCCCATGCAGACATCTCATCCAGAATGTTTTGAAATTTTATATTGTCAAGCTCAGTTTTTATTATCACAGGTTGACACTACACTTTCAAACCTGACCATAAGGTCATTAACAGAAAGATTAAAAAGAATTTGTTCTAAATCAAGATGAGCAGATTGATCTGCGGAGACTCAGATTCAAGTAGAATTTCTAGAAATTTGCAGTTTCAAACATTTTGGGATTTGATTCACTGTTCCCCCCCCAAAAAAATAGCTTGGCACCATGTTCCTCACTGCTGAAGCATCAGATAGTGGGTTAACATTATTCTGCATTGACGCGCAGGCCTCCTCGTAATTAGAGATGAGCAAATATTTCAGTTTTCGGTTTGGCTCACAAGCTTCGAATTTGCAATATTCGCTGATTTAATCACCAAATATAGTCAAACATACACAGCACAAAAGCCTGTGTTTCCCAAGCTGTGTGACAGCATGGGAAAATCATCGGCGTAGCGCTTCTGACTGGCGGTGAAATCATCCCCCCGTCAGAGAGCTGTGGTTCCGAGGCTGTCAGAAGACAGCATGAGCGCTCAGCTGTGATCGGATGTATAAAGTTTACCTTCGGACACTGGTGTCGGCTGATGGGACTACAGCTCCCATCATCCAACACCTACTGCCGCTAATAAGAGTGAGAGCAGCAGCGGTGGATGAGAGTATTCATTAGCTGGCTCCTGCGCTGTAAATAAATATAAAAAAAACCTTCATGGGTTCCCCTGTATTTCTGATAACCAGCCAGGCAAAACTCACAGTTGTCAGCTTCAGCAAGGTTGGTTATCAAAAATAGATGCCGTATTTTTTAATTATTTAAATAGATAATTTAAAAAACAGGGTGTGGTCCGCCCCATTTTTGACAACCAGCCTTGCTAAAGCAGACACCTTGGGGCTGGTATACTCAGGCTGGTAAGGGGCCATTGATATTGGCACTCACCAGCCCAAAAAAACCACGGGAGCCAACGACATTTTTTTCTGAAAAATAATATTTTATTAAGTGCATGTACAGTAAGGCTACTTTCACACTAGCGTTGGAATCTCCCCATCGCAATGCGTCGGGGAGAGATTCCGACGCTAGCGTTTAGCGCATTGCACAATGGAGGCAGCGGATGCATTTCTCCGGCGCATCCGCTGCCCCATTGTAAGGTGCGGGGAGGTGGGGGCGGAGTTCCGGCCACGCATGCGCGGTCGGAAAAAGCGGTCCGTCAGGAGCAAAAAACGTTACATGTAGCGTTTTTTGCTCCCGACGGTCCGCAGAAGCACGACGCATCCGTCGCTCAACGGATGCGACGTGTGGCAATCCGTCGCAAATGCATCGTCAATACAAGTCTATGGGGAAAAACGCATCCTGCAAGCACTTTTGCAGGATGTGTTTTTTCTGCAAAACGACGCATTATGACGGATTGCAGAAAACGCTAGTGTGAAAGTAGCCTAAGCTGCACACACACTGTACTAATTGTATTTGTCAAAGACATCTATATATCTACCTATTCTATTTGTATTTACTGTATGTAATCCATCTCTTCTATCCTGTCGGCTCCTGAAGTGATTTTACAGCGCACAGCAGATGAATTGCCGTCTTTTCTTCTATCTATCTGTCTATCTATGCAATAAAAATCTACTATATAATTGTCTAAGGGTCACTTCCGTCTTTCTGTTTGTCTGTCTGTCTTTCTGTCTGTCTGTTACAGATATTCATTGGTTGCGGCCTCTGTCTGTCATGGAAATCCAAGTTGCTGATTGGTCGCGGCAAAACAGCCATGACCAATCAGCGACCGGCACAGTCCGGCGGAAAAATGGCCGCTTTTTACTCCCCGCAGTCAGTGCCCGATCCATACTCCCTTCCAGTCAGCCCTCACACAGGGTTTATGGCAGCATTAATGGACCGCGTTATGCCGCGGTGTAACGCACTGCATTAACGCAACTATTAACCCTGTGTGACCAACGTTTTACTATTGATGCTGCATATGCAGCATCAATATTAAAAAGATCTAATGTTACAAATAATAATAATTAAAAAAAAGGTTATTCTCACCCTCCGACGTGCCCTCTGTCCTCAGCAGTGCAAGCGGCAGGTTCCGGTGGCAAGGGTGCTATGCGAAAAGGACCTTCCATGACTTCACTGTCATGTGACCGCGACGTCATCACTAGAGAAGAGCGGTGTTCAAGTCGAACTGTTCACCAATTTCAAATTCGAGCTGTTTTGGGCAGTGTTCGAGGACGAACCCGAACAATTTGCTTAAAATTCAGCTGATCGAGTTTCTGTTCGATAACTGTTCGTTCACCCAAAGCCTAACTTGATTTGCACATTAAAACTGTTTATCATTGTTAATAGACTGTTTCAGTGTATAGCGGGCGGGGGGGAATAGATCTGTGCTTAAATAACGCCGATCTTCATTTTTTTTTCTTTCCTGCATTTACAGTGGGGCGGTGCAGTCTCTCAGCCTATCCATAGTGTGCACACACACTGCAATGTGCATGTGATGCACACAAGCAAGGGCATGTGTCATTGGCTGTGTATGTCACATGTCCTCCTTGCCCTATAAGAACCAACCATTTGCCCCATCGCCACCATTTCCTCACTGCTGCAGCTTAGTGTTAGACGGCACCGCTGCTGCTGTGGGCGCTATACAGACTAAGAGTGTTTTTTTGGAGCGAATTGTCAGAGAGGTAGGTTTAGGGAGTCGGGAGGAGTCAGGACTAGTTGTAACATCAGCCCTTTTCAGGGTAGGTTACAGCAGTTCATAGCACTGTTTGCCAGGCAGGTCTGTGCCAGTGCTGTGCAAGTGTTTGTCACAGCATTTGGTGTAATCTAGCCCAGCCAATCCTTTTGGGCTAGTAGCATTGTCTGATAGTCATCTGAGTAGCCCGCCTGTGAAGCTAGCTACACCGCCTGTGTATCTCAATTTTTACTGCATCTAACCCAGTTAATAGTTTTGGGCCTAGGAGCAGTGTCTGCACGTCAGCAGAGTAGCCCGCCTGTGAAACTAACCACACCACCTGTGTATCTCTATTTTCACTGCATCTAATCCAGTTAATAGTTTAGGGCCTAGGAGCAGTGTCTGCACATCAGCAGAGTAGCCCGCCTGTGAAACTAACTACACCGCCTGTGTATCTCTATTTTCACTGCATTTAATCTAGTTAATAGTTTAGGGCCTAGGAGCAGTGTCTGCACGTCAGCAGAGTAGCCTGCCTGTGAAACTAACTACACCGCCTGTGTATCTCTATTTTCACTGCATCTAATCCAGTTATTAGTTTAGGGCCTAGGAGCAGTGTCTGCACGTCAGCAGAGTAGCCCGCCTGTGCAACAAACCATACCGCCTGTGTTTCTCAATTTTCACTGCATCTAATCCAGTTATTAGTTTTGGGCCTAGGAGCAGTGTCTGCTAGTCAGCAGAGTAGCCCAGCCACCTACCGCCTGTTTACCTAAGTACTATTTTTTAACGGCATCTAGCCCAGGAAATCCTTTTGGGCCTAGTAGAATTTGGTGCTACTCAGCAGGGTACCCCACCCATGAAGCAAGCTACACCGCCTGTTTACCTAACTACTATTTTGTAACGGCATCTAGCCCAGGAAATCCTTTTGGGCCTAATAGAATTTGGTGCTACTCAGCAGTGTACTTCACCCATGAAGCAAGCTACACCGCCTGTTTACCTAAGTACTATTTTTTAACGGCATTTGGCCCAGGAAATCCTTTTGGGCCTAGTAGCAATTTCTGCTACTCAGCAGAGTACCCCACCCATGAAGCAAGCTACACCGCCTTCTTTCTTTCTCAATCTAAGCCCTCGGCTCTGGGGTATCCACTCTCCCTCCAGCTCTCTCCTTCTCACAGGTGGACTACCGCGTGTTTTCACACTGTGGCGAATCTTTTGGGACCAGGCATAAGAAGTTGTCGAGGTAATGGATAATATGTGCCCCTTACAAACATCCATGATGACACATTCGAGGAAGCAACTAAATGCCTCAAATAGTGAGCAGGATATGGAGCACCCCATGGGCAAACAGCGATCTATGTAGTATGCTCCTTCACAGAAGCAGCCCAATGGGAGGACACTATTCGGAGGCACAGGTAGTAACCGGAACGTCCCCTCAATGTCTGTTTTGGCCATTAGGGTGCCCCTTACCAACTTCTTGACCCGCCTGATTGCCTCATCATAGGAGGCACAGTATATAGTACTGTACTTGGTTCCGCGTTGATGTTGTTGTTTACTGACCTGCCCCTTGGATATGACAAATGGTGGATTAGTCTGAATGTATTGGGTTCATTTTTTGGCACAACTCCCAACGGGGGTACCACTATGTCTTCTAAGGAAAGTGTTCTGAATGGACCCGCCGCTATTCTACCTAAAGATATTTATTTTTTTATTTTTTTTGTCAAGACGTCTGGGCGTTGGTAGAGTGAGTTTACATTTTTACTCCAGCCTTTCTTGATTTTTAGAAGGGCATGACATGCCTATATCTGTGTCTCCTCTTCCTTTTACTCCTCCACCTCTTTTCTTTTAGCATGACTATATGTAGTTGTGACTTTTTCCATGTGTTTGTTTTGTCTTCTGAGCAGTTTGTCAGCTTTTGGACACCTTTTAAGGTGTTTTCTATGTGTTTTCCATGTGTTTGTATGTGTTTGTGTTTGCCTGCCATTGGTTTCAAAGGGGTTCGACGGTGTTAGTCGAACGTTCGACGAACATTTAGTCGAACACGTCCCTGTTCAACGAACCGAACCGAACCCGAACACTAGGGAGGTGGCTCAACACTAGTCATCACAGGTCCAGCGCTCATCCAACCCTGGGACCGGAAGCTGCTGCGTGCACCGCACACAAGCGCCAGGACTACAATGGGCTCTCGGTACTTGAGTATATGTTTATTTTTTATTTTAAGTCTTTTTTAACCTGTTACATACGTGGCTGGGTAATATACTACGTGGCTGGGCAATATACTACGTGACTGGCCAATATACTACGAGACTGGCGTGGCTCTGTGCTGTATACTACGTGGCTGGGCAATATGCTACGTGACTGGTCAATATACTACGTCGCTGTGCAATATACTCCATGGCTGGGTAATATACTACGTGCATTGTGCTGTATACTACATCGCTGTGCAATATACTTCGTGACTGGGCAATATACTACGTGGCTCTGTGCTGTATACTACGTCGCTGTGCAATATACTACGTGGCTGGGCAATATACTACGTGACTGGGCAATATACTATGTGATATATACGATGTTCTAGAATAAAATTACAATTTACATTTTACTCAAAAATATACATATAAAGAGAAAAATCAGACAAACTGAACATTTTGTAGTGGTCTCTCAATTTTTGCCAGAGCTGTATATATGTGCGTTTGTCACTGACTATAGATATATATACACTATACACTCATACTTTTATTACGCAAATCAGTTGCCAGGTGAATTTAAAATCTAGTCCAGACATTGACAAGGTTCGAAAAAAAGATTGTTATTTGAAATAATAATTTTACCCTTCGCCACGACAGCACCCCACATGAGAGAGAGGGATCCGCCCATAGGAACAGGAAACCTACAGAATAAAAGGTGGCGGTCCCCTCTCCTCCTCAGTTTAGGTTTCCTGTTCCTATAGGAATCCCCGTGCTTACCTACAGAAGAGGATCCCTGGGCCATGCACCCGCCTGCGTCAGTCTCTGGAGGAATGGCAGGGGCTGCGGTTCCAGAAGCAGCGGTGGGGGAGCCACTGTTTGCAGCCTCCCACCTCGTCTGATTGATCGCCATAGTCCGGGTCCGGTGCCGCTGGTCTGCCCGGCCCCATGAGGACGCGCGCGCTCAGCGGTCGGCTTTTTATCCAGTAGCCGCCGCATGGTGAGAAGGAGCGGCGCGTCTAACCCGGAAGTCGCCGGAGCACTTCCGGGTTGGGTCCGGGGAGGCAGGAGATTCGGCGCCACATTTAAAAGTGCAGCGCTAGCGTCGGCTGGTGTGTGTAAGTATGGCTTCACCGGCCGATGTAGCACACTTGCCTGCAACAGAGCGTTCTCCTAGTAAGGAGACAAGCGCCAGGAGCAGCACTAAAAGTGGGGATCGACCTCAGGAAAAGCGATCTGCCACCAAACAGAGGGATCTTTCATTAAAGAATCCGCCTCCAGAACCGGTACCTGTCAGCTTCACTGGGTGAGTTGTTAAAAACAGTCTCTTCCCATATGCTGATATATGCTCCTCCTATATCCCCTCTAGACTAAGGGTACCGTCACACTATACGATTTACCTACGATCACGACCAGCGATATGACCTGGCCGTGATCGTAGGTAAATCGTAGTGTGGTCGCTGGGGAGCTGTCACACAGACAGCTCTCCAGCGACCAACGATGCCGAGGTCCCTGGGTAACCAGGGTAAACATCGGGTAACTAAGGGCAGGACCGCGCTTAGTAACCCGATGTTTACCCTGGTTACAAGCGTAAAACTAAAAAAAAACAAACAGCACATACTTACATTCTGGTGTCCGTCAGGTCCCTTGCCGTCTGCTTCCCGCACTCACTGACTGCCGGCCGTAAAGTGAAAGTGAAAGCACAGCCGCTGTGCTCTGCTTTCACTTTACGGCCGGCAGTCACAGTGCGGGAAGCAGACGGCAAGGGACCTGACGGACACCAGAATGTAAGTATGTGCTGTTTGTTTTTTTTTAGTTTTACGCTTGTAACCAGGGTAAACATCGGGTTACTAAGCGCGGTCCTGCGCTTAGTTACCCGATGTTTACCCTGGTTACAAGCGAACGCATCGCTGGATCGCATCGCTAGATCGCTAGATCGGTGTCACACACACCGATCTAGCGATGACAGCGGGAGATCCAGCGATGAAAGAAAGTTCTAAACGATCTGCTACGACGTATGATTCTCAGCAGGATCCCTGATCGCTGCTGCGTGTCAGACACAGCGATATCGTAACGATATCGCTGGAACGTCACGAATCGTACCGTCGTAGTGATCGAAATGGTATAGTGTGACGGTACCCTAAGAAAAGGACACATAAATCCAAACACAGAGAATGTGCTTTATGTTTGCAACCCCTCCCGGACTCATATACAAAGAGGTTATGCTCAGAATGCATTATACTGACCTTACGGCAGGAGAATGTAATGACTCCGTCTGACGTTAGAGCCATTATCCGTGAAGAGATGCAGGGTTTGGCGCATGCAGGTGGCACCAGTACCCGACAGCCAAGCAGGTCCCAATCTCCAGCAAGCTCGGAGTCAGAGGTGATACATAGATCCTCAGAAGAAGATGAAACTCAGCCGAGTTCATCCGAAAATGAAGGGGGTCTTTGTCTACCCAATAGCAGCGTTGACAACTTAGTAAAAGCTGTTAGAAATATGATGGGGTGCCCAGACGAGAAAGGAAAGAAGTCAGCTCAAGACATTATGTTTGCGGGGTTAGGACAAAAAAAGCGTAGATCCTTCCCCGTCATACCCACAATTAAACAACTAGTTAAAAAAGAGTCGGAAAAACAACATATAAGGGGTTTCTTGCCATCATCTGCTAAAAGACGCTATCCCTTTAGCGATGAAGAGCTAAATTCTTGGTCAAAAATACCAAAAGTTGATGCCGCAGTAGACTCAACTTTCAAGCAATTGGTCTTGCCTGTGGAAGACTCGGGGACTCTAACTGACCCATTAGACCGAAAAGCAGAAGCCTTACTTAAACGATCGTGGGAGGCTAACACGGGGGCATTCAGGCCAGCTATTTCTGGTACCTGCACTGCAAGGTCGCTGCTAGTGTGGATGGAGCAGCTGGAGGAGCAAATTAGAGGTGGAACTTTGAGAAGTACAATCTTATCAAAAATCCCTCTAATGAAAGAGGCAGTAGCGTTCTTAGCTGATGCCTCTGTGGATTCGCTACGCCTAGCAGCCAGGTCAGCTGGCCTAGTAAACACAGCCCGGCGAGCACTCTGGTTAAAAAACTGGAAAGGGGACGCACAGGCCAAAGCAAAACTTTGTGTGATCCCCTGCCAGGGTGAGTTCCTGTTCGGGAAAACACTAGATGAGCTCTTAAATAAAGCGGGAGAGCGGAAGAAGGGTTTCCCTAACCAGTATCTTCCATCTTACAGGAGAGCCTTCAGAAGATGCCCCTTTACCAGGAACAGACCTACTGAGCAAAGGGAGTGCTGGGAAACAAGGGACCCAAAACAAAAAGGTGCTCTGTTTTCCGTATCCTATCACCCAAAACATAGCAAGTACCGCTAACTATGAAGTGGGTGGTAGATTAAAATATTTCCTTTCCAAATGGGAACGAATAACATCTAGTCATTGGATTCTGGACATTATTAAATATGGAATAAAACTAGAGTTTGAGAGAATCCCCTGGGATTCCTTTATAATAACATCTCCAGGGGAACAAGAACAACAAAAAGCTCTAGAATCCGAGATTCTATCTCTTCTATCTAAAAAAGTATTGATAGAGGTTCCCTGAGATCAAGAGGGAAGGGGATTCTATTCACCTTTGTTTTTGATTAATAAACCAGATGGTTCATTTAGAACCATCATAAATCTAAAAAGATTAAATTCCTTTTTACGTAACCATACTTTCAAAATGGAATCTATTAGTTCTGCCATCAAACTTTTGTTCCCTAGGTGTGTCATGGCCGGGATAGACCTAAAAGATGCCTACTATCATCTTCCCATACATACCGAACACCAGCAGTACCTAAGGGTAGCAGTCATCCTGGCGGGACAGGGTTCGTCACTTTCAATATGTAGCCATGCCCTTTGGGCTTTCGATGGCTCCCCGCATCTTCACAAAAGTGATATTAGAAGTGATGGCTTATCTACGCCAACAGGACACTTTGATAATACCCTACCTGGATGATTTTCTGGTGGTAGGAGATTCTATATCTCAATGTAAAAGACGATTGTCTAACACGATCTCATCCCTACAGGAGTTGGGCTGGATAGTCAACTTCGAAAAGTCCAGGCTGAACCCAAAGACCATTCAAATATTTCTAGGGATCCAGCTAGACTCCGTAAGTCAAAAAAGCTTCCTCCCGCATTCAAAAAAAGTAACCATTCAGTCAAAGGTGTCACAGGCAATAAAAAATCCCCACATGACACTAAGAAAAGCTACGTCCTTATTAGGATCATTATCCTCATGTATCCCAGCTGTACCGTGGGCTCAATTTCATACCCGTCAGTTACAGTATGAAGTATTATCAATCCAGGGGAAGAAATGACATCTGGAGAGTAAACTAACTCTTTCCAGGAATGTCATAGAATCCCTATCATGGTGGCTAGATATGGGACACCTTTCAGAGGGTGTACCTTGGATAGTAGACCCGTCTAAAATAATTACTACCGACGCCAGCCCTACCGGGTGGGGTGCACATATGGAAGATAATGTGGTCCAAGACACCTGGAATCTGGCAGAATTGTCATGTTCTTCCAATTGGAAGGAATTAAGAGCGGTGGAAAATGCATTCAATCATTTTCTTCCACAGATCCAAGGAGCACATGTAAGAGTTTTCTCAGACAATTCCACCACAGTGGCCTATGTAAACCGTCAGGGTGGTACACGGTCAGGAAGTCTGATGACCATAGCAGGAGAGATCTTCCAATTGGCAGAGACTCATCTTGCATCCCTAACAGCCCTACATATAAGAGGGGTAGAAAATACCAAAGCAGACTACCTCAGTCGAAACAGGCTACGCCAGGGAGAATGGACCCTAAACAGAGACATATTCAGAGCAATAACAAAGTCATGGGGTATACCTCAAATAGATCTGTTTGCCACAAGAAGCAACAGACAGGTAAAAAGATTCGCTTCTCTGAACTTCAAGGATCAACCAGACATGGTGGACTCTCTACACCATCCTTGGAAGTTCAAACTGGCGTACGCCTTTCCTCCAATGTCTCTGATTCCACTAGTGATCAGGAGAGAACAAGCGAGGGTAATCCTAATCGCACCCTTTTGGCCAAAGAGACCATGGTTCTCTTGTCTCCAGAGCATGTGTCTATGCGACCCGTGGATTCTTCCATCAGACAAGAAACTACTGTTCCAGGGGCCCTTCTTCCACCCGCAAGTGAAAGGGCTTCACTTGACGGCGTGGAATTTGAGCGGCAATTACTAAGTTCAAGGGGATTTTCAGAACAACTAGTAAATACCCTGCTACTAAGTAGAAAAAGATCTACCACCCTAATATATAGTAGGGTATGGAAAAAATTCTTAAAATTTTATACATTACCAGTCACTAGACAAGTTCCAGTGACACCTATTCTAGAGTTCCTACAAAAAGGCAGAGAATTAGGATTATCAGTAAACACCTTGAGAGTCCAGGTCTCAGCATTAGGAGCCCTATATGGATGTAATATAGCAGCTGATAGATGGGTCTCCAGATTTATTAAATCTTGTGAAGGAAGTAATCCGGTCCATATTCCCCGTCTACCCCCATGGGATTTAAATTTAGTACTAGAATCCTTAACTGGCTCCCCGTTTGAACCACTAGATTCCATACCTCTAAATGTTCTAACGTATAAAGTAGCCCTATTGGTTGCCCTAACCTCAGCTAGGAGGGTTAGTGACATCCAGGCCCTATCAGTAGACCCACCTTTCTTGCTAGTATTTCAAGATCGTATAGTCCTAAAACCTGATCCCTCATACCTCATCCAACTATGACAGATCCCAGGAAATATTTCACAGTTCTGTCTTTAAGTTCACAAATAATGGTTGTATAGAGTTAAGAAATGTATATTGTTGAATAAGAATTAATACTAAAGCTTTTGCGGTTCCTTTTTATACTCTGTAAACTAAACTGAGGAGGAGAGGGGACCGCCTCCTTTTATTCTGTAGGTTTCCTGTTCCTATGGGCGGATCCCTCTCTCTCATGTGGGGTGCTGTCGTGGACTCATTAAAAGAGTATTACCGGTAAGTAATCCGGCTTTTTCTCTCTTTCAAACTTTGCTTTTGTCAAAGAATGCTCCCTTTGCAGCAATTACAGCATTGCCAACCTGTGGCATTTTAACAGTTAATTTGCTGGGGTAATCTGGAGAAATTTCACCCCATGCTTCCAGAAGCCCCTCCCACAAGTTGGTTTGGCTTGATGGGCACTTTTTGCATACCATACGGCCAAGCTGCTCCCACAACAGCTCAATGGGGTTGAGATCTGGTGACTGCACTTGCCACTCCATTACAGATAGAATACCAGCTGCCTGCTTCTTCCCTAAATAGTTCTTGCATAATTTGGAGGTGTGCTTTGGGTCATTGTCCTGTTGTAGGATGAAATTGGCTCCAATCAAGCGCTGTCCACATGGTATGGCATGGCCTTGCAAAATGGAGTGATAGCTTTCCTTATTTAATATCCCTTTTACCTTGTACAAATCTCCCACTTTACCAGCAACAAAGCAACCCCAGACTAACACATTACCTCCACCATGCTTGACAGATGGCGTCCGACACTCTTCCAGCATCTTTTCAGTTGTTCTGCGTCTCACAAATGTTCTCAAACTTTGATTTGTCTGTCCATAACACTTTTTTCCAATCTTCCTCTGTCCAATGTCTGTGTTCTTTTGCCCATATTAATCTTTTACTTTTATTAGCCAGTCTCAGATATGGCTTTTTCTTTGCCGCTCTGCCCTGAAGGCCAGCATCCCGGAGTCGCCTCTTCACTGTAGACATTGACACTGGCGTTTTGCATGTACTATTTAATGATGCTGCCAGTTGAGGACCAGTGAGGCGTCGATTTGTCAAACAACAAACTAATATTCTTGTCTTGTTGCTCAGTTGTGCAGCGGGGGCCTCCCACTTCTCTTTCTACTCTGGTTAGAGCCTGTTGTGCTCCCCTCTGAAGGGAGTAGTACACACCGTTGTAGGAAATCTTCAGTTTCTTGGCAATTTCTTGCATGGAATAGCCTTCATTTCTAAGAACAAGAATAAACTGTCGAGTTTCATATGAAAGTTAATTTTTTGCTGGCCATTTTGAGAGTTTAATGGAACCAACAAATATAATGCTCCAGATTCTCAACTAGCTCAAAGGAAGGTCAGGCTTATAGGTTCTTTAATCAGCCAAGCTGTTTTCAGCTGTGCTAACATACTTGCACAAGGGTTTTCAAGGGTATTGTAACCATCCATTAGCCTTCTTACACAGTTGGGAAACACAAAGTACCATAAGAGAACTGGAGTGATGGTTGTTGGAAATGGGCCTCTATACACGTATGAAGACATTGCATTACAAAGACATTGCATTACAAAGCAGACATTTGCAGCTAGAATAGTCATTTACCACATTAACAATGTATAGAGTTTACTTCTGAAACATTTAATGTTAGCTACTTAGCTTCATTGGATTTCCATCCCGCTTGCCTGAAGCACGTGTTAAATGCTGCTGTCAGAATTTGACACAGGTTTATGAAATCCATCTAGTGGTTGTAGTTTAATCTTTGTTTTCAGTTCATGAGATTCTTGTGCTTTGGGGTTGACCTGTGGGCTGGGCTTATGTGTTACTTTGTTTATGTATTCATACTGATGGCTTATGAGAGGTCACTGATCCCTCAGTGACCTGCCCCCTATTTTACATACTGATTATTATATGTATTGTACAAAAATCACACTCAGCAGGCAGGCCCTGCTGCTGTATGATTGCATGTACAAGTGCTTCTCACAAAATTAAAATATCAAAAAGTTAATTTATTTCAGCTCTTCTATTCAAAAAGTGAAACTCATATATTATATAGAGTCATTACAAACACAGTGAACGCAGCATACTATGCATGTCTACTAATTTACATGCTGGCCCACCGCCGGAAGTCCGCGTCCACTTAGCTTACTGCGAGAAATGCCGTGCACGTGACCAGGGATTATCGCCGGTCACTAGTCTGGTTCTCACGGTCAGCTGATCAGCTGATTGTAAGAACACTGCAGTGTAGGTGATCGCTGGAGACTTCTCTCCAGCAGTCTTCTACAAGCTCTGCTATGTCTGGATGTCAGGCATCCAGATTTAGCAGAGCCGGACTTGTCGTGGGACACTCGTTATTAAATGGACTACGTCGGACACAGGGAGTATACTGTTGGTTTATTATTTTTTATTTTTTTCCAGGAGAACGAGGGTGTTGCAGTAATGAGCGTACAATAAAGATATCAAAACTGTGTGGTGTTTTATTTCATTAAAATACTTTATTCTGCATGTGTGTTTTATTAACCCTCTCACAACTATAAGATTACTAATGGTAGGTATCTTATTGATGCCTCTCCATTACTAAGCCGGCTTAATGTCACCTTACAAAGGTGACATTAACCCCTTATTACCCCATATGCCACCTATACAGGGCAGTGGGAAGAGAGAGGCTAAGCGCTGGAATTGGGGCATCTTAAAGATGTGCCATTTTTGGGGCAGCTGGTATTTATAGCCGAGGGGGGGAATATCCATGGTCCCTTCCTAGGCTATGAATATCAGCCCGCAGCTGTCTGCGTAGCCTTTCTGGCTATAAATTATAGGGGAACCCCACATCATTTTTTGGGGGGTCCCCCTATTTTTATAGCCAGTCAAGGCTAAATATACAGCAGCAGGCTGATATTCATAGCCTGGGAAGATCCATGGGTATTAACCCCTTCCCAGGCTAAAAACATCAGTCCCCCAGTCGCTGGCTTTCCCTCTCTGGCGCAGAAAATTGCGCGGGAGCCCATGCCATTTTTATTTTAAACTTTTTTTAAATTAAACAGATATTGCGTTTAAGGCCGGGGTCACACTTGCGAGAAACTCACATGAGTCTCTCGCCTCAATACTCGGACCGTTCAGCTGCATAGAAATACATGCAGCCGCACACTCCGGTCCCGAATGCCGGCGGCAGTGCCGGGTATTAAGAGACTCGTCCAAGTTTCTCGCATGTGTGATACTGGCCTAACTCTTTATTATCATTTTAATATGTTTATTACTAAACATCGGGCTTGGGATTATTTATCTATCGTATCTATCGATCATATTTATCTATTATTTATCTGTCGTATCTATCTATTATCTATCTAGCTATCTATAGATATAGAAGTCAAAAAATCAGAAGCAGCACACCATTCTGGATAAGGTTATGAAGGTATTCAAATTTAATAGCTCATCATGGCAACGTTTCGTTGGCTTGAGAAAGGCTCTCCACGGGCCGAAACGTTGCCAAGATGGGCTATTAAATTTGAATATCTTCATAACCTTATCCAGAATGGTGTGCTGCCTCTGATTTTTGGACTTCTATGACAAGGTTTGGTACATGCCTGAGGGGCCCTGCACCCTGAGTTTTGTTTTTCTTTTCTGTGCTGCTCTCACTTTTTTGCAATTATCTATAGATATATCTATCTATAGATAGATATATTTATAGATAGATATATCGGTAGATAATAGATAGATATATGGATGGATAGATCGATACAATAGATAGATAATAGATAGATACAGTGGGGCAAAAAAGTATTTAGTCAGTCAGCAATAGTGCAAGTTCCACCACTTAAAAAGATGAGAGGCGTCTGTAATTTACATCATAGGTAGACCTCAACTATGGGAGACAAACTGAGAAAAAAAAATCCAGAACATCACATTGTCTGTTTTTTTAACAATTTATTTGCATATTATGGTGGAAAATAAGTATTTGGTCAGAAACAAAATTTCATCTCAATACTTTGTAATATATCCTTTGTTGGCAATGACAGAGGTCAAACGTTTTCTGTAAGTCTTCACAAGGTTGCCACACACTGTTGTTGGTATGTTGGCCCATTCCTCCATGCAGATCTCCTCTAGAGCAGTGATGTTTTTGGCTTTTTGCTTGGCAACACGGACTTTCAACTCCATCCAAAGGTTTTCTATAGGGTTGAGATCTGGAGACTGGCTAGGCCACTCCAGGACCTTGAAATGCTTCTTACGAAGCCACTCCTTCGTTGCCCTGGCGGTGTGCTTTGGATCATTGTCATGTTGAAAGACCCAGCCACGTTTCATCTTCAATGCCCTTGCTGATGGAAGGAGGTTTGCACTCAAAATCTCACGATACATGGCCCCATTCATTCTTTCATGTACCCGGATCAGTCGTCCTGGCCCCTTTGCAGAGAAACAGCCCCAAAGCATGATGTTTCCACCACCATGCTTTACAGTAGGTATGGTGTTTGATGGATGCAACTCAGTATTCTTTTTCCTCCAAACACGACAAGTTGTGTTTCTACCAAACAGTTCCAGTTTGGTTTCATCAGACCATAGGACATTCTCCCAAAACTCCTCTGGATCATCCAAATGCTCTCTAGCAAACTTCAGACGGGCCTGGACATGTACTGGCTTAAGCAGTGGGACACGTCTGGCTCTGCAGGATCTGAGTCCATGGTGGCGTAGTGTGTTACTTATGGTAGGCCTTGTTACATTGGTCCCAGCTCTCTGCAGTTCATTCACTAGGTCCCCCTGCGTGGTTCTGGGATTTTTGCTCACCGTTCTTGTGATCATTCTGACCCCACGGGGTGGGATTTTGCGTGGAGCCCCAGATCGAGGGAGATTATCAGTGGTCTTGTATGTCTTCCATTTTCTAATTATTGCTCCCACTGTTGATTTCTTCACTCCAAGCTGGTTGGCTATTGCAGATTCAGTCTTCCCAGCCTGGTGCAGGGCTACAATTTTGTTTCTGGTGTCCTTTGACAGCTCTTTGGTCTTCACCATAGTGGAGTTTGGAGTCAGACTGTTTGAGGGTGTGCACAGGTGTCTTTTTATACTGATAACAAGTTTAAACAGGTGCCATTACTACAGGTAATGAGTGGAGGAAAGAGGATACTCTTAAAGAAGAAGTTACAGGTCTGTGAGAGCCAGAAATCTTGATTGTTTGTTTCTGACCAAATACTTATTTTCCACCATAATATGCAAATAAATTGTTAAAAAAACAGACAATGTGATTTTCTGGATTTTTTTTTCTCAGTTTGTCTCCCATAGTTGAGGTCTACCTATGATGTAAATTACAGACGCCTCTCATCTTTTTAAGTGGTGGAACTTGCACTATTGCTGACTGACTAAATACTTTTTTGCCCCACTGTAGATAGATACAATAGATAGATAACACTGGTCTACAAAAAAAAATTCTGGCATGGACTTTAAGAACAGTTTTAAACTAATTTGAGGGTGCTGAATTCAAATCTGATCTTATAATTTCTCTATCACATCACGTTTTTGCGCTACAGGTATATAACCCATTTTCAAGAATTCCATGATAAATACAGTATAAGTAGTGTATGAAAAGTGCCAGTTTATACGGTTTACTAAGGTAAATTTAGTTTTCATTTAGTCTCCCAATAAATGTGAGAATATCTTTGTTTTCTTTGAACATGCATAATTCCCATTTGTTATGATAACACCCTTGTTTTCTGTGTTACTGGGACAGTAGAGCTACAGCAGAGCATTGGGTGAAAACTGAATGGCCTCAGCAGCAGAGTTTGGCATCTGGAGATAAGAATGTCATCCATGATCCTCTAGTGGATAGGAAGGAATAGTCTTTCCTCCCTTACACATAAAACTTGGATTGATGAAGCAGTTCGTCAAAGCTCTCAATCACAGTGGAGAATGCTTTAACTATATATGTTCAACTTTTACTGGTCTTAGTGAAGAGAAGAAAAAGGCTGGAATATTTGATGGACCTCAAATAAGAACACTTATGAGAGACCCAGATTTTATCACATGCATTTTGTAATGTGGTGCAGAATTTTCTAGGGAATTAGAAAGCAGACAACTATGAAGAGATTGTGGAAGATCTACTAATGAGTCTGCGAAATCTTGGATGTAGAATGAGTATCAAGATTCACTATTTACACAGCCATTTGGACTTTTTTCCAGAGAACCTTGGGGATGTGAGCGAGGAACAAGGGGAGCGTTTTCATCAGGACATTAAAACAATGGCAGAAATGTATTAAGGCTGGTGGGACTCACATATGATGGCTGACTATTGCTGGAGCTTGATGAGAAACAACCCAGAAGCTGTACATCACAGATCAGCCAAGAAAAGAAAGTTCAAATAACTGCCATTTGTCATTCATCTGTGTGCAATATATATGTGTTTTTATATTTTGTAGTTTAGTTATGTAATTATATTTGATTTGCTGTACATATACTTTGTAATCTTTGCTATTCCTTGATTAAAAATATGCAATGTAGTATCGAAAATCATGTGTTAGATAGGAGTAATTGTCATTAAAAAAAATTGAAAATATCTCAAAATCCTGATGTAATATCCTACAATTTTGGTATGTCCATTTGTACACCCCTTAGTCACTATGCTAATCCATGCGCATAGATGCATGCACACATTCTCTTTGTCTCACTTCAGATGCATCATTTCTCTTAAGGGTCTATGCCATATACTCTCTTTTGCTTTTTATAGGTATGTACCCCTTATTTATTCTGTGATTCACCAGCACCCTATATACGGTACCTCAGTACTTTTCTAAAAGTCTAGTCCGTGTACCTACTAACACCCTAGTCCTTTTCTAGTATCTAGTTCATATACTCATCAACATCCTATGGATTTCTCTATATTCGATCTGTGTATCTTATATATGGCGTATGTTAGCTATATTGTTTGGAAGGTCACGCTTGGTCTCCATTAGTTTAAAATGTATGACCATATGTATTTACCTGTATATACTTTATTTTTTCAATTTTGGTATTTTTCTTTGTATTATGTCTATGCACTTTATTTGTTTATCTTTAGAGCACACTGATGAAGGTCCTTTGCAGACCGAAACGTTTGTGAACATAGTGAATACTGTATGTATTGTAATAAATACTCTATTGCATCAGACCCACGAGAGTGTGCCAAGTATCTCTTATATCATATTTCAAGGTCTGGGCACCTACTTCTTCGGCACCTCCACCCTCGGGCTGTGCTTACCATTTACTTTACTGGACAAGAAATTACATCACAATTCTTTTTTTTTTTTGGATATCTTTATTTAGCTTACAAAAACACACACAAATCCGGGTGAAAAAAAGCATAAAAAAATGCATGTAAAAACGCATCAAAAACGCAGGTTACGTGCCAGTGACCTCAGGTGCAGATTTGGTTCAGATTTTACCTGCATCAAATCTGAGCAAATCCTGATGCAATCATGACCGTGGAAACATGGAAACATACCCTTACAGCCAATGAAAACCCAAAAGTCATTATCTTAGTAAATTAGAATACTTTATAACACCAGCTTGAAAAATGATTTTAAAATCTGAAATGTTGGCCTACTGAAATGTATGTTCATAAATGGCACTCAATACTTGGTCGAGGCTACGTATGCATCAGTTACTGTATCAATGTAGCGTGGCATTTCTGAGGTGTTAGGGAAGCCCAGGTTGCTTTGATTGGAGCCTTCAGCTCATCTGCATTGTTGGGTCTGGTGTCTCTCATCTTCCTCTTGACAATACCCCATAGATTCTCTATGGGGTTAAGGTCAGCCAAGTTTGCTGGCCAAACAAGCAAAGTGATAGTGTTGTTTTTAAACCAGGTATTGGTACTTTGGCAGTGTGGACAGGTGCAAAGTCCTGCTGGAGAATGAAATTTCCATCGCTGAAAAGCTTGTTGGCAGAGGGAAGCATGAAGTGCTCTAAAATTTCCAGTTAGACGGCTGTGCTGACATTGGTCTTGATAAAACACAATGGACCTACACCAGCAAATGACATGGCTCCCTAAACCATCAGTGTTTGTGGAAACTTTACGCTAGACCTCAAGCAGCTTGGATTGTGTTCCTCTTCACTCTTCCTTCAGACTCTGGGACCGTGATTTCCAAATGAAATGCAACATTTACTTTCATCTGAAAACATCACCTTGGACCACTGAGCAACAGTCCAGTTCTTTTTCTCCTTGGCCCAGGTAAGATGCTTCTGGCTTCACGCCCCTGGAAAAAGCTGGTGGTGAAACGCACGTTGGGGTGTTGGGGTCGCCGAGGTGGCTTCCAATATCAGGAGCTTTTACAGCCTCTTCATATCCAGGTAAAATGAAATTTCACTAAGCACTTAATTATTGTTCACACCACCGGGTCTCTTCTATGGTAAAACAGCTATTTATATAATTGCCTTCTAATGAATTAATTTTCTGTTCTGTCCAGATGTCACTGTATCCCAGAATTCCAAGCGGAGGAAGTTCACCGACCACCAAATTGGGACACTCAAGTGATGGGTGTCTCAGTATGGAAACTGCTGCTGGTACCAACTTATTGCACGGTACCAACAGCGGAACAATGTCGCACCACACACAAAACACACACACTCTATATGCCATATGCACCACACACACTCACATACTCTCATACACACACTCACACATACTCACACTGTTAGGACTGGCGGAACACACCAAATAATTAAAGAGGATATAAGGTGCGTTCGCAGCCCAGGGTCCACCGTGCAGAGATGACACCTGCTGCTTAGTAATGACGGACAGTATATGGCAGTATAACATAAACACACGCGGGTTAACTTCACCCGGTATGTAGGAGGCGAACCCTGTTGCATCACAGGGCTGTAATACCGCAGAGTGAACGCTAGTGTTTCGGTCACAGGACTCTGCCCCAAGGACATGGGGTTAGAGTCCCTCTAGACCCACTAGCGTTCGGCGCTGCAACTGGAGTGCCAAGGAAAAACTAACTTAAAGATTTACCGTACTAAGTGCGTACAGCGCCACTCTGGCGGACGCCACTGACCACACTAAGCTTGGGCCAGGAAAGCGTACTATTTGCACACGGTACCACTCTGACAGATACTGCTGTAGACACAGTACTGGCGTGCCTTGTGCTGGATGGTACAATCTGGCGCTAGTTAGCTGCAATCACTCACAGTCAACAACGCTAGGGAAGGGGATCATTTAGGAGCTTTCATCTGGTTGCATACACACATCCACACACACGATTCTGGAGTGGCCATGCGAAGCTTTTATAGCTGTGTCCTTCCGGAACCTTCCCCGTGGTCCAATCAGGACCATTTGAGGACCTGAGCATGTGACCCCCGACCTCCAATGAGCGGTCGTCCCACGGGCATGCTCAGTTGACAAAAAGCAGGACTTAGTCCCTGGAGCGTCTGCTCGCCGCTGATTAATGCTGGTTACAACAGCTGAACCTGGGACGGCAGCACTAACCAGACGCTCAGCATCAGCTTGAGTTGAGCAAGACGCTGGGACCGACGTCTCTGTTGAGCAGGCTCCTCTGCGGCTGGGGAAGAATGGGAGATGGCAGAGGACATGGTTCGAGATTCCCCCTGTGCAGCGGTGGGAACTTGACACCTAACACACACATTCATACTCTCACGCAGCCTCTTGTGCGGTACCACCAGCGGAACACCGTCGCAAACACGCAGCCGCCGGGATCAGCCGAATGATTTACTGACCGCCACCATCTTTGTACAGGAGGAGCACATGCACTGTTTTAATGTGACCTCCGCTATCTGTCTACACAAATATGGCTGCTGTCTGATTTACTGCGCCTGCGTGAATTATGCGCAGGTGCAGTGAATCATTCGGATGATCCCGGCGGCAGATGCACGACGTGTCTACAGGCAGAGGAAGCCGGTCATATTAAAGGGGTGTTCCCATGAACGAAGGTTCATTTTAAAAATTGACTGTGTCTGACCATGTACGGAGCATAGCACATCTCCTGGCCAGGGGAGGAAGCAAACGGTAATACTGACATTACAGCAGGAGATCGCAGAGGATGCGTTTTGTGAGGTAAAATATTTCACTGACTCTTTAAAAAAATATTTTACCTCACAAAATGTATCCTCTGTGATCTCCTGCTGTAATGTCAGTATTGTCTTTTGCTTCCTCCCCTGCCCAGGAGCTCTGGTATGTTCTGTACACGGTCAGACACAGGGGTGAGTGTGTCTGACCATGTACGGAACATACCACATCTCCTGGGCAAGGGAGGACGTAACAGACAATACTGACATTACAGCAGGGGATCACAGTGGATTCATTTTGTGAGGTAAAATATTTCACTGACTGTTTTTAAAAAAACAAAATGTATCCTCTGTGATCTCCTGCTGTAATGTCAGTATTGTCTTTTGCTTCCTCCCCTGCCCAGGAGCTGTGGTATGTTCGGTATACGGTCAGACACAGACAATTTTTAAAATGAACTTTTGTTAGTGGGAAAACCCCTTTAAAAAGCAAATATCAATGCAAACATGGCTCCTCATAAAAAGTATGCCAATGATAATGAAAGGAAAGCAGCAATGGTACAACGTCAAAGAAAACAAAGGGCACATGAGACTCCTGAAGAGCAACAGCATCACTGGGACAAAAGCAAAGCATATAAGCGTAGGCGTCAAGCACATGAGTCCCCTGATGCAAAAGTCTTTAGATTATCACAGGATGCCATTAGGCAACAACAGTGCCGCATACATGCCCCCATCGTGACATTACCGCCCTCGCAATGCAATAGTATCGGGCTCCATCTAGCATGACTAATATATGGGCTAGGTCTGTATTCTTTTCATACACTCACACTGGTGCAAAACACAAGCCTCAAATGATAGTACTTATCCTAGTACCTATTTTTGAATACCACTCTTTGAGACATCTACTGTCCAATTGATTATAAATATAAAGGAACAACACCCTAATATTGATTTACCTGTTACATAGTAATTGCATCATTTATCCTGGATATATTACCTGTTTCATGTACATAATTTGTTGCTCACTAAAGAATTGGAATCTTAATGTAACATTACATTCACCAAATTATGCGAATTCCATCCTATGTACTTTGAAGGTCACCTCCATGCATTCCCTATTGTGACATCTCTGCTTATTTTAAAACTGTATTTTAATTGTTTAAATAAAAATATATTTTTATAGTATGGATCCCTTCTGTACTCGACCCATTATTTGGTTTGAACTTTGTTATATATAGATGATGAATTGCCTACAATAATAATTTTGGACATTTTTGTATAATCAAAGATGCTTCTGGCGTTGTCTATTGGTCATAAGTGGAGCTGAGCAAATTTCTTCGGGTCCCCGCTTATCCGGAAAGCTATAGAGCTTGCTGAATAAGCTGCAGAGAGAACCCGGATACATTGAATGCGCCGGCTGTTCGGCGCCACAGCTGCATGTGCTGCGGCTGTGTCACTGTCAGAGCACATGCATGGAGAGCCTATTTGTTGGGCTCTCCATGCGTGTGCTGTGACAATGACACAGCCGCGTCACATGCAGCTGCGGCACTGATCAGTTGCCATGCTCCTTGTATCTGAATTCCCTATGCAGCTTATTCGGCAAGCTCTATAGCTTGCTGAATAAGCAAGGACCCAAAGAAATTCGCTTAACTCTAGTCATGAGTGGCTTGACACAAGGAATGCGACACTTGTAGTGCATGTCTTGGATACGACTGTGTGTGGTGGCTCTTGAAGCAGTGACTCCAGCAGCAGTCCACTCCTTGGGAATCTCCCTCAAATTTTTGAATGGCCTTTTCCTAACAATCCTTTCAAGGCAGCAGTTATACCTGTTGCTTGTGCACATTTTTCTACCACACTTTTTCCTTCCACTCAATTTTCTATTAATATGCTTGGATACAGCACTCTGTGAACAGCCAGCTTTTTAGCAATGACTTTTTGAGTCTAACCCTTCTTGTGGAGTGTGTCAATGACTGCCTTCTGGCCATCTGTCAAGCCAGCAGTCTTCCCCATGATTGTGGAGCCTACTGAAACAGACTAAGGGACCTTTTTAAACACTTAGGAAGCCTCTGCAGGTGTTTATTGTTTATTATTCTAATTTACGGGGATAATGACTTTTTGGTTTTCATTGGCTGGAAGCCACAATCATCAACATTAACAGAAATAAACACTTGAAATAGATTAATCTGTTTGTAATTACTCTATACAATATGAGTTTCACTTTTTGTATTGTACAACTGCAATAAATTACCGTATATACTCGAATATAAGCCGACCCGAGTATAAGCCGACCCCCCTAATTTTGCCACAAAAAACTGGGAAAACTTATTGACTCGAGTATAAGCCTAGGGTAAGAAATGCAGCAGCTACCGGTGAATTTCAAAAATAAAAATAGATGCTCCATACCGTTCATTATTGCCCCATAAGATGCTCCATATAAAGCTGTGCCACATATAATGCTCCATACTGTTCATTATTGCCCCATAGATGTGCCATATAAAGCTGTGCCATATAGTGCTTTGCACCGTTCATCATTGCTCCATAGATGTGCCATATAAAGCTGTGCCATATAGTGCTCTGCACCGTTCATTATTGCCCCATAGATGTGCCATATAAAGCTGTGCCATATAGTGCTCTCCACCGTTCATTATTGCCCCATAGATGTGCCATATAAAGCTGTGCCATATAGTGCTCTGCACCGTTCATTATTGCCCCATAGATGTGCCATATAGTGCTCTGCACCGTTCATTACTGCCCCATAGCTGAGCCATATAGTGCTCTGCGCCGTTCATTATTGCCCCATAGATGTGCCATATAGTGCTCTGCACCGTTCATTATTGCCCCATAGCTGTGCCATATAGTGCTCTGCGCCGTTCATTATTGCCCCATAGCTGTGCCATATAGTGCTCTGCGCCATCCATTATTGCCCCATAGCTGTGCCATATAGTGCTCTGCGCCATCCATTATTGCCCCATAGCTGTGCCATATAGTGCTCTGCGCCGTTCATTATTGCCCCATAGCTGTGCCATATAGTGCTCTGCGCCATCCATTATTGCCCCATAGCTGTGCCATATAGTGCTCTGCACCGTTCATTATTGCCCCATAGCTGTGCCATATAGTGCTCTGCGCCGTTCATTATTGCCCCATAGCTGTGCCATATAGTGCTCTGCGCCATCCATTATTGCCCCATAGCTGTGCCATATAGTGCTCTGCGCCGTTCATTATTGCCCCATAGCTGTGCCATATAGTGCTCTGCGCCATCCATTATTGCCCCATAGCTGTGCCATATAGTGCTCTGCGCCGTTCATTATTGCCCCATAGCTGTGCCATATAGTGCTCTGCACCGTTCATTATTGCCCCATAGCTGTGCCATATAGTGCTCTGCGCCATCCATTATTGCCCCATAGCTGTGCCATATAGTGCTCTGCGCCGTTCATTATTGCCCCATAGCTGCCATATAGTGCTCTGCGCCGTTCAGTATTGCCCCATAGCTGTGCCATATAGTGCTCTGCACCATTCATTATTGCCCCATGGCTGCCATATAGTGCTCTGCGCCGTTCATTATTGCCCCATAGCTGCCATATAGTGCTCTGCACAGTTCATTATTGCCCCATAGCTGTGCCATATAGTACTCTGCGCCGTTCATTATTGCCCCATAGCTATGCCATATAGTGCTCTGCGCCGTTCAGTATTGCCCCATAGCTGTGCCATATAGTGCTCTGCGCCATTCATTATTGCCCCATAACTGCCATATAGTGCTCTGCGCCTTTCAGTATTGCCCCATAGCTGCCATATAGTGCTCTGCGCCGTTCAGTATTGCCCCATAGCTGCCATATAGTGCTCTGCATCGTTCATTATTGCCCCATAGCTGCCATATAGTGCTCTGCACCGCTCAGTATTGCCCCATAGCTGTGCCATAGAAAGCTGTGCCATTGCTGCTGCAATAAAAAAAAAAACGCCATACTCACCTCTCGCTTGCAGCTCCGAGCGTCCGGTCCCGGCGTCTCTCCGCTCTGACTGATCAGGCAGAGGGCGCCGCACACACTATATGCGTCATCGCGCCCTCTGACCTGCACAGTCAGAGCGGAGAGACGCCGGGAAGATGGAGCGGCGCCCGGCATGTGGAACGGGGACAGGTGAATATTACATACTTACCTGCTCCCGGCGTCCCGCTCCTTCTGCCTGTCACACGGTCTTCGGTGCCGCAGCCTCTTCCTCTATCAGCGGTCACCGTTACCGCTGATTAGAGAAATGAATATGCGGCTCCACCCCTATGGGAGGTGGAGCCGCGTATTCATTTCTCTAATGAGCGGTCCCACGTGACCGCTGAAGAGGAGAAGAACTGCAGCACCGAAGACCGTGGGACGGCAGGGGGAGCGCCAGGATCGCCGGGACTAGGTGAGTATGCCTCAGCGCTCTCTCCCCTCACCCACCGACCCTGCCGCCCACCGTGACTCGAGTATAAGCCGAGAGGGGCACTTTCAGGCTGAAAATCTCGGCTTATACTCGAGTATATACGGTAACTTTTTGATGATATTGTAATTTAGTGAGAAACATTTGCATATTTAAAAAAAAAAAAACTTCCTTCTTACTCCCCCAATGGGGGTGGTCTTTTTTGTCCTTTCTTATTCTTGGGTCGTCTACCAGAGGCGTGGGAGTTTGAGGGTTCTGCGCAGGATCTTAGTTGTTCCCAGCATTGCGCTTTTTTGGACAGATAGTTCAGATGTTGCTCCTGGGATCTGTTGTAGCCATTTTCCCAACTTAGGGGTCACTGCTCCAAGTGCTCTTATCAATACTGGAATCACTGTTGCCTTCACCTTCTACATCTTCTCCAGTTGTCCTTTGAGGCCCTGGTATTTCTCCAGCTTCTCATATTCCTTCTTTCTTTCATATTCCTTGCCAACATATGATCAATATACAGTGGGGCAAAAAAGTATTTAGTCAGTCAGCAATAGTGCAAGTTCCACCACTTAAAAAGATGAGAGGCGTCTGTAATTTACATCATAGGTAGACCTCAACTATGGGAGACAAACTGAGAAAAAAAAATCCAGAAAATCACATTGTCTGTTTTTTTAACATTTTATTTGCATATTATGGTGGAAAATAAGTATTTGGTCAGAAACAAACAATCAAGATTTCTGGCTCTCACAGACCTGTAACTTCTTCTTTAAAGGTACTGTCACACTAGACGATATCGCTAGCGATCCGTGACGTTGCAGCGTCCTCGCTAGCGATATCGTCCAGTGTGACAGGCAGCAGCGATCAGGCCCCTGCTGGGAGATCGCTGGTCGGGGAAGAAAGTCCAGAACTTTATTTCGTCGCTGGACTCCCCGTAGACATCGCTGAATCGGCGTGTGTGACACCGATTCAGCGATGTCTTCACTGGTAACCAGGGTAAACATCGGGTAACTAAGCGCAGGGCCGCGCTTAGTAACCCGATGTTTACCCTGGTTACCAGCGTAAAAAAACAAACAGTACATACTTACATTCAGCTGTCTGTCCCTTGCCGTCTGGTTCCTGCACTGACTGCTGGCCGTAAAGTGAAAGCAGAGCACAGCCACAGCGGTGAGTCACCGCTGTGTGACTCACTGCTGTGCTGTGCTTTCACTTTCACTTTACGGCCAGCAGTCAGTGCAGGAACCAGATGGCAAGGGACAGACAGCTGAATGTAAGTATGTACTGTTTGTTTTTTTACGCTGGTAACCAGGGTAAACATCGGGTTACTAAGCGCGGCCCTGCGTTTAGTTACCCGATGTTTACCCTGGTTACCGGGGACCTCGGGATCGTTGGTCGCTGGAGAGCGGTCTGTGTGACAGCTCTCCAGCGACCAAACAGCGACGCTGCAGCGATCCGGATTGTTGTCGGTATCGCTGCAGCGTCGCTAAGTGTGACGGTACCTTAAGAGTCTCCTCTTTCCTCCACTCATTACCTGTAGTAATGGCACCTGTTTAAACTTATTATCAGCATAAAAAGACACCTGTGCACACCCTCAAACAGTCTGACTCCAAACTCCACTATGGTGAAGACCAAAGAGCTGTCAAAGGACACCAGAAACAAAATTGTAGCCCTGCACCAGGCTGGGAAGACTGAATCTGCAATAGCTTGGAGTGAAGAAATCAACAGTGGGAGCAATAATTAGAAAATGGAATACATACAAGACCACTGATAATCTCCCTCGATCTGGGGCTCCACGCAAAATCCCACCCCGTGGGGTCAGAATGATCACAAGAACGGTGAGCAAAAATCCCAGAACCACGCAGGGGGACCTAGTGAATGAACTGTAGAGAGCTGGGACCAATGTAACAAGGCCTACCATAAGTAACACACTACGCCACCATGGACTCAGATCCTGCAGTGCCAGACGTGTCCCACTGCTTAAGCCAGTGCATGTCCGGGCCCATCTAAAGTTTGCTAGAGAGCATTTGGATGATCCAGAGGAGTTTGGGGAGAATGTCCTATGCTCTGATGAAACCAAACTGGAACTGTTTGGTAGAAACACAACTTGTCGTGTTTGGAGGAAAAAGAATACTGAGTTGCATCCATCAAACACCATACCTACTGTAAAGCATGGTGGTGGAAACATCATGCTTTGGGGCTGTTTCTCTGCAAAGGGGCCAGGACGACTGATCCGGGTACATGAAAGAATGAATGGGGCCATGTATCGTGAGATTTTGAGTGCAAACCTCCTTCCATCAGCAAGGGCATTGAAGATGAAACGTGGCTGGGTCTTTCAACATGACAATGATCCAAAGCACACCGCCAGGGCAACGAAGGAGTGGCTTCGTAAGAAGCATTTCAAGGTCCTGGAGTGGCCTAGCCAGTCTCCAGATCTCAACCCTATAGAAAACCTTTGGAGGGAGTTGAAAGTCCATGTTGCCAAGCAAAAAGCCAAAAACATCACTGCTCTAGAGGAGATCTGCATGGAGGAATGGGCCAACATACCAACAACAGTGTGTGGCAACCTTGTGAAGACTTACAGAAAACGTTTGACCTCTGTCATTGCCAACAAAGGATATATTACAAAGTAGTGAGATGAAATTTTGTTTATGACCAAATACTTATTTTCCACCATAATATGCAAATAAAATGTTAAAAAAAACAGACAATGTGATTTTTCTCAGTTTGTCTCCCATAGTTGAGGTCTACCTATGATGTAAATTACAGACGCCTCTCATCTTTTTAAGTGGTGGAACTTGCACTATTGCTGACTGACTAAATACTTTTTTGCCCCACTGTATACAACAGTATCATGGATAATACACATTTTCACTTGCAGACAACAGTGTGTGCTAGAATTATTAGTCAAGTGATTAATTTTGACCATATTATCATTTTATGCAGATTTTACAACTCCAAGCTGTATAAACTTGAATGCTTTTTGGATGAAGCAGATCACATGATGTGAATTTGTGTAATGAGGGAGGGTGTGACTTCTCTTTCTGTTCTCTATACTTTTTGTGGCACACACAGACACACAATGCAAAGATTCAGTCAACTTCTCCCCTTTTTATCTGGTTTCAGGTTTGATTTTCATATTGTCCACACCTGTTACATGCCACAGGTGAATTTGAACGAGCATTTCATGCTTGAAACAAAGTTTTTTACCTGCAATATTGAAAAGGTGCCAATAATTTTATCCTTCCCATTTTTGGCGGTTTGTGTGAAACTGTGTCCTATTTGTCACTTTTTTTTTTTCGTGTTGTTCCAATACAAAGGAAATAAACATGAATATAACAAAATACAGTACAGACCAAAAGTTTGGTCTTATATTCTAGGTTCTTCAAAGTAGCCACCGTTTGCTTTGATGACTGCTTTGCACACTCTTGGCATTCTCTTGATGAGCTTCAAGAGGTAGTCACCGGAAATGGTTTTCACTTCACAGTTGTGCCCTGACAGATTTAATAAGTGGAATTTCTTGCCTTATAAATGGGGTTGGGACCATCAGTTGTGTTGTGCACAAGTCTGGTGGATACACCGCTGATAGTCCTATTGAATAGACTGTTAGAATCTGTATTATGGTAAGACAAAAAGCAGCTAAGTAAAGGAAAACGAGTGGCCATCATTACTTTAAGAAATGAAGGTCAGTCAGTCCGAAAAATTGGGAAAACTTTGAAAGTGTCCCCAAATGCAGTTGCAAAAACCATCAAGCGCTACAAAGAAACTGGCTCACATGAGGACCGCCCATGGAAAGGAAGACCAAGAGTCAACTCTGCTTCTAAGGATAAGTTTATCCGAGTCACCAGCCTCAGAAATCGCAGGTTAACAGCAGCTCAGATTAGAGACCAGGTAAATGCCACAGAAAGTTCTAGCAGCAAACATATCTCTACAACAACTGTTAAGAGGAGACATTGTGCAGCAGGCCTTCATGGTAAAATAGCTGCTAGGAAACCACTGCTAAGGACAGGAAACAAGCAGAAGAGACTTGTTTGGGCTAAAGAACACAAGGAATGGACATTAGACCAGTGGACATCTGTGCTTTGGTCTGATGAGTCCAAATTTGAGATCTTTGGTTCCAACCACTGTGTCTTTGTGCGACACAGAAAAGGTGAACGGATGGACTCTACATGCCTGGTTCCCACCGTGAAGCATGGAGAAGGAGGTGTGATGGTGTGGGGGTGCTTTGCTGGTGACACTGTTGTGGATTTATTCAAAATTGAAGGCATACTGAACCAGCATGGCTACCACAGGATCTTGCAGCGGCATGCTATTCCATCCGGTTTGCGTTTATTTATTTATTTTTCAACAAGACAATGACCCCAAACACACCTCCAAGCTGTGTAAGGGATATTTGACCAAGAAGGAGAGTGATGGGGCGCTACGCCAGAAGACCTGGCCTCCACAGTCACCAGACCTGAACCCAGTCGAGATGGTTTGGGGTGAGCTGGACCGCAGAGTGAAAGCAAAAGGGCCAACAAGAGCTAAGCATCTCTCGGAACTCCTTCAAGATTGTTGGAAGACGATTTCTGGTGACTACCTCTTGAAGCTCATCAAGAGAATGCCAAGAGTGTGCAAAGCAGTCATCAAAGCAAAAGGTGGCTACTTTGAAGAACCTAGAATATAAGACATAATTTCAGTTGTTTCACACTTTTTTGTTAAGTATATAATTCCACATGTGTTAATTCATAGTTTTGATGCCTTCAGTGTGAATGTACAATTTTTATGGTCATGAAAATACAGAAAAATCTTTAAATGAGAAGGTGTGTCCAAACTACTAGTCTATACTGTATGTAATTGCAATAATTTTCTGGGAGAAATACTTCATTTTCTGAAATAATTTCAAGGGTGCCAGCACTTTTGGCCATGACTGTAGTATATTTTCTTCTAATGTGCTATGTGAAATCTCTCCTTTACAGACAAACTGAATGATTCTTTATGATCTTCTGTGTGGGCATGGTCTTTCAGCCCTCCCTCTCAGATGCTGCCACTCATGACTTGGCAGCTGATGTAGCAATCTATTAGTCTCAGATGTTGACAAGTTGTGATTTGCAGCATCTGGAAAAAGGGGGTGAAAGCATATGTCCACATATAAGATCTTGAAGAAGCATACAGTTGGACTGCAAAGCAAAGATTACATAATACAGCTCTGGCAAAAATTAAGAGACCCCCCCGCATTAAAACCTTGTCATGGGCAGCCCAATCTCCAGACCTGAACCCCATTGAAAACCTCTGGAATGTAATCAAGAGGATGATGGATAGTCACAAGCCATCAAACAAAGAAGAACTGCTTCAATTTTTGCGCCAGAAACAGTGTGAAAGACTGGTGGAAAGCATGCCAAGACGCATGAAAGCTGTGATTAAAAATCATGGTTATTCCACAAAATATTGATTTCTGAACTCTTCCTGAGTTAAAACATTAGTATTGCTGTTTCAAAATGATTAAGAACTTGTTTTATTTGCATTATTTGAGGTATGAAAGCACAGAGGTTTTTTTTTAGTTTTGACCATTTCTCCTTTTCAGAAAAAAAATACAAAATTTATTGTTTGAAAATTCGGAGACATGTTGTCAGAAGTTTATAGAATAAAAGAACGATTTACATTTTACTCAAAATTATACCAATAATGAGAAAAATCAGACAAACTGAACATTTTGCAGCGGTCTCTTAATTTTTGCCGAGATGCAAACTCAGCTTCGGGAAAATGGCCGCCGCGATCTCCATCTGCGCACGCGCGGCATCCCGCGGCCATTTTCCTGAAGCCCCGTGCAGCAGAGCACTCCATCTGCGCACGCGCGGCCTCAGGAAGATGGCCACCCCCACCGATGACAAGGGTAATAGCGCAGATCGCGCGCTTTTTCTTCACCTGCGCGCAGTGGATTCGGCACTTGGACATGCGCACACCACTACGCCACCAACGGAAAGCTGGGGAAGAAACAGCGATGTCACCACGCCCACCTGACCTGACCAGCCTGATTGACAGGCGAAAACAGTGACTTTGGTAATGTATTTCGCAGCATAGGTGGGGAATCAGGGTACACTACATACACTATTGTAACGCACAGCGCAGGCCCTATTTAACAGTATTTTTATCTCAATCTGAAAAAACGGGGAGACAGGTTCCCTTTAAGAAACAAATGTGAATATCTGCAATGGAGTGATGCAGCGCTAAATGGAAACAAGCAACTGAATCAGGGGAGCTCTGAGATTTTTACAAGGAATTACTATAGAATAAAACTGCACACAATTTATGTTAAAGTACTCTGATGTTTCAGCACCAGTTCTGTAGTACAATGCCACAGTAATGATGTGATACATCAATACATGACTAAGGCATCCATTCAACAACTACAGCAGTGCCATGTTTCCCTTACTGTCAAATGCGGAGATGTCATGTCATCACTGCAGCATTGGACACAAGAAACAGTAAGTGACCATGAAAATGTTGAAATAAAGTGCCGCATATTAGAAATATGAATAGACCAATATGTGTTATTGTAACTTGTGTCTTGTATAACGCCTTGCTTGCACAAATATTTTTCAGCTGCCAAAAAATAAAATACCCTCATTTTATTATTTTTCTTACTAACTGTACATTACTATGTCCAAAAGTTTTAACAATTCCAGCTTTAATAGTGGTAAATGTAGAAAAGACAAAACTAAAAATTCTTTGGGCTGCAGACTTTCCATTGTCAGTAGAGCATAACATACTTTTATGCTTATATTCATGCACATATGTCTATTTGTAAGATACAGGGTGTAGGCTTTTGTGAATAAAATGTACGTTTTTTATTAACTGTAAAGTATTAGGTGCCAAGTCCTTCTGTTAAATCTTTTAAATAAATTCAGCTTTTTTCCCTCCCATAATTTTGGACAGGATTTAGCTGTTAATTGCCTGAGTACGTCACACTGTATGGTGGTCTTGTTTCAGCAGCTAGTTCATTGTGCGAAACCGCTCATGCTACTTAGCAGTTTATACCGCTGGGGCCTCTGCACAAGAACGAACAGATTAGAAAAAAAATATGCTAGTTATGTGTTCGGGATGCTCAATGCATAGTTTAAAATACAGAAAAACCTTTGGAGGATAAAGCTTGTAGTTAACTCAGTCTGGTGGGAAAATATACCCCATTTGGTAAACCACTTAAGCCACTTCATAATCTTGGGGAA
This sequence comes from Ranitomeya imitator, assembly GCF_032444005.1. Classification (NCBI taxonomy): domain Eukaryota; kingdom Metazoa; phylum Chordata; class Amphibia; order Anura; family Dendrobatidae; genus Ranitomeya; species Ranitomeya imitator. The sequence goes on along the minus strand of NC_091285.1, from coordinate 312,976,023 downwards.
AAAAGGTTTTATTTAGCTATTTGTGTCAAGCCAATAAATATTGGTTAGTATCCTATAATTTTCAGTACGGTATTTATTGATTTAATATTTTTTGCTTTTATTCTGCTTTATCCATTTGGAACTTTCTTCTGGGCATTCTTCTCAACCGAGCGGCCCTGACAACCTTTGAAAATGTAATAAAAAAGCAAATTAGTTATTATCAGTACAAATTTCCATCAGTTTTTTCAAAGAAGCTTATTAAAGGGACTCTGTCACCTGAATTTGGAGGGAACAATCGTCAGCCATAGGGGCGGGGTTTTCGGGTGTTTGATTCACTCTTTCCTTACCCCCTGGCTGCATGCTGGCTGCAATATTGGATTGAAGTTCATTCTCTGTCCTCCATAGTGCACGCCTGCGCAAGGCAAGATTACCTTGTGCAGGCATGTACTACGGAGGACAGAGAATGAACTTCAATCCAATATTAAAGCCAGCATGCAGCCAGCGGGTAAGGAAAGGGTGTATCAAACACCTGAAAACCCCGCCCCTATGGCTGAAGATTGTTCCCTCCAAATTCAGGTGACAGAGTCCCTTTAAAATATTTGTAATATAATAAGCAATATGAACAATACTCTGAGCGTTACTTACCTATTATGAATTCATTGTAGTATACTATAAACGCTGCTGGAGAGGTAGCGCAAATAGGGTTTTAAGTGGGAAAAATAGGGTTAATACAACTGGATTGTACTCACCAGACTGAGCTATTATTATAGTACGTAGAATTATCCGCTGCAGCAGATCCACAGGTTCACAAACAATCAAATCATAGCAACAAAAGGGGTAAGCGTGGATATAATCTGTGCTACCGAATGACTAAAGATCCAGATGTATTTTCATAAAGAAGTGTAGTTTATTCAACGCGTTTCAGAGTTCTGAAACTCCTTCATTAGGAAGTACAACAAACATCTGAGCACTCAATAAAAACTGGTGTCTCCCATTCTTATAGTTACTGGTTTCTCCGCGATCATGCATTTGCAGTATCACCTATGCTGTGGATGCTAAATGTTGTTCATGGGTCAACCCATTTAAATTGTTCACAAAAGGAATAGCCACACCAAGTCAACAACTTAATGTACAGTGTCATGTAAAATTTTGGGCACCCTTGATCTTAGCTAAGATAAGCAAGTTGAAAATGAAATGATATCTAAAAGGCCTAAAGCTAAAGATGACACATTTCTATTGTGTTTAGGTAAAAAAAAAAACACATATTCATCTTTTACATTTTAAAAATTGTAAAATGAGCCAATGCAAATGTTTGGACACCCTGCATGTTTAGTACCTAGTAGCACCCCCTTTTGAAAATATTGCAGTTTGTAAATGCTTTTTGTAGCCATCCAAGAGTCTTTCAATTTTTGTTTGAAGGATTTTCATCCATCCCTCCTTGGAAAATTCTTCCAGTTCTGTGAGATTCCTGGGTCGTCGTGCATGCACTGCTAACTCCAGAGTCTGCTAAATCTTTCTGAGCAGCTCTCACTGAAATTTTGCTTGATCTTCCAGATCTTATCTTGACATCTACAGTTACTGTTAACTGTCATTTCTTAATAACATTTTGAACTGAGGAAAGGGCAACTTGAAAATGCTTTGCTATCTTCTTATAGCCTTCTCCTGCTTTTTGGGCCTCCTCCATTTTTTTTTCAGAGTGCTAGGCAGCTGCTTAAATTAACCCATAGCCACTGTTTTCTGGCACAATGTTAGAGGAGGCTGGGTTTTTATAAAGCTGGGACATTTTTCATCACCTGGCCTTTCCTTTACGATAATAGTAGACAAGCCATAACCCTAATGGACTAATTAAGGTCTGAAACCTTGCTCAAAAAGTACACAAATCTCCAAGGGTGCCCAAACTTTTGAATCAGTCTATTTTCCTTTTTGTAATTTTTTAAATGGAAAAAATACAATATACATTTTTGTGTGCCTAAAATACAAAGGAAATGTGTCATCTTTAACTTTAGGCCTGTTTGAGATCATTTAATCTTCAACTTGCTTACCTGTTCACAATGACAGTAATTTTGACAAGGGGTGCCCAAACTTTTGCATGCCACTGTATTTCCAGGAGATATAACAGAGGAACAGTAATTAACATATATAACAATACATAGTTATAAGACCAATAGGCATTCTAAGAAAAGATGCTCAAGAATTTTTGATTTTGTTTATTATAATCTTTTTTTTTATATTTAAATAAATAAACCAAGAGTTGACAGGTGCTTATTAAAATATATTTTGTAAATTATATGAAGGATTAAAGATTTATAAGTCAAAGTCAAGTATAGAGTTTATATACTTCTAAACAGCCCATAGACTATACGTCTTGGCAGTCCCAAAGGGTATGTGCACATGTTGCAGATTTGCCTGCAGAATTTTCTGCACAGAATCTGCACCTCTTGGCAGAAAACACAGGTACAAATCCGCGCTTTTTTAATGCGTTTTTTCATGCGGATTTGTATGCGTTTTTTAACCTAAATTAAGATCTATTATTTAAAAATAAATAAATAATTGTGATGTAATTTCTTTGTCCAACCTCTTATTTTACATACTCCATGGAAGAATAATGTCTACACATAAACAGACAAACAGATAGACAGACAGACATACATAGACAGATATGGATGGACAGATAGATAGATAGACAGATATAGATAGATAGATACCATATTTTTCGGACTATAAGACGCACTTTTCCCCAAAAAAAATTGTAAGGAAAGTGGGGGGTGCGTCTTATAGTGCGAACCCAGGCTTACCGGTTGGTTGCGGCAGTGGAGTGATGTGGTGGCGGCAGAGGTGCGGCAATGCTGAGGCGTGGTGGGCGGTACGGCAGGCACCTGAGCAGGGGTCCCTTCCTCAGGTGAGGTGACGCCACGGGTTTCTCTGTGGCAGCGGACATCTTCCTGAGGCCACACGTGCGCAGATTCAGTTCTCTGCTTCCCGGGGCTTCAGGAAAATGGCCGCTGGAAGCGGCGCAGATTGAGATCGCGGCGGCCATTTTCCTGAAGCCAAGTTCGAAAATTGAGATCTCGGCTTCAGGAAAATGGCCGTCACCGAGAAACCCGTGATTAACCCGGCTCTGTTGCTTGCCTTGGACACCGGGCTGCGGTGTCACCTCACCTGAGGAAGGGACCCTGCTCAGGTGCATGCCATGCTGCCCACCACGCCTCAGCATCACCGCACCACTGCCGCTGCTGCAACCCCCTGTGGACACCAGGTGCGGCATCGCCCACTTTAGCAGGAAGGGACCCTGCCAAGGTGCACTCCCCACAGCCCACACCGAACATCAACACTGCCTACACCAGACCAGACTTATCCTGAGGAAGGGACCATGCCTCCTGTGACCCTGCTGCACCACCACCAACCCTCAGGTAAGATACCTTAAATTCAGACAATAAGATGGACCTCCATGTTAGGGCTGGCGGAACACACCGAGTATATTTAGATATTATTATTGGTGCCTTCGCAGCCCGGGGTCCACCGTGCAGGAGACCAACCTGCTGCTAGCAAATGGTGACACAATATGGTGGTAGAAGTGAACTCTGTTACTTCACAGAGTCGCACAGAAGGGAAAATGCTGTGCCCTATTAGCGTCACAGGGGAACACAGCTGCTTAACAGAGCAAAAGCAATCAGTGGTCAGGGAGTAGCAAGCACACAAACACCTCCTCTCCGGTGTAGCCGGTATTCTAATGGCTTTATTCCAGCCCTGAATTCACCATACAAACTCCTCACCGGAGGTGGCGGTATTCTAGTGGCTTATTTCAGCCGGACCCTGACCACAAGCAGACAAGACCACTGAGTAGCTAAAGCTCATAACATAAGCTGATACTAGCGCATGGCCGTGCGGCCATGCGAACCTTTTATAGCTGCAGCAACTTCAGGACCTTCCTAGAGGACCAATGGAAGCTGCTACAGTACCTGAGCAACTTCAGGACCTTCCTAGAGGACCAATTGCAGCTGCCACAGTACCTGAGCATGTGACCCCCAACCTCCAATGAGAGGTCTTACCCCGGGCATGCTCAGAAAGGGAAAAGCAGGACTTAGTCCCAGAGATGTCTGCTCGCCGCTGACCAGTACTGGCTACAATGGCTGAGCCTGGAAAGGCAGCAATAACCATCCACACAGTATCAGGCTGAGCCAAACGCTGGGACCGATGTCTCCTCTGAGCAGGCTCCACTGCGGCTGGAGATGAATGGGAGACCACAGTGGAGATGGTTTGAGATTCCCCCTGTGCAGAGGCGGGAACTCGACCCCTAACACTCCATCTTATAAAAATCTTTTTCTCTGCTATTTTTACCCCAAAATTTGGGGCGTCTTATGGTCCGGTGCGTCTTATAGATCGAAAAATACGGTACATAAAATGGTACATAAATAGTTAAATACACACAATCTGCACGCAATATCTTTAATTAAAAAAAAAATTGCGAGTGCTCCCGCACAATTTTCTGTGCCAGAGACGGAAAGCCGACGGCCAGGGGCCAATATTTCTAGCCTAGGAAGGGGTTAATACCCATGGAGCTTCCCAAGCTATGAATCTCAGCCCGCAGCTGTATATTTAGCCTTCACTGGCTATTAAAATAGGGGACCCCCAAAAAAATGATGTGGGTCCCCCTATAATTTATAGCCAGAAAGGGCTACACAGACAGCTGCGGGCTGATATTCATAGCCTAGAAAGTGGCCATGGATATTGTCCCCCCTGGCTAAAAATACTAGCACCCAGCCACCCCAGAATTGGCGCATCTGTACGATGCTCCAATTCTGGGGTTAATGTCACCTTTGATTGTAAGGTGACATTAAGCCTGGTTAATAATGGAGAGGCGTCAATAAGATGCCTATCCATTATTAATCCTATAGTTATTAATGGGTCAAAAAAGACACAGCAGAAAAAAGTATTTTAATAAAATAAAACAATACACATTTTTTCATAATTTTTATTCCACGCCTAATCCAATTGAAGCCATCGATCACCTGCAAAAAATAAAAAAAATAATCACAAATACTCCCTCTTCCAACGCAGTCCCTCTTTAATAACGATTGTGTCCCACAACGATCTCCAGATGTGACCTCTCTATAGGGCCTCCGATGGCACACTGACCGGAGATAACCCTCCCGCAGTGTATAATCGGAGATCACTTTATGGCACTACAGCCATGAGAAAACTCACACACTGTAGTGCCGAAAGTGACAGGTGAACTCAGGTGACCTGTCGTCGGCGGAGTGATATAGTTCGGAGGATTATCTCCGTTATTGTATCAGCGGAGCCCCTGGAGAGCGTCGCATCTGCTGATGTGACAGCTCTCCCCAGGAGATCGTGTTGGGACAATCGTTATTAACTGGATTACGTCAGACACAGAGAGTATATTGTTTGTTTATTATTTTAATTTTATTTGCAGATGATCGATGGCTTTGGGGATTAGGTGTATATGGTAAGTATGTACTATGTGTACTGTATGTGTTTTATTTATAACATTCAACACATTAGCTGGATGATGGGACTACTTTCTCATCATTGGCTAATGGTGTCACTGCAGCAGTCATAGCCGGATTGGACTAGTAGTCCCATTGGACAATGCCTGCCTACACACACAGCCCCGCACACAGACACAGATTCACGCAGACAACGGCACATACACATACACGCAGACCCCCGTACACACATACATGCACATAGCTCCACCCACACTCCGCCCACACACGTCCCTCCTCCCGATCTTTAGCGTTTCTAGCACCCACATCCGTAGCAAATCCGCAGATATTTTTTACACCTGCAGTATCGTTGCGGATGTGCCTGACTCAATGGAAGTCAATGGGTGCAGATCTGCAAAAAGAATTGACATGCTGCGGAAAAAAAAACACTGCTTTCTGCGTGGATTTTTCCGCAGCATGTGCACAACAAATCTCCATTTACCATAGATTAACATTGGCTGTGCACTACACTGCGGATGTGATGCGAATCCGTGCAGCCAAAAACGCTGCGGATCCGCATCTAAATCTGCAACATGTGCACATAGCCTTACTATGTTTAACTTCTTGTTCTCTGCATACATCTCTGAATCAGTTCTTGTATATAGATTAGGAAGCAGTAGCACTTAGGCCTCATTCACTTGTCAGTATTTTTTGATCAGTATTTATATGCCAAACCAAGAGTGTCTCCAAAACAGAGGACAGTTGTCAATCCTTCACTTATAGTTTTTCTATGCAAGTTCCACTCCTGGTTTTGGCATTCAAATACTGATCAAAAATTACTGACTTGCGGACGAGGCCAAAGGCCGGCGTCACACTAGAGAGAAATACGGACGGGGAGAGGCGCAAAAACAGCGCATTGCACATGGACCAATGTTTCTCTATGGGGCAGCTTCCATCAGAAATATATTTTTCGGCTGTATTTTACGGGCTGAAAAAATCGCAGCATCCTGCCATTGTCAGCGTATTCCGCAAAAAATACGCCAATGAAAGTCTATGGGGGCGAGAAAAAGACCAGACATCCTGGAAGAACGTCTCCACGGAGTCCTGCAGCATGTCTTCCTTAATCAATGTGGAGATGCTTCTTGTTCTGGTCCAAGAAAGGCCAGAGCTATGAGACCAAAAGGATGCACACTACTTCGACCGGGCCAGAAGAGGCGGCATGGCGGAGGATATGTGGGCTACTTTTCCCTGATTATGCCGACCATCCACGTGAGGGACAGCAATAAATAAGTTCACTCATGTTTTGAAAATAATATTATGAACTGCACTAAATAACAGGTTTTCACACTATCCCCTTAAATCCTAGCATGATGTTCTTTATCCTATTATTTATTAATGAAGATTATGTTTAAAAAATACAGCTTACTAGGCCACATGACTATGTAAAATCTCACTAAACTTCTTGATCCACTGTGCGCAATGTCCTTAATCATTATTATATTGTCTGTCATTGCAGTGGAAGATGTTATGAGACGCTAGCGCAGCATCTGTGATCAGTATAGGCGGGAACGACAGCAGCAGGCCAGGAGTTGTGCTTTCGCTCCAACAAAGTGGAAGTACATTTATTATCATCGCCTTGTTTTTCTGGATCCCAGTATGGATCTCTGACCGTAAGTTCATACATCACACCACATTACACATATGTATTTTATGGTCATATGTTTTATAATTTTTTCTTATTTCAAACTTTCATAACAGAACTCAGTCCAACCTCACTGAGAAGGACACAGGCTCGGATTCTAAGGCCATTATCGATCCGGTCAGGAAAGGTGAATAGGTGGCTGGCCCATCTTCTCAGATTTCCAGCTGCACCAGCCCCAGAAGCTGCACCGAGAGCTGCACCAGCACCCGTCAGCCTGGAAGATCCGGGAAACAGCAGAAGCCCTACTGTTCCTCTGGAGGCCTCCCCACAGCCTGCTGTCATATCCCGCCGTGGGCGACGAAGGAAAGAGAACCCTGCCTCGGATACCAGGAGGCATGTTGATACGGGGGTTTGGAATTATCTGGCATGGGTTGCCCAGAATGAGGGTGAAGAGACATACACCCACAGTCTGACCCGGTACCTTCATCCCCTACCCTGTGAGGTGAGGCTATGTGTGAGAGGGTGCATTCAGATCCTTACTGACGCATGCATCACCTCGTAACCTTATGAGACTTCAAGCAAACCCACAAGTGCATAGTCAACAGGGATCTGATGCACCTCTTCCATGGGTGCCTACACCTCAACCCATTCCCCCCCAAACCAACCATGATCACAACAGGCCCAAATGGCATCCTATACCCAACCTGCCCAATATGGCCACTTGTACAGACCCAGTGTTGGAGGCTGGTCCCAACCTGGGTTTGGACGACATGGCCATTTTGGGGGGTATGAGTAACGTGGGTTCCATAATCCCCAGGAGTCTCATCTCCAATATCCATATGGTCACTTTGCTACTCAGCAATCTGACCATGGCCAAAGCATAGAGCATGGCCAAGATTATGCACCCACACAGGGTGAAGGACAATTTGGCCAACAAAGCCAGCAAGAAAGAGAGTCTGGACTGCCGCCATCACCTCCACCAAGTTATCAAAATCAGTGTTTTTGTTTGGATTTTGCTGTTGCAAAATAAGATGTTTTTCTGCTTATTATGTTTAAGTACATGTTAAAAATGAGTATGGCCAAATTTCTAAGGCCACATAAGCCATATGAGTTTAATATGGTTTGGATTTCTCAAAATTATGTTTATAAAAAATTTTAAACAGCCAATTTTTGTCTCTTATAATAATTAATACAACATACAAATTTAATCTAAAAAACATCTGTTAAATAAATAAAACTAACACACACAACAACATAACTGAAAAAAGGATATTTACATACACAAAAAAATTACACTTACAACATAGAGACAGAATGCTCTTGCTGGGGAGTAGCACCCTGAGGTGTCACAAAATAATTAGTCAAGATATAATGTACTTTCAGTCCTGAAAGCGGACGATGCTGAATGATCACATGTGGTCTAGGCCTACCCACATTGCCCAACACACCTTCAGCACCATGAGATGAGGAGCATTCATGAACTCGGGTGAAGTTATATAGGACCACACAAGCTTTGATTACCTCATTTACGTTCCCTTCACTCAGCGGAATGGCTGACTGGAGAACCCACCATTTGGCACAAAGAATGCCAAATGCACACTCCACCAGTCGCCGTGCGCGTGATAGAAGCAAGTTAAATATCCTACGCCGATGGTCCAGGTTTCGACGGGGATATGGCCTCATTACATGCCTAGTTAAATGAAAGACCTCATCTGCCACAAGGACATACAGCACAGATTCTTGACTGGAGCCTGGAAGCTGACGTAGTGGTGGTAGGTCCAACTGGCAGCTGCTGACCCATAATGGAAGAATTGAAGACTCTAGAATCTCCAGTTCTCCCATAGGCCCCAATGTCTACAATTATAAACCTGTAGTGACTGTCAACCACAGCCAACAACACTACCAAAAAATATTGTTTATAATTTTAGAATTGGGACCCTGAGTTCGACGGCTTATGCACACGGATGTGTTTGCCATCAAGGGCTCCAATACAATTTGGAAATTGGCAATGCCCTTCAAACCCACAGGCAATCCTCAACCAGTCTTCCATCTTGGGCACAGGCATGACCAGTTGATGAAGTCTGGACCAGATTTCAGAACAGGTAGACCAGACTATGCCTGAGATTGTAGACCTCCCAATCAAAAATTCAAGATGAAGTGCAGCATATGAAAGTCCAGTTGTCAGGAAGCTGAAAGCAGAAAACAAAAACATTAAAATGTTTGAATGATTTACAACATTCATATAGACCACAAGTACTGTGTGGAACTAACAAGCCAGGCTAGCAGTAGCTTAAAAAATTAACACTGGCTATGTGAATTTATCAATAATAACATATTCTTAGTGCTAATTTGTAGAGTTGTTACATATATTAAATTAACATCAGCTGCTAAGCATAAATAAATAACAAATTTATTATAGACACATCATCAACATAGAGTATGTGAGGAGGAGGAATACATACCGTAATGTAAGGAGAAGACGCTCCATTGCAGATTTACATTTCTGCATATTGGTGTCCTGAAAGGTTATCTCAGGGCGAACGGTCTCCGAGAAAATATCAAAGCTGGCAAGGCTCATGCGACAATATTGGAAAAACTTGTCGGGATGTGTCCGCAGAGATGCATATAGCCGGTGGAAATGGCCTTTAGTGACGTGATGCCAAAAAAAAAGCGGATGGACCCACATTCGTCTCCTCCTCCTCTTATCCACTATCACTGGGTATGGCTGGCCAAAGCGGCGTAACAAAACCCAGTTCTATAAGACACGCTCAGTTGGGGTGAAATTAAGTAGGTCTGACATGTTGCCAACAAACCACCAATACACCAACACAAGCACAGCAACAAAATGGCCAGATTGGAGGCTGCCACCTGTTGTAGAGGCAATAAATAGGGTTGCTGATGATGATTTAAATTAATTTCAAGCCTCAAGACCGTTAAATGTCTATTTTGCAAGGTTGCGAGAAAGAAACACTATACGGATGACATACGGAGGTTTACATGCGCAAAATATGCAGCCACACCTTGCCTACAGATGACATATGGATCACTGTTCAGGGAACATTTCTGCGTATCTCGGCCGTAAAAAACAGATCATATTTTTATACGTTATGTCTGACCTGGCCTAACTGTGCTTCCTCCTATGGACACAGTGGTTATGTGATCACTGGCTATAGGGAAGGAACATGAGCTGCTAGGTTCTAAGTCACCCAGTCAGCTTTGCTGTGCATGCAGGAGGCTGAAATCACCCTGTAACTGGGGATATTATACCAGCCCAGTTACAGAGGAAATCAGCAATAAAAAAATATATATTAATATGTTAAAATACCCCACAAATGTTTTTTAAGACCTTATTTGGGGCTTAGTGAATGAAATAAACAAATATATGAACAAGTAGAAATAAAATAATTAAAACAAAACTATATAAAAATACCACTGCTGCTTTGTATCACTGTTTTCCAACCCCCATTGAAAAAAAATATATCCAATAGATAAAAATTATTCCTATGGAAATATGAACACAATTTAAAATGTTTTAGCTGTCCTTTGTGAAAAATGTACATGGATTTCTACTTTATTTTTTACATTTACCTCAATATCAGCAAAAAAAAAAATATAAAAATGACAAAATTTAAGCCCCATGTATTGCGAGAAAAAAAAGGGCAAACATTTTTGAGTATTTGAACAAGAGCATTTTTTTAGTGGTTTAAAGAACATGTACGATCAAATCTAAAAATGTGCCTGGTCAAGAAAGGGGGAAATAACATTCTATATCCAATGAAAACAAGCAGATTTGATTTTTCCTTATTCCTCTTTAATTATAATCTTTTCAGCTCTCTTCTTTTACACAAAGCATATTAGCAGCTAACACTGTGTGACCTTCATGCTTTCATTATGATTTGTTCTCCTTTTTGTGCATGCCAACTTTTCTTATATCTGCTTTCAGTTTTCAGTGTTTTCCAATTAATGGTGATAAAAGCCATATGAGAAGATGAAAAGTTGCTATGAAATATTTCCCTTTGCAGAAGTAAACTTGTTGTAGGGCTAAACTTTTGAACGCCCATTACAAATGAGAGATCGTTATTTTGAAAATTGACTAATATTTTCCCAATCCCAATAGTTGAACATTTTGTAAGGGACACTCCCAGTCCTCCAAAGCATTGCTATTGCTTTACTATTGTATTTGAATGCAGTATTTCTTTCCAGACAGGTTTCCTTCTCATTTCCTGTGTATTCAGCAGGGTCGGTTTAAAATAATACTCTCAGCGAAAAATGTATTTTGTATTTAAACACATAAGAATTGTGCTGAGCCGAATCATCGATTGCATTTATTTTCGAGTATTCATGTGTGATCTCACTGAAGTATATAATGGCAGGCTATGTTTGTATTTCACCTCTCAGGGTCCGAAGCAGCTCTGATTTATTTGATGGAATTATTTTTATATTTTTCTCTTATTTTCCTAAATGGACAATGCATGAGTCACTATAATGTCCAAATCATCAGCCGTTTGAGTATATATCACATTTTTTTTTAAACTCGTTTCGTTGAAGATTGTACAACATAATAAGGTTAAATCATAGAGCAAAAGAACAAACAGCATTTTCTCATTACTTATTAATACTGTTTGGCAAGGTTAACCCTACCCTTAACATACCATGGGTCTCATATCTTAACCAGAAGGATAAGACACCCATGTCAGGCACCAAATATCACATACTTTAATCATGAGGTATAAATCACATTTTATTGGACAAACCTCCCAATGATATTTTTCAAAACTAAAAAAAATCAAAATGCAGCACTGTGCCAAATAATCACACATCACAGAGCCTCCAAACATTGTGTAGGTTGTAAAGAACTGAAAATGGTCACTGCAGCATTAAGGAGTTACATTTACTGAAATCAAAAGCTTTTCAATAAAGAAAATCTTAACAGGCCAAGTTACATGGTAACATAGGACCCCTTCTTTCATATCACCTTCACAATTCTTACATCCTTTGAACTTGGGAGTTTTTGGATAGCTTTACTTGAATATCTACTGTATGTAGGATGTCAAAATAGCCTCCCACAGCTGCTGTTTTGATGTGAACTGCCCCCCCTCCCCCCTCATAGATCTTTTGCTTGTGGATATTCCAAAGGTTCTCTATAGGGTTGAGGTCCTTATATTCCCTTATGTTATGACCTGGTGGTCAGGACAATAATGGACCTGGTGGTTAAGAGCACACGGAATGACCTGATAGTTACTGATAATATAGGACGAGCTCTGAGACGTGGGAACTCTGCTGACCGCAATCCCTAATCCTATCACACACACTAGAAATAGCCGTGGATTGCTCCTAACGCTCCCTATGCAACTCGACACAGCCTAAGGAACTAGCTAGCCCTAAAGATAGAAAAATAAAGCCTACCTTGCCTCAGAGAAATTCCCCAAAGGAAAAGGCAGCCCCCCACATATAATGACTGTGAGTAAAGATGAAAATTACAAACACAGAGATGAAATAGATTTAGCAAAGTGAGGCCCGACTTACTGAACAGACAGAGGATAGGAAAGGTAGCTTTGCGGTCAGCACAAAAAACTACAAAAAGACCACGCAGAGGGCACAAAAAGACCCTCCGCACCGACTCATGGTGCGGAGGCGCTCCCTCTGCGTCCCAGAGCTTCCAGCAAGCAAGACAACAATCAAAATAGCAAGCTGGACAGAAAAATAGCAAACCAGAGAAAAACAAGCAGGATCTTAGCTTCTGCTGGGAAGACAGGTCACAAGAACGATCCAGGAGTGAACTAGACCAATACTGGAACATTGACAGGTGGCATGGAGCAAAGATCTAGGTGGAGTTAAATAGAGCAGTCAGCTAACGAATTAACCTCGTCACCTGTGGAAGGAACCTCAGAAGCCGCAGCCCCACTCACCACCACCAGAGGAAGCCCATGGACAGAACCAGCCGAAGTACCATTCATGACCACAGGAGGGAGCTTGACAACAGAATTCACAACACCCTTAGCAGCCAATGACTCAGAGGTATTCTTTGCAGCAGAAGATGGTGCATTGTCATGCATGAAGATGATTTTGCTTAATGTGCACAAATCTCTTCACAGTAGGATTGATGATCACGCTTAAGTTTTCATTAAATATCTAATGTTTTTATGCATTGTCCAAGGCATTGCACTATTTGACACTTTTCGTCAGTAGAGATCCTTTTTCTTTCCATATTGCTTAAAGGTAACCTGTCAGTAGGATTATGCACAGTAACCTACAGACAGAGTCAGGTTGGCGCTGCTATACTGATTACAATGATAACTGGGTTGATTAAATCCATCTTATGATTGTTGTTTAACCCCTTCATGAACATTGCCATACTAGTACTGCTCTGCAGGAGATGCAATTTCTGACCAGAGCAGTACTAGTACAGCGCCGCAATCACCGCGCCCTCTCGCTGAGCGCCACGGTGATTGCATGTGGGTGTCAGCTGTATGTGACAGCTGACATCCCACAGCTACGCCCACGATCGGTGCTAGCACCGATCATGGGCATTTAACCCCTCTGATGCCACTGTCATTAGGGACAGCTGCATAGAGAATCATCGTGCAGGGAGGGTGTCTCCCTGCACGTTTCTCTCCGAATAGTGCGATGAAATCCCCGGCACCAAGATGGCTGCGAGATCCTTCCAGGTACTGCAAGGAGGGGGCTTGTCAGTGCCTGCTTAGAGCAGGTGCCGGCATGCCTCCTTCTCCACCTGTTAGATCGCTGATCTGATACTCAGTAGTGCTAGGTGTCAGATCATTGATCTGACATTATATGGTAATGTCCCATACTGGGACAATGTAATAACGTTTAAAAAAATATTATAATGTGTAAAAATATTTTTCAAAAATCGCCACATAACTAAAAAAATTGAAAATAAATATTTTACCAATAAATACATTTATGTAAATAAAAAACAAAAATAGTTGGTATCGCCGTGTCCGTAACGACCTGCTCTATAAAACTGTCCCACTAGTTAACCCCCTCAGTGAACACCATAAAAAAATTAAAAACGATGCAAAAAACAACGCTTTATCATCATACCGCTGAAGAAAAAGTGCAATAATAATAATCTTTATTTTTATATATAGCGCTAACATATTCCGCAGCGCTTTACAGTTTGCACACATTATCGTCGCTGTCCCCGTTGGGGCTCACAATCTAAATTCCCTATCAGTATGTCTTTGCAATGTGGGAGGAAACCGGAGAACCCGGAGGAAACCCACGCAAACACGGAGAGAACATACAAACTCTTTGCAGATGTTGTCCTGGGTGGGATTAGAACCCAGGACTCCAGCGCTGCAAGGCTGCAGTGCTAACCACTGCGCCACCGTGCTAAAATGCGATAAAAAAGACGGATGTAAATAAAAATGGTACAGCTGAAAACGTCATCTTGTCCCGCAAGAAAGCAAGCCGCCATACAGCTCCATCAATGGAAAAATAAAAAAGTTATAGCTCTCAGACTAAAGCGATGCAAAAATAGTTATTTTTTCTATAAAAGTTTTTTTTGTGTAAAAGCACCAAATCGTACTAACCAGAAGAATAAAGCTGTCTTATCAATTTTACCACATGCGGAATAATATCTACTATATAATTGTCTAAGGGTCACTTCCGTCTGTCCTTCTGTCTGTCACGGTTATTCGCTGATTGGTCTCGCCAGTTGCCTGTCATGGCTGCTGCGACCAATCAGCGACGGACACAGTCCAGAAGAAAATGGCCGATCCTTACTCCCCGCAGTCAGTGCCTGTCGCCCGCATACTCCCCTCCAGTCACCGCTAACACAGGGTTAATTGTTGTGAATTCTGCTCTTGGGCTCCCTCCGGTGGTTATGAGTGGTAGTGCTGCGGTAGTTGGATCGCAGCATTTATCAGGTGTATCTATTTTTTGCAATTTGGGCTGGGCTATATAGCCTTGCTTGTTCCTTTAGTCAGTGCCAGTTGTCCATTGTTTTTGGAGGATTCACATCCCTTCTGGTCTCTCCTGTTCGCTGTGCTTTTCTTCAAAGATAAGTCCTGGCTTTGTTTTTGCTATCCACCTGCTGTGGACCTTATAGTTCTGTACATTTTTTCATGTTTTGTCTTGTCCAGCTTTGTTGTGAAGGATTTCTTGCAGCCAAGCTGTGTCTCTGGAGATGCAGATATACCCTCCATGTCTTTAGTCAGATGTGGTGTTTTGTATTTTCTGTGGTGGATATTTTCTAGTGTTTTAATACTGACCGCATAGTACTCTGTTCTATCCTTTCTTTTTAGCTAGTATGGCCTCCTATGCTAAATCCTGATTTCATGTCTGCGTATGTTATTTCCCTCTCCTCTCACAGTCAATATTTGTGGGGGGCTGTCTATCCTTTGGGGATTTTCTCTGAGGCAAGATAGGTTTCCTGTTTCTGTCTTTAGGGGTAGTTAATTCTTAGGCTGTGTCGAAGGGTCTAGGGAGCGTTAGGTACCCCCCACGGCTACTTCTAGTTGCGCTGCTAAGTTCAGGGTTTGCGGTCAGTACAGGTGCCACCTTCTCCAGAGTACGTCTCATGCTGCTCCAAGGCCACCAGATCATAACAGTACAACTGGCCAACAATGAGTTAACTGCATCTCAAAAGAAGGGAGGAAAGGTTTTGAGCCATTTTTTTTCCTTAGCCTGTTCCACATGAGTGTTCAGGAGTTAGTTTCTCGTGTGGATCAGCTTGCTGCTAGGGTACAGGGTATTTCAGATTATATTGTTCAGACTCCTGCCTTAGAACTTAGGATTCCCACTCCTGATTTATTCTTTGGTGACAGATCCAAATTTTTGAGTTTCAAAAATAACTGTAAACTGTTTTTTGCATTGAGACCCCGGTCTTCTGGTGATCCCATTCAGCAGGTTAAAATCATCATATCCCTGCTGCGTGGTGACCCACAGGATTGGGCATTTTCCCTGGAAACTGGCAATCCTGCTTTGCTTAATGTTGATTCTTTCTTTCAAGCATTGGGGTTATTGTATGATGAGCCTAATTCTGTGGATCAAGCTGAGAAAATCTTGCTGGACCTGTGTCAAGGTCAAGAAGCGGCAGAATCGTATTGCCAGAAATTTAGAAAATGGTCTGTACTGACTAAATGGAATGAGGATGCCTTGGCGGCAATTTTCAGAAAAGGTCTTTCTGAATCCGTTAAAGATGTTATGGTGGGGTTCCCCACACCTGCTGGTCTGAGTGATTCTATGTCTCTGGCCATTCAGATTGATCGGCTCTTGCGCGAGCGCAGAGTTGTGCACACTATGGCGTTGTCCTCTGAGCGGAGCCCTGAGCCTATGCAGTGTGATAGGATTTTGTCTAAAGCTGAACGTCAAAAATTAAGGCATCAGAATAGGTTGTGTTTTTACTGCGGCGATTCTCCTCATATTATTTCTGATTGCCCTAAGCTTACAAAGAGAATCGCTAGTTCAGTACTGTACAACCTAAATTTCTGTTATCTGTGACCTTGATCTGCTCATTATCATCATTTTCTGTCATGGCATTTGTAGATTCAGGCGCCGCTCTGAACTTAATGGACTTAGAATTTGCCAGACGTTGTGGTTTCCCCTTGCAGCCTTTGCAGAACCCTATTCCTTTAAGGGGCATTGACGCTACACCGTTGGCTAAAAATAAACCTCAGTTTTGGACACAGCTGACCATGCGCATGGCGCCAGCCCATCAGGAAGATTGTCGTTTTCTGGTGTTGCATAATTTGCATGATGATATTGTGCTGAGTTTTCCATGGTTACAGGTACATAATCCGGTGTTAGATTGGAGATCTATGTCTGTGACTAGTTGGGGTTGTCAGGGGGTTCATGGTCACGTTCCATTAATGTCAATTTCCTCTTCCCCCTCTTCTGAAATTCCTGAGTTTTTGTCAGACTTCCAGGATGTATTCGATGAGCCCAAATCCAGTTCCCTTCCACCGCATAAGGACTGTGATTGTGCTATTGACTTGATTCCAGGTTGTAAGTTCCCTAAGGGCCGACTTTTCAACCTGTCGGTGCCAGAACATGCCGCCATGCGGAGCTATATTAAGGAGTCTTTGGAGAAGGGGCATATTCGGCCATCTTCTTCACGATTGGGAGCAGGTTTTTTTTTTGTTGCCAAGAAGGATGGCTCCTTGAGACCCTGTATTGATTATCGCCTCTTGAATAAGATCACGGTCAAATTTCAATACCCTCTGCCTTTGCTTACTGATTTGTTTGCTAGGATTAAGGGGGCTAGCTGGTTTACTAAGATTGACCTTCGAGGGGCATATAATCTTATTCGTATAAAGCAGGGTGACGAATGGAAAAGTGCATTTAATACGCCCGAAGGCCATTTTGAATACCTTGTGATGCCATTCGGACTCTCTAATGCCCCATCTGTGTTCCAATCCTTCATGCATGATATCTTTCGGAGTTATCTTGATAAATTCATGGTTGTATATTTGGATGATATTTTGATTTTTTCCGATGATTGGGAGTCTCATGTGAAACAGGTCAGGATGGTATTTCAGATCCTCAGTAATAATGCTTTATTTGTGAAGGGGTCAAAGTGCCTCTTTGGAGTGCAGAAAGTTTCTTTTTTGGGCTTCATTTTTTCTCCCGCATCTATAGAAATAGATCCGGTTAAGGTTCAGGCCATTCATGATTGGATTCAGCCCACATCTGTGAAGAGCCTTCAGAAATTCTTGGGCTTTGCTAATTTTTATCGTCGTTTCATTGCCAACTTCTCCAGTGTGGTTAAACCTCTGACCGATTTGACGAAGAAAGGCGCTGATGTGACGAATTGGTCCTCTGCGGCTGTTTCTGCCTTTCAGGAGCTTAAACGCCGATTTACTCCTGCCCCTGTGTTGCGTCAGCCGGATGTTTCTCTTCCATTTCAGGTTGAGGTTGACGCGTCTGAGATTGGGGCAGGGGCCGTTTTGTCTCAGAGGAATTCTGATGGTTCCTTGATGAAACCGTGTGCCTTCTTTTCTCGGAAGTTTTCGCCTGCGGAACGCAATTATGATGTCGGCAATCGGGAGTTGTTGGCTATGAAGTGGGCATTTGAGGAGTGGCGACATTGGCTTGAGGGGGCCAAGCACCGTATTGTGGTCCTTACCGATAATAAGAATTTGATGTACCTCGAGTCTGCCAAATGGCTGAATCCTAGACAGGCTCGATGGTCCCTGTTTTTCTCCCGTTTTGATTTTGTGGTCTCGTACATTCCTGGTACTAAGAATGTTAAGGTGGATGCCCTCTCTAGGAGTTTTTTTCCTGATTCCCCTGGGGTTCTTGAGCCGGTCGGCATTCTGAAGGAAGGGGTGGTTCTTTCTGCCATCTCCCCTGATTTACGACGGGTTCTTCAGGAATTTCAGGCTGATAAACCTGACCGCTGTCCAGGGGGGAAACTGTTTGTTCCTGATAGATGGACTAGTAAAGTGATTTCTGAGGTTCATTGTTCTGTGTTGGCTGGCCATCCTGGGATTTTTGGTACCAGAGATTTGGTTGGTAGGTCCTTTTGGTGGCCTTCTTTGTCGGGGGATGTGCGTTCTTTTGTGCAGTCCTGTGGGATTTGCGCGCGAGCTAAGCCTTGCTGTTCCCGCGCTAGTGGGTTGCTTCTGCCTTTGCCGGTCCCTGAGAGACCTTGGAGGCATATTTCTATGGATTTTATTTCAGATCTTCCGGTTTCCCAGAGGATGTCGGTTATCTGGGTGGTTTGTGACCGGTTTTCTAAGATAATATTCCTATAAACATGATACACTCTCCATTTGATAGAAAAAGGTACCGTATATATTTTATTGTTTACATCATACAATACAAATAATACTGGAAAAAGGACCACTAGGTGGCACATATTAGCTGGAAACAGCACAAGGGTATGGCATTACATCAATAATATGTTCTAAATCATTTCATCAATATATAGCAAGTTAGATACAAATAGTGGCATTTAGGAATATATAAAAAAATCTATTAAAAAGAAAAATAATACTTATATTTTGCCACTACTGAACGCTAGATCATTTTATGAGATCTACTATATATAAGCACAAGGCACAAAAAGAAAAAGGAGGGGAGGACACTAAACGTTAATATCAATATATGTGTATACTCCTAATAAAATATATGTTTAATATTTTAACCCCAAAAGCTCCTCATAGGGTGTAGAATAAATATCAATAGTCTTAATGAAAGCAGAGGGTATAGATAAATATCAAGTATAGTCTTTAAATAAAAAGTGCTTGTAGTGCAAGCATGGTAATTGCTAACATAACCATCATATAGCCTGTGCTTGAAAGGAGACAAAAAGTGCCGTGCATCATGTGCAAAAAATGCAGCCTAGCGATACATCAGATTACAACATTGAATGAAGTGCAGTCACTTGCTAAATGGTAACCTACCCAGGTGTTAGAGACCAGCTCTACCCGACGCGTGTTTCGCCTTGGCTTTGACGAGGTTTTCTAAGATGGTTCATTTGGTACTTTGCCTAAATTGCCTTCCTCTTCTGATTTGGTTCCGTTGTTTTTTCAGCATGTGGTTCGTTTGCATGGTATTCCGGAGAATATTGTGTCCGATAGAGGTTCCCAGTTTGTTTCTAGGTTTTGGCAGGCCTTTTGTGCTAGGCTGGGCATTGATTTGTCTTTTTCTTCCGCATTTCATCCTCAGACAAATGGCCAGACCGAGCGAACTAATCAGACTTTGGAAACTTATTTGAGATGCTTTGTGTCTGCTGATCGGGATGATTGGGTGGCTTTCTTGCCATTGGCCGAGTTTGCCCTTAATAATCGGGCTAGTTCTGCTACCTTGGTTTCGCCTTTTTTTTTTGTAATTTTGGTTTTCATCCTCGTTTTTCTTCAGGGCAGGTTGAACCTTCTGATTGTCCTGGTGTGGATTCTGTGGTTGACAGGCTGCAGCGGATTTGGGCTCATGTGGTGGAAAATTTGGTGTTGTCTCAGGAGGAGGCTCAGCGTTTTGCTAACCGTCGTCGGTGTGTTGGTTCCCGGCTTCGGGTTGGGGATTTGGTCTGGTTGTCTTCCCGTCATGTTCCTATGAAGGTTTCTTCCCCTAAGTTCAAGCCTCGGTTTATTGGTCCTTATAGGATTTCTGAGATTATCAATCCAGTGTCTTTTCGTTTGGCCCTTCCAGACTCTTTTTCCATCCATAATGTGTTCCATAGATCTTTGTTGCGGAAGTATGTGGTGCCCGTTGTTCCCTCTGTTGATCCTCCGGCCCCGGTGTTGATTGATGGGGAGTTGGAGTATGTGGTTGAGAAGATTTTTGATTCTCGTTTTTCGAGGCGGAAGCTTCAGTATCTGGTCAAATGGAAGGGTTATGGCCAGGAGGATAATTCTTGGGTTGTTGCCTCCGATGTTCATGCTGACGATTTGGTTCATGCCTTTCATTTGGCTCGTCCTGATCAGCCTGAGAGCTCTGGTGAGGGTTCGGTAACCCCTCGTCAAGGGGGGGGTACTGTTGTGAATTCTGCTCTTGGGCTCCCTCCGGTGGTTATGAGTGGTAGTGCTGCGGTAGTTGGATCGCAGCATTTATCAGGTGTATCTATTTTTTGCAATTTGGGCTGGGCTATATAGCCTTGCTTGTTCCTTTAGTCAGTGCCAGTTGTCCATTGTTTTTGGAGGATTCACATCCCTTCTGGTCTCTCCTGTTCGCTGTGCTTTTCTTCAAAGATAAGTCCTGGCTTTGTTTTTGCTGTCCACCTACTGTGGACCTTATAGTTCTGTGCATTTTTTCATGTTTTGTCTTGTCCAGCTTTGTTGTGAAGGATTTTTTGCAGCCAAGCTGTGTCTCTGGAGATGCAGATATACCCTCCATGTCTTTAGTCAGATGTGGTGTTTTGTATTTTCTGTGGTGGATACTCTGTTCTATCCTTTGTTTTTAGCTAGTATGGCCTCCTATGCTAAATCCTGATTTCATGTCGGCGTATGTTATTTCCCTCTCCTCTCACAGTCAATATTTGTGGGGGGCTGTCTATCCTTTGGGGATTTTCTCTGAGGCAAGATAGGTTTCCTGTTTCTGTCTTTAGGGGTAGTTAATAACCTCGTCGCTGAATGAGGTTATGTCTGCCACTGCAGAATACCTCCATTAACCTGGACATTTAACCTGGACATTTTATTCCCCTGATGAACCCCCGTAACGGGGAGGGAAACGCGTTGGGAAGAGAAAGAGGACATATCATCCAGGGTGGTTATACTAACCAAAGGGCTTCATTAAGTAGGCTCAAACTTGGGGACTGCCCTTGTTAGGGCGGGAGTCTTATACACGGGGCACGACAGGGAAGATAGCTTCAAACCCTTCCCCCCCACCTACCTATATCTTTTTTTTTTTTTTTTCTTTTCTTCTCCCCCCCCATTGGAAAAGGTCTATTGGTCTCCGTCCCATGCCGTGCTCTCAATAAGCACAAGAATCTACAACAAGAAGAGAGACAGCAATTGGGTGAGATCATGCCATTTTTCTTGTCTAGTGCACGTTTAAACATGAGCACCAAATTGTTTTTAAAGTACACATAATTTTAGAGGTATACATATTAAATGTTAAGTTTTAGAGTCTAGTGGCTGGCTATGCTGGGTTGGTAGTTAATTCTTAGGCTGTGTCGAAGGGTCTAGGGAGCGTTAGGTACCCCCCACGGCTACTTCTAGTTGCGCTGCTAAGTTCAGGGTTTGCGGTCAGTACAGGTGCCACCTTCTCCAGAGTACGTCTCATGCTGCTCCAAGGCCACCAGATCATAACAGTTAATACAGCCAACTCAGAGGTATCCATAACACAATCTCTTTATTGGTGTTCTTGGAACCTAAATGGGCTTAACTCCCCTGTAAAAAGGAAGAAAGTCCTGAATTATTTACAATGTGCAAATATCCATATTGTTTTCTTGCAAGAAACACATTGGGTAAAGAATAACCATCCTTCTTTCCTTAGCAGAAAATATACAGTATGCGAGGAGGACTCTTATGTAAAAAAAATAAAGGGGAGTAGCTTTACTCTTTAACAAAGGTATTATTCATGAGATTTTAAATGTTGTGGCAGATCCTGAAGGAAGATTTCTGTTGGTTAAAGCTAACATAGAAGATGTTACTTACTATTTGGTCAATGTGTACGCACCTAATGTTTTTGATCCTAAATTTCAGGTGCAATTAACGGCAAGCATAACCGGCTGGGAAACATCCAAATTAGTAGTAGGGGGACTTCAATGAGGCCCATGATGTGCTACTGGATAGATCCAACCCCCACACCAGTCATCACAGAGTGGTTACATACAGTCACTATTGGATCATCTGGGATTGACTGACATATGGAGACTGCAATACTTCATAGAGAGGGATTATTTGTATTACTCTCACATACACGACTCCCATGCTAGGTTGGACTGCTGGTTGCTGGGCAGATCTATGCTGCCATTGGTGCTCCAATCAGATATTTTGAATATCCATATATCAGATCATGCCCCTGTGACTTTTAGATCGAGCTTGGTGAGCCCAATGAAGTGGGAGAGAAGTTGGAGATTTCCCGCATATTTATATAAATCAGGTGACTTCAGAGCATTCCTGCAAACCTCTTGGGACACTTATAAGAATGACAATCGTGAGCAGTCAAAATGCTCCCTTATTTTGGGCAGCCTCCAAGGCTGTGATAAGGGGACAAATTAACTCCTATATAAGTAATAAAAGGAAGAAATTAATGGAAAACACCAAAGAAACAGAAAAGTTGGTGACACCAGCATATAAGAACTTTAAATCCAACAATACTCCCATTAACAAATAAACATTCTTGGAGGCTAAAGAAGTAGCGGACACATTGGCACACGAAAGGGCAATGCATAATTTAGACTACCAAAAGCATAAGTATTTTAAGTGGGGTAACAAACCAGGATGGTTGCTAGCATCCCTTGCTAAACCCTTTGGAACACAAACTAGCATAGGATTCACAAAAAAAGTGGCTCGACAACATCTAAAAACGAAGAGATAGTGGATGAGTTCCAGACTATTTTTAGCTCCTTATACGAGAAGAGTGTAGGGAGACTCGACGGTGGTTCGTGCTTTTTCCTACACTCACAGAAGAACAAAGTACAGCTCTTAACACACCCATCACTTAAAAAGTCATACAGAGAAGATACAGCTGACTGCACCACGGATGCCAAAAGAGTAATTAGCTGCTCTCCGCCAGCATAGACTCCAGCCAGTAACCGGACTTCGGGTGCTATTGCCAGAGAATTTCAACAGCGTGTGGATGCAAATAAACAAAGGATGGCAGCACTCACCAGTCTTGAAGGCAGGTAATGTTTTATTGTGATAAAATCTTCATGGCTCGGGGGTGCATGTACAGATGAGTGTGCAGGTCAAACGACGGCCGTTTCGCGCAACTCAGGCGCTTCAACAGGTCTGTGAGTTGCGTGAAACGGCCGTCGTTTGACCTGCACACTCATCTGTACATGCACCCCCGAGCCGTGAAGATTTTATCACAATAAAACATTACCTGCCTTCAAGACTGGTGAGTGCTGCCATCCTTTGTTTATTTACACCCATCACTTTAATGGAGGTGGTGCAAACCATTAATACTTTAAGTATATCTAAAGCTCCTGGACCGGATGGGTTTAGTAATGAGCATTACAAAATATTAGGAGCTGCAGTAGGCCCACATCTATGCGAGGTATTCCGTGGAATGGTGAGAGATGGTCAATTAATGAGGCTAATATTATTGTGTTGCCCAAACTGGGTAAAGACCTCCTAAAGGTCGATGGGTACAGACCAATCTTGTTACTCAACTCCGATTTCAAAATCTTTTCAAAAATGTTGGCAAATAAAGTCCAACAGATGATTCCTGATCTAATGTCGCTACACCAAACGGGATTTATCCTTGGAAAATCTATCATGTTTAATATCAGGACAGCAATAGAGGCGATATCCTCTAGCAGACTGCATGGACACAAGAAAAGCATTGTGATTATCCTTGATGCAGACAAGGCCTTTGACAGAGAATCTTGGCCTTACTTGCATAAATTGCTAGAAACCTGCAATTTTGGTCCATGGTTCTGCGAGGCTGTCAATCTAAAATATAACAAAACCCCACATCCCTACTCTATATAAACAATAGATTTTCCAAATCCTTTCAAATACAGTGGGGTACGAGACAGGGCTGCCCACTATCCCCATTATTATTCAACTTAGCATTGGACCCTGTCCTCAGAACCCTTCAAAATGTACCTGCTTTCCAAGGAATTACAGTCAGAAACACATCAGTTAAATGACTAGCCTTTGCAGATGATATATTGTTATTTATTGATAATCCAGCCCAAGCCATCCCAGCCATACAGTAATGCGGATCCTGGACTCATTTGGAGGATATTCTGGGTTCAAGGTGAACTATAGTAAGTCGGAGGCTCTAGCGCTGTTCCGATCAGGCAGGATAAAAGATGCAGCGTTCCCATTCCACTGAAGCGAGGAATCCGTTAAGTATTTGGGTATGCGACTCCTGGCAGACCCTTCAAAGTTCTATAAAACTAATTTTAGACCACATATAGCATTGATAATTGATCTTTTAAACTCATGGAGACATTTTGCATGATCCTTTTCAGGTAGATGCCATTTGATTAAAATGGTCATCTTTCCAAAGTTGCTATACTTATTCCAAGCTCTCTCGCTGCTATTGTCACAACCAGATATTAAACAATTAAATGCGGTGTTTAGAAGGTTCATATGCGGTGAGAAGGAAAGAATGCATATAGAATTGTTCAAGCTACAATTGCCCGAGAGAGGGAGTAATTAATTTTCCAGATATTGGAAGATCTAATCTGGCAGCTAACTTCAGGTACATTGTGGATTGGATTTGTGGGGTCTCCTATTTTGCCAATGTACAATTGGAGCAACAGTTGAGCCCTCGGGTGTCACTGACTGCTGTGATCCATCTGGGTAACGATGAGCTCCCTGATGATATTAGAGCGCACTCGGTTTTGACATGGAGGAGAGGGAGAAGAATTTGTGGAGGGACAGACGATCTGTCTCCCCTTCAGCCATTTCTAGGCAATCCTAAATTTATGAATAATTGTCCACCTGTACATTATTTAACCTTAGCAAAACAGGGGTGCACCATGGTGGCTGATATGTTGGATCAGAATTTCTCCCTACTGTCTTTTGCAACCGTGACACAGTGCTTTCCTTTTTTTAGACACAGGCCGTTCCTATTCCTTCAGGCTCATAGCCTAGCCCAAAAATATATTAGTGGTAGGAAAGAGACAGCTCAGATGAATAACATGGAAGTCTTTCTTAAAACCTTGAGGTTGCAGAATGCTTCAACAAGCAAAATATACTCCATACTACGTCAGCGTTTTTTTCTTTGGAGCGGAAAGACACCGAACCTTCTAGATGGATGAGAGATATCCCACGGTTTGAAGTTGGGGACTTTTTGGATGCTACGATGTCTCAAAAGAAATTTATTTCCTATAGTAGTTACACGGACATGGCTCTATTGATTCTCCATAGGGCATACATCACTCCGCAATGCAGGCCAAAATGACAACTACAACATTGTATACATGCTCAAAATATGGAACAAACAACACAGACATCCTCCATCACCTGTGGAATTGTCCAAGAATACAAGATCTGTGGCATAGGATACATGTAGAACTACAAACTACCTTTCATATTACATTTCCACTTACACCGCAATGGCCAATCTTCAATATACTAGGAAATCTCAGCAATCTCTGCCCAAACATATAAAAGCAATTTTGGTAATATGGGCTTCGGCAGTTAGGAAGAGCATATTACACCATTGGTTGAGCCCTAAAATACCAATATCACTAATACAGACAAAAATAATGTTCCTATACAAAATGGATTGGTTGGAAACATTAACCAACAGAGAAAGATTAACGGGGAAGTTTCTCACGACTTGGTCTTTTTTTATTTCTACATTTGCGTTTTTGTTTTTCGCTTCTCTCCATCCCAGAGCCATAACTTTATTATTTTTCCGTCACTATGGCCATTTTAGCGCTTATCTTTTGATGGAGGAGTTGTACTTTTGAATGACACCATTGGTTTTACCATGTCGTGTACTAGAAATTGGGAAAAAAAATACAAGTTTGGTGAAATTGCAAAAAAAAGTGCAATCCCACACTTGTTTTTTGTTTGGCTTTTTTGCTAGGTTCACTAAATGCTAAAACTGACCTGCCATTAGGATTTTCCAGGTCATTATGAGTTCATAGACACCAAACATATCTAGGTTCTTTTTTTATCTAATTGGTGAAAAAAACTCCAAACTTTGCTAAAAAAAATAAAAATTGCACAACTTTCCGATACCCGTAGCGTCTCCATTTTTCGTGATCTGGGGTTGGGTAAGGGCTTATTTTTTGCTTGATGAGCTAACTTTTTTAATGATCCCATTTTCATGCAGATATGTTCTTTTGATTGCCCGTTATTGCATTTTAATGCAATGTCGCGGCGACCAAAAAAAACATAATTCTGGCGTTTTTAATTTTTTTTCTCGCTGCTGTTCAAAACAACTGACATGTCCCGGCTTTGAGGCGGGCTCACCACTGGAGTCCACATCAAAACAGGGGTTCTGCCATCAGATGTACTATTCTGTACGATGGCAGAAAGGGGTTAAAGACTGAGAGCCCAGCTGAAGGACACCAGATGGTATCTCCTTAAATGTATTGAATATCCCGATTCCATAAACTAGATTTTTATGGATGCACGCAGAGAAGTGGGGAGGGGGGCATTAAGGGGAGGGATGAGAGTTTGGATAAGTTTATTGTTTCGACAATAATGTCATGTTGAACAGAATGGAAAAGGCAATTTGACATGAATCTTACGACATGTTACTGGTTTGATATGTACTGTTTAGAACTAATAAAAAGAGTTTGAAAAAAAAAGTGTCTTTAAGTGTGTGACAGCAGCGAAACATAAAAACCCTATATAAATCTGGTATTACTGTAATCGCACCGACCTGAAGAAGAAAGTTGCTTAATCACTTATACCGCAAGAGGAACGGCATAGAAAAATAAATAAAACCAATTCTTCACATGCTGTTGATTTCATTCTGCCTCCTTAAGATCACAGTAAGGCTCGGCACATATTTATCCTGTGCTCTGCACTGAGCACTTACACCGGGGTTTCCGGGTAAATCTCTGAAATACGTGATTTAGACCGAACCTCTGGCGGAGGATTCCCTATAATGAGGCAGATGGAGGCACTGTGGGCGCCATAGTATCTGTGATCCGACGGAGTCCATCTTTTTAACACTGCATAAAAGTGCTGTCGGCCACAGTTTTGAAGACTTCTGAAAAAAAGGAAACCGCGGAACAGAGGCCAGATGGAGTCCAGAGTAACTCTGCTACCTCACTATAGTGAATGGATCCATCGGGAGTTTCATCTGAATCACGCCACTCAGAGATTTAGATGGAATCCGCAAAGTAAGTGGTCAGTGTAGAGCGCCGAATAGCTGTAATCCCAAACGTTATGTAAAATCTTCCCAATAAAAGCTTCCACTCAATCCACAGTAAAAGAAAGTCCCCTCTCAGATCTGTCATCTGTTAACAAAACTCGTTACTGGTAGTACAAAGGCTCTGGAAAAGCTAAATGGCTCCTCAACCACCAAAAGAAATTCAGCAAATTCTCCACTCCCAAATCCAAATGCCCCACTCCATTCTTAGCTCCAGTGTGCCTAAACAACATTTGGCGCCCATGTGTTTGGCATTTCTGTAGTGATGAGAGCCCGCTTATTTTACAGAAGCATGAGCTGGGCATAATGTACTGGTCACTACAGCGTGCAGGTCACTACAGCTTACTGCTCATTACAAAGGCAGTTTGCAATTTTCACTCAGTAACATCCGCTGCTGCTTGTTTCTGGAACACACCCATGGAGTCAAAATCGTCACTACATCTGTAGATAAATTGCCAAAGAGATATAATTTCCAAAATGGGTTTACTTGAGGGGGGTGCTGCTTTACTAGTACTTAGGGGCTCTTTATATGGAATCCACAAACTAGTCTAGGAAAATCTGCGTTCCAGGAGGCAAATAGCGCTCTGTCCCTCCCGAATCACTCCGTATGGCAAAGTAGTACTGTACAGCCATATATGGGGTATTTCTACATTCAGCAGAAATTGTGGGACAAATTATGATGCCATTTTTACCCATTTCCCAGTGTGAAAATGTAAAACTTGGGGCTAACACATAATCTTGGTGGTAAAAATGTTAATTATTTTTTCTTCACTTTCGAAATGGTATAAAAGTTTGTGACACACCTGTGGTGTCAATATACCGTATATATAAGCCAAGATTTTCAGCACTTTTTTTTATGCTGAAATCGCCCCCCTCGGCTTATGCATGAGTCATGGTCCAGAAAGCCGGTGGGGGAGGGGAGCGGGGAGACGGAAACTGTAGCACATTGACAGCTGCAGCCGCCGGCTTCCAGAAGACATCAATACTCACCCTCCGTCACTGCATCTCCGTCCATGCATCTCTGTCCTAGCGCCAGCAGCTCTTTCCTGTTCATGAGCTCAGTGGTCAGGTGGTACCGCTCATTAAGGTAATGAATATGCCTGCGACTCCACTCCCATAGACGTGGAGCCGCATATTCATGACCTTAACCCCTTTCTGCCAGCTGACGGAATAGTACGTCAGCTGGCAGATCCCCTGCTTTGAGGTGGGCTCCGGCGGTGAGCCCACCTCAAAGCCGCGACATGTCAGCTGTTTTGTACAGCTGATATGTGCGCGCAATGAGCGCGAGCGGAATCGCGATCCGCCCGCGCCCATTAACTAGTTAAATGCCGCCGTCAAGCGCTGACAGCGGCATTTAACTAGCGCTCCCGGCCGCGCGGCCGGAAGTGCTCGCACTGCGGACCCCCGTCACATGATCGGGGGTCAGCAGTGCATCGCCATAACAGCCAGAGGTCTCCTTGAGACCTCTATGGTTGTTGATGGCCGATTGCTTTGAGCGCCTCCCTGTGGTCGGCGTTCAAAGCAACCCTGCATTTCTGCTACATAGAAGTGATCTGTACTTCACCTCTATGTAGCAGAGCCGATCGAGTTATGCATGCTTCTAGCCTCCTGTGGAAGCTATTGAAGCATGCCAAAATAAAAAAAAAAAGTGATTAAAAATATAAAAAAAATAAAAAATATATAAAAGTTCAAATCACCCCCCTTTCGCCCCAATCAAAATAAAACAATTAAAAAAAAATCAAACATACACATATTTGGTATCGCCGCGTTCAGAATCGCCTGATCTATCAATAAAAACAAAGGATTAACCTGACCGCTAAATGACGTAGCGAGAAAAAAAATCAAAACGCCAAAATAACGTTTTTTTGGTCGCCGCGACATTGCATTAAAATGCAATAACGGGCGATCAAAAGAACGTATCTACACCAAAATGGTATCATTAAAAACGCCAGCTCGGCACGCAAAAAATAAGCCCTCACCTGACCCCAGATCACGAAAATTGGAGACGCTACGGGTATCGGAAAATCGCGCATTTTTTTTTTTTTTTAGCAAAATTTGGAATTTTTTTTCACCACTTAGATAAAAAATAACCTAGACATGTTTGGTGTCTATGAACTCGTAATGACCTGGAGAATCATAATGGCAGGTTAGTTTTAGCATTTAGTGAACCTAGCAAAAAAGCCAAACAAAAAACAAGTGTGAGATTGCACTTTTTTTGCAATTTCATCACACTTGGAATTTTTTTCCCGCTTTCTGTTACATGGCATGGTAAAATCAATGGTATCTTTCAAAAGTACATCTCGTCCCGCAAAAAATAAGCCCTCACATGGCCATATTGACGGAAAAACAAAAAAGTTATGGCTCTGGGAAGGAGGGGAGCAAAAAACGAAAATGAAAAAGCGGAAAAAGCTCCGGGGGTGAAGGGGTTAATGAGGGGTACCACGTGACCGCTCAGCACAGGATAAGCTGCCACGTCGGGACAATGAAGATGCAGGGACATTCAGCGATAGCGCGATGAGGGTGAGTATGACGGGGAGGACTGAGGAGGATGGGGAGCCCAGCCATGCATACAAGATGGGACGGGGGAGCCGTGCATATAAGATGGGATGAGGGAGCCATACATACAAGGATGGGACAGGGGGAGCCATGCATACAAGGATGGGACGGGGGAGCCATGCATACAAGGATGGGACGGGGGAGCCATGCATACAAGATGGGACGGGGGAGCCATGCATACAACAGGGGGAGCCACACAGAGCAGGACAGGATGGGGGAACCACACATACCGGGACAGGAATGAGGGGACAATACATACCCGGCTTATACTCAAGTCAATAAGCTTACCCAGTTTTCTGTGGCAAAATTAGGTGCCTCGGCTTATACTCAGGTCGGCTTATACTCGAGTATATATGGTAATCACTACATCCCTATATGAATTCATTGAAAGGTTTAATTGGTAAAATGGGGTCACTTATAGGGGTTCTAGTGTTCTGGCACCTGAGGGGCTCTGCCAATGTGATGGCATCCTCAAACAAGTGCAGCAACATCTGCACTGTAATATGGCACTACTTCCCTTCTGAGCTTTGTACTGTTCATCTAAAGTAGTTTTCGACCACATATGGAATATCAGTGAACTCAGGTGAAATTACACAACAAACTTTGAGGTCTATTTTCTTTTTTGCCCTTGTGAAAATATAACATTTGTAGCTAAAAAAGATTTTTGTGGGAAAAATGTGATTTTTATTTTTACTGCTTAACGTTATAAACTTCTGTGAAGCAACTGGGGGTTCATTGTGCTCAATACACATCTAGATAAGTTCCTAAAGGGGTCTAATTTCCAAACTGGTGTCACTTGTGGGGGGTTCCACTGTTTAGGCACATCAGGGGCTCTTCAAACGTGACATGGTGTCCTCTAATTATTCCATCAAATTTTGCATTCAAAAAGTCAAATGGCGCTCCTTCCCTTCTAAGCCCTGCCGTGCGCCAAAACAGTGGTTTTCCCTCAAATATGAGGTATCTGCATACTCAGGAGAAATTGCACAATGGGTTTTATGTGCAATTTCTCCCATTACCCTTATGAAAATGCAAAATATGGAGCTAAAATGGATTTATTTGGGAAAAATGTGATTTTTTTTTTATTTCCACGGCTCTACGCTATAAACTTCTAAACCACCTGTGGATTCAAGGTACTCAATACACATCTAGATAAGTTCCATAAGGGATCTAGTTTGCAAAATGGTGTCACTTGTTGGGGGGGTTTCCACTGTTTTGGCACATCAGGGTCTCTCCAAATATAACATGGCGTCCGCTAATTATGCCAGCAAATTTTACATTCAAAAAGTCAAATGGCGCTCCTGCCCTTCCGAGCTCTGCCATGTGCCTAAACAGTAGATTTCCCCCACATATGGGGTATCGACATGCTCAGGAGAAATTGCACAACAAAATGTACTGTCCATTTTCTCCTATTACCCTTGCGAAAGTTAAAAAAAAATAGGTCTAATGGAAAATTTTTGTGAAAGAAAGGTAAATATTTTTTCCTTCCACATTCCAAAAATTCCTGGGAAGCACCTGAAGGGTTAATAAACCACTTGAATGTGGTAATGAGTACCTTGTGGGGTGCGGTTTTTAGAATGGTGTCATTTTTAGGTATTTTCTGTCATATAGGACCCTCAAAGTCACTTCAAGTGTAAGGTGGTCCCTAAAAAAATGGTTTTGCAAATTTTGTTGTAAAAATGAGAAATCGCTGGTCAACTTTTAACCCTTATAACTTCCTAACAAAAAAAATTATGTTTCCAAAATTGTGCTGATGTAAAGTAGATGTGAAAAATGTTATTTATTAACAATTTTGTGCGATAAGACTCTGATTTAAGGGCATAAAAATTAAAAGTTTGAAAATTGCGAAATTTTCAAAATCTTCACTAAATTTCCATTTTTTTCACAAATAAATGCAAGTCATATCGTAAAATTTTTAACTCTATCATAAAATACAATATGTGATGAGAAAACATTCTCAGAATCACCAGGATCCATTGAAGCGTTCCAGAGTTATTACCTCATAAAGTGACTGTGGTCAGAATTATAAAAATTGGCCAGGTCAGAAAGGTGAAAACAGGCTATGTCTCAAAGAGGTTAATCTTTATTTTCAGTTTTTAGTTAATGATATGCCCGTGCTCCGGGGGACTTGTGGGGGGGTCTTTATGTGGTGCTCTGATTAGGTATTCATAATGCTGACTGCTGACAGGTTACTGATCCCTCAGTGACCTGCCCCCTATTTTGCATAATGAATACCCGTACATAGTAACATAGTAACATAGTAACATAGTTAGTAAGGCTGAAAAAAGACATTTGTCCATCCAGTTCAGCCTATATTCCATCATAATAAATCCCCAGATCTACGTCCTTCTACAGAACCTAATAATTGTATGATACAATATTGTTCTGCTCCAGGAAGACATCCAGGCCTCTCTTGAACCCCTCGACTGAGTTCGCCATCACCACCTCCTCAGGCAAGCAATTCCAGATTCTCACTGCCCTAACAGTAAAGAATCCTCTTCTATGTTGGTGGAAAAACCTTCTCTCCTCCAGACGCAAAGAATGCCCCCTTGTGCCCGTCACCTTCCTTGGTATAAACAGATCCTCATTACAGATCCTCATTACAGAATCTTCATTACTGAAGAAAAAAAAAAAAACCTTCTGCAGGCAGATGACGGTCGTGGCACCTGTGCTGCAGCATAATCGCATGTTTCGTGTCCTAGTAATTACTGTTCTTCATGTTCTTGATCAAGTACAAAAAAAAAATTAATCTGAAAATGATACCTGCCGCTCCTGTGCAGTAGCAGCTATCAGTGTGTATAGAGATCCAATAGCTGCTATTACATAGGCAGCAAAGATTAAACAACAACCACAAGATGAATTCGAAACACGTGTCCACAGGTAGGAATTGGTTGGCTGTGTAAATTTAGAAACTAATCCGCAGCATTGCACGCTTGGCGGTTCCAAGCGCTGTGGATTAGACTGGGGTGGAAAGAGATGATTTGCATAGCTCTGCCTACTGCAAAGGATTCTGGGTAAACCTGCTATTCTTTGTATTATGCTGCTTGCAAGTACTTTCCGTTTCAGGAAAGCATCCACTATGTATCACCCAAGGTATCATTTTAATCAGAATAACGGCGCCGACCTGACACTGTCTGTAGGTTACTGTGCACAATCCTGCTGACAGGTTCCCTTTAAAACCTGTGGCCTTTTTAATAATGTTTGAGATTGATTTTAGTGATCCAAAGTGCCCTGACACACAATACTATAAATGGGTTTATTAGGAAAACCAAAAATGACATGTTTATGACTCTGAAATCCAATTTACATAATAATTTGCAACGCAGTGTATTTGATCACTGAATAAATATTACATTCACAATAGATTTTCCATGGCCGTTTTCACATGTCTTAACATTCACAGTACGGACAGCACTGTCCAGACCAGCTGCAGTTCTCCTGACGTGAACAGAACATCCTCATGGGCATATGGGAGGCTGTTGAGTTCAGATTAGGAGACCTGTACTTGGCTTAGACTTTGCGGTCTGTAGTCGGACCATGAATGACATTAATTTATCTATTTCACAGGGTTTTTTTTTTAAATGTCAATGATGTTCAAATTAGTCTAGTGGATGTATACATTTTTGCAGGTGTAAAGACATTCTCTGACCTTGATTTTACACAGAAAAAATACGCTTTGTCCTTTAATTCTGTATTCAAAGAGCTCACAAAAATTTATAAAAATCACTTTAATTTGTGATGGGAGATACAAGGTTTAAAGAATTATATCAAAGCGGCCATTATGCCTCACCACCTGATAATATCTTTGACCCCTGGTTTCAGATGCAAGAGCGCTGATCTCCTCACCAAATTGGAAAGGGACATTACAAATAGGTCCCTTAAACTGTTGCAGATATTTTTGGATGAAGAGCATGTAACCCTGTCTAAATTGAACAAATCTTTGAAAAAAACAAATGGAAATAAAAAAAATTAATCAGACCCATATTTCATATCAAAAGAAAAAAATCTTCAAAATACATTGGAGCATCACCAATTTAATTTGAAAGAGAAAGAACATAAACATAAGCATAGTTTTAGGTGCTCGCTCAAAACACATTTGTTCAGAGCGGCCTATCACGTTCACTAATCAAAGTTATGTTATGTTTGTGTGTGTAGCCCATTCACTATCCCCATCTATTCCCCCACCCCCTAAAGATGGCTGGACCATCATTGTAAATACATCACTGTAAATACACACCTGCACTTTGCATCTCCCCCACCTCATTGTAGATTGTAAGCTCTCACGAGCAGGGTCGTCTTATTTTGCTTTAATTATTGTATTGTTAACGTTGTTACTTATGACTTTTGTGTTTGAAACTGTTAAACTGTAAAGCGCTGCGGAATATGTTGGCGCTATATAAATAAAGATTATTATTATAAGTAAAGATTATTATTAAACAGTTCATCTGTGATCTCCAAAATTTTAAAGAAAACAAAGCATATCTGTTCCCAGTGAGTAGAACCCCAAAACACACAGAAACTGACTATCCCTCCACAGGTACTGAAACCTCTTATTTAGACAATCCAAAAAGATCTTCTTGAGAGAGACAAAGTGGATGAGGGAGAGGTTATCAAAGGACTTTAGAAAGGACTCCCAAGAATACTGGGCATTTTTTAGACAGAGAAATCACCTCAATCTCATACACAATCAAACAGAGCCACACAGGTCTTGAACCTCTCGACAAGAGACCTCAATGAGAAGATGTGTGTTCTAAGTAAAGGACTGTAATTTGTCCGTACCACTGATTGACAGATTTGATATTATAAAGGACAGCCATCTCTTTGCTCGAAATCCTAAATGTAGAAAACATTTTATTTGGGAGGATAAAGAAACACGCAGTGATTTGGGAGTTCCTGATTATGTTACAGGATATTAGACTTTTATATAATCTCTTGGAGATTAATACTCGCTTAATGGGTGAGGTACCATTTACTGACCTAAAAAAGAAGAGCACAAATATGCCACCTGAAAGGAATGACGCATCACCCATTGACAGGACCAGCGTTAGTGCCAGGCAGCTGCCTAGGACTTCTGCTCCTCCAGGGTCCCCTAGACAGTGGTGTGCCGCTGATAGCGGCACACCACGTGGCCACTATGGGGCCCATAAGAGGGGCCCAGTGCCGACCCCACGCAACGCGCATTCAACTTATTGGCTATGATGCCGATACAGTTGAAAGCAGTGATGGAGGAGAGCGTCATATGATGCTCTCCCTCCAATTACTCCCCCTCTGCTTGTGACTCAATGGGCAAGCGATGACGTCACTTATTCGTGTGCCAGCAGTGGAGCTGATGAGACCAAAGCAGAGCCTGAAGCAGTGCGGGGAACAAGGAGAGGTAAGTATTGTGTGTGTATGTGTGTGTGTATATGTGTATGCATTATACTATTTGTATGCATTACACTGTGTGTATGCATTATACTATGTGTGTATGCATTATAGTGTGTGGGGGGGCTGATTTATACTATGTGTGTATGCATTACACAGGCTGCACTATTCTGTGTGTGTGTGCATTATAGCGTGTGTGTATATGCATTATAGTGTGGGTGAGGGCTGCACTATACTGTGAGTGGGGAGCTGCATTATAATGTGAGTGGGGGAACTGCATTATTCTGTGTGTGGGGGGGTCTGCACTATACTGTGTGTGTATGCATTATAGTGTGTGAGGGTGGCTGCACTATACTGTGATTGAGGGGCTGCATTATACTGTGTGGGTACCTGCATTATACTGTGTGGGGGGCTGCACTATACTGTGTGTATGCATTATAGTGTGTGTCGGGGGTTACACAATACTGTGTGTGTATGCATTACAGTATGTGTGTGGGGGGCTGCACTATACTGTGTACGCATTATAGTGTGTGTATATGCATTATAGTGAGAGTGGGGATGGCTGCACTATACTGTGATTTCGGGGCTGCATTATACTGTGAGTGGGGGGCTGCATTATACTCTGAGGGGACTACATACTGTGAGTGGGAGGCTGCATTATACTGTGAGTGCATTATACTCCGAGGGGGCTACATTATACTGTGAGTGGGGGACTGCATTATACTGTGAGTGAGGTGGGCTGCATTATACTGGGAGTGGGGGGCTGCATTATACTGTGTGTTGCGGGCTTCACTATACTGTGTGTGTGGGGGCTGTATTATATTGTGTGTGTGTTTGTGTCTGCATTATACTCTGAGGGGGATGCATTATACTGTATATATGTGGGGCTGTGTTATACTCTATGAGCTAGCTGCAGTATACTCTGAGGGAGGCTGCAGTATACACAATGGGGGGCTGCAGTATACTTTGAGAGGGCTACACTATACTCTATCAAGGACAATGGGGACTGTATTATGTGCTATATGTACTATATCAGACCTGCATTATACTGTATCGAGGACTATCTGTCCCCATCATTCTTCCTCAGCTGGTGTAAAGAAACTCGGTAACAAGCGTCGAACGACTTTAATATTGTCGATAACGCTCATTTAATGGCCTGAACTCAGCGCATGTAAATACAACTGAAATATTTCTGTGTGTTGGTGCAATATGTGAGCATTTGGGACCCCACTTTAAACATTTGCCCAGGGCCCACTTTGTCTAAAAACTGGCCCTGTACATTGACATTTTTGTGCATTTAGTAATAAAATACTGAGGATCTTGACTAGACAACTATCAAAACAAAATGCAATTTATCCAAGTTAGAAATTACTTGTTTAATAAATCTTGATTATGGTTCTCAAATTACCATCCAACCATCAGAACAAGGGGGCAATGTGATGGTGCTTAGCACATCATACTATCACATAATGTACTCTTCCTTTGGTTGTTTTGGACCTATCACAAAATGTGTCTTAATATTCTCTGACTCTGAGAGTTACCGAAAACTGTTTTGATCAGGGACTCTTTTGCTCTCTCCTAAAAAAGATAAATGTTCCCTTAGTGCATACTGCTTATCCATCCACCATTCACTAATTAAATAATAATCAGGAAGATATGTGCGTTTACCCCTCCATTTGAGGATTTCCATAGTCCATAAAACATTAAAGCTATTTATGTCTCAAGATTGTCTCTAATTTTTCATGATAAACACCCCATCAGCTTTTCTTGTTTAAGAGGGATTTTTTGTTATTGTTCATTTTACGTTAAAAATAAAAGAATGGTGTGCTGATGAAATTCTAACTTCTAATGTGTTTCCACAAGTATATTATGAATGTTCTTTGGATATTTTGAATACTATACACATTTCACGATAAACTGTTTGGTTAGTCTATCCTATGTTTTGGACACTATATTATGGGAATGGGCTGATTGTTTCTTGGACTGGGTTTGTGGGTAGATGCATTGGAGAAGGGCAGTGGGAACAGTGTTACCAGTTATGGGTGCATGATGATCTGTTACTGCAGCCACTTCTAAATAGTTTTACCAACTAATGTTACTTGTAGAGCTAAGCAAAATTTGTTTTAATGATGTATTGACAGAGAGAATTTCCAAAGTTTTAAACATTAGAAAATAGCAAAAATATATTTCTTGCTAGTTCAAACTTCACTTGTAGATAACATAAGCATAAGAGTCAATATCAATAGCCAGATGAGTCAATATCACCAGGAGTCAGGGCCGCCATCAGGGCATGACGGCCGTGACTGGCGTATGGGGCCCGGTGAGCAGAGGGGGCCCGCATCGGGCCCCCTCTTATCTGCTCACCGGGCCCCTACCGGCAGCCGCAGGCTAACCGGGCCCTTAGCGCCGACGCTGCAGCTGTTTAAAGCTATTGACGTGCGGGCGCGGGCCCGCACGTCAATAGTTAACAGCCGCGGCGCCGCCAGCCAATCTGAGGCTGGCAGGCGCTGACGTCAGCCGCAGCGTGCGTGCATGTCGCCGGCGTCTGACATCATTGTCAGTCGCCGGCGAGTGCATGCACGCTGCAGCTGCGTGGAGACTTCGCCCGCCGCAGGAGCACGGCAGGTAAGAAGAACTTCTTTTTTTTTTTTTTTAGAGCGGCGATCCGGGGGCCCAAGGAAGAACGCTGGACAGAGATGGGGCAGAGTGCTGGGAAGAGATGGGGCAGAGTGCTGGGAAGAGATGGGGCAGAGTGCTGGACAGAGATGGGGCAGAGTGCTGGACAGAGATGGGGCAGAGTGCTGGACAGAGATGGGGCAGAGTGCTGGACACAGGGGCAAAACGCTGGACAGAGATGGGGCAGAGTGCTGGGAAGAGATGGGGCAGAGTGCTGGGAAGAGATGGGGCAGAGTGCTGGGCAGAGTGCTGGACAGAGATGGGGCAGAGTGCTGGACACAGGGGCAAAACGCTGGACAGAGATGGGGCAGAGTGCTGGGAAGAGATGGGGCAGAGTGCTGGGCAGAGTGCTGGACAGAGATGGGGCAGAGTGCTGGACAGAGATGGGGCAGAGTGCTAGACAGAGATGGGGCAGAGTGCAGGGAAGAGATGGGGCAGAGTGCTGGGAAGAAATGGGGCAGAGTGCTGGACAGAGATGGGGCAGAGTGCTGGACAGAGATGGGGCAGAGTGCTGGACAGAGATGGGGCAGAGTGCTGGACAGAGATGGGGCAGAGTGCTGGACAGAGATGGGGCAGAGTGCTGGGCAGAGTGCTGGGAAGAGATGGGGCAGAGTGCTGGGCAGAGTGCTGGACAGAGATGGGGCAGAGTGCTGGACAGAGATGGGGCAGAGTGCTGGACAGAGATGGGGCAGAGTGCTGGACAGAGATGGGGCAGAGTGCTGCACAGAGATGGGGCAGAGTGCTGAGCAGAGTGCTGGGAAGAGATGGGGCAGAGTGCTGGGCAGAGATGGGGCAGAGTGCTGGGCAGAGTGCTGGGAAGAGATGGGGCAGAGTGCTGGGAAGAGATGGGGCAGAGTGCTGGGAAGAGATGGGGCAGAGTGCTGGGCAGAGATGGGGCAGAGTGCTGGGCAGAGTGCTGGGAAGAGATGGGGCAGAGCGCTGGACAGAGATGGGGCAGAGCGCTGGACAGAGATGGGGCAGAGCGCTGGACAGAGATGGGGCAAAGCGCTGGACAGAGATGGGGCAGAGCGCTGGACAGAGATGGGGCAGAGCGCTGGACACAGATGGGGCAGGATTGGACACAGATGGGGCAGAGTGCTGAACACAGATGGGGCAGAGTGCTGGACACAGATGGGGCAGGATTGGAAACAGATGGGGCAGAGTGCTGGACACAGATGGGGCAGAGTGCTGGACACAGATGGGGCAGGATTGGAAACAGATGGGGCAGAATGGAGACAGATGGGGCAGGATTGGAGACAGATGGGGCAGGATGGATACGATGGAGACAGATGGGGCAGGATGGGGAGATCATATGGGGTAGAATGGATACTCATGAGGGCAGGATGGGAGAACATATGGCTGGAGCCTGCAATGAGACACACGGGGGCTAGGATGGCGAATATTATCATAGTGGCTAATTAAGGGATATTATTATTGCAGTGATGTATTTATTTTATTTTTTGAGTATACTGTTTTAAATGGGGGGAGGTCCTGTTACTGTGCAGAGTGATACTATGTCACCTTCTTTATGTGGTGTAATGTAGAGGCTGTGAAAATTAAGTAATGTATTCTGCAAGTGGAACTCGAGATAACTGTGTTATTTCCTGCAGAGACGAGTCCTGGCTGGAAGAAATGATGGCGGTCTGTGCTGGATGAAAGATGAAGGACTTCACCTAGAGACGTCACTGGTGAGTCAGTGTTAACTATACACTGACACTATACACTGTATACTATATACAGAGCTCCTGTGTATAATGTCACCGGTGATCACTGTATTACCTGTACACAGACACTGCTTACTAATTACAGATCTCCTGTGTATAATGGCACTGATGGTGATAGTATTGTGGTTGTTTTTTTTTATTACTGATCAGTATTGTAGTATTCAGTCACTATGTGGTGGTAATATGCGGTCTGGTCATGGTGTTGTGGTATTTGTTCCTTGTATTTTATATTATTCGATCACTGTGGTGGTAATATGTCATCTGGTCATAGTGTTGTGGTATTTGTTCCTTGTATGTAGTATTATAGGTCATTTTAAAAATTGAAAAATAAATAAAAATATACCTAAATTGTATTGCATATTTTAACAAATATTTAGTAGGTTACAGTACAGTAGGGCCCGGCCAAAAGTGTCTACCGTGTTCTGGTGGTGGCTTAAAAAATCTTTTGGCCAAAACAAAAGCTGCCGGCTATATGTGTGATCTGGTGATGGGAACTGTTAATGTATGATAGGTGAGAAGTGGAGATTTTCCAAGAGATAGCGGTGGGACTGTGGACAGTTCGAGGGGTGGAGCCTGGAGGCGGGGCTGGGGTGGAGCCTGGGCGGAGTCTCAAGGGGGCCCCGAAAATTTTGCCAGTATGGGGCCCCAAAATTTCTAGTGGCAGCCCTGCCAGGAGTCAACGAAGTGCTGTAATATTTAGTCAGGATAACAGTCAGATCCTGTTAGTTTAGCTCTGTAGTATTTGCAGTATAAATATAACACTTGTGTGCCAAGTAGCAGGGCCGGCGTTAGGGGAAAGATTGGCCAATTGACCGGGGCCACACCCACTTGGGTACTCCGTGTATACAGCAGGAGCTACACCGATAATAGCTTTATCAATGTAGCTACCAATGTGGAGACTGCTTCAGGACCTTTGGTGACATCACGATCATATGAGCAATTATGTATCCATTATGTCACCACAGTAATTGCACTCTGTGGGACTTCAGGACCTTTGATGATATTACAATCATGTGACCAGTCATGTGATATCACCAAAGGTTCTGCACTCAGCAGCAGTCGGAAGAAATGAAGATGAGATTAGCTGGTGGTAAAAGTTCTAATGTTCCCACTCTCACCTCTCAAAACAAGGGGCATGTATTGCAGCACAGTCATACTAATTTGGACCCTACTGAAGACCCATATTGTTCTTATCCACTATAATATCCTTACGTGGCCCCCATTGAGTATGATGCCCCCCAGACCCAATATGGTAAACCAACAGAAAATGTTCCCACAAAAACGGTCTCCCCTACCACTCTAACAGTTGATCATAGTATGAAATTCCTTAAGTATGGGACAAAGTATAATGTCCCATAGTTTCTCCACACACAGTATGATGCCCCCAACCATAGCCTCCACACAGTAGGATGACCACCACAGCTCCACACACATTACAATACCATCACAGTCCCTACATACAGCATGAAGCCCTTACAACCACTACCTTTTTCCCCTCCCCACTGTATGATATCTTCACAGCCCCCATACGGTGTGGTCCGTCCCCCTACAGTATGAATGCTCCCACAGCCCTCCACACAATATGATGGCTCCCACACTATCACACAGTATGATGTCCTCATTATGAGCCTCTGAACCACAGCATAATGGCTGTCACAGCTCTCCACACAATTTGATGTCTTTCACACAGTATAATGCCCCCAAAGTTTAACCATATAAGTCCTGGCAACATTAAAAAAAATCTACACACCCCATCCATTTCCTCGATGCGCTACACTGTGCACCGTGCTAACTAATGCTCTTCATTGCAAGAAAGATCTAGTGATTTAATCAATCTTGCTTCACTGAGACTCCGACACTCAGGCTGAATGGTGGAACAGGGAGCTGACTGATCTGGAAAAATGTCATATGTATCTTAATACTAATGATTTACATAGTAACATAGTTAGTAAGGCCGAAAAAAAACATTTGTCCATCCAGTTCAGCCTATATTCCATCATAATAAATCCCCAGATCTACGTCCTTCTACAGAACCTAATAATTGTATGATACAATATTGTTCTGCTCCAGGAAGACATCCATGCCTCTCTTGAACCCCTCGACTGAGTTCGCCATCACCACCTCCTCAGGCAAGCAATTCCAGATTCTCACTGCCCTAACAGTAAAGAATCCTCTTCTATGTTGGTGGAAAAACCTTCTCTCCTCCAGACGCAAAGAATGCCCCCTTGTGCCCGTCACCTTCCTTGGTATAAACAGATCCTCAGCGAGATATTTGTATTGTCCCCTTATATACTTATACATGGTTATTAGATCGCCCCTCAGTCGTCTTTTTTCTAGACTAAATAATCCTAATTTTGCTAATCTATCTGGGTATTGTAGATCTCCCATCTCCATTTACATTTATCTTTTACTATCAGTGGTGTAGGCACAAAAATTCCTAATTGTTATGATATCAGAGAAGCTTTCAACAAGGTTTGCAGACAACCTAGATGCCTTTCATCCACCAGAGCCCTTCCCCCTACTGATTCAAATTCCATTGTTACATTTTCTACCCCCTATAGTCCCCAATTTCACTTAATAAAAAATATAGTGAAAAAATATTTACCTGTATTTAATCAGGATGACAAATTACGTCAAATTACCAGGAATGGCTGCAGATATGTAGCAAGGAAGGGTTTTAGTTTAGACAATGCGCTTTCTCCTAGTGTTCTCAAACAACATTCTACTCCTAAATCCTGGTTGTCCACTACTGGTTTTTATAAATGTGCTGGTAATCTTTGCGATGTGTGCGTTTACACACTGGATAAAACTAAATCTATTAGTTCTTTTTCAGGTTTTTCACTGAAAATTACGTCTTTCATGAATTGTGACACACAATATGTAATTTACTGCATCTGCTCTTTGTCATGCAAAATGCAATATGTTGGTTGCACTACACAAAAAATTAAGAAATGCATAGCTGAACATCTAGCCAATATTCAAAACAAAAATGCGGCTTACTCCAGTGCCTCAAAACACTTTGTGAATATTCACCAAGGAGACGTCACATATTTGCTTTTTATGCATTTGAAAAGATTTTTAATCCTATTCGGGGTGAAACAAACAGAAACTATTGACTTCGAGGGAGGCATTCTGGATTCTGAAGCTGAACACGAGATATCCAATGGGCATGAACTCAAGAAATGATTTATTTTTTATTTATTTATGTGGTTTTTTTTCTTGCTGCTGTTTGCATTTACACCTTGTGCATATGTAATTAATTATTTGTCATCTGTGATCAGTTGTTCATTGATATTTAATTGTATATCCTGTGACTAAGGGTGCTGCATGCACCTGAAACACGTAAGGTTTTTCATGTTTTTAATATGGCTTGCTATGCCTGAATAAAGTTTTTTCATTTTTTCATCAGTGGTGTGCTGCTATCCTCTCAATTATAGCTCCACCTGTTAGATGTAGCAATCCTAAAAGTCAATATTGACCATTTAACTCTAGAACGCGTACCTGGGGCCTCGCAGGCCTGCTAGGTTACTTGTTTTCTATTATCTGTAAAACTACATTAGTTAGAATTTTGAAACTCAAGGTAATCCTCAGGTATATAGTTGTTAGTAATATCCAGTTGTTCATATATTTTTCTGTTATAGGCATCTCGTATAGCAACGCTTTTTTGTGACTACCCCAGATTCACGTACCTGGGGCCTTTGAGGCCTGCTTTGGTTTACATGTACT
This sequence comes from Ranitomeya imitator, assembly GCF_032444005.1. Classification (NCBI taxonomy): domain Eukaryota; kingdom Metazoa; phylum Chordata; class Amphibia; order Anura; family Dendrobatidae; genus Ranitomeya; species Ranitomeya imitator. Next base: position 312,932,485 of record NC_091285.1, on the reverse strand, counting down.
CCTCAGTCTTTTTGTCTGTACTGTTGTTGGGGAAGAACTTATGACTCAGTCTTTATGACTATTGGTCGATGGCTGTTGCTGGGAAGAGTGTGGATTCTGCCTGACATGGTAATGTGATCCTGGAAGGGAGTTTCCCCTCACAAAGTAACGTGATTATGATGTCAGTACAGGTCCTTTAGTCCTAAATCCTAGTTGCTGGAGAGACTTTGGAGGAAGAAGTCAGCTTTCTTTGGTCTGTAACAAAGAACCTTTCTGAGCTCCAAAACCAGAGGCTTCTACTGCACTTACAAGAAAGTGATCTATTGAAGGTAAGAGTAGGGGGCCTGTACTTTACCCTAAGCACACAAACACTAACAAAGTCTTAGCACACACAGTGTATAGTGCACAAGCCTGATTGTAATCTTTATTTTTTACTTTTCATTTTAGTTTACTCACATCTAAGATTACAATGGCACAGTCTACATCAAGGGGATTGACTGTCCAAGAGATTGAGGCGATTATTTTCAATAGTGATGAAGACAATGACATTTCTTTGTCGGATGAAGAGTATATTCCACCAGCTAATGTATCAACTTCATCGTCCAGCGATTCCTCAGATGATGAAGAAGTAATGGATCCAGCAGAATGTGCAAGTAGAACATCTAAAACAAATGTTTTTTGGAACAGTACTGCTGTGGCTCATGCACGCACCCCATCACATAACATTATTAGAGTTCCTCAAGGAGCTGTCGGAATTTCCCAACTCATGTCCAAAAAAGATGTTTTCAGTAAATTTGTTTCAGATGATATTGCAGATGAGGTAGTTTTGTGTACGAATGTGGAAGGTAAACGTATTGCTTCGGAAAAAAAAAAAAACTTGGAAAAATTTAACTAAAGAGGAACTATATGCCTATATTGGCCTTACTCTTCTGGCAGGGTCGACTAAATCATATGATGTGCCAATCAGAGAGTTATTTCTGAACCCATTTGCAGATCCACATTACAAAGCCACTATGTCCGTAGATAGATTTGAGGCTATTCGGAGATGCATTCGTTTTGATGAAAAGAGAACTCGGCCTGTGAGGTTGGCAACCGATAAATTAGCGCCTATTAGCTATATATGGAATCTTTTTTATCAAGAACTGTTACAAACTTTACAATTCTAGCGAATATGTGACAGTGGACGAACAACTTCTTGCCTTTAGGGGACGTTGCAAATTTATCCAATATATGCCCAGTAAGCCAGCTAAATACGGCATAAAAATATTCTGGATGTGCGATTTAGCAACTTATTATGGGATGAATGGCATGATTTACTGTGGAAAAGAAGCTGACGCTCCAGTCCAGAAAGATCTGTGTTCCAACATAGTGAAAACACTAGCTTTACCAATTTTCCATTCTGGAAAAAATATCACTATGGATAATTATTTTACTAATTTAGAACTGGCCAATTTTTTGCTTCAGAAACAACTAACACTTGTTGGTACAATGAGACCAAACCGCCACGAAATTCCACCAATAATGAAGCACAATGCACAGCGACCAATCTACGAGAGTGTATTTGGTTTCTGCAATGAGGCAACAATGGTGTCCTATATAGCCAAGAAAGAAAAATCTGTGATATTACTGAGCACAATGCATCACGATGAAAGTATTGACACCAATGACAGGAAACAAAAACCTGAAATTATACTTCATTATAATAAGACAAAAGGAGGTGTCGACAAGATGGACGAAATGATTACTGAATATTCGTGTAAAAGGCAGACTAAACGTTGGCCTGTTGCCCTTTTTTCCAATATCCTTGATGTGTCATCCCTCAATAGCTATATTGTTTATTGTCAAACTAATCCAGAATTCCATGCCAACAGGAATGACAAGAGACGTCTATTTTTGACAGAACTTTGTTATGAACTTTTGATGCCTACTATGCTAGAGAGAAGCAGCACAAAATGCTTATCAAGGCAAATTACAGAGGCAATGATCCGATGTGGAATATACTGTCAGGAACAGCCAGAGCAAAGAGAAAAAAAAAGAAAGCGCTGCTATATTTGTCCAGCAAAGAAAGAAAGAAAATCGGAGCGTTTCTATTCTACTTGCGGACAAAATGTATGCAGGGAACATTCTGAAGAAAAAATAATATGCAAGAATTGTCGGGGGAATATGTAAAGTGGAAAATAAATATTCCTGCACCAAGTTTGCTACAGACTTTATGTAAAAACTTTTTATAAGAAAAAATGTATCCATCATAAAAAATTGTACTGAGTGAATATATTGGGCGTGCCCGTTTAGTTACATTTTTGTTGTTTTATGTACATAATTTTTTTTGGAATTATACACATCTTAGGCTATGTTCCAAGTAGCGCTGGGGTTCACCAGAATGGGATCCATAATGGATCTGACCTCCTGGTAACTCCAGCTAAGGCTGATGGAATGCCGGGATTCCACCAGCCTTAGCTGAGGTCACCAGGAGGTCAGATCCATTACGGATCCCCTCCTGGTGGACCCCAGCGCTAGTGGGAATGCATCCTTACTTTGCAAATTTAAAATAAACTTTGAAAAGTATTTTTATTTGAGTTATTCCATGTTATTTGCACACAGGCCTAAAAGGCCGCAGGTACGTGAATATGGGGTAGTCACAAAAAAAGCGTTGCTATACGAAATGCCTATAACATAAAAATATACGAACAACTGGAAATTACTAACAACTATATAGCTGAGGAATACCTAGAGTTTCAAAATTGTAACTAAAGTAGTTTTACAGAAAATAATAAAAAAGTAACCTGACAGGCCTGCGAGGCCCCAGGTACGCGTTCTACCAGCCTTAGCTGGGGTCACCAGGAGGTCAGATCCATTACGAAATCCCATCCAGGCGGACCCCAGAGCTAGTGGGAATGCATGCTTACTTTCAAATAACTTTGAAAAAAAAATTTTTTTGAGTTATTCCATGTTATTTGAAAACAGGCCTCAAAGGCCCCAGGTACGTAATAGTGTAGATTTCTATGGTCACGCATTCTAGGGTTAATGAGCCTTTTCACATGATGCTGGATAAGGAGCTGAACCACAGATTGTATTAACAGACATGTGTTTTTTGGTGTTTGCCCCTCCTCAGTGCAAAGAAGATCTGATTTGGCTAGGTGAGCTGCCTCTGACTGGGAGCCTAAGGGAGAACGTTTCTGTGAAGGATGGAATCTGACAGATCATGCAGAATCCCATCACTGCCACTACTGTCCCTGACCCCACTATTACATCAGAAGGATCAGGTGGTGCCCACTCCTCATTTGCACCCACATGACGTTCCACACCCCCTATCTTAAGGTCAGCTTGGCACAGTTTTATGCAGACACACCCTGACCACACGGGTCCTGGTAGGCACAGGGAGTGAGAGGACGTGGCATTACACTCGCTCACAATCCTGACAGGCTGAGAGGTCCCTTTCATTGCCACCAGTTCCTCGTCAGATATAAGCCCGGTATGCTAACAGGTTTACATCGGCCCTGAAACCAGCCCTTGTAGCATGAAATGTTAAACCAAGATCAGTGACATGTGGATTCGTGGATCGAGATAAAAGAGCAGCCCAAGATTAAATTATATATTTAATCGCCTTAGGGGGACACTAGACAAAACACTATATACACAATGGTTCCACATATATAATGGTCACATATGCAAATACAATAGTGGTAGGACAAAGTATGCAGAATATAAGGGACAATTACCAGTCAGATGGAAGACCTGGTTTGCAGGGGGCTGCTGCATGGGAGGCTCTTGGTCCCCTCTATTCCTTGATGTCTCCCCACACAATATGTTGTTGCAACCTCCCCAGAGAAAAATACGGTGTAAGGAGACTTATAGGTCATGCATTGCTCCTTTGGAAACTTAAATGAGCAAATAGCCTCTTCAGAGAGGAAGAGGACTTGAACTTTAGTGTCACCTGTTGTGAGTTCCGTTCTGGAGCTCCCTCCTGTGGTTGCTAATGGTATTTTTGCGGGTTCTGCCCTTGGGCTCCCTCTGGTGGTTTCAAGTGGAACTGCTGCTCCACTGGGTGGCTGTAGCAGCTGCCTTCACTAATCGCCTTGCCTGGGTTTGTTATTTAAACCTGCTCTGGGCTTTAGTCCATGCCTGCTGTCAATGTTCTTGGTTGGATTTTATTCTTCCCTTCTATTTCTCATATGGCCAGTCCTTGTCTGCAAAAGATAAGTTGTGCTAGTTTTGTTTGTCCATTTGTTTGGACTCTATTGCTTTGCATTTTGTCTCTTTTGTCCAGCTTGTCACTATGTCTTATTCAGGCTAGCTGGAAGCTCTGGGAAAGCAGATTTGCCCCTCCACACCGTGAGTCGGTGTGGAGTTCATTTTTGTGAACTCTGTGTGGATTTTGTAGTTTTTAATACTGACCGCACAGTATCCTTTGCTCTCTGTCTATCTAGTTTAGTTTTGGCCTCCCTTTGCTGAAATCTAATTTCATTTCTGTGTTCGTCATTTCCCTCTCCTTTCACAGTCAATATTTGTGGGGGGCTGTCTTTCCTTTTGGGGGTTTCTCTGAGGCAAGATAGCTTTCTATTTCCTTCTTTAGGGGTAGTTATATCTGAGGCTGTGACGAGGTGTCTAGGGAATGTCAGGAACATCCCACGGCTATTTCTAGTTGTGTTGTTAGGATTAGGGACTGCGGTCAGTAGAGATACCACCTTCTCAGAGCTCGTTCCATGTTGCGTTTTAGCCACCAGGTCATTTCAGTGTGGCCTCTTAACCACCAGGTCATAACAGTACAGCAGGCCAAGAATGAATTGAATGCATCTCAAAAGAAGGAAAAAAGAAGAGTTCTGAACCATTTTTTTTTCTGTGCTCTGTTCTGTCTTCTTTTTCCTCTTGATATCTGGGTGGTGCTGGATATATGCTCTGGTATGGAGGTTCAGGGTTTGTTTTCTCGTGTGGATCAACTTGCTGCAAGAGTCCAGAGTATCCAAGATTATATTGTTCAGACTCCGGCTCTAGAGCCAAGAATTCCTACTCCTGATTTGTTTTTTGGGGACAGATCCAAGTTTTTGAACTTTAAAAATAGCTGCAAATTGTTTTTTGCTTTGAAACCCCGTTCTTCTGGTGATCCCATTCAGCAAGTGAAAATCATCATATCCTTACTGCGTGGTGATCCTCAAGACTGGGCATTTGCTCTTGAAACAGGGAATCCGGCATTATTGAATGTAGATGCATTCTTTCAGGCGCTCGGATTGTTGTATGACGAACCTAACTCTGTAGAGCATGCTGAGAAAACACTGTTGGCCCTGTGTCAGGGTCAGGAAGCGGCAGAGTTATATTGCCAGAAATTTAGAAAATGGTCTGTGCTCACTAAATGGAATGAAGAGGCGCTGGCTGCTATTTTCAGAAAAGGTCTTTCTGAAGCCCTTAAAGATGTTATGGTGGGCTTTCCTACGCCTACCAGTTTGAGCGAATCTATGTCTCTAGCCATTCAGATTGATCGGCGCTTGCGTGAGCGCAAGGCGGTGCACCATATGGCAGTGTCCTCTGAGCGAAGTCCTGAGCCTATGCAATGTGATAGGATTTTGACTAGAGCAGAAAGGCAGAAATTCAGACGTCAGAATGGCCTGTGTTTTTACTGTGGTGATTCAGCTCATGCTATTTCTGATTGCCCTAAGCGTACTAGGAGGGTCCCAAGGTCTGTTACCATTAGTACTGTGCAGCCTAAATTTCTCTTGTCTGTTACCCTGATTTGCTCATTGTCATCCTTTTCTGTTATGGCATTTGTGGATTCTGGCGCTGCCCTGAACTTAATGGACTTAGAATTTGCCAAGCGCTGTGGTTTTTCCTTGGAACCTTTGCAGAGTCCTATTCCCTTAAGGGGGATTGATGCTACGCCATTGGCCAAGAATAAACCTCAGTACTGGACACAGTTAACCATGTGCATGGCTCCAGCACATCAGGAAAATATTCGTTTTTTGGTGTTGCATAATTTGCATGATGTTGTTGTGCTGGGTTTTCCATGGTTACAGGAACATAATCCAGTGCTGGATTGGAGATCTATGTCTGTGACTGGTTGGGGTTGTCAGGGGATACATAGTGATATTCCTTTGATGTCCATTTCCTCGTCCCCTTCTTCTGAAGTTCCTGAGTTTTTGTCGGATTTCCAGGATGTATTTGATGAGCCCAAGTCCAGTTCCCTGCCTCCTCATAGGGACTGCGATTGTGCCATTAATTTGATTCCTGGCTGTAAGTTCCCTAAGGGCCGACTTTTCAATCTGTCTGTGCCAGAGCATGCCACTATGCGGAGTTATGTAAAGGAGTCCTTGGAGAAAGGGCATATTCGCCCGTCTTTGTCACCGTTGGGAGCGGGATTTTTTTTTTGTTGCCAAGAAGGATGGCTCCTTGAGACCCTGTATAGATTATCGCCTTCTCAATAAGATCACTGTCAAATTCCAGTATCTGTTACCTTTGCTTTCTGATTTGTTTGCTCGGATTAAGGGTGCTAGTTGGTTTACTAAAATCGACCTCCGAGGGGCGTATAATCTTGTGCGTATTAAACAAGGTGATGAATGGAAAACAGCATTTAATACGCCTGAAGGCCATTTTGAATATCTTGTAATGCCATTCGGGCTCTCTAATGCTCCATCGGTATTTCAGTCCTTTATGCATGATATCTTCTGGAATTATCTGGATAAATTTATGATTGTGTATTTGGATGATATTTTTGTTTTCTCCGATGATTGGGAGTCTCATGTGAAGCAGGTTAGGATGGTGTTTCAGGTCCTTCGTACTAATGCGTTGTTTGTGAAGGGGTCTAAGTGCCTCTTTGGAGTTCAGAGGGTTTCTTTTTTGGGTTTCATTTTTTCTCCCTCGGCTATTGAAATGGACCCTGTTAAAGTCCAGGCCATTCATGATTGGACTCAACCTACATCTGTAAAGAGCATTCAGAAATTTTTGGGCTTTGCCAATTTTTATCGTCGCTTTATTGCTAATTTTTCTAGTGTGGTGAAGCCTCTGACCGATTTGACGAGGAAGGGCGCTGATGTGGTGAATTGGTCCTCTGTGGCTGTTGAGGCCTTTCAGGAGCTTAAACGTCGTTTTACTTCTGCCCCTGTGTTGCGTCAGCCAGATGTTTCTCTCCCTTTTCAGGTTGAGGTCGATGCTTCTGAGATTGGGGCAGGGGCCGTTTTGTCTCAGAGAAATTCTGATGGCTCTTTGATGAAACCTTGTGCCTTCTTCTCCAGAAAATTTTCGTCTTCTGAGCGTAATTATGATGTCAGCAATCGGGAGTTGTTGGCTATGAAGTGGGCATTTGAGGAGTGGCGACATTGGCTTGAGGGAGCCAAGCATCGCATGGTGGTCTTGACTGATCACAAGAATCTGATTTACCTCGAGTCTGCTAAGCGGTTGAATCCTAGACAGGCTCGGTGGTCTTTGTTTTTCTCACGTTTTGATTTTGTGGTCTCGTATATTCCTGGATCTAAGAATGTGAAGGCTGATGCCCTTTCTAGGAGTTTTTTGCCTGATTCTCCGGGAGTTCTTGAGCCGGCTGGGATCCTCAAGGAGGGGGTGATTCTTTCTGCCATCTCCCCTGATTTACGGCGGGTACTTCAGGAGTTTCAGGCTGATAAACCTGACCGCTGTCCTGTGGGGAAATTGTTTGTTCCTGATAGATGGACTAGTAGGGTAATTTCTGAGGTTCATTGTTCGGTGTTGGCTGGTCACCCTGGGATTTTTGGTACCAGAGATTTGGTGGCTAGGTCCATTTGGTGGCCTTCCTTGTCGCGGGATGTGCGTTCGTTTGTGCAGTCCTGTGAGACCTGTGCTGGGCTAAGCCTTGCTGTTCCCGTGCCAGCGGGTTGCTTTTGCCTTTGCCTATTCCTGAGAGGCCCTGGACGCATATTTCCATGGATTTTATTTCTGATCTTCCTGTTTCTCAGAAGATGTCTGTCATCTGGGTGGTTTGTGACCGGTTTTCTAAGATGGTCCATTTGGTGCCGTTGCCTAAGTTGCCTTCCTCTTCTGATTTGGTTCCATTATTTTTTCAGCATGTGGTTCGTTTGCATGGTATTCCGGAGAATATTGTGTCTGACAGAGGTTCCCAGTTCGTTTCTAGGTTTTGGCGGTCCTTTTGTCCTAGAATGGGCATTGATTTGTCTTTTTCCTCTGCATTCCATCCTCAGACAAATGGCCAAACGGAGCGAACCAATCAGACCTTGGAAACCTATTTGAGATGCTTCGTGTCTGCTGATCAGGATGATTGGGTGACCTTTTTGCCGTTGGCCGAGTTTGCCCTTAATAATCGGGCTAGTTCGGCTACCTTGGTTTCGCCTTTTTTTTGTAACTTTGGTTTTCATCCTCGTTTTTCTTCAGGGCAGCTTGAGCCTTCTGACTGTCCTAGTGTGGATTCCGTGGTGGACAGGTTGCAGCAAATTTGGACTCATGTGGTGGACAATTTGACGTTGTCTCAGGAGAAGGCTCAGCGTTTTGCTAACCGTCGTCGGTGTGTTGGTCCCCGGCTTCATGTTGGGGATTTGGTCTGGTTGTCTTCTCGTCATGTTCCTATGAAGGTTTCTTCCCCTAAGTTCAAGCCTCGTTTTATTGGGCCTTATAAGATTTCTGAAATTATCAATCCAGTGTCTTTTCGTTTGGCCCTTCCAGCTTCCTTTTCCATTCATAATGTGTTCCATAGATCCTTGTTGCGGAGATATGTGGTACCTATGCTTCCCTCCGTTGATCCTCCTGCTCCGGTGTTGGTTGAGGGGGAATTGGAATATGTGGTAGAGAAGATTTTGGATTCTCGTTTTTCGAGGCGGAAGCTTCATTATCTGGTCAAGTGGAAGGGTTATGGCCAGGAGGATAATTCTTGGGTTGTTGCCTCCGATGTTCATGCTCCCGATTTGGTTCATGCTTTCCATTTGGCTCGTCCTGATCGGCCTGGGAGCTCTGGTGAGGGTTCGGTGACCCCTCCTCAAGGGGGGGGTACTGTTGTGAGTTCCGTTCTGGAGCTCCCTCCTGTGGTTGCTAATGGTATTTTTGTGGGTTCTGCCCTTGGGCTCTCTCTGGTGGTTTCAAGTGGAACTGCTGCTCCGTTGGTTGGCTGTAGCAGCTGCCTTCACTTGCCTGGGTTTGTTATTTAAACCTGCTCTGGGCTTTAGTCCATGCCTGCTGTCAATGTTCTTGGTTGGATTTTATTCTTCCCTTGGATTTCTCATATGGCCAGTCCTTGTCTGCAAAAGATAAGTTGTGCTAGCTTTGTTTGTCCATTTGTTTGGACTCTATTGCTTTGCATTTTGTCTCTTTTGGCCAGCTTGTCACTATGTCTTATTCAGGCTAGCTGGAAGCTCTGGGAAAGCAGATTTGCCCCTCCACACCGTGAGTCGGTGTGGAGTTCATTTTTGTGAACTCTGCGTGGATTTTGTAGTTTTTAATACTGACCGCACAGTATCCTTTGCTCTCTGTCTATCTAGTTTAGTTTTGGCCTCCCTTTGCTGAAATCTAATTTCATTTCTGTGTTCGTCATTTCCCTCTCCTTTCACAGTCAATATTTGTGGGGGGCTGTCTTTCCTTTTGGGGGTTTCTCTGAGGCAAGATAGCTTTCTATTTCCTTCTTTAGGGGTAGTTATATCTGAGGCTGTGACGAAGTGTCTAGGGAGTGTCAGGAACATCCCACGGCTATTTCTAGTTGTGTTGTTAGGATTAGGGACTGCGGTCAGTAGAGATACCACCTTATCAGAGCTCGTTCCATGTTGCGTTTTAGCCAGGTCATTTCAGTGTGGCCTCTTAACCACCAGGTCATAACAATCACCTATTGTATGTAGCTCTTCTAAAAGTCAATATTGAAGCTTTATCAAGCCATGCGATATGACTTAGGATAAGAAGCCAAACCATAAACTTACATAGTAACATAGTAACATAGTAACATAGTTAGTAAGGCCGAAAAAAGACATTTGTCCATCCAGTTCAGCCTATATTCCATCATAATAAATACCCAGATCTACGTCCTTCTACAGAACCTAATAATTGTATGATACAATATTGTTCTGCTCCAGGAAGACATCCAGGCCTCTCTTGAACCCCTCGACTGAGTTCGCCATCACCACCTCCTCAGGCAAGCAATTCCAGATTCTCACTGCCCTAACAGTAAAGAATCCTCTTCTATGTTGGTGGAAAAACCTTCTCTCCTCCAGACGCAAAGAATGCCCCCTTGTGCCCGTCACCTTCCTTGGTATAAACAGATCCTCAGCGAGATATTTGTATTGTCCCCTTATATACTTATACATGGTTATTAGATCGCCCCTCAGTCGTCTTTTTTCTAGACTAAATAATCCTAATTTCGCTAATCTATCTGGGTATTGTAGTTCTCCCATCCCCTTTATTAATTTTGTTGCCCTCCTTTGTACTCTCTCTAGTTCCATTATATCCTTCCTGAGCACCGGTGCCCAAAACTGGACACAGTACTCCATGCAAACTTCATTTGCAGACACTTGTTTCGGGGTGCTTGCCCTCTTCAGTGCTTTAATAGGTGGGCTAGGATTCAAGTCTTCTTTCTAAAGACGTTATTTGCAATGTAGAACAAATATAGGGGGGACGGGCACCATGACAAGATAGAAGGTGGAAGTGAGAGGGTTAACATAAAGGTCAAGAAGGACGCAGAAGTGTAATGAGAATGAGGGGATGGTTCATAGGACCTTCATAAGGTGTGGGGGGAGCAATTTACCTCCTCTTTGTTCCGGTCAGTGAGACACACCCACCCATCTTCCCTTAATGTATGTGTTTTTTAGGATGTTATAAATATATACAGAAATAATAAGGAGTTAAATAGATGAGTAAATTAGTATTGTGTTTATGTCTGTTTGTCACAGCAGCGGGGAATAGGTCTGGGTCAGAGACTCCTTAACCCCTTCCCGACATGCGCCGTACTAGTACTGCTCTGTGGGCACTACTAGTATGGCGCACCAATCGCACGGCCTCATGCTCAGCGCCGAAGCGATCGGGTGCGGGTGTCAGCTGTATATGACAGCCGACATCCCACAGCAATTCCCACGATCGGTGCTAGCACAGATCGCGGGCATTTAACTTTGATGCCACTGTCAGTAGTGACCACTGCATAGAGAAGCTTCGCGCAGGGAGGGGCCTTCCTGCGTGCTTCCATCAGAACATTGCGATGTGCTGCAATGTCCTGATAGTCTCCATGGAGACCCCTGGCACCAACATGGCCACAGGGTCCTTCCGGGTCCTGCAGGGAGGTGGCTTGTTAATGCCTGCTGAGAGCATGTGTTGGCATGCCTCCTTCCCTGCATGTCAGATCCTGATCTGACACTCTGCTGTGCAAAGTGTTAGATCAGCGATCTGACATTATATAGTGATGTCCCATGTTGGGACAATGTAAAAAAAGTAAAATAAAAAAAAATTAGAATGTGTAAAAATATTTTTTTTTTTAAATTCCTAAATAAAGGAAAAAAATATTTTTCCAATAAATAATTTATTTATGTAAATAAAAAAAACAAACAATAAAAGTACACATATTTGGTATCGCCGTGTCCGTAATGACCCGACCTATAAAACTATCCCACTAGTTAACCCCTTCAGCTTGGTTATGCACGTATTTAATAAATTGCTGCTGTGGCTATTTAATCCAAGTCGCGAGCAGTCATGTGTCTTATTTCCGCATGTAGTGGGGAGCGTGTTTATGGGTGAAAGGTATAATGAGAAGAACCTAATCCCTCTTAACTTGTCAAGACTCTTAACATGACGTGAATAGATCATTAGTTACTGCACGCTTGCCTCTTGCTGTCAGTATGGCTGTATCCCTGCTTTCTCATTTTTTTTGCCAGTTTAATTGTGATGGGGTACAGATAGCACTAGAGGCTGATTAGATAAGTTGACGACTGGGCACAAAGTACTTGACTTAAAAACAAAATAAAAGGGAATGTCCACACATCAGATTTGTTCAGTTTTATACACCTGTTATGTTATAATTCTGGTACACTATATTTATGTTTAGTTTTGCCCAATGTATGTTTTGATTACATGCACATTGTAAGAATCCTTATTCTTGAACTATTAGACAAGCGTCAGTCTATTGGCAACTCAAAATTGAATTTATGTTCTGTGGACAGAAAAACGTTGTCTGCAGTCCCGGCTTCTCATTAAATTGGCAAATACCTTTAGGCTCAGGTAATACTGAATTACAGTTCCAAAGCTTGAAAATCTTTCACTTTTCTCACATTTTAAAATTTTTACAATGTTACTTATTCTAATGGCACACAATTTATTAACTCAGCAGAATCCCCAGATAGATCTAAAATGTCACCTTTCCAAACACCTTTCATAAACTGCCGTAATATTTTTCACATTGAAAGCTCTTAACACTTGTGCAATTTTTCCAATATAAATCATTTTGCAATATTCATCAGGTGTTGAATCTAAAGCAAATGTAATGATGTGAACGAAGAACGTTTTACGGACACAGACCTCATCCCCAATGCTTAGACTTGCCAACATTTTCATATCCTTCATTTGCTCGCAGAGTTTAAGATGAAATCTTCCATCATTTTACCTTTTTAGAACGATGAGTCATTTTATGACCAAGTCTGTTTGTGGTAATTGATGTCTAGCAGATTGCTTCGCCACAGAACGTCCTTCCCCGGGGAAGAGTAGAGGGGAGAGCAGCCATACCAGTTTTGTATGAAGCACTGAATAACGCATAACATAAAAGTGTCAACAATTATTATTACCTATTAGGCATCTGCAAGGATATCCTTCACCATGCAGCAATGTAATCTTATATGCAGGCTATAGGTGCTTTATAAGTGCTAAGTCCCCATGTCTTAAACAGTATTATGTGTCCAGCAGCTTCAGGGAACATCGTACTTGTAGGATTACTCAGCACAGGCCTCTATACATCTGAAGAATGTGTACATATAACCCTTACGAGCAATATTTATTCCTATCAAAATGCAAAAATCACCAAGAAAAAACCTGTGCAAGGTAGTGAAAAACATAAAGTGTGACTGATGTTCAGCAATATGAAACATTCAGACAAAGATGACTTGTTGATCCTAATGTACAAATAGTGCACATATCGCCTCCTTTTTGCCTGTAGATTTGATAGAATATGTTGACAAGGCCAGGTATCTATCTCATGCAGAATAGGGGTACAACAATATGATTATGGATAATCAAGTTATATCCCAGGTCATAACACAATGGGATCTACGAGACCCTAGGATTTCCTCCAGGCTGTTCTTGTCTAGCAGTGGAGGGGTTGGCACCCTAAATATAAGAGATTTGGTGCTCGCGCTCCATGGCGGTTCTCCCTTAGTCACCTTATATGTCCCTGCTTACCCATCTGATAATTGGGAACATCTAATCTAGACAACATAGGTACTGATCTCTAGGGGGAGCTTAAGGCAAGATATCACAACAAAATATTGATGAATTATCGTTACAGTCACTTGTTAGAAATGATTGCCTCTGCCTCGACGCGTTTCTCTATATATAGGTTCATCAGGAGGCCTGGTTTCAAATTCATTGGAGGTGGAAATTGATAGTGCATAGTCATAAGCCAACACCAAAATGGTCTTATGACTACTATAAATTTCTCCTCTGATGGGTGCCAATCTCCGCTGCTAGACAGGAACTTGATTATCCATAATCATATTGTTGTATCCCTATTCTGCATGAAATAGATACTTAGCCTTGCCAGCATATTCTATCAAATCTACAGGCAAAAAGGAGGCGATATGTACATTATTTGTAGATTGGGATCAACAAGTCATCTTTGTCTGAATGGTTCATATTGCTGAACATCAGTCAGACTTTGTTTTTTACTACCTTGCACAGGGTTTTTATTGATTTATAAATTTTGCTATAAATAAATATTGCTTTTAAGGCTTATATGTACACTTTCTAAATACTCCCTTATAGATACCTATAATTTATGCAACTATGTTTTTCTATATGTATGAAGTATAGTCATTTACTGGCTCGTTTGCCTGCAGTGCAATAGCAATGATTTTGATTGCCACTTAATGTTTCTTGCCAAGGCTATAAATGTATACTTTAATTTTCTGTGACAAAGCAAGTAATGCAGATGCATATTAAAATCTATCTTTATAGAATTATATTGGTATTTACCATGATTTATTCCACAATTTACATGTGCATTATAAATGGAGCAGAAAAATAGAGGGATAACCAGAGCAGGGGCACATAGTGCATTTTACTGCCTTTGACCAGTTTAGTACTATATCATACAACATATTTCAATATGGATACAATGCCCCACAAATTGACACTGGCGTGATCTGCGAATATGTGATACCACAATAGTGTGGCCTTACTTATTTCTGTATCGTCATACAATAGTCACGACAGTTCTCTCTGAATGGACACTTGTTTTAGCTATTCAGCTTTCTTCAGTGTTCCAAAATCTCAATTAGGATTTACATTACCCTAATAATCATAAACCGGCTGTAACAGTGTTCTTGCTGTACGGCGTGGGTTCATATTCTACCATGGAGCCACATAGATCTGCATAGGAGCGATAGGCACAAAGTGATGTATTTTTAATGGTGTGTGCCCTTCTGGGACATGTATACCACATTGACAACATATTCCATAAATGCTTGATAGATGCATGAGCCAGTAAGACAAGCTTCTATCTCGAGATGGGTCCTGCTGCCAAGAATGGAAAGGTGGTCTCCATACTTTTATATTGGCGTTACAAAAATTGTAGAGCATACTTGATGTGTAATTTTCAGTGTGAGGCATTGGCCACATAACAGCATATAATGAGACTCCATTATCGAGATACATGCAGATCCCAGTAAGACCCAAATGCATCGGACAGCTATGGCATATCCCATTAATATGTCAGGAATGTCCAGCAAAAGAACATTCCCTTTAAAGGGAATCTGTCAGTAGGATCTACCCTCCTAAACCATCTATATAGCAGGCCATTGAAAGTTGAATAAAATGATACCTTGATATCTGTTATCTGATGTCTTATTCCAGAGAAATGCACATTTGCATTCATATGTAAATGAGCTGTTAAGCTCTATGGGCGGGACACAGATCTCCAGGAAAATCTGCTTACAGAATTTTAAATGCTACCAGTGTAAGACATGTAGCTCAGAAGAGCAGACTGTCAGTCATTACATGTCTCACACTGGGAATTTAAAATAAGGCACATTTTTAGGGAGAACTGTGTCCCACCCATAGATCTTAACAGCTAATTTGCATGTTTGGAAAACAAGTATTTCTCTGGATTAAGATATCGGATCTCAGATATCAAGGTATCATTTTATTCAATTTTCTATAACCTACATGACCATATAGATGGCCTAGGAGCGTTGATCCTAATGACAGATTCCCTTTAATCAAGGAATGTAATTTCACTTTACTGTTTTACATGCAATGGAGCAATAAAAATGGTTGCGCAGGTGATCATAAATTGTGCTGCTCAATAACTGTGTCCTATGATAATGTCTAAATAACACGACTGTGCAATCAGCAGGGGAACAATGCGCTTTAGTACATGGCCAGCGTATCTACTGCAGGATTTTAGGTAACTTTTTTATGTTGCCCTCTAGATTGCAAATTATAAAAACTGCTTGTCCTGTACCAGTTGCTCCTTTTGTTATTTTGTCTTATCAAGTCCTAACCAGACAAACATTCCTACTAGAATAAAAATAAATTGGATATGTATTATATTTACAGAGAGACCGAGAAATTGTGTCTAGGACATTGGAGTATGGTAACATTCGGGCGAGGCGAACAGCACCCCCTGAGATGAGCTTTGCTATTATACCTTTGTCTGGCCTTGATTTGCAGCATAACAAGCTCCTTATGCTATGTAACAAATGGAGTGGTTAATCAGTTTTATATGTTCTCTGCTATGTAAATCTGACAAATAAATGTTCTTTTATCACCTTCAAGTAGAAATGAGATTCAGCATTGTGTTGGCCATAATCAGAACTGAGAGAAGCACATGTTCTAGATTTACTGATGATGGATGAATGATACCTGGTTGATAACTAAAAAGAGCAAAGTATCAAGTATCGGCATCTTCTCAGACAAATATTACGGTTTCAAGACGGCTTACTACAAAATGTGCGACCAATTATAGCTATAGTTGATTTCTGCATTGTTACGTGTTGCCAAAAAGATAGAGTGCTGGTAAGGTGAAGAAGGCATTATTCGGTAGAAGTAACTTGTGTATGCTTCATATCTCTGAGATATCGTAAAGGCTGAACCACTTGATATTGATACAATCCTGCCCTTGTCACAATTGAAGAATCCATTCTGAGACCAAATTGCTTCTGTTTTCCGTCACTGAAAAATAGAACAGGTACACAAATAGTACTGTGCAAATGTTTTAGGCAGCTGTGGAAAAAGTGCTGCAAAGTAAGAATGCTTTATAAAACAGAAGTGTTAATTGTTACTTTTTAACAATTAGGCTATGTGCACACATTCAGGGATTTCTCGCAGAAAATTCCTGAGAAAAACCTGAAATTTTCTGCAAGAAATCCCCAAGAAATCTGCATGCGTTTTTGCCGAGTTTTTGATGCGTTTTTTTCCGGACATTTCCCAATGCATTTTGTAGTGGGATATCCGCAAAAAAACCCCGCAAAATTAATGAACATGCTTCGTTTTTTACCGCGATGCGTTTTTTTTTCACGGAAAAAAACGCATCATGTGCACAAAACATGCAGAATTCATTCTAAATGATGGGATGCTTATTGTATGCTTTTTCTGCGGTTTTATAGCGTTTTTATCAAGAAAAACCGCAAAAAAAAACCCGCAAAAAAACAGCAACGTGTGCACACAGCCTCAAGGTGAGACCTGTCAGCAGATTTTCACTCTCCAAACTATTACAGTGAAGAAAATAAGTATTTGATACACAGCCGATTTTGTACGTTTTCCCACCTACAAAGAATAGAGAAGACTGTACTTTTTATTGTAGGTACTATGTACTAGGTACCTACTTTATTGTAGGTACTATGCGTCTGGAGGAGAGAAGGTTTTTCCACCAACATAGAAGAGGATTCTTTACTGTTAGGGCAGTGAGAATCTGGAATTGCTTGCCTGAGGAGGTGGTGATGGCAAACTCAGTCGAGGGGTTCAAGAGAGGCCTGGATGTCTTCCTGGAGCAGAACAATATTGTATCATACAATTAGGTTCTGTAGAAGGACGTAGATCTGGGGATTTATTATGATGGAATATAGGCTGAACTGGATGGACAAATGTCTTTTTTCGGCCTTACTATGTTACTATGTTACACTTCAAATGTGAGACAGAATCTTAAAAAAAAAATCCAGAAAATCACATTGTATGATTTTTACATAATTAATTTGCATTTTATTGTATGAAATAAGTATGTGATACAATAGAAAAACAGAACTTAATATTTGGTTCAGAAACCTTTGTTTGCAATTACAGAGGTCAGATGTTTCCTGTAGTTCTTGACCAAGTTTGCACACACTGCAGCAGGGATTTTGTCCCATCCCTCCATACAGATCTTTTTTTAGATCTTTCAGGTTTCGTGCAACATTGAGTTGCAGCTCCCTCCAAAGATTTTCTCTTGGGTTCAGGTCTGGAGAGTTGCTAGGCCATTTCAGGACCTCGAAATGCTTCTTACAAAGCCACTCCCTAGTTGACCTGGCTGTGTGTTTCAGGTCATTATCATGCTAATAGACCATGCCACAACCCATTTTCAATGCTGTTACTAAGAGGAGGTAGTTAACCAAAATCTTGCAATACATTACCCCATCCATCCTCCTGTCAATACGGTAGTTGTCCTGTCCCTTTTGTGGAAGAGCACCCAAAAGTATGATATTTCCCCCACCATGATTCACAGTTGGGACAGTGCTCTTGGAGTTGTACTCATCCTTCTTCCTAAAACTTGGCGAGTGGAGTTAATACCAAAAAGTTCTATCTTGGTCTCATTTGACGACATGACATTCTGCCATGCCTCCTCTGGTTCATCCAGATGGTCATTGGAGAACTTCAAATGGACCTGGACATGTGTTGGCATAAGCAGGGGGACCTTATGTGCCCTGCAGGATTTTAATCCATGATGGCGTAGTGTGTTACTAAGTGTGGTCTTCGTTCTCTTCAGGTCATTGACCAGGTCCTCCCATGTAGTTCTGGGATGATTCCTGACCTTTTTTAGAATCATCATTGCCAACTAAGCAAGATATTGCATGGAGCACCAGACCGAAGAAAATTGAGTCATCTTGTGTTTCTTCCATGTTTTAACTGTTCCAACAGTTGTTGCCTTTTCACCAAACTGCGTCACTACTGTCTTGTAGTCCATGCCAGTCTTGTAAAGGTCTACAATTTTTGTGCCTGGTGTGCTTAGACAGCTCTTTGGTCTTGGCTATAGTGGAAAGGTTGGAGTGTGATTGTGTGGACTGGTATATTTTATACAGGTAATGAGTTCAAACAGGTTCAGTTAATACAGGTAATAAGTGCAGAGTAGGAGGGCTTGTTAAAGAAAAACAAATAGATCTGTGAGAGTCAGAATTTTTGCTGGTTGGTAGGTGATCAAATACTTATTTCATGCAATAAAATGCAATATAATTATTTACAATTCATAAAATGTGAGTTTCTGTTTTTTATTTTTAGATTCGGTCTCTCACAGTTGAAGTGTACCTGCGATAAAAATTTCAGACGTCTCCATTCTTTGTAGGAGGGAAAACTTGGGTAATGGGCAGTGCATCAAATACTTATTTTCCCCACTGTATATAGGCATAGAGCGCGTTCAAAGAAAAGTTCAGTAATACCTTTACATGATCAGTCCATTCCTACAATACTGAGAAAGAAGTGTTTGAACGGATATGCAATTGAGGCTGAAGGACTATGGTAGATCATGAAGCCTCTGTTACTCTAGCTCTATTCCCCGCCAAGCATCACCTTCTCCTGCTTGATTGACTGAAGTCACACAAAATAGATGCAGCACAGGTTGGGGAATATGGCTGGAGTGATGGAGATTTCAGATCTGCAAATAGTCAAATGAGGCTGAAGGACTATCAATTCAAACACTGATTTCTCAGTAATTAAGGAGGAAATTGGCCATGTAAAGGTATTGCATGTGCATATACATAGCTTGAGGTGTTAAATCCTGCTGAATGATTCCCCTCAACAAAATGCTAAGTGAGTGATCACAAAAGAAATCTAAATCAAATGAATATTTGGTGTGACAGCCTCAAAATATCAGTTTTTCCAGTTACACTTACATGTAGCTTATGAAGGAACTTGGCAGGGAGGTTGTTCCAAACGTCTTGGAGAACTGACCACAGATCTTCTGTGGATGTAGGCAAATCCTAGTATTTTCATGTAATCCCAGACAGCCTCAATGAAGTTGTGATTGGGGATCTAGCAGTCATACCATCACTTACAGGACTCCTTGTTCTTCTTTTAATTCAGAAGTCAGTTTCATCAGTGATTTTCACTAGATTTTGGTCAGAGTTTCATCAGGTTTTTTTTCACTGATGTAAAAAAATGTTTCTCCACCCTCTATCAATGAAAATTGGACAGTACATGGATGGCATCTGAATGCAGTCATATTTTTCACTGACCCAAAAACTTTCTTTGCTGATTTTGATCAGACACTCGGACCAATATCAGGCATGTCTCCGCAATTTTGCAGAGAAAAAGGAAAAATTTGACATGTAAACAGCCCTATAGTCTGTCATAGTTACCAGTGTGGATAGCACTTGTACGTGAAAAAGTGACATGTGAATAAGCCCTTAGACTGAAGACAATTCATAGTGACATTGGCGGTATGCACTGCTGCAGAACACATTTGGAACCAATCGGATGCCTCTCTAGTGTTGCATGAATAGAGTCATCTGATTGATAAATATCTGCATCCTGTAATGTGGAATGACCTGTCAACTATAGCGCGGCAGGGATAAGCCAGATTGTGGCAGCATCAGGCTAGTCAGGTCTCTCCTTATAGTCTTCAAACTATGGCCCTGATTCATTAAGACTGTCGATTTTCATGCCAGTCTTGATGAGGGAGTAAGGTGGAATGGGAGGCGCCTGATTCATTAAGGCTGGGTTCACACTTGGGTGGCTGGTCTGCGTATGGCTGCATAGTTCCTCCCTTAAGCTCCACCTACTTCCGCATGTGTCCTGCGTCGTCCTGGGTACCCATCTTTAACATTGCGTACAGACATGCGTTGTATGCGGATGTAGCGTTTTGACGTGCCCGCTGACCGCACGGGAATGCAAAAAGTTGCATTTTCCGTGCTGTCGGCGGGCACGTCAAAATGCCACATCCACATACAACGTATGTCCCTGCATACCCAATGTTAAATATAGGTACACAGGACACATGCGGAGGTAGGCGGAGCTTAGGTGGAGCTTAAGGGAACTACGCAGCCATACACAGACCAGCCACATGCAAGTGTGAACTTAGCCTAAGAGACACACGCAAAGTGGCCTGTGACTGGAGTAAGATTTTATGGCGTAAGGAATGCCACCGCTTGTCATGCATTTGACAAGTGGAGGACGTCACACCACAGCTCCACCCACTCTGCCAGAGCTGAGCAAAAATGTTGTGAAAAATGACAAAATTTGCAAAATCTTTGCACAGCTTAGTGTTGTGCAAAAAAAATGCCACTTTGCAAAGCTTTTTCAGCTTTTCTGGATAAACTGGAGCCTGCTTTTTTTTCTAAAATGCTGGACCTTTCAAAGTAAAACAAAGCTCGCTGCAATTGTTCAGCCAGGCTCTGATGCATGCACCTTGTGGTTTGGGCAGTATGAATCAAATGACAGGTTTCTCTTAGGACGGTTTCACACGTCCTTATTAGTGATGAGCGAGTATACTCAGTACTCGAGATTTCCCGAGCACGCTCGGGTGTCCTCCGAGTATTTGGAAGTACTCGGAGATTTAGTTTTCAGTGCTACAGCAGAATGATTTACATCTGTTATCCAGCATAAGTACATGTGGGGATTTCCTAGCAACCAGGCAACCCCCACATGTACTTATGCTGGCTAACAGATGTAAATCATTCAGCTACGGTGCTGAAAACGAAATCTCCTAGTACTTACAAATACTCGGAGGACACCTGAGCGTGCTCGGGAAATCTCGAGTACTGAGTATACTCGCTCATCACTAGTCCTTATATTTCCGGTACCGTGTGCCGCATCAGTACCACACAGTCGCCAGGGAAGAAGGGGTACAGTAAGCGCTGTTCTCCCAGCGCTGAATGCTGGACTGCTCTCATCATTCTCCCCTGCTCAACCGATGATCAGCACAAGAGGGGAGAATGATGACAGTTGTATTCAAGTGAGAACAATGACAGCAGGTGGTGGCTGATGGGAGTATTCATCACCCTCCATCTGCGCTATTTTTAAAAATCCGGCGTAGGTTGCCCTGTATTTTCTATAACCAGCCAGGCAAAACTCACAGCTGGGGGCTGCAACCCTCAACGGTCAGCTTCAGCAAAGTTGGTTATCAAGAATAGAGGGGTCCCCATGCTGTTTTTTTTTAAAGTTAAATAAAAAAAAACTGTGGGGGTCCCCTCCATTTTTGACAACCAGCAATGCTAAAGCTGACAACTGGGGGCTGGTATTCTCAGACTGGTAAGGGGCCATTGATATTGACCCCCCAGCCTAAAAATAGCAACCCGCAGCTGCCCAGAAAACACATCTATTAGATGCGACAGTCCAGGCTGAGAGCCACTGGTGAATGAGCTACTGCGTGCATTTACCACAGTGATCTGCTGTGAAGTCTGAGCTTGAACAGCGGTAACCTCAACACTGACTTTTTCCCATGGTCCTGAGGTCACTGCAGTACAGTCCTGCTGGGAATGCAGCCTCAGTGATCTGCGGTAACCTCGATGATGTCACCGCCGGTCAGCAGCTCATTCACCAATGGTTCTCAACCTGGATGGTTGCATCTTGGCACCGTCCAAGTTGAAAACTATCCCCCAGACATGGATTATGGCGTGGGACAGAACGAAGGGCAGTTGAGGGATATTGTTTTTTTTTATTTTTGGTTTATTACAGGAGTTGAAAGATTCAGTGGAATTAGGCGTTATACTCACCTGTTATTTTTAAATAAAAATGGAAAACTGTTTTGTTTCATTTCTAGGAAAATACTTTATTCTGGAATGTCTTTATTTACAATACAACTATAGAATTAGTAGTGGATAGGCAGACACCTCTCCAGTACTAAGCCGTGGGCTTGATGTCACCTGAAAATACAAAGGTGACATCAACCGCACAAATAAGAACCCCACTTGTCACTGCTACAGGGCAAGTGGGAAAAGCGTCCTTTTCTGGGTGGCTGCGGGCTGCTATTTTTAGGCAGGGGGAGGTTAATATCAATTACCAGCCTGAGAATACCAGCCCCCAGCTGTCAGCTTTAGCAAGGGTGGTTGTCCAAATTGGGGGGGGGGGGGGGGAGGTTCTCCACACCAGTTAAAATGATTTAAATATATAAAAAAAAACAGCGTGGTGACCACTCTGTTCTTGATAACCAGCCTTGCTGAAGCGGACGGCTGCAGCCCCCAGGTGTGAGTTTTGCCTAACTGGTTATGGAAAATACAGGGGAACCCATGCCGGGTTTTTTCATTTATCTACTTATAGCGTAAGCGGAAGGGCGATGAACACTCCCATCAGCCACTTCTGCTGTCAAAAGTTATGAGGTGCAGCAGGTGTATGTTGATGGGAGTAATACTTCCATCAGACGCTGCCTGCTGTCATTGTTATTACTTGAATATAACTGATCATTCTCCTCTGTTTGCACGGATCGCCGTCAGAGCAGGGGAGAATGATTAGAGTCATGTTCAGCACCCGGCAACGGTGCTAACTGTACTGCTGCTTCTGATCCGTGTGCACAATGTTTTGTGGCCTTTGCTGAAGGTAAAAAACTGACATATCAGAGTGTTTGCCCACGGACACACGGTCCATGAAAACACACTGACGTGCACAGACCCATTCACTTGAATAGGTCTACATGTCAGTGTCTTTGATACGTGTGAAAACTGTCACATGTACCAGAGACACGGATGTGTGAAAGAGGCCTTAAAAGGTAGTTGGGAGAGGTAGCTGTTAAATAAGTGTTTGCCGACATAGGTCTAATGTGTATGATGACCTTTAGGCTGCATAGTGCCTTGTGTGGGACTTATTACTGTGACCTCAATAAAAAAAAAAGGTATGCAGTACATTGCTTCTCAATTATGTCTTTCAAAAATGTACAGGCTCAGGCTGCCGTCACACTAGCAGTATTTGGTCAGTATTTTACATCAGTATTTGTAAGCCAAAATCAGGAGTGGGTGATAAATACAGAAGTGGTGCATATGTTTCTATTATACTTTTCCTCTATTTGTTCCACTCCTGTTTTGTCTTACAAATACTGATATAAAATAATGACCAAATACTGCTA
The DNA here is from genome assembly GCF_032444005.1 of Ranitomeya imitator. Classification (NCBI taxonomy): domain Eukaryota; kingdom Metazoa; phylum Chordata; class Amphibia; order Anura; family Dendrobatidae; genus Ranitomeya; species Ranitomeya imitator. The sequence continues at coordinate 312,909,120 of NC_091285.1, read as the reverse complement.
GTGTGACGGCAGCCTTAAACATCATTTTTTTTTTCCATAACAGAAAAATGGATCAGGTGGCTGATTTTTTTTCTTGAGTTTAAAAGGTGGAAAATAAAAATCCATGTTAATATGTTATTTATGTAACAAAGTAGATCCAGTTTCTTCCAGAATCAGGATGATTTTCAACTATTGCATCTTGGGCAGATGGTCATATTATGTGTATTTGTTCCAATGATCGATGATGCAATGCCCGTACCATGTGAGCTTCCAATCTTACATAGAATCATTGATAAGTCACAAAAAATGCCCTTAAATAGATGTGTCCCTTTGACAGGGAAACGAAGACCACTGAATAAGTACATATATCACATTTTTTGGTGATTAGAGTGAAGTTAATCCCAAAAGAAGCGGTGCTTTCAATATAAAATATTTCTTATTAACAACGGATTAAAATTACATGCAATAACAGAAAAAGGTGCTGGATCCAAAAAGAGGGACACAATAACCATAGGAAACATCCACCATATTAGTCTTGCACTACTGTATACCTATATCAGGATATGGCAGTATACCACATGCAGAGAATTCAAAGTGTGCTTCGTGGGGAGAAAGAGGACCGTACTGCCCATAAGAATTACTTATAGCCAAGGATAGCACAACTGTGCTTAAATGACAACAAGTGAATGTGGCATAAGTATAGTAAACCCCTACGATGTTTCCTATGGTTATTGTGCCCCTCTTTTTGGATCCAGCACCTTTTTCTGTTATTGCATGTAATTTTAATCCGTTGTTAATAAAAAATATTTTATATTGAAAGCACCACTTGTTTTGGGATTAACTTCACTCTGATCACCAAAAAATGTGATATATAGAATCATCGATGTCATTTGGATTTGTGAAAATAGATGTGAGGGAACATAAAATAAGCATGCACTGAAAAATCATATTTTTCAGAGACGTTCTCCCCATAAAACATCGGTACTAGGGGAGAGAATATTGGATGCCAAGTAGCGTTGTCCCTCTGATGACAACATATAAAAATCTAACTAGATTGCCACCCTCAGGGTACTGAGACAAGTCACAAGAAGGCCAATGTGAGCCCATTCACTTGTACTGAGCTGTGATGTAGCTGCAACATCGAGTGACTTTAGAACCTGCCACATAAGCAAAATAAAACTTTGTGCCTTGTGTATAGTAAATGTGTGGTAGAATTTTTTCCCACTATAGAAACCTGTGTACATGTACATTAGCTGCTTTCTAACTTCTCTTTTCATAATATAGGTTCAGTTGGAACAGCGGGCAGAGTGTGTAACCAGTCATCTCGTGGCATGGACAGCTGTGAGGTTATGTGTTGTGGAAGAGGATATGACACAGCCCGAATTACCAAAATGGTGAAGTGTGAATGTAAGTTTCACTGGTGCTGCGCAGTCCGATGCAAAGACTGTCTAGAAACTGTGGATGTGCACACTTGTAAAGCAGCCAAAGATGCTGGGTGGAACGAGAAAACATAAGGCCGTATTCTCCAACACTACTGACGACATTGTGTACAAGAAAACTAAAGCTTCCTCACAAGCAGCAAGGATAAAAAGGGGGTTTTATGCTTTATTAAATTATACTAAGTTATGTTGTAAATGAAATGTTGTGGTGCCAGTATTCATGGAGATATATTTGTGTGGTGAACAGATTTGTACAATTTACAGCAGATCTAAGGGTGTTGTTTGCTTTGTTATCCATTTTGTGTGTGTTAAAGCACAGTACAGTGCCTTGGGAAAGTATTCAGCTCCCTGGAACTTTTCAACCTTTTCCCACATACCATGCTTCAAACATAAAGATACCAAATGTAAATTTCTTGTGAAGAATCAACAAGTGGAACACAATTGTGAAGTTGAACGAAATTTATTGGTTATTTAAAATTTTTTTGGAAATTCAAAAACTGAAAAGTGGGGCGTGCAGTATTATTCAGCCCCTTTACTTTCAGTGCAGCAAACTCACTCCAGAAGTTCACTGTGGATTTCTGAATGATCCAATGTTGTCCTAAATGTCTAATGATGATAAATATAATCCACCTGTGTGTAATCAAGTCTCCGTATAAATGCACCTGCTCTGTGATAGTCTCAGGGTTTTGTTTGAAGCACAGAGAGCATCATGAAGACCAAGGAACACAACAGGCAGGTCCGTGATACTGTTGTGGAGAAGTTTAAAGCCGGATTTGGATACAAAATGATTTCCAAAACTTTAAACATCCCAAGGAGCACTGTGCAAGCGATCATATTGAAATGGAAGGAGTATCATACCACTGCAAATCTACCAAGACCCAGCCATCCCTCTAAACTTTCATCTCAAACAAGGAGAAGACTGATCAGAGATCCAGCCAAGAGGCCCATGATCACTCTGGATGAACTGCAGAGATCTGCAGCTGATGTGGGACTGTCTGTCCATAGGACAACAATCAGTCGTACACTGCACAAATCTGGCCTTTATGGAAGAGTGACAAGAAGAAAGCCATTTCTCAAAGATATCCATAGAAAGTATTGTAAAATCACCGCTCTACACTGAGGCTAGAGCAATCATAGGTTAATGTAGTTAATATCAACAATTAGTGATGTTGTGCAGTACTTACTTATATTGTTGCTGCTGTTGTAGTTTATGCCTATGGGACCTCTATAAGTAAAGAGTTGCCCTTGGCTGCAGAGGCATGCTGAAAAGTAGAATGTACATGGTGTAAAATAGATGTGCTAATTTAGTTGTATTCATTTAGTTGTGGCCCGCAAAATAAATTACCTGGGGTATTGGTGAAATACACTTAACCTTCCTGAAATAATAATAATAATCTTTATTTTTATATAGCGCTAACATATTCCGCAGCGCTTTACATTTTGCACACATTATCATCACTGTCCCCGATGGGGCTCACAATCTAAATTCCCTATCAGTATGTCTTTGGAAACTATGGAAACTATGTAGACTGCACATAAAGCGATACTATATGGGATTATTGTTTGATTACCATGGTGTGATGAACCAGTGCTAAATAGACAAATAGAGTAAAAATCCTGGCAGTTAATTAGGTTATTCTGTTAATCTTACCCACAACTATCCCAAAGGTATACATTGATGTCAATTGACACTCACCAAATCCCACTCAGGTGAGCAAATGCAGGGAAAACAGCGGAGTAATCCTAATGGATGCGGTATTTTATGTACCGCTCGATGAGCACAGCAATTTGTGATCGGATTTTGTACCAGAGGTCGAGGTTCCTGGGCGATCGTGTCCCAGCGAGTAGTGGGAAGGCACCAGCGCCTCGCGTGCCCCGGCCGGAAGCAACGCTGAGGACGCGGCGTGGAGATGGGGCCGCAAGTATTTTTTAAAATTCATACTCTATCTCTCAAATACCCCCATTTTTCCACTTTCAAAATATGGGGATATAGGGATATCTATGTAAATTTTTTAATCCACATTCAAAGTGAAACATGTTTTAATTTAGGTACTAATAAAAGGTGAATTTTAGTTTTCAAATTTTTTTTTCTAATTTTAATCTAAATACATCTAACAATTGATCCTTGTAATGATTTTAATTTAACCATCACTTCATAAATGCAGAGGAACGGAAATTGGTTAATAAAGTGAGTTCACATCATAGATCTACAACTATCAACTATCATAAGACATCAAGAGTAGTTACACTGCGTTTGATAGCTTAATCAATACTATCAATTAACTTGTTAAGAACATACACCATTCTGAGCCAGTGGCGCTATATTGTGGTCCGCACTTCAATTCACATCATAGGGCGGGCAATTATAAATAATCAAGACTTGACAGCCTCAGCCCTACTTGCGGATTGCTAATTACTAATTAGTGGTTCCTGTGATCGATTGAACAGTGAGTAAACATGATGCTATTTAATGATGGGTGTTCCCACTAGAGACATAGCCCTAACGAAGAGGGGAGCCACCCCTCGAAATGCGTTGGCAGCTTGTCTCTCTCGCGCACCCGTCCCCGCTACTTGTGACGTCACACTAGTTCCGCCCCATCTCCACGCCGTGTCCTCAGCGTTGCTTCCGGCCGGGGCACGCGAGGCGCTGGTGCCTTCCCGGTACTCGCTGAGACACGGTCGCCCAGGAACCTCGACCTCTGGTACAAAATCCAATCACAAATTGCTGTGCTCATCGAGCGGTACATACAATACCGCATCCATTAGGATTTCTCTGCTGTTTTCCCTGCATTAACTCACCTGAGTGGGATTTGGTGAGTGTCAATTGACATCAATTTATACCTTTGGGATAGTTGTGGGCAAGATTAACAGAATAACCTAATTAACTGCCAGGATTGTTACTCTATTTGTCTATTTAGCACTGGTTCATCACACCATGGAAATCAAACACTAATCCCACATAGTATCACTTTATGTGCAGTCTACGGCCGGCGTCACACTTGCGAGTTTTATGGACGTAAGAGCGCAGAAACTACGTCCGTAAAACTCGCAAAAAATACGGCACAATTATTCTCTATGCCCCTGCTCCTATCTGCCGTATTTTACTGATCAGTATTATACGGCTTTCTACGGCCGTAGAAAATCGCAGCATGCTGCGTTTGTCACCGTATTGCGCAAATAAAACGCCAATGAAAGTCTATGGAAGCCCCAAAAATACGGATTACACACGGACCAGCAGTGTGACTTGCGAGAAATACGCAGCGGTGTTACAGAGAAAAGCCGGCAATTCAGTGCGGTGTACAGTAAAATCACACTGACAGCTTACAATAGAATAGGTAGAATAAATGTGGACACATAGAATAGGTGTATATATATATATATATATATATATATATTTATATATATATATGTCAGTAGACACATATATGTATATATATTATTACTTCATACAGCCGCGATATAGCAGAAAGCTGGTAATTCAATTACCGGCTTTTGCTTTCTCCTCCCTAAACCCGACATGATATGAGACCTGGTTTACATACAGTAAACCATCTCATATCACCATTTTTTTTGCATATTCCACACTACTGTTAGTAGTGTGTATATGCAAAATTTGGCCGTTCTAGCTCTTAAAATAAAGGGTTAAATGGCGGAAAAAATTGGCGTGGGCTCCCGCGCAATTTTCTCCGCCAGAGGAGTAAAGCCAGTGACTGAGGGCAAATATTAATAGCCTGGAGAGGGTCCATGGTTATTGGCGCCCCTGGCTAAAAACACCTGCCCCCAGCCACCCCAGAAAAGGCACATCTGGAAGATGCGCCTATTCTGGCACTTGGCCACTCTCTTTCCATTCCCGTGTAGCGGTGGGATATGGGGTAATGAAGGGTTAATGCCACCTTGCTATTGTAAGGTGACATTAAGCCAAATTAATAATGGAGAGGCGTCAATTATGACACCTATCCATTATTAATCCAATTGAATGAAAGGGTTAAAAAAAAACACACGCATTATGAAAAATTATTTTAATAAAATAAAAACAAAGGTTGTTGTAATATTTTATTTAATGCCCAATCCAATCACTGAAGACCCTCGTTCTGTAACAAAAAAAAACATAATAAACCAACAATATACATACCTTCCGCAGATCTGTAAAGTCCAACGATGTAAATCCTTCTGAAGGGGTTAAAACATTTTGCAGCCAGGAGTTCTGCTAATGCAACGCTACTCCTCGCTGCAAAACCCCAGGGAATGAAGGTAAAGTAGGTCAATGACCTATATTTACCTGCATTTGCGGTGAGGCGCCCTCTGCTGGCTGTTCATAGATCGTGGGAACTTTCCTAGAAATTGAATTACCAGCTTTCTGCTATATCGCGGCTGTATGAAGTAATAATATATATACATATATGTGTCTCCTGACTATGTTTTTTTTTTTTTTTTTACACATGGATCCCTTGTATAGCCGTATGTTGGTTTTGCAAGCCTGCGATAAAGACACGCAGTACGGATGCCATACGGATTACATACGGAGGATGCCATGCGCAAAAAACGGTGACACACCCTGCCTATGGAGGAGCTACGGACCACTATTTTCGGGACTTTTCAGCGTATTACGGCCGTAATATACGGACCGTATTTCATACGCTGTGTGTGACGCCGGCCTACATAGTTTCAAAAAGGGTAAGTGTATTTCACCAATACCCCTGGCAATTTATTTTGCGGGCCACAACTAAATTAATACAACTAAATTAGCACATCTATTTTACACCTTGTACATTCTACTTTTCAGCATGCCTCTGCAGCCAAGGGCAACTCTTTACTTATAGAGGTCCCATAGGCATACACTACAACAGCAGCAACAATATAAGTAAGTACTGCACAACATCACTAATTGTTGATATTAACTACATTAACCTATGATTGCTCTAGCCTCAGTGTAGCGCGGTGATTTTACAATATTTTTTACTGGTTAGTCTTCTAACAGGGTCCGGCGAAGAACCTGTTCTTACCACCTGCGTCTTCTGTGGCCCCCATCTTATCCTTTAAGGTGATTAAGCGCCAGTGTATTACATTTTTTAATATCCATAAAAAGTGTTGTTTAAAGTTTGCAACAAGTCACCTGGGAGACACACCAAACATGTGGAAGAAGGTGCTCTGGTCAGATGAAACCAAAATTGAACTTTTTGGCAACAATGCCAAACGATATGTTTGGCGTAAAGGCAACACAGCTCATCACCCTGAACACACTATCCCCACTGTCAAACATGGTGGTGGCAGCATCATGGTTTGGGCCTGCTTTTCTTCAGCAGGGACAGGGAAGATGGTTAAAATTGATGGGAAGATGGATGGAGCCAAATACAGGACCATTTTTAAAGAAAACCTGTTGGAGTCTGCAAAAGACCTGAGACTGGGACAGAGATTTGTCTTCCAACAAGACAATGATCCCAAACAAAGCAAAATCTACAATGGAATGGTTCATAAATAAACATATCCAGGTGTTACAATAGCCAAGTCAAAGTCCAGACCTCAATCCAATCCAGAATCTGTGGAAAGAGCTGAAAACTGCTGTTCACAAACTATCTCCATCAAACCTCAGTGAGCTCGAGCTGTTTGCCAAGGAAGAATGGGCAAGAATTTCAGTCTCTCGATGTACAAAACCGATAGAGACATACCCCAAGCGACTTGCAGCTGTAACCGCAGCAAAAGCTGGCGCAACAAAGTATTAAGCTAAAGGGGCAGAATAATATTGCACCTCCCACTTTTCAGTTTTTGATTTTCCACAAAAATGTAAAATAACCAATAAATTTCATTCAACTTCACAATTGTGTTCCACTTGTTGATTCTTCACCCAAAATTTACATTTGGTATCTTTAGGTTTGAAGCATGATATGTAGGAAAAGGTTCAAAAGTTTCAGGGAGCCGAATACTTTCGCAAGGCCCTGTATATGGTATTACTGTACAATGTGACAATATGTATTATGGTCTCACAATTTAGATTGCAGAAAATAATGCCGTACGGGGGTTCACTTTGCATAATCGCCTATATGGATATGATCTATGGACGTTCACCATTACTACAAATACTACACTCTGCAATCTCTGTTTCCAACACATTTTAAGTGTGTAATTATACAAAAAATAAAAAGCTACAGATCTCTTCTTCTCTACTGTTTCTAATATGTCAAGTTTCAACTCCTCGTTTTCAAACTCACAAACATTTTGTAGTGGAAGATTTATCGGTCAGATATTGCCGAAAGGCGGGGAGGGGACATAGAAAAACATTAAGGTTAAGTCCATTTCTGATTTCTGGCAACATCACTAAACTTTTCATGAACAAGTCATAATGAAATACTGGAACCAAGGATGACAGACCATTATGCATGTATAACGAACTCACAAAAATATGAGGAAAAATTACCCTGGTCAACACAAAAAAATCATCAGCAAAGGTAATATGTCTGTTTTATGAAGTTTGATGTGCTGATTCAAAAAATATGCTTAGTTTTGCTCTATCACAAAGTTTCTGAGATAGAAGTATTTTTGCTATTAAGTTATTTCTGCATTTTCAATGTATGTGGTTTTTCCTATGTTATTCCCATTTCTTTGCTTGTCTTACTTGTGAATTTTCTTACAGGGACAACATCAGTAAATGTTTTAGTGAGTTTTATGGGAAGGAGTATTGACAGTGCAGTAAACCAATGACTGCTTCTCGGAAAGTCACATGTTATGGGGAGGAGCCAACTTATGAGGCGGTAAGATTTGAGTCAGTCAGAAAAGGATGGTGATGACAGCAAGGACTGGTATGTGAGACTGACAGGGAACAGGCCGCTACAGGGATCTGAGCACTGCCATAGGAAAATACTTGTGAGAGGATTTTCACTGCATTTCTGGGTAGACAAGTCGTCTCAGAGGGAAGAAAACAGCTCAGCCACTGAGGTGAAACTGAGTGAGGGTCTCCACAGAGAGAACCTGAAAGCATCCAATATCACACTGAGAAACTGCCTGTCTGCAAATGTTCATCTGTAAGGAATATACTGACTCGTTTACCTCACAACTGTATATAGTTATCTACCAGATTACCTCCAGTAAAATCAGTTCTAAATACATGCCGTCTCTGTCATCTCTGGGGATATAGCTACATTATCTACATATAGTCGGTCGGCTCATCACATTTTTTTTTTTTAGTTTGTCACCACCATTGAACTGAACTTACTCTACGGTTTGATCTGATTTAAAGGAGAAAAATGCCCCGACAGTGTATCAATGAACCAAACAGATTGTGTGTGGTTCTTTTACACTAATAGGCCAAGTATGTTCAATCACTCATGATATTAAAAAGATGAACCAGATGTACTTTAAGTGTCCACTTGGTGATCAAGACAAAAGCTGGGCACCTCATGTGATATGCTCAAGTTGTTCAAATGGGCTTCGTGACTGGTTGAATATGAGGAAAGTGGCTATGCCATTTGCTGTTCCCATGATTTGAAGAGAACCCAAAAATCATAGTGACTGCAACTTTTGTTTTGTCAAACTGAAGGGCTTTTCTACAAAGAACAAACATAAGAGTAATTACCCTGAACTTGAATCTGTGATTAGGCCAGTTCCACATTATGGTACCTTGCGAGTTCCAGTACCACCGTTGTAGGGATTGGATGAAAATGAAGTAGAATAAGAAGACTATGGAGCTGAAGCTACTGGCGAAGACATGGAGACCTCAAGTCAAGATGAGTATGTACCTGATCGAGCAGCCAGAATGTTTCACTCAACATGAGATTATTTAAGTCATCAGAGACCTTTCATTTCTTTATCAAGATAAAGCTGAAATTTTTGCATTTCGGTTGAAACAGAAGAATCTTCTTCATGATGATGTCAAAGTCTGTTATTACTGAAACAGAAGTAACACTAACACAATTTTTTACAGTTGATGGACCAATGGTGTACTGTAACAATGTGAATGGCCTCTTTGAAGAACTGAATCAAGAGTATTTTGTTGCAGAATGGCGATTGTTTATTGACTCATCCCAGAGAAGTTTGAAAGCAGTGTTGCTTCACAATGGAAATATGAAACCATCAATCCCTATTGCTCACTCATGTCATCTAAAGGAAAGTTATGAAAATCTGTCAGTTGTTTTGGATGCTATACAATATAAGCATCATCAATGGAATATCTGTGGAGAGTTGAACGGGATTGGTCTGCTAATGGGAATGCAAAGAGGTTTCACAAATTATTGTTGCTTCTTGTGTTTATGGGACAGTAGAAATACAGTAGAGATATATTATGTTCATCGTGATTGGGAACAGAGAAACGCCTATACTCCAGGAAGAGACAATGTTCAGCATAATCCTTAAGTTGCTCCAACAAAAATCTTTCTTCCTCCACTACATATAAAGTTGGGATAGATTAAAAACTTTGTGAAAGCCATGGCAAACACAAATGCACAAGGGTTCCAGTACATTTCACAGAAATTCTCAAGCATTTCACCAGCAAAACTGAAGGAAGGGGTATTTGTTGGTCCTCAGATCAGAGAGCTTATGAGAGATGATGTGTTTGAATGAACGCTAAATGATAACGAATTGAGATCTTGGAAAAGCTTCAAGTGAATATGTGAAAGCTTCTTAGGAAAACAAAAATCTCCAGACTATGTTGAAGGTGTTGAGGAACTGCTAAATACATAGAAGTGTCTTGGATGTCGCATGTGTCTGCAAAAAGTGCATTTTCATTCACATTTAGATTTCTTCCCTCAAAATCTTAGGGATGTAAGTGATTAACAAGGCGAGCTGTTTCACCAGGACATTAAAGTAATGGAACACCGCTACCAGGGTTTTTGGAATGACTCAATGATGGCAGATTACTGTTGGATGTTATATAGGGTCAACCCTGAAAATAAAACTGTTTTGTAAAGTGAAGCATTTTTTTCTGATATGTATACTACAGTTTTCTTAAAGGGAAGGTGCCATCCAAAAAATTTTTTTTTCAGAAATTGTAAAAATGTAAAGAATTAATGATTACATTTTCTTAAAAAATATTATCATTTGTTTATAATTTAGTAAAATATGAAAAATAATTTGAAAAGTTTTGGAATTTCCACTTTAACACTAGGGGGAGCAGCTGCTGAAATTTCAGAAAAACCTAGTGTAGAAATAGCTCACATTACAGCACTGCAGTAATTATGGGCGGAGTCTGCTGACCTGTGTGATGTCTCCTCTCCTCTCCTTATGGGTGTTTGCTAAGGGATTAGAGAGGATGAGATTCAGGAACCCAGTGAGCAGCCATTTTGTTGGTGACTGCAGAGTATGGCTGCCGTCACACTATCAGTATTTGGTCAGTATTTTACCTCAGTATTTGTAAGCCAAAACCAGGAGTGGAACAATTAGAGGAAAAGTATAATAGAAACAGGTCACCACTTCTGCATTTATCACCCACTCCTGGTTTTGGCTTACAAATACTGATGTAAAATACTGACCAAATACTGATAGTGGACGGCAGCCTTAGGCTACTTTCACACTAGCGTTGTTGGCTGTACGTTGCAATGCGTCATTCAGGAGAAAAAACGCATCCTGCAAAGTTGTCTGCAGGATGCGTTTTTTCCCCATAGACTAACATTACCGACGCATTGCGACGTATTACCACACGTCGCAACTATCGTGCGACGGTTGCGTCATGTTTTGGTGGACCGCCACCACAAAAAAAGTTACATGTAACGTTTGTGCGTCGAGTCCACCATTTTCGACCGCGTATGCACGGCCGAAACTCCGCCCCCTCATGCCCAGACCTAACAATGGGGCAGCGGAAGCGTCGTAAGACTGCTTCTGCTGCCCACATCGGACATTTCTTTCACAGCATACGTCGGTACGACGCACTGCGACGGGCTCGTACCGACGCTAGTGTGAAAGCAGCCTTATACTGACAAGTAGACAGTCACCAAGGATGGCAGGCAGCAAGGATTCTGGGAGATATGTGGTGGAGGGAGCAGGGTGACAGCAGCACAGAGTATTTCAGGAGAGCAGTGTGCTGGTCTATAGGGGCCCCCTGCTGGTGCGCGGAGCAGCCAGGGATTGTACATAGAGCGCTGTCTTTTATACACATGGATGGACCGTCTGCTTGTTTGCTCCACAGAAATCCAGGAAACATTTCTGCGGATTGATGGCCTGGTCTGATCCAGACTTTGCATGCAGACCCCATTCCCCTCCTCAGATCCTGTCTTCTCCATCCTGTCCTGGCAATATGTGAAAGCGAGGTGACAGGCGCAGTCTGGGGTGACGCTGGGAAGGAAATGTAGCCATATAGTAACAATAAAAATGAGACCCCTCTCTTCAGCTGCCTCACCAGCCTTCCCCTGACTACACCTAACTGGAGGTCATGCTGCCCCCTCTATTACCCCAGACCCGCGTGCAGGTGCTCAGCCAAAACCACCATAGAATGGGTTTCTGAAGATAATACTGCCATAGTGTTCTCACATAATACCGCCATACAGATCACACATAATACTGCCAGTGTTCTCACATAATACCGCCATACAGATCACACATAATACTGCCAGTGTTCTCACATAATACCGCCATATAGATCACACACAATACTATCAAATAGATCACACAATACTGTCATACAGTTCTCACATAATACCACCATATAGATCACACATAATACCGCCAGTGTTCTCACATACCGCCATATAGATCACACATAATACCGCCAGTGTTCTCACATACCGCCATATAGATCACACAATACTGCCATAGTGTTCTCACATAATACCGCCATATAGATCACACATACCGCCAGTGTTCTCACATACCACCATATAGATCACACATAATACTGCCATAGTGTTCTCACATAATACCGCCATATAGATCACACATAATGCTGCCAGTGTTCTCACATAATACCGCCATATAGATCACACACAATACCACCATATAATTCTCACAATACTGATCAAGCATAATACCACCATACAGATCACATAATACCGTCATATAGATCTCACATAATGCCATAATACAGCATGACGCTCGCAGCTCCTGTTATAGTACACATTGAGTTGCGTGTGCAATGGGGAAAGATATGCAGGGGGGAGAGGAGTGCATAGGAGAGGATTAGATACACGGTTCACCAGACAGTATCACAAAGGAGAGGATTAGATACACGGCTCAGCAGACAGTATCACACAGGAGAGGATTAGATACACGGCTCAGCAGACAGTATCACACAGGATAGGATTAGATACACGGCTCAGCACACAGTATAGGATTAGATACACGGCTCAGCAGTCACTATCACACAGGAGAGGATTAGATACACGGCTCAGCAGACAGTATCACACAGGATAGGATTAGATACACGGCTCAGCACACAGTATTACACAGTATAGGATTAGATACACGGCTCAGCAGTCACTATCACACAGGAGAGGATTAGATACACGGCTCAGCAGACAGTATCACACAGGAGAGGATTAGATACACGGCTCAGCACACAGTATTACACAGGAGAGGATTAGATACACGGCTCAGCAGTCACTATCACACAGGAGAGGATTAGATACACGGCTCAGCAGACAGTATCACACAGGATAGGATTAGATACACGGCTCAGCACACAGTATTACACAGGAGAGGATTAGATACACGGCTCAGCAGTCTATCACACAGGAGAGGATTAGATACACGGCTCAGCAGACAGTATCACACAGGATAGGATTAGATACACGGCTCAGCACACAGTATTACACAGTATAGGATTAGATACACGGCTCAGCAGTCACTATCACACAGGAGAGGATTAGATACACGGCTCAGCAGACAGTATCACACAGGAGAGGATTAGATACACGGCTCAGCACACAGTATTACACAGGAGAGGATTAGATACACGGCTCAGCAGTCACTATCACACAGGAGAGGATTAGATACACGGCTCAGCAGACAGTATCACACAGGATAGGATTAGATACACGGCTCAGCACACAGTATTACACAGGAGAGGATTAGATACACGGCTCAGCAGTCTATCACACAGGAGAGGATTAGATACACGGCTCAGCAGACAGTATCACACAGGAGAGGATTAGATACACGGCTCAGCACACAGTATTACACAGGAGAGGATTAGATACACGGCTCAGCAGACAGTATCACACAGGAGAGGATTAGATACACGGCTCAGCAGACAGTATCACACAGGATAGGATTAGATACACGGCTCAGCACACAGTATTACACAGGAGAGGATTAGATACACGGCTCAGCAGTCACTATCACACAGGAGAGGATTAGATACACGGCTCAGCAGACAGTATCACACAGTATAGGATTAGATACACGGCTCAGCAGTCACTATCACACAGGAGAGGATTAGATACACGGCTCAGCAGACAGTATCACACAGGAGAGGATTAGATACACAAGTCAGCACAGGAGAGGATTAGATACACGGCTCAGCACAGTATAGTGATAGATGCAGGGTCTGATGTCCTGTGAGGAGCTACAGTGAGACAGGGTCGGAGCAGCACAGAGATTCTCCCCCATCCCCCTCTGTTACCTCTCTGCAGCTCCATATCACCAGTCAAAAAGATATCTATCAAAGCAGGGTGTGACTAATAATTAAAAAATAGCATTGGCATACCCCTAGGTTGAGAATCCCCCACGGAGGTGGAGGGGTTTTACATCGATTTCCCCTGATGAGTTCATAAAACGAAACGCGTAGGGAAAAATGTGCGTGGTATTCTGGGGTTAATTTGCACTCCTGACAGCTTGGATGGGTACATGTGTGGGCAGAATTGTGGATCCCCCCACCCTCCCAAAATGCTGTGGACGTAAGTGATCTGGCCGTTACAAAGATAAGGAAACTGGAGGTGAGATCGTTCCAATTTTTTCTATACACGGTTTACGTCTCTGAGTGATAGAGACAGGATATATGTATCGGTACTGCATTCCCACTAGATTGATGGGATTTCATTGTATGCGGTGAGAGTTATCATTTACATGCTCCTTCGAGGAGGTGTTTGTGTTTTCTTCCCTTTGTAGACTGACACTGAGGCGTCTATGTGGACAGTCTTAGGGATTTTATTATTCGCAGATTCTCTATATATGGGAATTTGTTCTGTGAGTCCTTTCTGTTTGTTTGTACGTGGTTTATTATACCAATTTTAGTATTATACATTAAAAGTTATTTTTTAATTATTAGTCACACCATGCTTTGATAGACCTCTCTGCAGCTCCAGATAAGAGGACATCAGACCACAGCACTTCACCCTCTCTAGCGATTCTAGAGATTACAGGCAGCAGAGGACAGGGAATGGCCGCTGAGTGTGAGAGGAGACAGATGGAGCTGCCCCTCCAACAGCACGGCTCTACAGTGGAGCTCACAGGTACGCTCCACTGTGGGCTAAAGCAAGATGGCGCCGATCTCCTGCCTCTGCTGTGATGTGGAGACCGCCCAGGGGGCGTGGCCACATCAGAGCAGAGAAGCTTATAATGGTAGCTATGGGGTCGGATGCTGAGTCCTATGTCCAGGGCAGCCGTATGTGAAGACTGTAAGTGTCGTGCAGCTACACTTACAGTCCTGCAAATGAAAATGGCGGCGCCCAGTGGCAGAAAAAAAAATGAATAAAAAAAAAAAAACAACAATAAATACTATGCACTTGAAAATAACTTATGAAAATAAGGAATTAAAGAGGTTTTTTTTTTTTTACAATATTAAAACGCGGCACCTTCCCTTTAAGGTCACCAGTATATTTCCTATACCTTATAATAATGATGCTGCTCCATGGAAACTATACATGCTACAGAAAAACTACATCATTTTTTAAATCAGGACAAAAAGATGTTTCAGAAAAGTACAAAGTCACCTATGATGGTCAAAAAAAATTTTTTGTAGACTTGTGTTAAACTTGACTCGAAATTCTGATTACTGTAGTCTAGTGAAGAATACAGTAATTCTGTAGTCTGGTAGGGTTTTACCTACTGCTACGTGTATAAACTACCAGTAGTGCAATCTTTATACAAAGTCTGTAAGGATTCCTCCTAATGAAATCACAGTTATATTCTGTTTAACTACCATCACCAATTGAATGAATGCAAATAAAGCCAAAATTTGGATCAGTGTAAAAAACTTAATTAAGTCCATTGTGATTCAGGACATGAAAAGGCAGTGGGGGCGATTTATCAAGACCTGCCATCCTCTCGCCAGGGCGTTTTGGAGCAGATGCTCCTGATTTATTGAGAAGCTCATGCCTTAGTGAATCAGGTGCGGTGCATAGTGGCATGTACCCGCTGTGTATGCCTTATCACAAATATGAATCCAGCTGTCATTTGTCATGAATTTGACCAGCGAGGGCCACCATGCGCCTGTCCCAGCTCTGCCTAGTTTGTTGGAGCTGGAGTGAGAATGGTATGAAAACAAGTCGCATTTCTTGCGTAATCTCGTTCTGCGCAAAGGTTTTTTTTTTTTTTTTTTTAAGAGAAATCTGGCGATAAAGTTTTGATGAAATGCCCTCAACACATGTATGAAACATAAAAAAAGAAGCTTTCTTACGGTCTTGTTCTGGTTTCATTTGTTACTACTTTTTCTTTCCATTCCCAAAATGCATTTGCAAAAATCATATAGTTGTTTGCTTAGTGAAACGCCCTGGTAGCTAGGAATGGATACAGCAGAGGCAGGTGGTGATCTTTCTGCTGCCATACACAAAGATTTATTTTAAAGAATTGGTTTTTTCTCCTTTTTTTCTGAAGGTAAAATATAATTAAACATAATGGTTTTCCCCATTTACAACAAAACAGTTTGTATATGAGAACAGACAGTCTATTCATGAATAGTTCTTAATGTCATGCTTTGTCGCTGGCAGCCATGTTAGTCTTTAAGGCTGCAGGATCCTCAAATTCGTGTCAGTTGGTGCCACAAGCTGGATGGGAGGATGCTTTCCACTTTCTCCATAACGAAGTTTAAAGGTGCAAACAATGTGCTCAGGAACTATGGAAGACAAAGAATGATCAGCCACATTCCCTATGCGTTATGTTACGTACAGAACATTTACATGCGGTTTGCTTGAGCGGAAATTAGCGAGAACTTTATTGCTGACATAGTAGGAGTTTGATACTTACCGCTTTTGCAAATACTCCCATAAGCTCTGGGAACTGATGTGTAAGAAGAGCCAACATGGCTGTGAAGGAGCACAACCCAGCTGTGAAGAGTATGAAGAAAGGAAGCTCTTTCTTTGGATATACTGACACTTCATGAAATGCTGTAAGTGAAAATGAATAGTTAGTGCTTTGTGATACCCATGCAGACAGCACGCTGCCATCACTGCGGGTGTAAAATCATAGAGCATGCATACACATCAGTATGTCCGACTGTCCGCTCCCACCGCTGTGCATGCATGGAGCACAACATAATAGTAACCCTACATGAAGAAGGCAAAAACAAAAACCTGTGGATGAATAGCTGATTTCAGCCTCTACCACAGACCGTATAAATTGAGTGCTCCTTAAAGGGAATCTGTTAGTAGCTTTTGCTATGTAGCTGAAGACAGCATGCTGTACAGCAGTGTTCCCCAACTGCGGTCCTCAAGAGCCACCAACAGGTCAGGTTTTCAGGATTTCCATAGTATTGCACAGGTGATAATACCTGGAAAGGCAA
Organism: Ranitomeya imitator; assembly: GCF_032444005.1. NCBI lineage: Eukaryota > Metazoa > Chordata > Amphibia > Anura > Dendrobatidae > Ranitomeya > Ranitomeya imitator. Next base: position 312,892,065 of record NC_091285.1, on the reverse strand, counting down.
GCATTCAATCACCTGTGCAATACTGGAAATCCTGAAAACATGACCTGTTGGTGGCTCTTGAGAACCGGAGTTGGGGAACACTGCTGTAGAGGTAAAAAAACACTGATGAGAGACATTCCTGAAATCTAGCTTCAAGCTGTTTATTTGCAATTATGATTTTTAGCACCCGGAGCTTAAGAAGCAACTGCCTGCTAGTCCAACGCCGCCCCTTTCTGCAATAAGCAGCTTACGGTTTATAGCTATTGGATATAAAGAGCCTGGTGTGGGCGAGGTTAGCTTCCTTAGCTCTGCTTCATTGATAAATCAAAAAACAGTTTACTGGGTGCAGCCATTCTGACACTGTTGGATATAGGGTCTCTTTGCCTATAACATGCTGCTCTCAGATGAGGTTGCAAAAACCTGCTGACAGATTACCTTCAAGTTCTGCTCAGATATCAGTGATTTTCATGTACATTTTTTTTTTCAGTACAGATGTCAATATTTTTTTGGATTAGTTTTCAAAAAAATGGGAATCCAGCACTCAATCAAATATCATTTATTCACTCCAAGAACTGTGTATCTACAGATTTTTTGACGTTTCAGTCTCACTGACCTTCATCAAATATACACATTTCAGTATGCATACTGCTCCTGAACATGTATGTGCAGCTAAATGCATAAAACAATGTACTTACAAGGAAGCAATTCTCTGTCGGCGGTTTCTGTGCAAATAGGGTATGGGTAAAAAAGGTGACCCTTTTCCAGTGGATATGGGATCATTCTGAATGCTGTAAAGACAAGGCACATACATTTTAAAAAAGTTCTAGAATAATACAGAATGTTAATATAATTAAATAGTGGTTGCTTCCAACAATTTAGATATTGAACATCATGAAGTTGTGCTGTTCTGCTTTGTTCACGGCTTAGATCTGACCGCTACTAGAAACAGCTGATCAATGGGGGCATTGGCTCCCTTCTATTCGGATATTGATGACATAAGGATCAATCATCATTGTAGTGTAAAACCTTCTAAGTTTGATTGTGCTTTTAGAGAACTTTGGATGTGTCAGAAGTTTTGATTAGTGAGGGAGACTGAGGAGAGTAGAGCTCGGTTGAAAACATCTGTCCCTTCTTTTTAGCGACTGGTGATGTCTCTGCAAAGATGGAAAAAGGGCTCAAAATGTCCATGGAGCCATTCTTCTCTCATAGGAAAGCACTGATCGGTGGAGCACTTCCGCTCCATCCATTTAGCAATTGTGGAGTCTTTTTTATGTTTTTAACCAAAGATTTTCTAGAAGTGCACCTATTCTTTCAATATCCAACAACCTCCAGGACACGTACATTTAGGTTATTAGAGAATATACAAGAACAATTTGGCCACACGTAGCTCCTGTTCACAAATTGGGTTTCTTGGTCCTACCATATACTGACTAAGTGTAACATACATAGCGGGAAACCTTGAAGAACATCAGTTCATTTCCAGCTACAGACACAGGAATTCACACTACTAATCCCAGGACTGATCTTTGATCTGCATATTACCACATTGTCTGTCAACATACAGATTTGTTTTAGCCACAAGATGTAACAAGACCAAGCCCCGACTCACAGAGAGCGTCAGAGTCTCACTAACACATGGCATTTATTTTGGTACATAAATCATGGACGTCTGAAATGTATTGAGAAAATAAAACCAGCGTGTGCAGGATTTGATCAGTTACAGCTGAATAATTTAACACAGACTGTAGGTTAGTGTCCTGCATATTTGAGATCTAATGTAACAAGAGCTGGGATATCCTCAGAATGATTCTACTTTTATCAATTTTACAAGAAATCCCCATGGCCTTCAAAGTCACATTGTTCCACTTTAATATTTCAGCAGTTGTAAGTGGTGTGAGAATGGCTGTCGTATGAGTGATACCAACACAAGAATCATTCTTCAACATTACACCACATGAACACGATAGGAAGCTCAGCACAAAAGTCGGTCCTATCATTGTTTTATAGTAATAAGATTTCTTCAGTACACTGCTCTCCTAAAGATTTTATATGAAAAAGTGAATATTCCTAATATTCCTACCAATATGAAAAGTATAGTAGATTACAGACCTCAGATATTGTTGGGTCATTGTGTGAAGATGAGCAGAACATGTGAGTGACTTTACCGAGGTTTCAAATACAGTTGCTAAAACGTAAATCAATCTTTAGGAACTACATGAATTTCCGCACTGATACTAATAACACACCAACAGCTATAGTACTTCCGGGTTCTGTTCACATGATCAGGGAACAGGATACGCGTCACTGCAGGTCCTGAAGCTGGGAACTGTGAATCCAGTATTGCCCGAACACCGCAGGTCCTAAAGTTTCTTAAAGGAATTGACTGTGCTCGTAGCTGCTCCTGCCGCAAACCCCCAGGAGGAGGGACATAACAAGATGGAGGAAAAAAGTTGTAGCGGTCTGTAGAGAGCTGAGATAAGGGATAAATGTAGGAACAGCAAGCTGGTTATCAAATTTTTATTAACCCTTAGATCTCCACAACGCATTTCAATAGCATAACACTATCTTCATCAGTTTTGTACCACCTGATGAAGATAGTGTTATGCTATTGAAATGCATTGTGGAGATTCAAGGGTTAATAAAGGTTTGTTAACAAGCTTGCTGTCCCTACATATTCCCTTATCTCAGCGCTCCACAGACCTCTACAACCTTTTTCCTCTATCAGAAGGCAGTCATTGACATACGCCACAAGGAGGGTAAGCCACAAAAAAGGTAATTGCTAAAGCAGCTGGCTGTTCACGGAATGCTGTATCCAAGAATATTAATGGAAAGTTGAGCGGAAGGAAACCGTGTGGTAGAAAAAGGTGCACAACCAACTGGGATAACTGCAGCCTTGAAAGTATTGTTAAGAAAAGGCCGTTCAAAATTTTTGGCAAGATTCACAAGGAGTGGACTTCTGCTGGAGTCATTGCTTCAAGAGCCACCACACACAGACTTATCCAGGACATGGGCTACAAGTGTCGCATTCCTCGTGTCAAGCCACTCATGACCAATAGACAATGCCAAAAGCGTCTTACCAGGGCCAAGGAGAAAAAGAACTGGACTGTTGCTCAGTGTTCCTGGGTGTTTTCAAATGAAAGTCAATTTTGTATTTCATTTGGAAATCAAGGTCCCAGAGTCTGGAGGAAGAGTAGAGATGCACACAATCCAAGCTGCTTGAAGTCTAGTTTGAAGTTTCCACAATCAGTAATGGTTTGGAGAGCCATGTCATCTGCTGGTGTAGGTCCACTGTGTTTTTTCAAGACCAAAGTCAGCATAGCCATCTACCAGGAAATTTTAGAGCACTTCATGCTTCCCTCTGCCAACAAGCATTTTGGAAATGGAAATTTTATTCTCCAGCAGGACTTGGTACTTTTGGCAGTGTGGACAGGTGTCAATACCTGGTTTAAAAACAACAGTATCACTGTGCTTGATTGGCCAGCAGACTCTCCTGACCTTATTGCCATAGAGAATCTATGGGGAATTACACCAGACCCAACAATGCAGATGAGCTGAAGGCTGCTATCAAAGCAACATAGGCTTCCATAACACCTCAGCAGTGCCACAGGCTGATCGCCTCCATGCCACGCCACGCCACATTAATGCAGTAATTGATGCAAAAGGAGCCCCGACCAAGTATTGAGTGCATTTACTGAACATACATTTCAGTAGGCTAACCTTCCGGATTTTATAATAATTTTTCAAGCAGGTGTCATAAAGTATTATAATTTACTGAGATAACTTTTGGGTTTTCATTGGCTGCAAGCCATAATCATCAACATTAACAGACAAACACTTGAAATAGATCACTCTGTTTGTAATGACTATATAATATATGGATTTCACTTTTTGTATTGAAGAACTGAAATAAATTAACTTTCTGATGATATTCTAGTTTTGTGAGAAGCACTTGTAACGCCAAAGTTCACCAAAACAGGGTGCAAACTCCTAGGGAGAATAAACAAAGTGTATACAAGTGGAAAAAGTTCAGGATTGTCTGGCCAACTCTGGATTCATGTACACTCAGGTAAAACTTTTAGCAATATTTTTGTAGACTGTTCAAGATTAAGGGGGTTGTCCACTACTATAACAACCCCTTCCTAATCTGAATGTTTGCCTGTGTTAAAATAAAGACACCTATACTCGCCTCTGGTACAGCGGTGTCTCCACTCACATTCCTGGGGCTCACGTGAGGTTGTGTCACGAGAGCCCTGCGCCAAATCAGAGCCGGCGTCACCATCTTGGCCTTCGGACAAATCAAACCTCAAGAGGAAGGGAGAGATCAGATGCAGCCCTGGCTTCCTCTTGATGTTCAATTAATCTAAATGGAGGGATAGTGAACCTCATGTGTGTCCCGGGATCATGAGTGCAGACACCGCTGCAATGGCGTCAGCACTGTTTGCTTTAAGACATGGTTTAAATAGACGAAAAGATGATTTGTTAATCACCAGGCATTGTGTGCCTTTATTGAAATAAAAAAAAAAAACACCTTTCAAAATCACATTTCCAAATTGATTTCCTTAATTAGCTTTTGGACAAGTGAATATTTTCTCAACGAGCACTACAAAACACAATGTACCTAGACTAATAGCATACAAACTGTTACACTGCTCATGTCTAACTATAAATGAACTTGGATAACAAATCAGGTCATAATTAGTAATCAATACAGAAATCCAGGTAATTTCACAGGGGTTCACATACTTTCTTACAATGCTATACGTTTAGGCATAACAAAAAAAATCCTATACAAAAGATAGGATGCCAATTTGTGCGCATATTTAAGATATAAAACAATGAAGTACACAGTACGTTAAGAGCTATAAAGGAAATACATTGTTCATAAACTTTAATGCAAGGAGCATAAAATGTATGGAGAAGAAATCAATATTAATGATGCACAATTTCCTTAGAGTGTATACAAGTAATATTATAATAATGCAAGATAAATACCACTTGGATTAGACTCCGTAATAAAAGATCTAGAAGGCTACTTGAGAATCTGTACACCTTAGCGTTATGTGTAGAGGTTGTCGCACGGGCTTCCTGTTCCTGATGATGGATTATGGCTGGGGTACATGGTTTAGATTTATGTAAATGACGGCTGAAAAGGTTAAGGAAATAATTATACCTTATTTCCTTTAAATTCTCAGGAGAACGAACCGATATCAACAAGGATTCAAAATGGGATGCGCTGGTTGTGGGCAAAGAGCCATATGCAAATGGGAAACAAAGATGACCAGAATGTTCCCTTTAATAAATTGGACTTACAGTAAAGCATTAAAATAATAGGACCTTTTATATGAGGACATGGAGACTGGAGTTCCAGCCACATTAACATTATTCATCCACTTCAGAACATATCAGCTTTCATGTGCCCCATCACTATTAGCATAATTCTCGGTGTAGGAATAATACATTCTTCACAACGAGTAACAAAATGGTAACGGGCGGGTATTGGGGAGGAAGACCAAATAGGGTCACAGGGCAGAGCGGGTACGAGGGGTGTTTAATAGATGGACGACTGACATTTTCGCTTTTAAGTCATCTACAATGAGTAATTACCTCAGATAAGGAGAATCGGAAAGATTTGTGGAAGCTGGAGGTTTGGGCAGTAACGCAAGATGGTTTAACCTGTTCATAACCAGGGAAAAATTCTACTTTTTAAAAAGTTGAAGTTTTGTTTCTTAAAACATTTTGGTGCAGACCGTTTCTCTTTTGGTGAAACATGGGGTTTTCTTAATACACTTAATTGGAGCAGATCTTTGTTAATCTTGTGTAGACAGGTGTACATTATGTGATGTATGATCGTAATATCATACATCACATAATGTACACCTATCTCACAGAGAACACAAGCCCCATTACAGCCTGCTCTCCTCCATTAGACACAGACATTGTCCATGCGCGATATCTATTCAAGTTCAGATATTTTTAATAAAATGCACAAAAGCAGGTAAGGAAATGGTGAATGGAATAAAATTAGATAATTTGATGCCAATGAAAATGCATTTGTCTCTTGCCAAGTGTCTAGGCCACGTTCACACTAGCAGTATTTGGTCAGTATTTTACATCAGTATTTGTAAGCCAAAACCAGGAGTGGAACAATTAGAGGAAAAGTATAATAGAATGTGTAAGCTATACCAGGAGTGGGTGATAAATACAGAAGTGGTGACGTGTTTCTAAGGTAAAATACCAACCAAATATTGAACGTGTGAACGCGGCCTAAGATTGAAGTGTACATAGGTTTTCATTTTTATACCTTCATTGATTTGTGACTAATCGGTAGAGATCAGAGTCCAGATTAGTAGGGAAAACATTAACCATCTGTTACTGGCCCCATATATACATCACTGATGGTAACAAAAATCTGTAAAAGATCTGTAAAAATCAACTATACGGGGGAAACCCTTCGATGCAATAACTGGTCAGTGTTCTGTAACAACTGCCTGAATGCAGCACGAGAAGTTTCTGCATTTAAGAAAATAGCACCTCAATTTAACACTATTTATGGGATTTTGTGACAAGAAACTGATTATTTCACAGTACAGGCTCAGTCTGTCATTACAGACTCAGATTCTCAAGCTGTGTGTCAAACTTCTCACATACATTACCGGGCTTCAGACATAGGGTCCAGCCAATAACTCCATTAATATAGATGGGTTAATATAGGCAAGTATGGCTTTTTTTAACACATGTAATTAGTAGGAGCTGCTGCCTGGCATTTTTTGGTAAATATAATTCTTCATGTACTGTAATCCATGTGCATCTGTGCCCCTTTTTGTTGCATTATTTTTAAAAACACACCTGGGGTTATTTAACTCGAGATCCATCAAATTGTTTTTTTTCATAACACCTACATGTAGCCCTGAATCCATGACATGAGGATATCTAATACACCACAGTATTGCAACCATCGACTACTGTTTTGTTGTGAGCGTTGATTACTTGATGGACTTGAAAGGATGACTATTGAAGAATTTCATACATTTTGTGACACATCAGTCTTCACAGTGTAACAATTATGGGTTCCCCCAAGTTAAGGAGGACATGAAGGAAAATTTAATGTTCTAGATTTCTCCAAGTAAAAAGTAATTAGAAATAGCTAAAATGAATTGTCAAGACAAACATAAGGCAAGGAAAGTCTCAGAAGCAGCAGTGAGGGTTTTGCTTTATATAGCTGACCAGTCTATGTCATTCTACCTACAGGAACATGTCAGAGACCAGAAGAATCATTTCTTTGAACCACAATCTATCAGATTACAGTGATGGTGACTTCTGTAAACCAAGATTGAGCTCTTTAGCTATAACCACTTAAGATGTGTATAGAAAGAATGATAAGGAAAACAAACATGGAGTACATGAATAGAGTGCACACTGCTGCTCCTGTTGTGAATTCTGCTCTTGGGTTCCCTCCAGTGGTTGTTGGTGGGAATGCTGTTGTCTCTGACTCGCAGTCCTGGCCAGGTGTATCGGATAATTACAATTCTGACTGGGATATTTAGGTGTGCAGGATCCTTTAGCCCTTGCCAGTTGTTAATGTTTCTTTGGAAGTATTGGATCTCTGCCTGGCCTCTCCTGCTTATCGGCCAGTTCAGCAAAGATAAGTGTCTGTTTCTTTTCCTGTGGCACACATGCGTGTGCTTATTTTCAGTACTGTTCGTTTGTTTGTCTTTTGTCCAGATTAGACTGTGTCTGTGTTTTCTCAGTCTGGTTGGTTTCATGGAGTTGCAGATATACGCTCCTACATCTTTAGTTAGATGTAGGAAGTTTTTTGTATATTCTGCTGTGGATTTTTGAAGGGTTTTATACTGACCGCACAGAACTCTGTCCTATCCTGTCCTATCCAGCTAGAGTGGCCTCCTGTTTTTTCTGCCTGTGTATGTATGTTTTTTCCTCTCCGACTCACCGCCAATATTTGTGGGGGACGGTCTATCCTTTGGGGATTTTCTCTGAGGCAAGACAGTATTCCGATTTCCATCTTTAGGGGTATTTAGTCCTCCGGCTGTGACGAGGTGTCTAGGTGTGTTAGGTACACTCCACGGCTACTTCTAGTTGCGGTGTTAAGTTCAGGTTTGCGGTCAGTATAGTGGCCACTTTCTCCAGTGAAAGTTCTCATGCAGCTAAAAGGTCACTGGATCATAACATGCTCCATTCATTCATAAGGAGGCCATCGGGGATAGGGTGATGGGCTCGTCTTGTCTTCGGCATTCCTACATAAACGAGGGGAGCAGTAGTGTGCATGATCGGAAACAGCTCAAGTCACATGGCTTTTCAGGATTGGTGAGGTTCACGGCAGTCCAACCCCAGTGATTGGGAAATTATCTCCACCTGTAGGATAGGAAATACTTCAGAATACCCCTTGAATAAACTATCGATCCATATATCTTCATACCTGCAGTAAGCTTAGGAGCTGTGGAAACCAAGAGGAGGATATTTTCACACCTATTTCTAAAGGGATTTCATACATGCATAAGATTTTGCAAACTTACAGAATGAAGAAAATTTACCCCAATGCACAAACCACCAATACTTGCAAAGACCTGTAAAAGTCAGCATCTAAGCGCCCCCCAAAAAAGGAGTCATATTATAGGGGCTAGAGGTAATTACAATCATGTCTGTCAGTGGCCTGGACCCACGACTGTATTGTGGCAGCAAATGTTACCGTACAACATAGTTATACACCATCCTGCATAACGGCACAGGAATAAATTGCAAAAACTAAATCGGTGTCATTTATGTGAGGTCTAAACTATTTGTGACTGATATGTGGGTGTAATTCACAACCTCTTCTGCCAAAACGAGAACCCCAGTAACATCACCCTTGGGTGGTCAAACAATACTAGGCTGTGGAGGGGACGTGACCACAAAAAGAGGCAGCTGACACATCAGCACCATCACGCCTGTCCAAAAGCAGCTCCATCTCAGCCAATCTGGTTTGGCAGCCGGTTTTGCGCACACTCCTGGACAACGAATACAGAAAGTAATGCATTGTGGAACATGTAGTTCCATTGAGATTGTATCTAATAATCCTGGAAGTTTAACTGAAATACGAGCAGGGAATTTCAGCAAAAAGTTATAGAATTGAAAATGTCACAGCTCACTAAAAGATATTATACATTTGTAATTTCAGCTTTGGCAGAACAGCTTGTAAAAAACAAACAAAAACAATCTCATACGTTTCTATATTATAAAAGATCATTCCTAAATAATGTCATCAACTGTGTCTGGCCCAAGGGTAAAACAATCAGCCAGACAAGTGATGTATGTAAACCCAGCCAAAAAGAGAAACTACACACTCCTCAGGTACACACACGTCTGCTTATTCTGAAAGATTAAATTACACCATTTCTGGTCATTATATGACTGGTATCCGCCATTTTTCCTATCTTTAATTTACAATTGATTGGGAGCTGGTGGGTGCAGAATAGCTGCTTTGATGTCTCCTATACACTAACAGCGGAAAATCCTTTCTCAAGGTATGGACCCTCAACATGCATATTTGCCATGCGTCAGACTGTGCATGGCAACCATTATGACATTTACGTCGATACTGTGCCCGTCGCTGATTGGTCAAGGCGAATTCACGGCAGACTCTGCCCGTCACTGATTGGTCGAGGCAACCTTTATGACATCATCGTCGCCATGCTGTGCCCGTCGCTGATAGGTCGAGGCAACCTTTATGACATCATCTGTTGTGAATTCTGTTGTCGGGCTCCCTCCTGTGGTCATGAATGGTACTTCAGCTGGTTCTGTCCATGGACTTCCTCTGGTGGGTGTTTCTGAGTTTCACAGGTGACGAGGTTAATTCGTTAGCTGCTGCTCTATTTAACTCCACTTAGATCTTTGCTCCATGCCACCTGTCAATGTTCCAGTATTGGTCTAGTTCACTCCTGGATCATTCTTGTGACCTGTCTTCCCATCAGAAGCTAAGTTCCAGCTTGTATTTCTTTGGTTTGCTATTTTTCTGTCCAGCTTGCTATTTAATTTGTTGTCTTGCTTGCTGGAAGCTCTGGGACGCAGAGGGAGCGCCTCCGCACCGTGAATCGGTGCGGAGGGTCTTTTTGCGCCCTCTGCGTGGTCTTTTTGTAGGTTTTTGTGCTGACCGCAAAGTAACCTTTCCTATCCTCGGTCTGTTCAGTAAGTCGGGCCTCACTTTGCTAAATCTATTTAATCTCTGTGTTTGTATTTTCATCTTTACTCACAGTCATATGTGGGGGGCTGGCTTTTCCTTTGGGGAATTTCTCTGAGGCAAGGTAGGCTTTTTTTTTCTATCTTCAGGGCTAGCTAGTTTCTTAGGCTGTGCCGAGTTGCATAGGGAGCGTTAGGCGCAATCCACGGCTATTTTTAGTGTGTTTGATAGGTTTAGGGATTGCGGTCAGCAGAGTTCCCACGTCCCAGAGCTCGTCCTTATTATCAGTAACTCAGGTCATTCCGTGTGCTCTTAACCACCAGGTCATAACAATCATCGTCGCCATACTGTGCCCGTCGCTGATTGGTCGAGGCCGCCAGGGATGCGGGATTTCCAGGACAGACAGACAGAAAAACCCTTAGACAATTATATTATATTATAATATATATATATATATATATATATATATATATATATATATATATATATATATATATATATATATATATATATATATATATATATATATATATATATACATATATATATACATATATATACTAGATTGTGGCCCGATTCTAATGCATCGGGTATTCTAGAATATGCATGTCCCCGTAGTATATGGACAATGATGATCCCAGAATTCGCGGCAGACTGTGCCCGTCGCTGATTGGTCGAGGCAACCTTTATGACATTATCGTCGCCATGGCAACCATTATGACATCTACGTCGATACTGTGCCCATCGCTGAATCAGAAACGTGGGATTTCTACGTCCTTTATGACATCATCGTCGCTGTGCCCGTCGCTGATTGGTCGAGGCCGCCAGGCTTCAACCAGAGACGCAGGATTTCTACGTCGATACTGTGCCCGTCGCTGATTGGTCGAGGCCGCCAGGCCTCGACCAATCAGAGACGCGGGATTTCCAGGACAGACAGACGGAAAAACCCTTAGACAATTATATATATATATATATATATATATATATATATATATATATATATATATATATATATATATATATATATGTATATGTATGTAGCAGCCGCATAGTATATAGCACAGGTCACGTAGTAGATAACAGGCCACGCAGTATATCACACAGCCCACGCAGTATATCACAGCCCACGTAGTATATAGCACAGCCAGCGCAGTATATAGCACAGCCAGCGCACTATATAACACAGCCCAAGCAGTAAATAGCAGCCACACAGTATAGAACACAGGCGACGTAGTATATAACACAGCCCACGCAGTATATCACACAGCCCACGGAGCATATAACACTGCCCATGTAGTATATAGCAGCCACGCGGTATATAACATTGCTCACGCAGTATATAACACAGGGCACGTAGTATATAGTACAGCCCACTCAGTATATCACACAGCCCATGGAGTATATAACACTGCCCATATAGTATATAGCAGCCATTTAGTATATAATGCAGCCCACACAGTATGTAGCAGTGTGGGCACCATATCCCAGTTAAAAAAAAAATTAAAATAACAAATAGTTATATACTCACCCCCTGAGATCCAGCGAAGCTGTGCCGAGAAGCGCGGCTGCCGCCATCTTCCGTTCCCAGGATGCATTACGAAATTACCCAGATGACTTAGTCTCTCTGGGTAATTTCGCAATGCATCTCTGGGAACGGCAGATGGCGGTCGGCGCGAGCGCATCGTCGGACTACGGAAGGTGAGAATAGCAGGTTTTTTGTTTTTTTATTATTTTTAACATTACATCTGTTTACTATTGATGCTGCGTAGGCAGCCTCAATAGTAAAAAGTCCTGTGGCAATGTCAAAGCGGGATTTAAATCCCGCACCAATGTCGCTGATTGGTCGCGTGCGCCGGCTGGGCGCCACCAATCAGCGAAGCGGGATTTAAATCCCACGTCAAGGTCGGCTGGGCGAGACCAATCAGCGAAGCGGGATTTACATCCCGCGGCAATGTCACTGATTGGTCGCGCAGTGTACTGCGGTCTCGTGAGATGATGACGTAGTGGTCTCGCGTGACCGCCACATCATCTCGCGAGACCGCAATGCATAAACTGGTCACCGGAGCGTCGGGAGGAGCGGTAAAGGCCGGTTCTGGATTCGGGGGCCGACGGACGGTGAGTATATAACGATTATTTTTTTTTTTTTAATTATTTTTAACATTAGATCTTTTTACTATTGATGCTGCATAGGCAGCCTCAATAGTAAAAGCTTGGTCACACAGGGTTAATAGCAGCATTAAGGGAGTGCGTTACACCGCGGCATAACACGGTGTAATGCAGCCATTAACCCTGTGTGAGCGCTGACTGGAGGGGAGTATGGGGGGAGTACTGACTGCGGGAAGGAGCGGCCATTTTTCCGCCGGACTGTGCCCGTCGCTGATTGGTCGCGGCAAAACAGCCACGACCAATCAGCGACTTGGATTCCATGACAGACAGAGGCCGCGACCAATGAATATCCGTGACAGACAGAAGGACAGACAGACAGAAAGACGGAAGTGACCCTTAGACAATTATATAGTAGATATATACATCTACTATATAATTGTCTAAGGGTTACTTCCGTCTGTCTGTCCTGTCACGGTTATTCATTCGCTGATTGGTCTCGACAGCTGCCTGTCATGGCTGCCGCGACCAATCAGCGACGGGCACAGTCCGGAAGAAAATGGCCGCTCCTTACTCCCCGCAGTCAGTGGCTGGGCAATATACTACGTGGACATGCATATTCTAGAATACCCGATGCGTTATTAGACGGTGGCCCGATATATATATATATATATATATATTTTTTTTTTTTTTTCATTTATTTTTTTTTTGCACATTTGCACTGACATGTAAACAATGATGCCATCCAATATACTGGAGAGCAGGTTAAAAAGTATTTCTATAAAAATATAAGCCTCAATGTGGCACCCCTAGAGGTATTTGCCACAAATATAGTTACTGACACTGAATACAAATACTAAAATAGCAAGACTGCACTACCTCCTCCGGCCAGAAGGGGGAGCTCCAGAGACTCCCCTTGATCCATTCTGGTCTGAGAGAAGAACTGGCAGTTGGGCTAAGGAGCTGAAAGTGAGAGGTCATACAGCTGAACTTCTAACAGCCCTATGACGGTTTCCAGGCCCAAATCACCGGCCTGAGGAGAAGAGGGACAGAGAAAAAGGACATTGTGAGAACCGGGTAGCATTAATCACTACCCAGAACAGGCGCAAAGACGGATACCGGATCCGTGGCTGTATTCATTACATATAATACAGCAACCGGAAAAACGTGAGGTGATATCAGCTTCACTAGGGTCGGACGCAGCAACAGACACAGAGTTCAGCGGTACTCCTGAAGGGGGTAAGCCGATAAAAGGACTCGGGTTGCCCGTCGAACCAGGACCCGGAGGGGACAGATTGGGCCGGCAGCCAGTTCACATACAGCAGCAGGGCCACACAGATATTGCGTACAATAAGAGGCGAAGACCCCGGCAGGGTCAAAGTAACTCAGAGTTCCTATACAGACTCCGGTGACAGGACTGGTTGTAAATCCTTTTTTGTTAAAGTAAACTGGTTAAACGTTTCAGTGCCTCAGTCTTTCATTTGGACAATAGCCATCTATCCAGGATCAGGATCATCACCGCTGAGAGAACCTGCTGCTGATCAAGTAAGTGCCTGTTCCCTCACGATACCCTTTACACTGTGCATTGCCTGAGGCCACAGCACCGGGTCAAGCCACCCGTGACATCCCCCTCAAGAGACAGACCCCATTGGTCCGGTGCTGGGTACCCCGGTCTCTCGGGCGTCACAATTGGCGTCACAAACAGGATTGGGCCAGCCCTTATACCGGGTATTGTGTGCCGTGATTGGAGCCCACAACTTTGAAAACTTGGATGAAAAATCGTGAAAATTGACTTTATTAAAGAAAATTCCATTTCCCATTAAAAACTATTGAAAGTGACTTTTCCCCATTGGTTGTAATGGAGTAAAGATGGCCGCCATCCCGAGGTAATCACCTCATAACCGTTAGGGGCGAGACTGTTAATTGAGCTACGCCATTACCTGAGCCCCAGTCTAACTGAAATACTTCAGAATCCGCCATTACAGAGCGCGCGGCGGGCGGGAGCAGCAGGGGGCGTGTCATTGTGGGCGGCACCAAGCTGAGCGCTCTGACGTCAGAGCAAGGGGAAAACCAATCCTGCTGCACAGCAGAACGAATCTACACTATCCCGACGGAAGCGGAGGACCGGAAGGGTCCGGATTAACTAAGGGGGCACAGTATGTCGCAGCACGGAGACGCCGCAGAAGCCCGGCGACGCTAATGCAGCTGAAAGACAGAGTGTCGATAGAGCGTCTGGTAGCGCAGCGGTGCAAGGAGTGGCGCCCATCATGCCGGTGCTGATGCCATATACCCCAGGTGGCCCGTGGCTTCCAATGTATGAAGGTGAGCCTAATACCCTTGATGATTTCAGAGAAAAGATGCTGGCCCATTTTAACATGTTCCCCGTGGGTGAAGTTCAGCGTGTTAGTCTCCTGATGATGCAGTTAAGTGGCCATGCTAAGCGAGAAGTCACAGCATGGGCAGCTGATCTAAAAGGCACTGTTGAACGCATATTTGCTGGATTAAAAGCTACATTTGAAACCACTGCCAGCAGCAAAGCTAAAATACGATTCTTTAATTGCAAACAAAAAGTTAATGAGGGCGTGAGAGACTTTGCCTTAAACCTGCAGGAAGCCCTTAAATCACTTACACTGGCTGAACCCATTTTTAACACCGGAGCGGATAAACTGCTAAGAGATCAATTTATGGAGGGACTCTACACCCCTTCTCACCGGGGGCATGTGAGCATGCTTGTTTTTAAGAACCCTGAATTGACATTTGCTCAATTAAAGGAGAGCGCTATACGTCTCCAGCTGGCAGAGGCACCTCGGGATCAGGATCCTGCGCAACCTATGGCAGAGGCACCTCAACAACAGGGAGTGCCAGTGACATCAGCTATGTCTGGGGCCATTGCTAAGCCCCTGGGGCCCAGTACTAATGAGGCTCTTCAACAAAAGCTTGACTCTTTAACTGAAGTTTTTGCTTCAATGGCTAAAACCATGCAGGAGATGAGAGGACCCAAGATAGAGTTCGCAAACCGTAGAGAGGATGTTCCATGGATGAGACCCCAGAGATACCCGACATGGAGAGGACGACCCCGCGACCGCTACCAACCGGATGGACAGCCCATTTGCCGCCGTTGCCAGCAGCCAGGCCACTTTGCACGAGATTGTGATTTAAACGGGAATCCCCTGTGAATGCGGGCCGCTTCGCAGGAATGAACTTTCAAGGCCCAACACCCTGGCACGACAGGTACATCGGAGGACGACCCATTATCCCTATCGCGCTGGACGGAATTCCCCTCAACGCTTTGCTGGACACAGGTTCCCAGATTTCATCTATACCGTATATCCTTTATAAGAGGTACTGGGCTGATGCAGATATTGATAAAGGGCCCTCTGATGTTGAACTAGATATATGGGCCAGTAATGGTAAGTTGGTACCGAAACTAGGATTCAGGGAGATGACCATAAAGATTGGTAAAGTAGAATTGAAGAAACAGGGTATAATTGTTGTTGATGTTGACCGGCGGAACTGTGAACCAACTGTATTGATAGGAATGAATGTGTTAGAGAACTGCTTTTCCGAAGTTATTTCTGTCTTACAGCAAATTGCGGAAACTGCCCAATCCTGCCAGCAGAGAGTTCTCCAAAGGGAAATAAAAGTATTGATGTTAAGGCAACAGGTAGAAGTTGCAGGTGGAGAAATCGGCAGTGTGAGGGTAAGTGATCCAACATCTATTGTAATCCCACCAAAAACAGAAATGCTGGTATGGTGTAGAGCAGCCATTGGTACTAAGGGACGAGATTATCAAGCCTTAATAGAACCAGTGTACACAGACAGCAGGCCCACTATACTCACAGCACGAGGGGTAGTCGAGGTACACCGGGGACGAGTGCCGGTACGACTTTTGAACTGTGGAGAGGAAGAGGTCACTTTGCCAAGGTATGCTACAGTGGCAAAGCTATATACTGTTGACAACAATGCCATCACAACCATTGAGCCCTTAGAACCAACCTGTCAGGTGGAAGGCAACGGCTCAGACGGAGAATTGGAGGATTGGTGCCAACAGCTACACGTGGGCATAAATTCAACACCTACCCATCAAAAACAAGGGGTGTATAGGCTAGTGACGGAATATGAACAAGTCTTCAGTAAACACCCATTGGACTTCGGACGGATAGAAGGGGTAGAACACACAATCCCCACCAGTGACCATCCCCCAATAAAAGAAAGATATAGACCCATACCGCCCGCTCACTATCAATGTGCAAAAGATATGCTGAGGGAGATGAAACAGGCCGGGGTAATAAGAGACAGCTGTAGCCCCTGGGCGGCCCCTCTAGTGCTTGTCAAAAAAAGGACGGAACCATGAGAATGTGCGTAGACTACCGACGGATTAATAACATCACCCATAAAGACGCCTACCCCTTGCCTAGGATAGAAGAGTCCTTGACTGCTTTGAAATCTGCTAATTATTTTTCCACCTTAGACTTAACAAGCGGGTATTGGCAAGTCCCTGTGGCTGAGAGAGATAAGGAAAAGACGGCATTCACCACACCAATGGGTCTATGTGAATTTAATCGCATGCCATTCGGACTCTGCAACGCATCCGGTACCTTCCAGCGGCTGATGGAATGCTGCCTCGGACACAAGAACTTCGAGACCGTCCTCCTGTACCTAGATGATGTGATCGTCTACTCAAAGACTTACGAACAACACTTAATAGACCTGGCAGAAGTGTTCGAAGCCTTATCCAGGTATGGCATGAAAATCAAGCCATCCAAATGTCACCTTCTCAAGCCAAAGGTACAGTACCTGGGACACATCGTGAGTTCGGAGGGAGTAGCACCGGATCCCGAGAAAATAAGCGCCATAAGGGATTGGCCAAGACCTACCAACGCAAAAGAAGTGAGGCAATTCCTGGGATTGGTGGGTTACTATCGCAGATTTATAAAAGGATTTACCAAATTGGCAGCACCCTTGCAAGACGCCTTGGTAGGGCAGACAAAGAAACCTTGAAACCGAAACCCTCCTTTTCAGTGGAACGATGAAAGGGAAGACTCCTTTGAACAACTAAAGAAGGCACTAACCGGAGAAGAGGTTCTGGCATACCCAGATTACCATCAACCTTTCATCCTCTACACCGATGCCAGTAATGTGGGACTAGGAGCGGTGCGGTCACAAAAGCAAGAAGGTCGGGAGAAAGTCATTGCCTTTGCAAGTAGAAAGCTCCGGCCTACTGAAAGAAATCCAGAAAATTATAGCTCCTTCAAATTGGAACTACTAGCAGTAGTTTGGGCTGTGACTGAACGTTTCAAACACTATCTGGCTGCTGCAGAATTTATTGTCTATACTGACAACAATCCGTTGACCCACCTGGACACAGCCAAATTAGGTGCGTTAGAACAGCGATGGATAGCCCGGTTATCTAATTATAACTTCAAGATCAAGTATCGAGCAGGTCGCAAGAATGGAAATGCCGATGCCCTATCCCGGATGCCACACTTGAGAGATGTAGAAGAAGAAACGGGGGAGCTTGAAGAAATTGAACTACCAGCCTTCCATCATCCCAAGGCAAAACATCATCAGTCAAGTACCTATCAGAAACAACAAGAGATGAATTTTAATCCGTTAGCACACCATAGATGGGCTGACACCCAAGACAGCAATCCGGCTGTGAAGTTGGTGAAGGAACTGTTAACTGAGCAAAGTGCATATCCCGATGAGGATGCCCCAGAAGAGACGCATCAACTCTGGAAAGAGAGAGGCAAAATGTTCCTGTATCAAGGGAAGCTCTGTAGAAGGTACACCAATCCGAAAACACATGAATTGGTTTGGCAGGTTATCGTGCCTAAACAAGATGTCAAGATGGTCCTCGAAGCTTACCATAATGGTGCTGGTCACTTCGGTTGGAAAAAGTTAGAAGTACTTCTAAGAGAAAGATTTTATTGGGTCGGGATGAGAAAATCAATCGAACAGTGGTGCAGAAATTGTGGCCCGTGCAACCTCAGAAGAAACGATCAAAAGAACCAAAGAGCACCACTGCAGCCCATAATCACCAAACAACCACTTGAACTTGTAGCCATGGACCACGTGAAGTTGACACCAAGCCGGTCCGGCTATGTCTATGCCTTGACCATCGTGGGCCATTATTCACGCTTCTTGGTAGTAGTACCCGTAAAAGATCTGACAGCAAAAACAGCAGCCAAAGCGTTCCAAACGTACTTTTGTAGACCCCATGGATATCCGGAACAGGTTCTCACCGACCAAGGTACAGCCTTTGAATCAGAGATCTTCAGAGAATTCTGTAATATGTATGGTTGCAAAAAGATCCGGACGGCGGCCTATCACAAACAAACGGCTTATGCGAGAAGATGAACCATATTGTAATAGAACTACTAAAGACTTTACCTGAGGCAGAAAGGAATCAATGGCCAGAGAAATTGCCTGACTTGGTGGATCTGTATAATCATGTCCCGGTGAGTTCCACCAATTGCACCCCAGCTTACCTTATGGGTGCAAGACCCGGCCAATTACCAATCGATCTAGAAATGGGAATTCTGAAACCAGACGCAGAAGTTTAAGACTCCAATTGGGATATCATACGGCAAAAGCAGTATCGCCAAGTGCAAGAGAGTGTGGAAAGAAGCCTTCAGCAAACTAGAGAAAGACAAGAGCGAACTTTCAACCAGAATGCTCTAGCGACCCCATTAAGACCGGGTGACCAAGTGCTCAAGAGAAATCGTCGAACCAATAAACTAGACAATCAGTGGGAAGCCGTACCCTACACAGTTTTACCAACAAGAATGGATAATCCTAAAATGTGTCTCATTAGCAAAAACGGGGGCTTATCATCTGTACTAGTGTCAAGAGACAATCTTAAATTATGTCCGGAAGCATTGAAAGAGACAGAAGTTGTCCAGCCAGAACCAGAAGTTATTCAACCCATGCAGGTCCAACCAGTAAAGGAAAAAGAAGAGGAAATGTATCACACCTGTATAGGAGACTTTCCCAAAACCCTACTAACATACCATGGTGCAGTAGTGGTTCCCATGGTGGCCTTTTACCCAACACCGAACCCAATACCAGAAGTCCCAAGACAGGAAGAGGCTGACCCCGTACTACAGGAGATTCCAGGCCACGAAGAACAGATTCCTGATCAGAGTGATCCCATTCACGGTGGACTTGCCAACTCCATAGTCGTGGAATTATCTTTAGCAGAGCGGGCAGATACTACATCCGCAGTAGACAGTAGTACACCACATGGAGAGATACCGCTGTTACGTAGATCACAGCGTAGTACCCAGGGTCAATTACCGGCCAGGTATGCAGATTACCAACTATAAAACTATAGTCATTGTTATCATTCTGCAACGTTTCAGCCCAGTACCTACAGGAGACTTGTCTGTATGAACTTCTTGCATATTCTTGAACTTTTTATCAGCCCGGAGGCACTAAATCAAAGCTCCGGAAAGACTGCTTTTTGAACTTTGCTTTTTGCTCTTTTTGAGCTTTCTTTAGACGTTATATTGATAACTCCGTTGGAAAAATGGAACTAAATTCTTGGATACAAAGTGCAGTGCCTTTCCTAGTACCTTCAAGGATAGAACTGTATTAATGGACGCTATTTGAAGTGACTTTTTACAGAACTCTATTTTTGTTTCCTTGAGTGGTTTTTGTAACTTTTCATTTTTAAGACTCTGTACATATTAATTGTTATTTCCCTTAATTAATTGTTATTGTTATCGTCCCACAGTCCCGGAGTACTGTTCTTAACTAAGGGGGAATGTGGCACCCCTAGAGGTATTTGCCACAAATATAGTTACTGACACTGAATACAAATACTAAAATAGCAAGACTGCACTACCTCCTCCGGCCAGAAGGGGGAGCTCCAGAGACTCCCCTTGATCCATTCTGGTCTGAGAGAAGAACTGGCAGTTGGGCTAAGGAGCTGAAAGTGAGAGGTCATACAGCTGAATTTCTAACAGCCCTATGACGGTTTCCAGGCCTGAGGAGAAGAGGGACAGAGAAAAAGGACATTGTGAGAACCGGGTAGCATTAATCACTACCCAGAACAGGCGCAAAGACGGATACCGGATCCGTGGCTGTATTCATTACATATAATACAGCAACCGGAAAAACGTGAGGTGATATCAGCTTCACTAGGGTCGGACGCAGCAACAGACACAGAGTTCAGCGGTACTCCTGAAGGGGGTAAGCCGATAAAAGGACTCGGGTTGCCCGTCGAACCAGGACCCGGAGGGGACAGATTGGGCCGGCAGCCAGTTCACATACAGCAGCAGGGCCACACAGATATTGCGTACAATAAGAGGCGAAGACCCCGGCAGGGTCAAAGTAACTCAGAGTTCCTATACAGACTCCGGTGACAGGACTGGTTGTAAATCCTTTTTTGTTAAAGTAAACTGGTTAAACGTTTCAGTGCCTCAGTCCTTCATTTGGACAATAGCCATCTATCCAGGATCAGGATCATCACCGCTGAGAGAACCTGCTGCTGATCAAGTAAGTGCCTGTTCCCTCACGATACCCTTTACACTGTGCATTGCCTGAGGCCACAGCACCGGGTCAAGCCACCCGTGACATCCCCCTCAAGAGACAGACCCCATTGGTCCGGTGCTGGGTACCCCGGTCTCTCGGGCGTCACATTAATATGGTGATAAAACAACAAAAAAGAAAAAAAGAGTTATGACTCTGAAAAGGAGAAAAGAAATGCGAACAAAAAAAAAAACAAAACAAAAACGATAAGCACAAAAAAGGGAAAAAAACAATATACAGCGCAGTATATGGGAACGTACAAAGATTTTTCTGCAGAGCAGCTGCTAGGAAATATCTGCGGCATATAGAACTGCACAATTTCTTTATTTTTTTATTTTAAATTAAGTGATCGAGGTTTCTCAAGGTATGGACCTGCAACGAGGGTATTTGCCATTGGATTTTCTCATATTTAATTACCGTATATCATTTCTTCGGAAATCAGGTGGTAATGGACAATGTAACAAGCACGCCACAATTCAGTCTGGAGTTCCTACCTAAAGGAGAGACGCCTCAGGGAGGCTACATGGAATATACCTGCAATTAGGCAACCTCTCAGGAGATGCACAATTACACTGACTTGATAAAGAACATGACACACTACAGGAGAACACAAAACAAATATTACCATTTAATTACTATATAATTACTTTATGGTATCTGTATCTGTAATTCTACCTGGCAGGTCTGGTACAATGCACAAGAATATGTACAACTGCCCTCTGCTGGTGAATCCTGCAAACTGCAAGGCAGTCTCACAAGTAACATGGCTCACTAAACTTATTACGCCCCACCGGCCTTGTTCTTCCATTGAAAGCAACATTTACGCCACTTACAAAGCCGCAGACTAGATGTAGCCAAATGGTACATTGGCTATTCTTGGCATTCTGCCACCTGGACAGAATACCGAGAGCACAAAGCTGTGGTCACTTACAGAATTACAAGTATAGATTACTTGGACAGATTTTCAGATCAGAAGAAAATAATGAAAAGTTAAATTGTAGAATAGTAATGTCCCGAGTTACCCAGACATGTAATTATGGGGAAACCGTTCTTATTACTTTCTGGTCAATACAATCACATTTACATGGGGTTAGAAATATGGCAGAATGGAGATTGCCATCTATATTTTTCTTTGGAGTGCAGAGAAAAACCATTTGGCATTATTGATGCGGCTTATATTCCTTGGGCTAAAAAGCACATCATCCTCCAGATCCAGCAAACTGGAGGGGATTTCGACAAGTCTCATGCCCTCTGTGTGGCTTTCTTTGTACCTTTTCAGAAATCTGCAACATATCAATTTCTCGTGCAGTAAATGAGTTTCATTTGTTAATTTGTGGATATTCTCTATGGACTTAAATGAGATCAAATCCACAGGAAAAAAAAACAAAACAAAACAAAAAAAAAAAAAACACAAAATAAATGCTTCTTTAGGCCTTCTTTCACATATCCATGTCTCCAGTACGTGTGCCAACCCAGTTTTCACACGTACCGCAGATATTTACACACGTAGACCCATTCAAGTGAATGGGTCTGTGAACATTAGTGTGATTCCATGGATCATGTGTCCATGGGCAAAACACACTGACGTATCTGGTTTTTACTGGCAGCACAGGCCGCAAAATGTCCCGCACACAGATGCACAGATGACACACTGGGATGTCATCCATGTGACACGTACCGGTGCCTGAGAAGCAGTCTACAGTTAGCGCGGTTCCCCAGCGCTGGGTGCTGAAGACTGCGCTCATTCTCCCCTGCTCTGCCGGCAATCAGCACGAACAGGGGAGAATGATGAGTTATATTCAAGTGAGAACAATGACAGCAGAAGACGGCTGATGGTCTATTACTCCCATCAGACTACACCTGGTCTATTACTCCCATCAGACTACACCTGCTGCCTCTAAGGGCAGTCTCACACGTCCAGATAATTACGGTACCGGAAAAATCGGTACCGGAATTATCCGTGTGCCCATGCGTTTCTGTGGCACATCAGTGTGGCACATGTGCAGCACACGTGTGCCGCCCGTGTGCCCACTGGGTACCACACGCACCCTGCAGGAGACAGCGCTAAAGTTTAGCGCTGTCCCCTGCATCTGGTGTTGAAGCGCCATTCAGATCTTCCCTGCAGCAGCGTTTGCTGTAGAGAAGATATGAATATACTTTTTTTTTTTGTTTCTCGTGTTTAAAATATAGCTCCATGTCCCCACCCCCCTCCCACCCCCGTGCGCCCGCCCACTGTTATTAAAATACTCACCCGGCTCCCTCGCTGGCTGGCGCTGCTTCCTGTCCTGGCCGCACCTGCTACTGTATGAGCGGTCACGTGGGGCCGCTCATTTACAGTAAAATGCGGCTCCACCCCTATGGGAGGTGGAGCCGCATATTCATGACTGTAATCGGAGCATCTAATGAATTGGACTGAATTGGAGCATCTAATAGATGTGTCTTTTCTGGGAGGCTGTTACTTTTAGGCTGGAGGGGGGGAGGGCAGGGGTGGTGTCAATATCCATGGCCCCGTACTAGCCGGAGAATATCAGCCACCATCTGTCAGCTTCAGCTTGGCTGGTTGTCAAAAATGGGAGAACCCCATGTTGTTTTTTCTTAAAACCATTTAAATAATTATAAAAAACAGCCTGGGGACCCCTCTATTCTTGATAACCAGCCTTGCTGAAGCTGACAGCTGAGAGTTGCAGCCCCCAGCTGTGAGTTTTGCCTGGCTGGTTATAGAAAATACAGGGGAACCCAAGCTTTTTTTATTTATTTATTTATTGCGCATGCGGTGGGTGATGAATACTCCCATCACCTGCTCCTGCTCTCACTGTTATTAGAGGCAGCTGGTGTAGGCTGATGGGAGTAAAAGTCCCATCAGCCGCCGCCTGCTGTCATTCTTCTCACTTGAATATAACTCCTCCTTCTCCCCTGCTCGCGCTGATCACTGGCAGAGCAGGGGGGGAATGATGAGCGCCGTCTTCAGCACCCGGCGCCAGAGAACAGCGCTTACTGTACCGCTGCTTCTCAGGCGCTGGTGTGTGTGTGGTACTGATGCGGCACATGGTTGTCACACGCATGCCACAAGTATTACACACAGGGACACTGACATCTTTGGTACCGTTTTTATTCCAGTACTGGAAATATCAGGATGTGTTAAACTGGCCTTAAGGCTATGTGCACACGATGCGGAAAATGCTGCGGATCCGCAGCTGCACAGCAGTTTCCCACGAGTTTACATTACAATGCAAACCTATGGGAAACAAAACGCTGTGCACATGCTGCAGAAAAAAACGTGCGGAAACGCAGCGGTTTACATTCCGCAGCATGTCACTTCTTTCTGCGGATTCGGCAGCGGTTTTACAGCTGTTCCTATAGAAAACCGCAGTTGTAAAACCGCAGTGAAATCCTCAGAAAAACCACGATAAATCTGCAGCAAAAACGCAGATTTATTAAATCCGCTGCGGAAAAATACGCAGTGGACTAGAATACGTGTGCACATAGCCTAAGTGTTTCACAGCTAAAATGCACTAAGAGCATGAAATCCACACATGCCTAGATCAATAAAGTTTTAGCAAAGCTAAATAATTGGAAGTATTCTGAGTAGGTACAATTGTAACTATTCCGTTTTAAAATTGCAATAACTTTTTTTTTTTTCGAAAAGCCATAGAGGGCTGAAATTTCGTGACATCTCTGCAGTTTTGGTCCAGAATATATTGGCCAAATTTCTATAAAATATATATATGAAGGTACAATTGTACCTCTGCAGCCTGTTAACGTTGTAAAATTATGCAGCCTGACGAAGGTTAAAGGAAACCGGTTACCAGTTTTTGTGATGCAAGACTTTGGGCACAACGTGGATGACGGAGAGACGTCATCCACTTAGAGGCTGTGTGAAAGGACCGGGTCAGTGCTGATCACAATGTAGAGACCCCCATTGGACCGGACTGTGTAGTTTACATACCAAGCAGGACAACTATAAAAAAACAACTCATTTGGAGGTGTACAGGGTCACGTCTGAGGATATAAAGGGGCTGCAGGAACCCCATTCTTATAATCTTAAAAGGTCTAACTGCTAGCAGGTTCCTTTTAAATCATGACATAGCAAAAAAGAAGCAGTTGAAAAAACAAAAACCGATAAAACACATGTAAAAAAAACAGTGACCACATTTAGCATATCGGTGCAGAGAATCTATTATCAAACATGCACCAAATACTCACTGTGAGGACTGCGTTTATTTAAAGTTCATTTAAGGCCATCAAAATGATATAGTATAAGCCTAGAACCATTGCGGCCTCATTTATGTGGGTTTCCAACAAAAAGGGAGACTTTACATGATGAACCCAGGCAACACAGCACCCCACCTGCTGCCATGCCCCTAGGATAAGGCCCTCACGTTGCTCCAAGCACATAGAATGCTATGGAAGGAGGCTAAAACAGACAAAGTCTTATTGTATGATTACCGGGGTGTCTTACAGAATGAATACTTATAATATCTGCATATACTAATACAGCGACTGCCTGGACCCCTATTCATTATTTTTCTGATTGGTATTTGTTGTGTTGCTTGCTTTGATAATAAAAGATATTCAAAACTACAGGCACTGCAAATACGGCAAAACTCAGACTAGGAGCGAGAATGAAGAATTGGTATCTTACTCTGGCTGTGCCACGTTATTTTACGTTACACTGGTTGACAAGCTCCGCTTTAGTCGGTTCACCCATGCACCATTTCCCAGCAAAACTTGCAAAGATGCAAAGAAATTGTTCCATAAAGGCAATGTTTGCCTTAAAAGCATCAGCACGTTGTAGTTAACAGGCTTTCTTTATGGTCAGACATGAAAACCAGGGGGTTGGATTACATGCACTAAGGTACAATAACCTGAAATTGCAGGTACGGAGATTGAGATAACCGATTTATATAGGGGAATAGAGCCAGTCACACATTTATATAAAACTCAATGTATGGTCAGACATGAAAACCAGGGGGTTGGATTACATGCACTAAGGTACAATAACCTGAAATTGCAGGTACGGAGATTGAGATAACCGATTTATATAGGGGAATAGAGCCAGTCACACATTTATATAAAACTCAATGTAGTTTCCTACACGAGGTCTTGTATAACGATAGCACGTCAGAGGATGGTAACTATGGTTTATAAAGGCTAATGCTTTCCACTACAGAAAGGAATAGGACGTGAAGTTTAATGATGTCTGACAGCGATGGAGGTCATCTGTGAAATCTTACTAAGGCACGATTTACCATTAGAACATGTAATAGTTGGCAGATTTCGGGTCATATATCCATATTGTGGTGCCTCGCAGACAACCTACAGTTTGCTTTATGCCATGAACTACAGAATAATAAGATTTAGAAAGGAATAATATACTTACTCCCTTCCCACGTACAATGTAAGAGATTTAAAGCTCCCTCGACCCTTTTCCAGTGTTGAAGGTGAAAGAAAGCGTATGCTATTGCTTCACTGTCCCCTCTCTTCAGGATGTGTTCTGGGGGCAGTATTAAACTTTTCATTTCAAGAAGGTACTAAGAAACAAAATACAAAAAATAAATAAAGAGAGCTATGTAAAAGAGATATTAGTTACATGAATGATTAATGGAATCCAAGAAAGGTGTCGGTACTCTATATTGGCATCATAAGTTGGACCACACATTTTCAAAAAAGTCGGGCTTACTATACAGCTCTGGCAAAAATTAAGAGACCACTGCAAAATGTTCAGTTTGTCTGATTTTTCTCGTCATAGGTATATTTTTGATTAAAATGTAAATGGTTCTTTTATTCTATAGACTTCTGACAACATGGCTCCGAATTTCCAAGTAATACATTTTGTATTTTTTCCCGTCAAAGAAAAATTGTCAAAATTTAACCCCTTTCTGCCATTGGACGTACTATTCCGTCCATGTGGGGTGGGCCTTACTTCCCAAGGACGGATGAGTACATCCAGCGCGATCGGCCGCGCTCACGCCTATCACAGCTGACATCTGGCACTATGTGCCAGGAGCGGTCACGGACCGCCCCCGGCACAATTACCCCCGGCACACCGCGATCAAACATGATCGCGGTGTGCCGGCGGTAGAGGGAAGCATCGCGCAGGGAGGGGGCTCCCTGCGTGCTTCCCTGAGACCCCCGCAGCTGTGAGATCGCGTTGCTGCGAGGGTCTCTTACCTATCCTCCCTGCAGCAGGCCCGGATCCAAAATGGCCGCGGCATCCGGGTCCTGCAGGGAGGGTGTCAGATCAGCAATCTGTGATGTCCCCCTCTGGGACAAAGTAAAAAAAAAAAATTCCACATGTGTAAAAAAAAAAAAATAAAAAAAAAATAATTCCTAAGAAAAAATATTATTCCCATAAATACATTTCTTTATCTAAAAAAAAAAAAAAAACAATAAAAGTACACATTTAGTATCGCCGCGTCCGTAACAACCCAACCTATAAAACTGTCCCATTAGTTAACCACTTCAGTAAACACCGTAAGAAAAAACAAAAATGAGGCAAAAAAACAACGCTTTATTATCATACCGCCGAACAAAAAGTGGAATAACACGCGATCAAAAAGACAGATATAAATAACCATGGTACCGCTGAAAACGTCATCTTGTCCCGCAAAAAACGAGCAGCCATACAGCATCATCAGCGAAAAAATAAAAAAGTTAGTCCTCAGAATAAAGCGATGCAAAAATTAATTATTTCTTCTATAAAATCGTTTTTATCGTATAAAAGCACCAAAACATAAAAAAAGATATAAAAAATGATATAAATGAGGTGTCGCTGTAATCGTACTGACCCTAAGAATAAAAATGCTTTATCAATTTTACCAAACGCGGAACGGTATAAACGCTTCCCCCAAAAGAAATTCATGAATAGCTGGTTTTTGGTCATTCTGCCTCAGAAAAATCGGAAAAAGCGATCAAAAAATGTCACGTGCCCGAAAATATTACCAATAAAAACATCAACTCGTCCCGCAAAAAACAAGACCTCACATGACTCTCTGGACTCAAATATGAAAAAATTATAGCTCTCAAAATGTGGTAACGCAAAAAATTTTTTTTGCAATAAAAAGCGTCTTTCAGTGTGTGACGGCTGCCAATCATAAAAATCTGCTATAAATAGTATATCAAACCCCCCCTTCATCACCCCCTTAGTTAATGGGAAAATGGAAATAAATACATTTTTTTATATTTTTCCCTAAGGTTAGGGCTAGGGTTAGGGCTAGGGTTAAGGCTACAGTTAGGGTTGGGGCTAAAGTTAGGGTTAGGATTACATTTACGGTTGGAAATAGGGCTGGGATTAGGGTTGTGTCTGGGTTAGAGGTGTGGTTATGGTTACCGTTGGGATTAGGGTTTCAGTTATAATTAGGGGGTTTCCACTGTTTAGGCACATCAGGGGCTCTCCAAACGCGACATGGCGTCCGATCTCAATCCTAGCCAATTCTGCGTTGAAAAAGTAAAACAGCGCTCCTTCCCTTCCGAGCTCTCCCATGTGCCCAAACAGGGGTTTATCCCAACATATGGGGTATCAGCGTACTCCGGACAAATTGGACAACACCTTTTGGGGTCCAATTTCTCCTGTTACCCTTGGGAAAATACAAAACTGGGGGCTAAAAAATAATTTTTGTGGGAAAAAAAAAAGATTTTTTATTTTCACGGCTCTGCGTTATAAATTGTAGTGAAACACTTGGGTGCTCAAAGTTCTCACAACACATCTAGATAAGTTCCTTGGGGGGTCTAGTTTCCAATATGGGGTCACTTGTGGGGGGTTTCTACTGTTTAGGTACATTAGGGGCTCTGCAAACGCAATGTGATGCCTGCAGACCAATCCATCTAAATCTGCATTCCAAATGATGCTCCTTCCCTTCCGAGCTCTGCCATGCGCTCAAACGGTGGTTCCCCCCCACATATCGGGTATCAGCGTACTCAGGACAAATAGGAAAAATTGGACCCTAAATATTGTTGTCCTTTTACCCTTGGAAAAAATACAAAAACGGGGGCTAAAAAATAATTTTTGTGGAAAAAAAAAATATTTTTTATTTGCACAGCTCTGCGTTATAAATTGTAGTGGAACACTTGGGGGTTCAAAGCTCTCACAACACATCTAGATGAGTTCCTTAGGGGGTCTACTTTCCAAAATGGTGTCACTTGTGGGGGGTTTCTACTGTTTAGGTACATTAGGGGCTCTGCAAACGCAATGTGACGCCTGCAGACCATTCCATCTAAGTCTGCATTCCAAATGGCGCTCCTTCCCTTCCGAGCCCTCCCATGCGCCCAAACGGTGGTTCCCCCCCACATATGAGGTATCAGAGTACTCAGGACAGATTGGACAACCACTTTTGGGGTCCAATTTCTCCTGTTACCCTCGGGAAAATACAAAACTGGGGGCTAAAAAATAATTTGTGTGTGAAAACATTTTTGTTTTATTTTTACAGCTCTGCATTATAAACTTCTGTGAAGCCCTTGGTGGGTCAAAGTGCTCACCACACCTCTAGATGAGTTCCTTAGGGGGTCTACTTTTCAAAGTGGTGTCACTTGTGGGGGGTTTCAATGTTTAGGGACATCAGTGGCTCTCCAAATGCAACATGGCGTCCCATCTCAATTCCTGTCAATTTTGCATTGAAAAGTCAAACGGCGCTCCTTCCCTTCCGCGCTCTCCCATGCGCCCAAACAGTGGTTTACCCCCACATATGGGGTATGAGCGTACTCAGGACAAATTGTACAACAACTTTTGGGGTCCATTTTCTCCTGTTACCCTTGGTAAAATAAAACAAACTGGAGCTGAAGTAAATTTTTTGTGAAAAAAAGTTAAATGTTCATTTTTATTTAAACATTCCAAAAATTCCTGTGAAGCATCAGAAGGGTTAATAAACCTCTTGAATATGGTTTTGAGCACCTTGAGGGGTGAAGTTTTTAGAATGGTGTCACACTTGGGTATTTTCTATCATATAAACCCCTCAAAATGACTTCAAATGAGATGTGGTCCCTAAAAAAAATGGTGTTGTAAAAATGAGAAATTGCTGGTCAACTTTTAACCCTTATAACTCCCTAACAAAAAAAATATTTTTGTTCCAAAATTGTGCTGATGTAAAGTAGACATGTGGGAAATGTTACTTATTAAGTATTTTGTGTGACATATCTGTGATTTAATTGCTTAAAAATTAAAAGTTGGAAAATTGGGAAAGTTTCAAAATTTTCGCCAAATTTCTGTTTATTCCACAAATAAACGCAGGTAATATCAAAGAAATTTTACCACTATCATAAAGTACAATATGTCACAATAAAACACTGTCAGAATCACTGGGATCCATTGAAGCGTTCCAGAGTTATAACCTCAAAGGGACAGTGGTCAGAATTGTAAAAATTGGCCCAGTCATTAACGTGCAAACCACCCTTGGGGGTAAAGGGGTTAAAAAAACAAAAACAAAACAGGGCTTTCAGACCTCAAGTAATGCAAAACTAATGTTTTAACTCCGGAAGAGTTCATAAATCAATATTTTGTTGAGTAACCATGATTTTTAATCACAGCTTTCATGCGTCTTGGCATGCTTTCCGCCAGTCTTTCACACTGCTTCTGGTGCAAAAATGTAAGCAGTTCTTCTTTGTTTGATGGCTTGTGACTATCCATCATCCTCTTGATTACATTCCAGAGGTTTTCAATGGGGTTCAGGTCTGGGGATTGGGCTGCCCATGACAGGGTTTTGATGTGGTGGTCTCTTAATTTTTGCCAGAACGGTTATGCGAATTTTGTTTCAAATCTGCAACATAAGGGCATGCTGCAGATTTTCAGATCCACATAGTCTTTTATAACTGCTCAGTATGAATGGGGTTTCTGCAACCAAAATCTAAACCAAATTTGTCATTTTCTAGACAGAATAATTTCGATGGTAAAACTGTCACTTAATCAGCACAATCACTCAACAGAGTGAGAAAAGCCAGTTGAAAGGAGACAGTCAATATGGCTGCATGTGGAAGCACTTCTCTTAAGGTACCGTCACATTAAGCGACGCTGCAGCGATATAGACAACGATGCCGATCGCTGCAGCGTCGCTGTTTGGTCGCTGGAGAGCTGTCACACAGACAGCTCTCCAGCGACCAACGATGCCGAAGTCCCCGGGTAACCAGGGTAAACATCGGGTTACTAAGCGCAGGGCCGCGCTTCGTAACCCGATGTTTACCCTGGTTACCATGTAAATGTAAAAAAAAAAACACTACATACTTACATTCCGGTGTCTGTCGTGTCCCCCGGCCTCAGCTTCCCTGCACTGTGTAAGCACCCGCCATAAAGCAGAGCAGTTACGTGACCGCTGTGCTCTGCCTTACGGCCGGCGCTGACACAGTGCAGGGAAGCTGAGGCCGGGGGACTGGTTGCCTGAGGCCCTGCACCTGAAGATAAGTATAAGCGTGGTGCTGTTCCTTTTCTACTACTAAATAAATATATATATATATATATATATATATATATATATATATATATATATATATACACACACACACACACACATACACAGTATATATGTTTTTTTTAATTTTTAACACATGGATCCCTTGTATAGCCGTATGTCGGTTTTGCAAGCCTGCGATAAAAACACGCATTACGGCTGCCATACAGATTACATACGGAGGATGCCATTCGCAAAAAAACGCTGACACACCCTGCCTACGGAGGAGCTACGGACCACTATTTTCGGGACTTTTCAGCGTATTACGGCCGTAATATACGGACCGTATTTTCATATGCTGTGTGTGACGCCGGCCTAAGACACAGGGTAAAATAAGTATTTGATACACTTTTGCGAGTTTTCCCACCTACAAAGTGTGCCTACGATAAAAGTTCCAGACCTCTCCCTTCTTTGTAGGTGGGAAAACTTGCAAAATCGGCAGTGCATCAAATACTTATTTTCCCCACTGTAGGTAACTTTTCGGCTGCAGTAATGCTATGAACGGACCGGAATTGTGACATTAAAGCCATTATGATCCATATTGATTTACGTACTTTTGGCACATGTGGATTAAACTCCACCGCCCTATGAATTGCTTCTACAGCATTCATTTCTGCTGTGCTGAGCCCTCGCCGTGACGCGGCTTCTGGGGAGAATCTGAAAAGAACAAAAACAGGTATCACCAATTAAGAGAAGGCTCTATACAAGAAATGGCACTTGGTCTAATGTACAGTGGTATTTATAGGTTTAGGCACGTTCAAAACTCTTTTCCTTTTCTAAAGTCTCTATTTCCCCCTGTCTGACAGTGACAATCACACACCAGTACAATGTATACATTCTGGTCATTTCATGGAGGGCTTCCTAGCACTTTCTGCTCAGAATGGTGCTCCATGCAGCTGGAGTTGGTAGCTCTATTCTGTTCTGCGGATCACTACCGGCACAGAAATGGCTATAGTATATAGGAAAGAAACCAGACCATGCAATCTCTTCCTCACCTCACACCTCACGGCTAACTCCAGAGCTGTACTTGGCAGGCAGACACCACAGGGAAAGCTGTGACAATCATTCCCCTGCCCTCCCAAGCTGGAGTCGCTGTGTAGGGAGGAGAGATGTTGCAGGTACTGGTCGATCTACAGGACAAAAAGAATGAAAACAAAAATTACTTGCACTTCTACGAGTGCACACATTGAACAGCATGCTGCCTCACAATACTGGCTGTGCCTGGCCTATGCCCAAGAGTAGCTGCTGTGTATAGGTTTTTCCTGCCATTATCCATTCTTTGGATTATCTGAACTACAGCAACATCGGAATAAACTAGAAATTAATAAAAACATGAAAATGTTGTTGTTATCTTACCTTCTTGCTTAGAAAAAAAATATACAAAAAAAAAATTGACATTTCATCAGAATATTTGGATTTGTTAAAAAGCTAGGTATAGCAATATTGGGATTAAAACATAACTTAATATGCTCTTATAGCAAAAGGTTAAAAACCAGACACACAACATAACAAAACCTGAATGCCATAAACCAGGTAGTTTATCACAGTAACTTACTAAATATTAACACTACAGCCAAGAAGGTTTAAGGAAAAAGAAAACACACATTATCCCCTTATTACACATATGCCCAAGAGGGGCCAAGGTAATTGCATATATATGGCTGAGGGCAAGTGAAGTGTCAGAAACAACAGGTGAGTAATATGCACCAAAAGAATAGCATAGGTAACTGCCAGAATACTCACTATTAAATCAGGGAGAGCAGAGTACACCCTGTAATAAATAGATCTAAAAAAACCTCTAAATACTCAATGAAAATGGTTTAGAAGAAAAATGCTGATCTATCATGGATCCACTATATGCAGCTCTTACAATGTCAAATGTGAGTATAACACCCCATATTCAAATTCCATGTGGTTGCTTACAGATAGTCCTCTACATAGAAATGGAACTCTCTCACGCACGGCTTCCACTATCTCCAGGTTGTTGGGTATCCATATACCGTACATGCAATTACCTTGGCCACTCTTGGGCATATGTGTAATAAGGGGATAATGTGCGTTTTCTTTTTCCTTAAACCCCCATGGCTGTATTGTTAATATTTGGTAAGTTACTGTGATAAACTACCTGGGTTTATGGCATTCAGGTTTTGTTATATGTGGTGTGTCTGATTTTTACGCTTTTGCTATAAGAGCATATTAAAAGTTATGTTTTAATCCTATTTCAGCCTTCTTTTCTGCTCGCTTTCTAAAACTGAAAATGGACAAAACAGAATTCATCATCTTTCCTCCATCTCACTCTACCCCTTCACCAGACCTATCCATCAATGTCAATGGCTGCTCACTTTCCCCAGTCCCACATGCCCGATGCCTCGGGGTGATACTCGACTCTGCCCTCTCTTTCAAGCCTCATATCCAAGCCCTTGCCTCCTCCTGCCGTCTCAAACTCTAAAATATTTCCCGGATCCGCGCATTTCTTGACCGAGACACCACAAAAACACTAGTGCATGCCCTTATCTCCCGCCTTGACTACTGCAACCTCCTACTCTATGGCCTCCCCTCTAGCACCACCCCAATCCATCCTACACTCTGCTGCCTGATTAATCTACTTGTCCTCCCGCTATTCCCCGGCCTCTCCCCTATGCCAATCTCTTCACTGGCTTCCTATCGTCCAGAGACTCCAGTACAAAACCCTTACAATGATGTACAAAGTCATCCACAATCTATCTCCTCTATACATCTCCGACATGGTCTCCCAGGACTTACCTACACGCTACCTCCGATGCTCAAGATATCCCTCTCTACTCCTCTCTCATCTCTTCTTCCCCCAACCGCATCCAAGACTTCTCCCGTGCTTCCCCCATACTCTGGAACACTCTACCACAACACATCAGACTCTCGCCTACCACAGAAACCTTCAAAAAGAACCTGAAGACCAACCTCTTCAGACAAGCCTACAGCCTGCAGTGATCCTCAACTTACTGAACTGCCACACAATCAGCTCTACCATCTCCTAGTGTATCCTCACCCATCCCCTGCAGACTGAGCCCTTGCGGGCAGAGTCCTCCCTCCTTATGTACCCATGTCCCTTGTTTTTTGCTCATGTTTAATGTATTTGTCTATATTTTATAGCACCATTTATTCCACGGCGCTTAAAAAATAAATGTATAATAATAATAATAATAATAATAAGAATAATAATCCCAATATTGCTATACCTATCTTTTTAAAAACTGGTAACCCGGTCTTTGTCCTCTGGTTTTAAGTTTATTCTTGGAAAACAAAAAAAAACTAATTTGCTAATTATTTGCTACAAAGCTACTGCAGTGGGATCTCAGGATTGCAATTAGTAGTAAATACAGGAACTTTGGAGAAGTCTATATCCAGGCTAGTAGAAGCCACACAATAGTGCTCCCACGCTGAACATGGAGAGAAGTGTGGGAAGTGTGCTGCAATCTCTTTGTAGAATACTCTGATGACTTTTCATTTTAATAAATAGGTTGATCTATGTAGGTTTTAAAAGAAGGGGCACAGTTTAGTATCAGTTTAATATCCTCACTGGTGCTGGTCCTGCTGATCACAGAGCCTCAGCTCACAGAAGCAACTGTATAAATGTAGACTAGCAAAGTAGTGTTAAAGGTAACCAGTCTTGTCCAGAAATGCCATTTACCTGCAGGTATATGGTTAATTTGCAGGTAAAGAGCATTAAAATCATACCTGCCCTACAGAAACAGCAACTACAGGGAGAAAATCAACTAATTTCCTGGAAACGAGCAGCTGCAGGGAGAATATAAAAGATTTGTTTTCCCCCTGTAGCCGCTGCTTAAGTAAGCCTGCCAGACATTATTTTAACACCATTTACAGGTAGATTATCTCGATCTGCAGGTAAATAGCGTTTCAGGACATGACAGGTTCCCTTGCAATGGATGGGGATATAGGAATAATATTTTCCTGTTTCCAAATAATTTCCTGTCCAGTACAGAGGGATCAGTGATGTTCTACAAAAACGAACATGACAATGTGTAACACTTACTTGTCTGATACTGCTCGTGCTTTTAGCAATGCAGCTGTGTAACATATTGTGGCAGATTTAGGTAAACTTATATCTGGAAGCAAAAAAGAAATTCAAGAATAATTACAAAGTAAGTAAGTCTAGTACCATATATGCAGAGCACGTGCCATGGTTCACAATCCGCAAAATTAAAATCGAATTCTGTGTGTAAACGTGTAATTAATATAAAATATTAGATTAGGTGAAAATATATCTAACAAATGGTCATTGGCCCATTTAGAAAAACTACATGGGACGCAATGCATTCATGATTTATACATGTTTTATTAAAGGGAAACACCACCATGGAGAACGCCTAGTCATACCTTTCTAAACGTTCCTGTTAAAATCTTTGCCAAAAGAATGCCCTAAGGGTATGGAAAGTCAATGCCAGGCTTGCTGAGCAGGAAATCAAGTAAAAAAAGAGAGGTTACAGTCAGGACACTGACTCCACCACTCCAGCGTGACTATTGGTGAATGGTGCGCATGGTTAATGCCTTCTATTTATCCAGTATAGTAAAGCACGCCATTATAACAAGTGGAAGCTTCCAAATACAGGTATCTATGGAATTAATTTTTTCTGGGACTTTCTGAATGGTGAGAATTAAAAGACATAAAACATGGTGCACGACGATGAGAGTGTAAGAGACGTGAACTCACCATCATACTTTGCTAAAACTGCTTGTACGTCTGCATACGCCTGGAGCTCGAGCAAAGCTTCTAACAAGTTCTCATGAATATTGAACATACTGAGAAGTGGGAACTCCTTCATTAACTAGAAGAAATCAGAAACCACAAACACACTAGCCTTAGTGACACACTTGAGGATAACTCCATTAGGTCCGGAGGCATCGAAATGCTGCAGTCAATTAGAATGATGATAAACATCTGCCGGGTATTTTATAAAATATAGACAATTAGGAGGCCATTAATTATAAATGCACTATTTTTTTTCATACTATCACTTTAGAATTGATATAGCGATAAATCAAATCAGCTCATGGAATACAAACTGGTTCCTAGGTGCAGTTTTAAAAATACAGACAAAAATGAAATCCCAGTAGCAAGCCAATGTGGACACTTCTCCCCAACACAGGTAACCCGACAGATTGGACAGAACAAATACTGCTGCATGTCATTTAACATCTGGCGAAACGCTGTGGCTTTTGTCATATACTAAAGCCACAAATCTGGTAGAAAAAGTTACTGGGTAAAAGAAAAAAACAAAAAAAAAACAATAAAGCACTAATGCCTTTTTTACATTCAAGCTCTTTGCCCCAAATGTACCGTATATACTCGAGTATAAGTCGACCCGAGTATAAGCCGAGGCGCCTAATTGTACCACGAAAAACTGGGAAAACTTATTGACTCGAGTATAAATTGTCCCCTTATCCCTATTCTGATATGCATGGCTCCCCGTCCCCGTATGCATGGCTCCCCATCCCCGTCCTCGTACGCATGGCTCCCCGTCCCCGTACGCATGGCTCCCCATCCCCGTCCTCGTACGCATGGCTCCCCGTACGCATGGCTCCCCATCCCCGTCCTCGTACGCATGGCTCCCCGTACGCATGGCTCCCCGTCCTCATACGCATGGCTCCCTGTCCTCGTACGCATGGCTCCCCCATCCCCATCCTCGTACGCATGGCTCCCCGTACGCATGGCTCCCCGTCCTCATACGCATGGCTCCCCGTCCTCATACGCATGGCTCCCCGTCCTCATACGCATGGCTCCCCGTCCTCATACGCATGGCTCCCCGTCCTCATACGCATGGCTCCCCGTCCTCATACGCATGGCTCCCCCATCCCCATCCTTGTATGCATGGCTCCCCGTCCCCGTATGCATGGGTCCTCATCCCCGTCGTTGTATGTATGGCTCCCCATTCCCATCCTTGTATGCATGGCTCCCCATCCCAGTCTTTGTATGCATGGCTCCCCATCCCTGTCCTTGTATGCATGGCTCCCCATCCTAGTATGCATGGCTCCCATCCCTGTATGCATGGTTCCTATATATTTAAAAAAAAACAAAAAAAACAAAAAAAAAAACACACACATCCTACTTACCTTCCTGCATCTCGTTCTGGCGCCAGCAGCTCTTCCACTGAGCAATCACGTGTCCCCACTCATTAAGGTAATGAATTTTCACTCCACGCCTATGGGAGTGGAGAGGGGTAAATATTCATTATTTTAATGAGCAGGGGACACGTGATTGCTCAGCGGAAGACTGGCACCGGAAGGAGATGCAGCGAGAGCCCACAGGGAAGTTAAGTAGGATGTGTGCTGGAAGCTGGCGCAGTGAACATTCATTTCTCTTTTGCTACGGGCACAGTTACAGCCACAGCTGCCGGCTCCTGCCTCTGACCCGCTGTTCCCCCTCCCTCCTGTCTTTCTGGACAATGACTCGTGTATAAGCCGAGGGTGGTGTTTTCAGCACAAAAAAAAAAAAAAGTGCTGAAAAACTCGGCTTTTACACGAGTATATAAACGTCAAACGTTCTTTAGGCACAAAACACTGGCTAATGGAATGGTCCCTTCAGAAAGTCTTGGCATATATCACACTTACATCTCTCATCATTTTAACGGCTTCCCTTGTTCTTCCGAGCTTCCGTGCACACATAGCTAACCTTCTTTTAATGTACACCAACACATTAGTGTCTCGTCCTGAAACAATAAAAGTGGAACTCAGATGTACTGTATATACCAAGCCCATGTTCAAGAGGTAAATGCACATTAATTTCTTTACCGTCATCTGCAAGACCAGATCAAATGTGAAGAATGGCAAACGGGGCGAAACAACGCTGAGCCCCTGAATACCTAGGGTCACTTAGGCCTGGGAACTTACTACAGTTTATTATTAAGTTCACCGTATAACCACTGTATGCAGTAAGGAATGCCCCCCGTATTGTGTAGGGAAGCTATGTTAAAAGGGTTTACAAAATTAAATATAAAAAACATGACTGCTTTGCTATAGCCACATCGGTGCAGTGATTTGTCTGATGCTACAGCTCAGCTCCATCAAAGTGAATCATAAGCGTCCAAAATAAACCTAGTACCCCAAATGCATGCGGATATATAAAATAAACCGAGCTATTACTTCACATCCTCAGATCTGCTCAGGTCTGTGTGGACAGGCTGCAGCTGTGGCATCACTACCAAAGTGCGTGTGATCACTGCAGACAGACATAGGACTCTGTGGTAATGCCAATGTAGATGGAACAAGCCACCAAGTCCATTGATCGCCTCCAGAGATCATGTGTAGCTGTGAGGTCACCACTGAAGCTGGTCAGCAAAATCTGGTACAACGTCGGAGCAGAAGAGTGATTATATTATTTATAAATCTTCACGCTTTGGGGAAATGAAAAGTATATCCCAGACATGTATTCGTGAAGTTGTATATGGTCCACTTAAATGGGGCTGAGTTACAATACCAGACAATCCATGGACAAATGTGGAGTTGCTTCTAAATAAAGACAGCTATGTTTGCTTAACCCTGGACAACTCCTCAGACTATATGCCTACACGGTGAAATTGTTGTCACCTCTGGGACGTGCACCTATGACAGGAAAGGGAAACCATATTTCCACTCTTTTTTCTGGTTGCATATGGCACACAGTGGCCATTGATGACATAGTGGCTGATCCATCAACACCTCCCATCCTGATGGTATTAGCACCCCTCCCCCCCCCCACATTTATGGCATAGATCAGGGATAAGCCAATTTCTTCTGAATGGGAAAACTCAGTTTTATTGCAGCAATGTGCATTTTAAAGTACATGCTAATCAGCTAAGACATTATCTGTTTAAGTTAATGGCTTGAAAAAAATGGGCCCTTCCCTGTTAATACATCAACACAAATTATATATACACAATGGGGAAAATAAGAATTTGATACACTGCTGATTCTGGAAGTTTTCCAACCTACAAAGAATGGAGAGCTCTGCAATTTTTATCTTAAGTACACTTCAACTGTGAGACAAAATCGGGGAAAAAAAAAAAAAACATTGTATGATTTTTACATAATTATTTACATTTTATTGCATGAAATAAGTATGTGATACAATAGAAAAACAGAATTTAATATTTGGTATGGAAATCTTTGCTTGCAATTACAGAGGTCAGACATTTCCTGTAGTTCTTGACCAAGTTTGCACACATTGCAGCAGGGATTTTGGCCCACTTCTCAGGGTTCAGGGCTGTCCCTGAGCAACATTGAGTTTTAACTCCCTCCAAAGATTTTCTATTGGGTTCAGGTCTGGAGACTGGCTAGGCCACTCAAGGACCTTGAAAAGGTTCTTAAGGAGACACTTCTTAGGTGTTCTGGCTGTGTGTTTCGGGTCATCGTCATGAAGGAAGACCCAGACATGACCCATCTTCAATGCTCTTACTGAGGGAAGGAGATTTTTAGCCAAAATTTTGCGATACATGACATCATCCAGGCTCTCCAATACGGTGCAGTCGTCTTGTCCCCATTGCAGAAAAGCACCCCTAAAGTATGAATTTTCCCCACCATGCTTCAGTTGTGATAGTGTTCTTAGGGTTGTACTCATCCTTCTACTTCCTCCAAACACGGCAAGTGGATTTAATACCAAAAAGCTCTAGTTTGGTCTCATCTGACCAAATGACAGTATACCATGTCTCCTCTGGATCATCCAGATGGTCATTGGTGAACTTCATATGGGCCTGGACATGTGCTGGCGTGAACAGAGGGACCTTCCAGGCTCTCCAGGATTTTAATCCATGACAGCAGAGTGTGTTACTAATGGTAATGTTTTAGACTGTGGTCTCAGCTCTGTTCAGGTAAATGACCATGCCCTCCCATGTAGTTCTGGGAAGATTGCTGACCTTTCTCAGAATCATCCTTATCCCACGAGGCAAGATTTCGCATGGAGCCCCAGACGGAGGAAGATTGACAGGCATCTTGTGTTTCTTCCATTTTGTAATAATTGTGCCAATAGTTGTTGCCTTCTCACCAAGCTGCTTGCCTATTGTCCTGTAGCCCATCTCAGCCTTGTGCTGTTCTTGGCCATGGTGGAGAGGTTGGACTGCGATTGAGTGTGTGAACAGGCGTCTTTCATACAGGTAACAAGTTCAAACAGGTGTATTTAATACAGGTAATGAGTGAAGAGTAATGGTACCGTCACACATAACGTATGTGACGTAGCAACGAAATCGTTATGCGTGACAGCGACCAACGATCAGGCCCCTGCTGGGAGATCGTTGGTCGCTGGGGAATATCAGGACTTTATTTCGTCGCTGGATCACCCGCTGACATCGCTGAATCGGCATGTGTGATGCCGATTCAGCGATGTCTTCACTGGTAACCAGGGTAAACATCAGGTTACTAAGCGCAGGGCCGCGCTTAGTAACCAGATGTTTACCCTGGTTACCATTGTAAAACTAAAAAAAAAAAAAAAAAAAAAAACACTACATACTTACATTCCTGTCGCGTCCCTCAGCGTCAGCTTCCCTGCGTCCCCCCCAGTGTCAGCGCCGGCCGGCCGTAAAGCAGAGCACAGCGGTGACGTCACCGCTCTGCTTTCCGGCGAGCGCTTACACAGTGCAGGGAAGCTGACGCTGGGGGACGCGACAGGAATGTAAGTATGTAGTGTTTTTTTTTTTACTTTTACAATGGTAACCAGGGTAAACATCGGGTTACTAAGCGCGGCCCTGCGCTTAGCAACCCGATGTTTACCCTGGTTACCCGGGGACTTCGGCATCGTTGGTCTCCAGCGACCACACAACGACTTGCCAATGATCATGGCCAGGTCGTATAGCTGGTCGTGATCGTTGGTAAATCGTTAAGTGTAACGGTATCTTAAGAGAGCTTCTTAAAGAAAAACTGACAGGTCTGTAAGTGCCAGAATTCTTGCTGGTAGGTGATCAAATATTTATTTCATGCAACAAAATGCAAAATAATTATGCAAAAATCATACAATGTGATTTCTGGATTTTTTTTCAGATTCTGTCTCTCTCCGTTGAAGTGTACCTACGATAAAAATTACAGACATCTCCATTCTTTGTAGGTGGGAAAACCTGCAAAGTCGTTAGTGTATCAAATATTAGAGAAACTGTAACAGGGGGCTCTTACTGTGTTGTGCTTCATACTGAGTTCCATGGTGTTGTAATTGTTGGCTTCGTCTGTAGCAGCCTTCCCCAGCCTTCAATGCTTGCTTAAATAATTTCTCTGCTTCCACAATTGTCGTGGCCTCTTCCTCGGCCAAAAGAATAAATGCCGTGGCACATCTGTGCTCAGAACAAAAAGAAAAAAAGAAAGAAAATCAATTACATTAAAGGGGTATTCTCATCTCCAAGATCCTATCCCTATATCCAATATGTAGTAGGTGTAGTAATAATAATAATAATAATAATAATAATAATAATAATAATAATAATAATAATAATAATAATAATAATAATAATATTATTAATAGCAAATTACTCCAATTAGAAATTTAGTATAGTTTTTTTTTTTTTAATTCATGGTGTCTTTCCTCACGTGCAGGCATTGCAGGACCTTCGGTTTCCATGGTTACAACCACTAGCAACTAGCTGTCACTTTATCAGTGGATGTAACCATGGATACCCAAAGTCCTGCAACACCTGCACATGAGTAAAGAGTCATGGCGAATAAAAAAACAAAAAAAACAAAACTATACTACATTTCTAATTGGAGGTATTTGCTAATATCACTATTACACCTATTAAATATTGGGATAGGAGCATGTAGATGGGAATACCCCTTTAAAGTTTTATGTTGGTTCTACCACTTAATATGTACAGACCCTTATCTGTATCAATGAGGTGCTGCAAGCTTAGCTTAAGTGACAAGCGCTGACATCCGGTTACCACCGGTCACTGAAGATCCGTTCCCAGGCTCACTTCACTGTGAGCCAGAATGATGAACTGCGGTGACCTCAATGAAATCACCTCAAGAGTTTTCTCATGGTGCTCACGGTGATCTCATGGAGGTCACTGCAGTTCATCGTCCCGGCTCACAGTGAACTGCGCTTGCAGCACCTCATTGTGTCCTGCTTTATAGCATGAACGGTCACATCATGGCACCGTTCATGTTGACAAATGGATTACGGCGTGTGACAGCATGATTTTTCTGC
The DNA here is from genome assembly GCF_032444005.1 of Ranitomeya imitator. Lineage (NCBI taxonomy): Eukaryota > Metazoa > Chordata > Amphibia > Anura > Dendrobatidae > Ranitomeya > Ranitomeya imitator. The sequence goes on along the minus strand of NC_091285.1, from coordinate 312,849,689 downwards.
ACTTCGGCCATGTGTTTATGTTTTTTTTTTTTTTTTACACAGAGGACATGGGCATCAGTGGATTAGGCGTATGGTGAGTATTTGTTTATTATTTTCTGGTTTTTTTTTTTTTGTTTTTTTACAGGGGACATGGGCTTCAATAGAACAATAAAATAGGCGTAAGGCGAGTATAACTGCTTTTTTATTTTTAAATAAATGATAAACTTTTGTTTTTTTTCAAATAAAGGATTTTATTTGTGCTGTATGTTTATTTCAATACTTACTACTATGGTGTTAGTAGCGGGGGAATCTTATAGGTGCCTCTCCATTAATAACCCCTTGGCTTGATGTCACCTGACAATAAAGAGGTGACATCAACCCCAATCCTATTATCCTGCTTGTTACTGCCACAGGGTAAATAGGAAGAGCGCTATTTCTGGGGCGGCTGAGGGCTGATGTTGGTAGCCTGGGGGGGAGGGGAAGGGCAATGTCTCTGACCCCTTCCCAGGCTATTAATATCAACCCACAACTGTCTATTTAGCCTTTGCTAGTTTGAATTTATAGGGAGACACCACTATTTTTTTTCTGGGGTCATCCGTAAAGTCACCAGGAAAGGCTAAGCAAACAGCTGTGAGCTGTTAATAGCCTGGGGACCTCATGGGGTATTGTGATATTGTCCTTTTACCCTGATTATTAACATCAGCCCCAAGCTGTGGACTTTCCCTCTGCTTGTTATGAAAATTGCAAAGGAGCCCACACTTTTTTTTATTATATTCTTTATTTTACATGAGGGACACAGATGCTGCTGAATAAAACTCCCATCATTGTCTCCTGGTCGCGTTGCTCTCAGGGCGAGAAGGAGATAATGAGAGCTGCCTTCAGCACTGGTGCCTGTGAACAGCGTAAACTGTACCGCTTCTTCCCAGGCGCCAGTACATGTCCTGCTGATGACACACGGATGTCATCCGTGTGTCTTCAGTGTACATGTGTGCGTCATGCATTTTGTGCGTGCTACCCAAAAAAACCCTGACATGTCTGAGTTTTTCCATACAGACACATGCGCACCACCACGGAATACAAAGGGTGCGTGTTGTGCATCCGTACTTGAGGCCCTTAAAAAATAGACCACATACGGACACAAAAAACGGACATGTGAAGAAGGCCTTCAAGACATTTCTACATTTTTTGCATTCTTAGTTTTTTCAATATAGGAACAAAAATCTAATATACATTTTATTTAAATGAAATAAATTACATGTGCCCTTGTAGTAGACAGCATTTACAGCAAAAGGTTAGCGTCACTCGACATCTATGTCACAATGAGTATGTGCAGGGCAGTGCTGAGTGTCCATTCAGGTACAATACATCTAGCACCACTGTTCTGTATAGCTACTCACTCATTCAGTTCTAGTGCTTCATGTGCTGCAGAAATCCTGGCTTGTGGATTTCTTTCTCGCCATGCTTTTTGCATTACTGTTCAATATAAAAGGAAAACTCGATCAGTTACAATTAATTCCACAGAATCACCCTGAGTGTAACCACAATTAGCCTCGCTGTCAAAAAGTCGTCTCACCGCAAGATATGGCACCAACTGCCGGACTGAGATGCCAGGACCCACCAGCAAAGATAACTCAGGGGGCTACTGTTCAGCTACATGGAAATGTCACCAGACCTTCATTCACAAAAGCACCTCTACTTCTATGTAGTAATAAGCTGTTGTAGTTTAATGAATAGGAGTGGGTAGACTAGACATGACAGATGGTACAGGGAGCAAGGGACAAGTTGCTAGTTGCCATAATTACTTAACCCCTTTACTACCTTGGGTTTTTCCATTTTCTTTTTCGGTTCCCCTTCTTCCCATAGCCAGAAGTTTGTTTTTTTGTCAATATGGCCATGTGACTGCTTCTTTTTTTTATACTTTTGAACGACAACATTAATTTTACCATATTGTGTACTATGTGTACTAGAAAAGGGGGAAAAAAATTCAAAGTGCAATGAAATTGGAAAAAAAGTGCATCTCCACAATTTTTTGTCTACAATGTTCAATAAATCCTAAAACCGAGCTTCCATTATGATTCTCCAGGTCATTAGGAGTTCTTAGATACCAAACATGTCTAGGCTGTTTTTTTAATTTACTCTGAAAATGGCGCCATTTATTTATTTTTACCAAGACCCGCGGCATCTCCATTTTTCGATATCTGCGGCTGAGTGAGGGCTTATGTTCTGCGTGCCAAGCTGACGTTTTTATAGATACCATTTTGGGGTAGATACGATGTTTTTTCATAGCTTGTTATTGCAATGTTGTGGCTACCAAAAATTTCTGCCATTTTGATTGTTTGTCTAGCTATGCAGTTTACTTATCAGATTCATTCTTTTTATATTTTGATAAAAATCGGGTGTCTCTGAACACAGCGATACCAAATGTGTACTTTTATTTATTTTTTGGTTTTATTTTGAATGGGGCAAAAAGAAAGGGCGATTTGAATGTTTATTTATTTTATTTTTTTTTTACATGCTTCAATAGTGTCTTTAGGAGACTTGAAGCTACAATCTCCTGATTGCTTGTGCTACACATAACAGGTCCAAGCCCCGCTATGTTTGGCAGAAATTATCATCCCCTATGGACACCGGCTCCTAGCAGTTTGGCAGTGAAAACAGGGGTCTCCAGTTGATCCCGGGTTGTCATGCCAACCTATTGGCACCCCGCAGTCATGTGACAGGGGTGCCGATGGGCGGAGCTAATGACACTGATCTGGTTTGCGCAAATTAAATGCCACTGTCAGAGATTGACAGCAGCATTTAACATCTTAACAGCTGTGGGTGGATCGCGATTACACCTGTGGCTGTTAGGGGCACATGTCAGCTGATCAAATCAGTTGTCATTTGCCAGAAGAGAAGAAGGATCAGTGCCAGAAACCCCATCAAAGAGGGGGGAGGCATCCTATGACATACCTATATGTCATTTGTCATAAATAGAACAAAACATTAATTTTAATTAATAGATCTTTGAATAATAACTTCCATAATTAGATGTGTTTAAATAAAATGTTCCCGTGCTGAGATTATCTTGTAAATGTGCCCCCCGATGTGTACCGCGTAATGACTGTCTGACCGTGTAGGGACATGGTCGGATACACGACCGCTCCACAGGAGACTAGAAGCTGCCATATACGGATCGGATCTGCTACATAGGGGCGATGCTCAGATCGTCTCTATGTAGTAGAATTAAGACTTGGTATGAGCGCCGACCACAGGGTGGCGCTCATAGCAATCCGGCTTCAAAAACCATAGCGGTCTCAAGGAGAGCTGTGGTTGTGATGCCAACACCCCGGTGACCCGCAATCACATGACGCAGGTCACCAGTGTGCGCATTTCCGGCCGGAAGAGCTTGTTAAATGCTGCTGTCAGAGTTTCACAGCGACATTTAACTAGTTAATAGGCGTGGGTGGATCGCGATTCCACCCGTGCCTATTGCGGGCACATGTCAGCTGTTCAAAACAGCTGACATGTCCTGGCTTTGATGTGGGCTCACTGCCGGAGCCCATATCAAAGCGGGGGATACTGACATCGGCGTACTAATATGTCCGATGTCAGTAAGGGGTTAATTTTGCACACTTCATACATTTTGAGGTTAGGTTCATTTACCCATCTTGAGAGTGTTCAGGGCTATTACAAAGTTCACAGCAGCCTCTTGCTCTTGCATTGCTTTTAGTAGAGATGGTTGCATATAAAAAAAACACCCCCAAAAAAACCTTATTCTACTTCATCAAGTTTTGGAACCAAAAACGCAGCAAAAAGATACATGTGTTTTTTTCAGCGTTTTTTGCACCACCCATTGCTTTCAATGGGTTAAATACGATGAAAAAACACAAAGTGAAAGGCTCCATTCTGCAAGACCCCGAGTTTTGCACAATATTCTGAGGACAAATAAAACTGAGCTGTGTGCATGAGATTTTTGAAATCTCGGACTTTACTGGTACTGTAAAATGCAGAACAAAATTTGCATAAAAAACAAAAACAAACACATGAAATGTGTGAAAATAGACAAATCGGTTATCTTCTCTGTGGGGAGTCTGTTCGGGTGTGACGACAGCAGTCTCTCGACCACTACAATCTCTTGTATGCTGCTTACTCTACATTGGTGTTCAAGGGTATGTGCACACATTGTGGATTCGTGTGCGGATTTATCAGCGCAAATTATGAAAAATCCACAGGCCCTGTGTTTTACCTGCGGATTTACCGCCGTTTTTACACCTGCGGATTCCAATTATGGAGCAGGTGTAAAACTATGCGGAATCCACACAAAGAATTGACATGCTGCGGAAAATAACTGCTGCAGTGTTTCCGCACAGAATTTTCCGCAGCATGTGCACTGTGGATTTTGTTTTCCATACATTTACATGATACTGTACAACGCCTGGAAAACTGCTGTAATCTGCAGCCAAATCCGCAACGTGTGCACATAGCCTTAGACTGCCCAGACGTTCTTAGTCGTCTATGGGCAGTCGGGAAGTGGTAGTAACTGCTGTGGAGGTCTATTCAAATTAAGGGCAAGTTCACACAGGGCGTTTTTGCTGCTTTTTTTATGCTAATTTTCAGCTGCTTTTTACAGTACCAGCAAAGCCTATGAGATTTCAGTAATCTCATGCACGCACATTGGGTTTTTTGTGTGATCGGTATTTTGTGCTTTGCTGCGTTTTTTGGACATAGAGCATGTCACTTCTTTCAGCGTTTTTGCTGCTGGGTGTTGAAAAAACGCAGCAAAAATGCAGGTATAATTATTTGCTGCTGAAAATCCAAGGACATTAGCAAGGACAAAGAAAAAAAAAATGCAACAAATATGCAACAACAACAAAAAAAAGCAACAAAAACACACCTAAATCTGCGTTTTTGACGCAGCTTCTTTCCTGCCAAGAAGATCAGGTTTTGCTGCAGAAAAAAACAAACAAACAACAAAAACGCCCTGTGTGAGCTTACCCTTAAGGGGAGAAGACCTGTAATGACAGATGATACCAGGCTCGCACATCCCCAGATCCATTCTGATAGCGAGACTGAATGTTCCATTAAGAGAATTTCAAAGCTCAAATATGCAACAATACTTTGCTGAACAAAGATCATCCAATTTGAACCTTTACATGGCTCTAAAAAAGGAAATGAATTTCTAAAATGATAATGGAAAGAGCTTGTAGCACGGCTTTCCAGTGGACTTTCTGGATCAGGATGTGCAGGGGCAGGCACGCCAGTAAATGTGGTTTGTAAACTTTCGGAAATATTAAAGTCTCAGTGCATGATACAACAGAGTGCAGTTCTTACTGGCATCTGCTGGTCGCACGTGGTCTGTGTCACACGTAAAGAACGTCTGATGATCCTGGGCTGAAAGATTCATATCGTAATAGGTTAGCGGTTCTCTTCCCGTCACCCACGTGTATCTGTAATACAGCACAAGTCTGGATTATACACTTATAGATTTACACATTAACTACCGTACAAATTAACAGATCGCATAAAGGCGCCTGCCAGACGGCCCTCATCTCCCAGCAGGCTGTTTGAAATGGAAAATACTTGATTTTGGGCTGCCCCTATGGACAGAGTTTTGTTAGACCCCAGAGACCTCCATTGTTAGCGTGACACAGCTCTTCTTGGACATGGACGTGTGGGTTTTTTTAAACCTCATATGGAATGGGATTAACTTGAATCTGTAAATGGAAACTACTTTCTATAGGGGACAACATAAGACTAAAACATATATATTCTCGTAATGTTTTTAAAGGGAATCTGTCACCAGGTTTTTTCTCTGTAATCTGAGAGCAGCTTGATGTAAGGATAAAGACCCCGATTGCAGTGAGTTATTAACTTACTGGGCTGCTTGCTCCAATTTTGATAAAATCAGTTTTCTGTGCTGCAGATCTACCAGTCCCCTCTGTATGTGGCGCCCTGTGTAACCCCATGCCCCACTATTGATTAGCAGCCTAGAGGACTACATGGCACAAGAAAACTAGTCCTCTAGTGATAATCTTCTGCTGGTAAAACACTGATTATTTTATTGCAACTACATCAAGCAGCCCAGTAAGTGACATGTAACTGAAATCAGGAGCTCTGCCCTTAAATCACACTGCTTTCAGATTCAATAGCAAAAACCTGCTGACAGATTCCCATTAAGAAAAAAGAGCTTTGCACAGAGCCAAGGATTACTTTACGTAGGCATTAATGAGAACTCCTGAAGAATCACCAGAACAGTTTTGCTTTCTGCACAACACATTAGAAATGGCACCGTGAATAGAGAAAGATTTGCATTTGCCTAGATTTGAACCGGGTCAGGAATAGGAATTCTGCTTTATTATGGCGCATAATAGCTTTCAACTTTGTGTCTTACAGAACAATGGGCAGCATATAAATGCCAAGGACTACACAGGGCAGGAATAATGTCATCTTTACACTCAGTGCACTCTGATTTTATAGCCCCAATGTTATTTATATGGTAGAAGAAGACAAGGCACTGAAAGAGAATGTATTAATTGTACATTCTACCTAATACTATACTTGTACATGTGTGGATTTTATTAAAAGAAAACAGCCTGTGTGTGCAGTCCGACAGCAGCCCTGTGCTCCTGCCTGCTGAGCTGCCCACTGTTTGGGAGGGAATGGGGGTCTGCTGAGCGACTTGTAGAGATCTCGCAATCCAGGAACTCACTGATTCAAGCGCCCGTTAACCATAAAAAAAAAAAAACGAGATGCAACTCTAGTTACTCTTTAAATATGTATATGTTCAGGTGTTACAATCCAACACAATGTGTTTTAGTGCCATAAAAATAGCAGGCATAGTACTAAAGTGAGAATACTGCACAAAGTACATTGTTGTAGAACTAAAGTGTGACCACATTTTCTCTAAGTCACAGAGCAGAAGTGACTATTTAGGATCTGGGTAACGTTCAGCAATTAGACTCCAGTATGAAGCATTGTACTTTGCACCTGTCAAAATGACATTGTGTTACACAGCACGTCACAGACAAAGATGGAGATCCCTGCACATCACAACGGCCATGCCGCATCCTACCGTACTCAGTTCCTACACTTCCAATGACAGAGCTGAAAAGAGATTTACTCCTTCAATCCATTCATTAGAGGTAAAGCCAGCGTAAGTCCCAGGTTTAGCTGATCATTCTCTCATTTCCCTCCCCAAATCTCCAGCAGATCTCGGCTCCAATAGACCGGATTTAGAAGGTCAATCGGGATAAAGAAAGAATAATAAATCCCATCTCAGGACAACAACGCTTTCTTATAAAGGTTGCAGAGCGATATAGATGTATTGATATTTGTGCAGTGTGTTTAATGTTCAGTGCTCGGAAAAAAACTTGACAAATGTACGTAAAAGGGGTTCTTACCTTTCAAACTGAATTTCCACAAAACACACAAAAACAACAACAACAACAACAACAAAAAACACACAACATTCTGTACTCACCTACCCCGGGTCCAACAGCGAGTCTCTGCCCCTGCTCCCGGTATGTGGCTTTGAGAGCAAAATTCCGGTGTAGACAGAAAGCCCCACTGAGCAGCTGGACCACAGACTGACGTCACATGAACAGTGTGGCAGCCAATGACGGACACCAGGAGCAGTGGCAGAAACTCACTGGTGGACCTGGGGAAGGTGAGTAAAGCAGGTTTGATATTTAAACCAACATTCAGCAAGGCATGATCTTTGAAGAGGATGGAGTCCTTGAAGTTTTATTTTTAACCAGCATTTATATGTGAATATATACACAAGTTTGTGTGGTGCACATTATATATTTTTGCCAAGAAGTTACCTATTATACTCCGCTCCTCGAAACAGGTTTAACGGGTTCCGCCAGACTTTACATTCTGTGAAGCAGAACAGGAAACTGGTAACTAAAAGAGCTATACAAAATGGGTTATTAAGATCAGACCATCAACACTCATCTTTGACTTTTTTTAAGGGACCTGGTCTAAAACGTTAGGGGGAACATTCTAGACCAAAAAAAAAACAAAACAAAAACACTCTCATACTGTAAATGTAACTATGTCTAAATAGGTTCATGCAGCTTTACATGAACACCCGAGCCTTACACTATGGCTGGTCCGAATAACTAAAGCAATTGTTACCATCCACCTCTCGTGTCTCCCCTTTTCCCCATAGTTTGTAAGCTTGCGAGCAGGGCCCTCATTCCTCCTGGTATCTGTTTTGAACTGTGATTTCTGTTATGCTGTAATGTCTATTGTCTGTGCAAGTCCCCTCTATAATTTGTAAAGCGCTGCGGAATATGTTGGCGCTATATAAATAAAAATTATTATTATAAATAGGTCAATTTCAGTTTCGAGGTCGACAGAATAAGAAGGAAAAATCGATACATCAGTGTAAGTGTTTGTATACTTTTTTTTTTTTTTACAACATCCGAGTGGGATAGGAGGAAGACTAGCTAAATTACACATACCTACAAATAAATTATATACATTACACAAATTGTTCTTTTTGGTGGTCGGGTAAGGGGTTTATTTTTGTCTCATTAATGGTCATTGAATTTTGCCCTTTTTCTGTCCCACTAGGGGACTACAATCAGTGATCATTTGACTGTCGGATGATTACCAAATGCTTTGGAATACATAATATTACAAAACAATATAATGTCAGTCCCTGCAATCACATGTAGATAGCCAAGGGTGGTGGGGGGTTCCGTCACACTCGTGCTTTCTGCAGACTGCAGCATTTAAAAAGACTTAAATCCAATCAGATCTGGTCGCAGTGCGCGCTCTCGGCATCGTATCCGTGCTTGCAGCGGTTATTATTCTGGACATGAGAAGAGGTTCCTCGGCATCACAATTCTTGGGGAAAGCCGCAGAGGTCTTCTCATGTAGTAAGGGGAAGCGCCATCTTCCAATCAGTTATGAAAAAGCATTGCAGCGACGGGAAGTTGTTTAGAGCAATTCATGACAAAACGGTTATTGCGTTAGGCCTCGTGCACACAACGACTGGAATTCTCGGCTTCTTAGACCCTGCACTAGCCACCTAGATTCCAATAAGAGCGCAGGAGACCCCTATTCTCCCAAAAGGCAAGAGTTACACTTCTGGAGCTCCTTCCTACTGGATGCTTCTAGAAACTAAAAGGAATTCTTATAAAACTTATTGCAAACCTAAGAGGGTAGATTAATAAAAATGTGGCCTAGGAAGGTAACAGACTGCGATCTGCTGTGTATAGGTGTGTGTGTGTGGGGGGGGGGGGTGCTCATTCTCACCAGATAGCAAATAACATGGGAAAGAAGGCTATGTTGTGAGGCAAAATTTTAACCCCGCGTGTTCCAATTCACCAAACAATTTTGCCCCTATCTACATAATGGGGAAAAAGTGAAAGGAAAAGTGTTGGAGGCAAATTGACAGCTGCCAGATGTGAACAAGGGGGACTTAAAAGAAAAAAAAAAAAAAAAAAAAAGGGGGGGTGGGGGGAGCCGCACAGCAGACTTCCAGTAAAAAAAAAAAAAAAAAAAGTGATGTTTATTTGCCCAAATGGCGTAGCGATGTTTTGGATACAATCCTTTCTCAAGCCAAGATTATAGAGAAAGGATTGTATCCGAAAGGCCTGAGAAAGGATAGTATCCGAAATGTCGCCACGCCATTTGGGCAAATAAACATCACCTTTTTCCCGGAAGTCTGCTGTGCTGTTTCCCCCTTTTTTTCTACTATTACTATAATTATATAGCTTAGTTGCCATAAAAGGCGGGAGGCCCAGACACATTTCTTGCACGGGGCCCCATGCTGTCAGTGTCTGCCCCTGGTCAGACAAGTTGGTTGTCATACTTGATTCTTTTTATTCTAACTTGAGGTTAAACAGAGTGCATGTTTACATGGTGCCGGCACAGAGATCGATGGCTGGACAACAATATGTAGTTTATGGCCAAGTAAACCCTTTAAGGTTCCTCAAAAGTTTAGCATGTAACAGCTCTGAGTGACACAAATAGCACAGAACTACAGAATGAACATGTGCACAATTTAAGAAAAATGCTTTTTAAGAGTCTCAAAATGAGAAATATTTTTAAATAGTCAATAATAATTTCTTAAAACCTTCTTTTTCCAGCAATTCTATTTTAGATCATCCTCCTTCGGGCAGTGCTATGGTTTTATTGTGCCGGATTTGATTTCAAATAATTGTATTGATTTATATTCTAATAAGAAAGTGAGGTGAGAATGGGGCAACATAGGAAGAAAAAATGGCAAATTGGGAGGGGGGTAGGTGGGAGTGTTTTGAAACAATCTGATTATACAATTAACATTTGTTAAGGAGAAATTTATGGATTAATAAGTTTCCTCCAAGTATCAATGAGTCCATTGACTAAAGCTGGTTTAGTGTTTATTAGATGTGAACCAAGAACCTTTACGTGAATGCTTATCCTGATATGAACATTACATTTCCACTCCTTGAGGATCTATTTCAGAAGGTGTTTTTTGTACAGTGCTAATGGAAGATGACATTTATGAAATGCCTTGAGATATTAAATCCATACAATAATTAAATGTAGTAACTTTTGAGAACGCATGAGTTTTCAGTCAATGGTATATTTTCTGCACATGAAAAATATTATTTAAATGAAGTTTGGTCAAAGTTAATTCCAACGATAAACCTAATCATTACCTGAAACGCTCTGTCGACTCGAATCAGCATCCCCATTACTCGTGTTTGAGTTACTTGGTGTGCTACTATCAACTCCTCCCAATAGAGGGCGTAAGTGACTTACAGAGACTTGCTCAATAAATGAAGTTCCATACTTCCGAAAGTACCACCATTCAAATATCTAAATATGGGAGGAGAAAAAAAAAAAAAAAAAGGTTAGGATTTGTGCAATTGTGGGCTTTCATCTTAAAACACGCATCTACATACCACTGGCAAATCCAATCCGGCCTTCATACATCAAAATAACCTCGATATGCTAATTTTAGTCATTAATAAATTTAATTAAAAAAAAAAAAAAAGCTTTAAATAAAGTTAAACTGATTTTTCTGTGATCTTCTAAAGCATAGAGGTCGTCTTACAGAAGTTACTTAGACCACATGAACCTGTAGTCTGTAGATGCACAATAAACTTGACTGTTCTTACTCATTTCTATTGTAAACCCACTGGACAGTCATATGTTCAGCCTTCTGAGCAGTTATCTTCTCTTTAACGGGAACCCGTCATGTGAAAAGACGCTATTAACCTGCAGACATGGGGTTAATCTGCAGGATAAGAACGTTCTGCACAGCTGTGGGGAAGAAATTAACTACCTCATAACAGCCTCAGGCTTTCAGTTGGAGGCACAGCCGGCTCGACTTCAGTCACCGCTCAGTACATAGTCAGTGAAAGGTGGCTGTAAACACGCCCTGGCACGGACAGCTGGCTCAGCAGTGCATTAGTGCAGAGCCAACTGTCAGTCACACCAGTATGTGGCTACTGCCGCAGCTCAGCATGCCGGCCCACCCCTATGACTGAAAGCCTGAGACTGCCGGGAGGAATAAAGTTAATTTCCTCACAGAAAACGCATGGATTCAGGGTCTCAGTATTCAATTAAAAATTGACCAAAAGAGATAGGTGGCAACTGCAAATTTGTAAGAGCCTCGGCAACTAGGCCTAGAAAAAAAAAAAAAGGCACTTCATTTCTTTATGAGGAAGCATTGAAGCTGTACGGAAACATCAAGATGACAATTTCTCCAGTCATATATTTCTACGTATTAAAAGCACCACTCCAGTGTGTTTTTTTTTCAGCAATAGAGTGGCACTTTAAATGTAAGCCCTTTGCCCATGTTGCTATACTCCTTTTACTGACCCTTCTCTGGTCCATCGGCGCCATTTTGTGCCTGAAACATCTGAATGGCTGGAAGTCAGAACCTAAATTACAAGCTCTCAATGCAAGTGTAAGGGGTGTACTGGGGGCCAACTTATGCCCTGCATACATTTGCACACTTTCCTAATAAAACGGGTACGTTTCACATGTAAAGTGATGCGTTATGTGATATTGTTTTATTGTGTATTAACATGTCAAACAGCGTGCTTATGAATATGTACTGAGTAAGTTATACATATATTTATGGGTTATGGATAGAGATAGGGAGCTATAGTGATAGAGTAAGGTTTAGTATTAATAAGGGGTCATTTAGGAACACTGGGGGGCACTGTAGAGTAGGAGATTAGATTGAGTTAGGTTCAGAAATGGTTTCAGTCAGAGTAGTGACAGTTGAAAAAGGGGGCGGGGCCAGGTTGTGTGGCGGGAAGAGTGTCTCCCTGAGGTAATCAGTTAGTAGAGTTGAGCAGAGCTGTCAGGTTTCTGAGACTGGGATAAAAGTTATGAAATAAAAAAATATGAAAAATCATCTTTGAATGTGAGTCCTGGGAAGCGCTGCCATTCATGGGCTGGATGTGCTTTTCTTGAACTACTCATCCTGTGTGAGCCTTACTCTGGCTCTCACTTGGATCCACCCGAGGCAAGCTGCAAGCCCTGTATATTGAAAAGTATCTCAGAGGGAATTTGGAGGATACACGATCTAAAGCCATTTTAGTCTTTTATCAGGTGAGTGCATAAAATTGTGCACCCTTTAACTCCTTTCTGACATCGGACGTACTATCCCGTCGAGGTGGGGTGGGCCCCCATGACCACGGACGGGATAGTACGTCCAGCGCAATCGGCAGCGCTTACGGGGGGAGCGCGGCCGGGTGTCAGCTGCCTATTGCAGCTGACATCCGGCACTATGTGCCAGGAGCGGTCACGGACCGCCCCCGGTACATTAACCCCTGGCACACTGCGATCAAAGATGATCGCGATGTGTCGGCGGTGCAGGGAAGCATTGCGCAGGGAGGGGGCTCCCTGCGGGTTTCCCTGAGCCCCCCGCAGCAACGCGATGTGATGGCGTTGCTGCGAGGGTCTTACCTCCCTCCCTGCTTGCTCCAGGCCCGGATCCAAGATGGCCGCGGATCCGGGTCCTGCAGGGAGGGAGGTGGCTTCACAAAGCCTGCTCAGAGCAGGCACTGTGAAGCAGCCTGCACTGCTATCAGATCGGTGATCTGACAGAGTGCTGTGCAAACTGTCAGATCATCGATCTGTGATGTCCCCCCCCTGGGACAAAGTAAAAAAAAAAAAATTCCAAATGTGTAAAAAAAAAAAAAAAAAAAAAATATTATTCCTAAATAATGAAAAAAAAAAAAAAATATTATTCCCATAAATACATTTCTTTATCTAAATAAATAAAAAAAAAACAATTCAAGTACACATTTAGTATCGCCGTGTCCGTAACGGCCCGACCTATAAAACTGGCCCACTAGTTAACCCCTTCAGTAAACATCGTAAGAAAAAAAAAAAAAAAACACGAGGCAAAAAACGACGCTTTATTATCATACCGCCGAACAAAAAGTGGAATAACACGCGATCAAAAGGACAGATATAAATAACCATGGTACCGCTGAAAGCGTCATCTTGTACCGCAAAAAACGAGCCGCCATACAGCATCATCAGCAAAAAAATAAAAAAGTTATAGTCCTGAGAATAAAGCGATTCCAAAATAATTATTTTTTCTATAAAATAGTTTTTATCGTATAAAAGCGCCAAAACATAAAAAAAATGATATAAATGAGGTGTCGCTGTAATCGTACTGACCCGAAGAATAAAACTGCTTTATCAATTTTACCAAACGCGGAACGGTATAAACGCCTTCCCCAAAAGAAATTCATGAATAGCTGGTTTTTGGTCATTCTGTCTCACAAAAATCGGAATAAAAAGCGATCAAAAAATGTCACGTGCCCGAAAATGTTACCAATAAAAACGTCAACTCGTCCCGCAAAAAACAAGACCTCACATGACTCTGGACCAAAATATGGAAAAATTATAGCTCTCAAAATGTGGTAACGCAAAAAATATTTTTTGCAATAAAAAGCGTCTTTCAGTGTGTGACGGCTGCCAATCATAAAAACCTGCTAAAAAACCCACTATAAAAGTAAATCAAACCCCCCTTCATCACCCCCTTAGTTAGGGAAAAATTAAAAAAATGTATTTATTTCCATTTTCCCATTAGGGCTAGGGCTAGGGCTAGGGTTAGGGCTAGGGTTAGGGTTAGGGCTACAGTTTGGGTTGGGGCTAAAGTTAAAGTTAGGGTTTAGATTACATTTACAGTTGGGAATAGGGTTGGGATTAGGGTTAGGGGTGTGTCAGGGTTAGAGGTGTGGTTAGGGTTACCGTTGGAATTAGGGTTAGGGGTGTGTTTGGATTAGGGTTTCAGTTATAATTGGGGGGTTTCCACTGTTTAGGCACATCAGGGGCTCTCCAAAAGCGACATGGCGTCCGATCTCAATTCCAGCCAATTCTGCGTTGAAAAAGTAAAACAGTGCTTCTTCCCTTCCGAGCCCTCCCATGCGCCCAAACGGTGGTTCCCCCCCAACATATGGGGTATCAGCGTACTCAGGACAAATTGGACAACAACTTTTGGGGTCGAATTTCTCCTCTTACCCTCGGGAAAATACAAAACTGGGGGCTAAAAAATAATTTTGGGGGGGAAAGATTTTTTTTTTTAATTTTCACGGCTCTGCGTTACAAACTGTAGTGAAACACTTGGGGGTTCAAAGCTCTCACAACACATCTAGATGAGTTCCTTAGGGGGTCTAGTTTCCAAAATGGTGTCACTTGTGGGGGGTTTCTACTGTTTAGGTACATTAGGGGCTCTGCAAACGCAACATGGCGTCTCATCTCAATTCCTGTCAATTTTGCATTGAAAAGTCAAACGGCGCTCCTTCCTTTCCTAGCTCTCCCATCCGCCCAAGCAGTGGTTTACCCCCACATATGGGGTATCAGCGTACTCAGGACAAATTGTACAACAACTTTTGGGGTCCAATTTCTTCTCTTACCCTTGGAAAAATAAAAAATTGGGGGCGAAAAGATAATTTTTGTGAAAAAATATGATTTTTTATTTTTACGGTTCTAAATTATAAACTTCTGTGAAGCACTTGGTGGGTCAAAGAGCTCACCACACCTCTAGATAAGTTCCTTAGGGGGTCTACTTTCCAAAATGGTGTCACTTGTGGGGGGTTTCAATGTTTAGGCACATCAGGGGCTCTCCAAACGAAACATGGCGTTCCATCTCAATTCCAGTCAATTTTGCATTGAAAAGTCAAATGGCGCTCCTTCGCTTCCGAGCTGTGCCATGCGCCCAAACAGTGGTTTACCCCCACATGTGGGGTATTGGCGTACTCAGGACAAATTGTACAACAATGTTTGGGGTCCATTTTCTCCTGTTACCCTTGGTAAAATAAAACAAATTGGAGCCGAATTAAATTTTTTGTGAAAAAAAGTTAAATGTTCATTTTTATTTAATTTAAACATTCAAAAAATTCCTGTGAAGCACCAGAAGGGTTAATAAATTTCTTGAATGTGGTTTTGAGCACCTTGAGGGGTGTAGTTTTTAGAATGGTGTCACACTTGGGTATTTTCTATCATATAGACCCATCAAAATGACTTCAAATGAGATGTGGCCCCTAAAAAAAAAAATGGTGCCGTAGAAATGAGAAATTGCTGGTCAACTTTTCACCCTTAACTCCCTAACAAAAAAAAATGTTGGTTCCAAAATTGTGCTGATGTAAAGTAGACATGTGGGAAATGTTACTTATTAAGTATTTTGTGTGACATATCTCTGTGATTTAATTGCATAAAAATTCAAAGTTGGAAAATTGCGAAATTTTCATAATTTTCGCCAAATTTCCGTTTTTTTCACACATAAACGCAGGTACTATCAAAGAATTTTTACCATTGTCATGAAGTACAATATGTCACGAGAAAACAATGTCAGATTCACTGGGATCCGTTGAAGCGTTCCAGAGTTATAACCTCATAAAGGGACAGTGGTCAGAATTGTAAAAATTGGCCCGGTCATTAACGTGCAAACCACCCTTGGGGGTAAAGGGGTTAAAGACTATAAGGCTGCCGTCACACTAGCAGTATTTGGTCAGTATTTTACATCAGTATTTGTAAGCCAAAACCAGGAGTGGAACAATCAGAGGAAAAGTATAATAGAAACATATGCACCACTTCTGCATTTATCACCCACTCCTGGTTTTGGCTTACAAATACTGATGTAAAATACTGACCAAATACTTCTAGTGTGACGGCAGCCTAATAGTGTGTTTACGCACTTAGGGCACCGCGATTTGTCTGTTCTTCTCTCCCAAACAGGGTTTTTTTGTATAGAGCTGTCAGGTTGTGAGAGGAACGAGTGAGGAGAAGCTCAAAAGTCCAGACCCTACGGGCGGTGTGAGGACATCAGGTGGAAAGAATCAGAGCAGTATGAGAGACAGCGGCTAGGCTTAATGATAAATCCCGGAACGTCCAAGACCCAAGGTCTGACAAGGAATGGCAGTGGCATCCTTTAGTTTTGCCCAGGATGGGGAAAGTGGATGGGGACATTCAGGAAGAAGCTAGCATGGCTACTCAGGGAGCTGTGGTACCGAGATACGGTACGAGAACTGGCAGGAAGAACTAGGGACAGTCCAGGGAAAGGAATGTCCTTGAAGTATGAAGATTACGGTGCAGTGTCTGAAAACTGGACGAGCTCAGTAAAGTTGTTTTATTAAAAATTAACTTGGACTCGTACCTTCATTGCGTGGTGCTGAAGAACTCTGGAATGCAGCAACCTGAAGAAAACTCGATTTCACAAGTGACTGACTGGCAATACACACACATTACTCAGACTGGACATGAAGTTTATGTAGCGGAGTGCCAGGGTGTGGAAATACAGAAGCCCCTCACCATGACTGGAACCCTGGCCGCTATTACACAAGTCTGAGAGCCAGATCGAGGCCCACAGACAGTGAAGTGTAACCTCCGGGTGCACCATGAAACACTGGAGCGGACGACAGGTTACTTTTTGCTGTAGACAAAACGGAAGCGACACGGGAAAAGAATGAAGACGATATCTACTCTAATCTCCAAATGGCTGTCATATACCGACCACCAGGCTCAGCCACTGCCTTCATTGACCAATTCTCCACCTGGCTTCTTCACCGTCTCTGCCGACATCCCCACCATCATCATGGGCTACTTTAATATCCCTACTGAAATCTGCCAGCCAGCAGCCTCCAAACTCCTGTCCCTTACCGCATCCTTTGGACTTACTCAGTGGTCCTCCACAGCCACCCCTCACAGACTACCCACCTCTGTTCCCCATCCAATCTCACAACCTCTCCCTTCCCCTATCTGACCACCATCTACTGACCTTCTCATCCTTGTCCTCCTCACCTGCCCTGCCCGCCCCCCCCCCCCCCCCCCCCCCCATGTCCAGCCACTAGTACAACCTCACAAACTTTGCACACCTAGACATTCACAAACTCTCAGACTTCCACCTCTGTCCTCCATATCTTCACTCCACGACACGGACAGTGCCACCGCTTTCTATAACGCTACCCTCACATCAGCCATAGATAGACTCAGACGCCCTTCTCATGCATGGCAAAGTGCGACAAATCAATAGGCAACCCTGGCATAACAATCTGACTAAAAAACTTTGACAAGCATCCAGGGTCACGGAGCGGCTTTGGAAGAAAACACGCTTGCCAGACGACTTCACTGCCTTCAAACAAGCTACACAAGCTACAAAAAGCTTTCAAATTAGCCCTCACCTCTGCTAAACAGACCTATTTCACAAACCTTGTATCTTCATTATCCTACAACCCAAAACAACTGTTCAGCACATTCAAATCCCTCCTCCGCCCACCACTGCCACCTCCAACTTCCCTCATCTCTGCAGAGGACTTTACCACCTACTTCAAAAATAAGATCGATCAAACAAGGCAAACCTTTACTGTTCCACCACCTCAACCACTCCATATACCACAATTTTTATTATTAATTTATTTAGTTATATAGCACCATTAATTCCATGGTGCTGTACATGAGAAAGGGGTTACGTACAGAATTATAGATATAGTTTACAGTAAACAAATTTACAATGACAGACTGGTACAGCGGGGAAAGGATCCTGTCCTTGCGGACTTACATTTTGCGGGATAATGGGGAAGAGATAGAATGTCAAGCGTGCAGCAGCTCTGGTGGTGGTGAAGCGGCAGCTCGGTTATTGCAGGCTGTAGGCTTTCTTGAAGAGATGAGTTTTCAGGTTCCGTCTGAAGGATCCGAGGACGGTGGATAATTGGACGTGTTCAGGCGTGGAATTGCAGAGGATGGGGTATATTCGGGACAAATCTTGGAGGCGGTTGTGTGAAGTACAAATAAGTGTGGAGGAGAGTAGGAGGTCTTGGGAGGATCAAGGATTACGTGAGGGAAGATATTGGGAGATTAGTTCAGAGATACAGGGAGGGGACAGGTTGTGGATGGCTTTCTAGATCAGTGTTAGTGAATTGGATTCGTTGGGGAATTGGGAGCCAGTGGAGGGATTTGCAGAGGGGAGAAGAAGGGGAGTAGCGAGGAGAGAGGTGGCTTAGTCGGGCAGCGAGTTGAGGACAGACTGGAGTGGTGCAACAGAGTAAGCAGGGAGGCCACAGAGGAGGGTGTTGCAGTAATCGAGGTGGGAGAGGAGGAGGGCATGCACAAGAGTTTTAGTAAATTGTGGGCTGAGGAAGGGACGGATTCTGGCAATATTTTTGAGTTGGAGGAGGCAAGAGTTGGGACTTGCGGTTTGAAGAACAGGGCACAGTCGAGAGTTACCCCGAGGCAGCGGATTTCAGGTGCAGGAGAGAGTGTGATGCAGTTTACCATAATAGATAGATCAGGTAGGTGGGATACGCGAGATGGGGGAAAAATGAAGAGTTTGGTTTTGTCTACGTTGAGTTTTAGGAAGCGAAAGGTGAGGAAGGAGGATATTGCTGATAGACACTCCGGGATTCTGGACAGCAGAGAGGTGACATCTGGGCCAGAGAGGTAGATCTGAGTGTTGTCCGCATACGGGTGGTACTGGAAGCCATGGGATATTATGAGTTGTCCTAGACCAAGGGTACAGATGGAAAAAAGTAGGGGCCCCAGGACAGCGCCTCTAACAGACAGGGACTCAGAGAGAGGGCGGGATGAGGAGGTGGTGTGGGAGTGTGAAACGCTAAATGTGCGGTTGGAAAGGTATGAGGCAATCCAGGACAGGGCAAGGTCTTTGATGCCAAGGGAAGAAAATCTGTAGCAGTAGGCAGTGGTAGACTGTCGAAAAACAGAGGACAGGTCGAGAAGGAGCAGGATGGAGAACTGTCTGTTAGCTTTAGCTGTAAGTCATTAGTAATTTTGGTCAGAGCAGTTTTGGTGGAGTGGTGGGGGCGGAAGCCAGATTGGAGGTTGTCATGGATAGAGTTAGATGAGAGGTGGGAGGAAAGTTGAGCATGGACATGCTGCTCAAGAAGTTTTTAAGCAAACGGGAGCAGTGATATGGGGCGATAGCTGGGCATAGCAGTTGGGTCAAGGTTGTTTTGAGGATGGGTGTGATGGTGGCATGTTTGAAGGCAGAGGGGAAGGTACCAGAAGACAGCGATAGGTTGAAGAGGTGGGTTAGGGCTGGAATGAGCATGTTAATGAGGTTGGGGAGCAGGTGGGAAGGGATGGGTCAAGTGCACAGCTGGGGAGGTGTGATTTGGAAAGGAGGTGAGTAAGCTCTCCTTCAGTGGTGTTGGAGAGGGAAGTTAATGGGGAAGGGCAGTGGTCTGGTATATGGAGTGGTTGGGGTGTGGAACAGTAAAGGTTTGCCTTGTTTGGTCGATCTTGTTTTTGAAGTAGGTGGGAAAGTCCTCGGAAGAGATGAGGGGAGTTGGAGGAGGCAGTGGTGGGCGGAGGAGGGAGTTGAATGTGCTGAACAGTTATTTTGGGTTGTAGGATAATGAAGATACAAGGTTTGTGAAATAGGTCTGTTTAGCAGAGGTGAGGGCTAAAAGTTTCTGTGAGAATGTGCTAGTGGTTGGACATGGGGGGGCGGGTGAGGAGGACAAGGATGAGAAGGTCAGTAGATGGTGGTCAGATAGGGGAAGGGAGAGGTTGTGAGATTAGATGGGGAACAGAGGTGGGTAAGGATGAGGTATAGTGTATGTCCGTCTGTGTGGGTGGCTGTGGAGGACCACTGAGTAAGTCCAAAGGGTGAGGTAAGGCAGTGTTTTTCAACCTTTTTTGAGCCGCGGCACACTTTTTATACTTAAAAAATCCCGAGGCACACCACCAACCAAAATGGCACAAAATGGTGCGTCCAGGTTTGAGATGAAAGTCTGCAGTCATTCTATGTGACTGCAGGCTTCTGAATTCTCACAGCGCAAGCACTGCACACTTTCAGGATTCTCCCTTGCCGGTGGCCAGAGTGGACGGTCATGACAGCACAAGTATGTGATTTGGATACTTCTGGTCACATTCTAACTAGACGTGTCCGGCCTCAGTCAATTCATTTTCATTGAATGAGGCCACACATGTCTAGTCAGCACGTGACCGCATGTATGTAAATCACCAACATCAGAGAATTATGATAGCAGTGTGCACTGTGAGAATTCAGAAGTCTGCAGTCACATAGTATGACTGCAGACTCATCACAACCTTGGACATCCCCTTTAATGTTCCTAACAAATAAAAATGAGAATTAGTATCACAAAAAAAACACATTTACATCCAGGTACCTGATAGATGACGTTGTTTGTGGAGTCGCCGCTTTCTTTTCATCTTCACCTTGTCCAGATGCCATGATGACTCTTCTCATCCACCGGCAGAGCTCGTTTCTGCAGACTTCCATCTTCTCCTGTCTTCTGCAGCACATCCCGACACAACACCCTTAAAGATAGCAGTGTTCTTATAATGCTCCGGAATAACAATATCTGCCCTAGGCTGAGCCCCTGAGTAAATAATTGCCCATCACTTTATTCCCAGCACATAATATGACCCTCACTGTCCCTCTTATGGTACATGCCATCCACACTACCCTCTCTCTTTTCCATACTTCACACTGCCTTCTCATACGGTGTCCCTCATAGAGAGCCCAGTCTCTCTACTGTGCCCCTTCATTACACTCCTCCTACTTGGCATACTGTCTCCTCCTGGCTGTTACCCTCACACTACTCAGTATCTATTATGTGTCCACTCACACTTT
Source organism: Ranitomeya imitator (assembly GCF_032444005.1). NCBI lineage: Eukaryota > Metazoa > Chordata > Amphibia > Anura > Dendrobatidae > Ranitomeya > Ranitomeya imitator. The sequence goes on along the minus strand of NC_091285.1, from coordinate 312,828,643 downwards.
CATCCCCCCATACTGTCTGCACACATTTCTAATAGCCTCCTCCTGTACATCCCCCCCCTGCTAACATACGCCTTTGCTCTCTCCATATTTCCTCCTCACACATTCCCCCCTCACACATTCCCCCGACTCCCCATACTGTCCTCACACATCCCATCACCGTTGCTCCCAGTACTGTCAGCACACATTTTTCCCCTCGCTACTGTGTCCACCCCCATCTCCCCACTCACCCCCACAGAATATATCCACTGCCCTTCCGATAGAATAAATCCATCCCCTTCCACAGAATAAATGCACCCTGCCCCACACATGCTAAATAAATTCCAGCCCCCCCCCACGTACACACTGAATAAATTCCCCCCACACACTGAATAAATCCCCCCCACACACTGAATAAATCCCCCCACTCACTGAATAAATCCCCCCACTCACTGAATAAATCCCCCCCCCCACACTGAATAAATCCCCCCCCACACACACTGAATAAATCCCCCCACACACACTGAATAAATCCCCCCACACACTGAATAAATCCCCCCCACACACTGAATAAATCCCCCCCACACACTGAATAAATCCCCCCACTCACTGAATAAATCCCCCCCACACACTGAATAAATCCCCCCACACACTGAATAAATCCCCCCACACACTGAATAAATCCCCCCCACACACTGAATAAATCCCCCCACACACTGAATAAATCCCCCCACACACTGAATAAATCCTCCCCCCACACTGAATAAATCCCCCCCACACACTGAATAAATCCCCCACACACACTGAATAAATCCCCCCCACATACTCCCCATAAACCCACCCCACGCTGAATCTTCGGTGTCTTCAGCTCCACAGCACAGGAGCACTTACCACCAAGTCTCTTCTGTCTCCTGCGCGCCGGATAGTGACGTCAGCAGCGTGATCACATGACTTGATCACGCTGCTGGCGTCGCTCTGACCCAGCGGTCAGAGCCTCAATTGTACTCGCAGCTGGTAGATGTCTGCGAGTACAATTGATCTCCGGGAGCCGGCGCGCTGCAGCTTCTCTGTGCCGGCTGTCAGCTTGACAGTCGGCACAGAGAACAGCTGACTCCCATTCCCCGCGGCACACCCGACCATGTGTCGCAGCACACTAGTGTGCCGCGGCACACTGGTTGAAAAACACTGAGGTAAGGGACAGGAGTTTGGAGGCTGCTGGCTGGCAGGTGTCAGTAGGGATATTAAAGTCGCCCATGATGATGGTGGGGATGTCAGCAGAGACAAAGTGAAGAAGCCAGGTGGAGAATTGGTCAATGAAGGCAGTGGCTGAATCCCAGTGTTCGGTATATGACAGCCATTTGGAGATTAGAGTAGATATCACCTTCATTCTTTTCCCGTGTCGCTTCCGTTTTGTCTACAGCAAAAAGTAACCTGTCGTCGGCTCCAGTGTTTCATGGTGCGTCCGGAGGTTGCACTTCACTGTCTGTGGGCCTCGATCTGGCTCTCAGACTTGTGTAATGGGAACAGGGTTCCCGTCATGGCGAGGGGCTTCTGTATTTCCACACCCTGGCACTCTGCTACATGCCCTACATGATATTACATAAATGAACCGACCTACTCCTGATCGTGGGAAGAGAACCCCAACGCGTGTTTCGCACACTTTCACTTGCAATTATAGGGTTTTCATTATAATATGCTTTGCCTATATGTCTTGTTGTATTAATCAAGTCCATGCTACTTTCTACTATAATAATAATCACTAACTATAATGTTTTTAGATTACAATATTGATTACGACTGTATATAAGTATATCTTCTTGGCACTTTATTTGGATTCGATCTATGCATTTGATCTGCATTTAACCTTTTGAGTCTTGAGTTCATTCATATAATTCTTATAGGCAACTATACAGTAAGACAATTATACCCTATTTTCTAGTTTAATAATAGCATTTATCCTTTGCAGTCCCCCAGTAATTTTCTCAATTATTGTTATAGCTATTGTGGCTCTATGTAGGTGGCGACTATATCCTATGTACTGTTGCCACTTTGCACTTTGCCATTATTTGGCTAATCTATATGAATTTGATATGACATTTTGAACAGTTAGTCTATATACATAGCTCTGTGAGTTAGTACTAAAATCCTATAGAGAGGGATCTAGAGATTGGTTATTTAATTGTGTAGTTCATTAAAAATGAAGTGGCTATGTTGATTATTCCTGTTATACTCTTTCCCTGTACGTGGTACTAGTGTGTTGCCTTTTCCTTTTTAACTGTGTCTGCAAATATATTTACAATGATTATGTCTGGACAACAAAAATTTTTAAATATATTTTCAATAAATTTTCTAGTATTTTAATCAGCTCTAGTGTCCATTTTTTCTTTGGTTAACTATCTATCTATATTATATTTTATATATATATATATATATATATATATATATATATATATATATATATATATATATATATATATATATATATATATATATATATATATATATATATATATATATATATATATATATATATATATATACACACATACTTTATAGCAGAGCTCTCATACCACTTGCCCCGTTTTTTGGTCTATATACAGGGTGGCTTCATTGTGGATCCAAGACCACATATGGCTCACAGATCTTTATTGTTATAATGCCATTTATTCCGTGAGGCTTTACAGGTTAAAAGGGGTATACATAAAAAACAAAGCACAGTAATCTTGGACAAAACAAGTCACGACTGGTACAGGAGGAGAGAAGATCCTGCTCTCGAGTGCTCACAGTCTACAAGGGATGGATGAAGATACAGTAGGTGAGGGTAGAGCTGATCGTCCAACCGTATTGTGGAGCGAGAGTAACTGTAGGTTGTAGGCTTGTCGGAAGAGGTAGGTCTTCAGGTTCCTTTTGACGGTTTCCATAGTAAGCGCGTCTGATATATTGGGGTAGAGAGTTCCAGAATAGGGTGATACACGGGAAAAATCATGTATGCAATTGTGTGAAGAGGAGATAAGAGGGAAGTGGAGAAGGAGATCTTGTAAGATCGAAGCTTGAATGCAGGCAAGTACCAGGAGACTAGGTCACAGATGTATGGAGGAGATAGGTTGTAAATGGCTTCGTATGCCATGGCTAGGGTTTTGAACTGGAGTCTTTGGGTAATGGGGAACCAGTGAAAGGATTGAAAGAGGTGAGTCCAGAGAATAGTGGGGGGACAGGTGGATTAGTTAGGCTACGTTCACATTAGCGTTGCGCCGCTGTTGCGTCGGCGACGCAGCGGCGACGCAGCGGCGACGCGCCCCTATGTTTAACATAGGGGACGCGTGCGTTTTTTGGGTGGCGTTTTTCGCCACGTGCGTCGTTTCCGACGCTAGCGTCGGACGCAAGAAAATGCAACAAGTTGCATTTTCTGTGCGTCCGATTTTCGTCAAAAACGACGCACGCGTCGCAAAACGCGCGCGTTTTTGCGCGCGTTTGCGCGCGTTTTTCCGTGCGTCGCGCGTTGCGTCGCCGACGCAGGGCGGCGCAACGCTAATGTGAACGTAGCCTTAGGCAGCGGAGTTTAGATTCAATTGGAGGGTTGCAAGTATGTTAGAGGGGAGGCCACAGAGCAGGAAGTAGCAGTAGTCGAGGTGGATGTGGGCATGCACTAGAGTTTTTGCAGATTCTTGGTTAAGAAATATGCGGATCCGGGAAACATTTGAGTTTGGAATTGGCAGGATGTAGAAAGTGCTTGGATATTTGACTTGAAGGAGAGATCAGAGTCAAGGGTTACCTCGAGGCAGAAAGCTTGTGGGACTGGGGAGAGTGAGCAGCCATTGACTTTGATGGCTAGGTCTGCTGTTAGAGGATTGGTTGAGCAGATGGGAAAAAAAGATGATTGATTCTGTTTATCCATGTTAACTTATAGAAATCTAGTAGAGAAGAAAGATTAAATAGCTGACAGACATTGTGGGATTCTGGTTAGTAAAGAAGCGATATCAGGTCCAGAGAAGTAGATCTGTGCATCATCAGCATATAGGTGATAATGAAAGCAGTGGGACGATGAGCGGTCCTAGGCCGAAGGTGTAGATGCAGTAGGGCACCGGTCCTAGAACTGAGCCTTGGGGAACACCGACAGATAGGAGGTGAGATGATGAGGTGGTATGTGAGTGGGAGATGCTGAATGTCCAGTCTGCTAAGTATGACGAGATCCAAGATAAGGCCAAGGCTGTGATGCCAAGAGATGAGAGAATCTGAAGTAAGAAAAAAAGGTCCAGTGTGTCAAAGGCAGATGAAAGGTCCAAGCTCTTTCATGTGGCTTCTTGTTACTCAGCCCCATTCTAAACAAGCATCCAGGACCTAAAAATACGCTTTCTGCTCTGGTCCCAGTGTCTAACATCGCCTCGTCTGCTACATTTTTCCTGACTGCTGTCTAATTCTCTAATAGGAAAAAATCTGTAAGCAGTGTGAGCTCATGAACAGAAGCAGCATATGTTTCATTGAGGCACAGTCCATGCAAGTTTTTACTGTTTGTGTGGGGACCATTTTAGACAAAGCAGGAATGTAAGTGAGGAAAATGACCTTGTGTACAAGATTCCTCATACTTCTAAAATATTTGACAACCCCTTATCTGATCTATAATGTAAAATTTTCCTTTTGGGGCCCAATTCACAATATTACCTAAATGGCAAAAAAGTGGAAAGGACTACTGCATGCATATAATGTACTGACCTTATATTAAACCATTACTATTTGGATGTCTGATGCAGAAGACACACAAACAAATGTGCTGTCTGCAGCTTTGCATATTATATTTATTGCTGGGAAGCGCTCAGGTCGCTCACACTCTCGTACGCTTAATAGATGATCCCTACTTTGTTTAGGAATATGCTACTAGGTAAATAAGTTCTGGTGGTCAAAACAAAATCTAGATTTACATCCACTCTGTGGCTTGAGAGGGAAACTATTAGGCTATATTCACACTTAGCGGTTTTTTCCGCGGAACCGCCGCGATTTTGATGCTGCGGGTCCGCAGCAGTTTCCATAGCGTTTACAGTAACATGTAAACCCTATGGAAACCGCAAACCGCTGTGCACATGCTGCGGGAAAAACCGCGCGGGAACGCAGCGGTTTACAACCCGCAGCATGTCACTTCTTTGTGCAGAATCGCTGCGATTCTGCACCCATAGGAATACATTGAACCGCTTACTTCCCGCATGGGGCTGTGCCCACGTTGCGGGAAGTAAGCGGATAATGTGCGGGTGGTACCCGGGGTGGAGGAGAGGAGACTCTCCTCCAGGCCCTGGGAACCATATTTGGGGTTAAAAAATAAAAAATCTGGTTATACTCACCCTCTGATGTCCGGAGCTCCTGGGCGCTGCACGCGGCCGTCCGGTCAGAGTTGCTGTGCGACCAGGACCTGCGGTGACGTCGCGGTCACATGACCGTGACGTCACGAAGGGTCCTTCTCCCACAGCATCTTTGGAACCGGAACGCCGGGTGCAGCGCCCAGGAGATCCGGACATCAGAGGGTGAGTATAACCAATTTTTATTATTTTTAACATTACTATTGATGCTGCATATTGCTGCATATGCAGCATCAATAGTATAGGCGGAAACCCGCAGCGGAAAACGCGGAACAAACCGCGATAAATCTGCAGGGAGAACCGCAGTTGTTTTGCCCTGCAGATTTATCAAATCCGCTGCGGGAGAACCCGCAGGGACCCGACGCAAGGTGTGCACATAGCCTTAAAGGATTGGGTGTATAGTAAAATCAGAAAGTATCCATTTGCAGTACAAATTAACTCCACACAAAAAATAAAGCAATTACCGTAGGTCTTTTTCCGAAGGGATCACTCATTACTAGCTGGGAGCTTCTTTGGGGAAATGTCTATTTTGCTGTAAATATCCACAGAGAATCAATTAGACAGCCTCCTTATGCCTGGCAAACTGCGAAGATTATGGCACAGGTCTGTGTATACCACGATACACAGGGGTCATTAACAAGGCATTCCTGCAGAAAGCTTTGGGATGGATGCTCAAAATTATGTATATAAAGCTTGCTCCATGCACTCGTATGGGGAGGGGGGTTGGAGTCCATGTGCCTACCACCTGAGCACTGAATCTATAAGAAACTTGAAATAACCAATAAAAATTATTGCCATATTTTGCCTATGGTTGCATAGTCCAAAATACAGTTACCAATGTAAGCTGGATGTATCTATAAAATACACCAAAGAAGTCCGGTAAATGCAGGTCCCAGAAAAATGCTCTTTTATATCACTGACTGAAATGAAGGGATGGCCGCCCATGAACGTCTCTCCCACTCTGGGGAATAAGCTTGTTCCCAACAGAGGGACCCAAATCGATCAGAAATTTATGGCCAAGATGCGAATACTTCTTTAAAGGCCACACCCATTAAGTAAAAGTGGCTACTTGCATTTTCTCAAGAATACCACATACAAAAGAAAAAAAAAAAAAAAAACACAGAAGCAAAGTGGCCAAATGTTATGATTAGGCAACTCAGTACCACAGTGAACATAGAGGTCAGAGCACATACAGTGACCTGACAATAACCCAAAAACATAGAACGAGCTCTGAGACGTGGGAACTCTGTTGACCGCAATCCCTAATCCTATCCAACAACACTAGAGGCAGCCGTGGATTGCGCCTAACGCTACCTATGCAACTCGGCACAGCCTGAGAAACTAGCTAGCCTGAAGATAGAAAATAAGCCTACCTTGCCTCAGAGAAATACCCCAAAGGAAAAGGCAGCCCCCCACATATAATGACTGAGTAAGATGAAAAGACAAACGTAGAGATGAAATAGATTTAGCAAAGTGAGGCCCGACTTTCTGAACAGAGCGAGGATAGGAAAGGTAACTTTGCGGTCAACACAAAACCCTAAAAACCACGCAAAGGGGGCAAAAAGACCCTCCGTACCGAACTAACGGCACGGAGCTACACCCTCTGCGTCCCAGAGCTTCCAGCAAACAAATAGATAAGCTGGACAGAAGAAAAGCAAACAAAATAGCAAAGGAAAACTTAGCTATGCAGAGCAGCAGGCCACAGGAACGATCCAGGAGGAAAACAAGTCCAATACTGGAACATTGACAGGAAGCCAGGATCAAAGCACTAGGTGGAGTTAAGTAGAGCAGCACCTAACGACCTCACCACATCACCTGAGGGAGGAAACTCAGAAGCCGCAGTACCACTTCCCTCCACCAACGGAAGCTTACAGAGAGAATCAGCCGAAGTACCACTTGTGACCACAGGAGGGAGCTCTGCCACAGAATTCACAACAGCCAAACACCAAACAAAAAAAGACAGACATTCAATATTGCATTTGCAATTCCCCAAACCCATCCCCCTTAGGCTGCTTTCACACTAGCAGTATTTGGTCAGTATTTTACCTCAGTATTTGTAAGCCAAAACCAGGAGTGGAACAAATAGAGGAAAAGTATAATAGAAACATATGCACCACTTCTGTATTTATCACCCACTCCTGGTTTTGGCTTACAAATACTGATGTAAAATACTGACCAAATACTGATAGTGAGAAGGCAGCCTTAGAATAAAGAGAAAATTGTTGAAAAAAAACCAACTCCGATTTCAATTTGCACCTTTTCCGAAGTCTATTTTAATCGGTGTTTGCCTGTTATGTAGTGAAGGGCGAACCCAATCAGTAAAGTTATTCTCCCAGAAGTCTGTTACTGTTCAGGTTCAACAGCCTGAACAAGGCTTGAACTTCTGGCTATCACAGCCGGGGGAAACAAAAAAAAAACAAACAAAAAAAAAAAAATAACAAAAACACAATATGGGGTCCCCTTTATTTATTTTTATAACAAGTACAGGTAAAGCAGACAACTGCGGCCTGCAGCCGTCAGCTGCCTGGTTTATCTTGGCTGGTTATCAAAAATAGAGGGGTCCCCAAGTAGTTTTAATTAAATAAAGAATTTTAAAAACAAAAAGCGTGGTGTACTCCTTATTTGTGATAACCCGCTATGGTATAGCAGACAGCTGGGGGTTGATATTTTTGGGCTGGGAAGGTCCATGGATATTTGGCACTCCTGAGCCTAAAAATAGCAGCCCGCAGCCCCCCACAAGAGGTGCATTCATTAGATGTGACAATTCTGGCTCTTTGACCAACTCTTCCCGCTTGCCTTGGTCTGGTGGGTTGGCAAACATGGTAATGTTTTGGGGTTCATGTCAGTAATGTAATGTCTGCTGATATCAAGCCCAGGGGTTAGTAATGGAGAGGCTTTTAAAATACACCCCACTTATTAACCTCATAGTCAAAAGCAATAAACACACAGACAAAAGTCCTTAAATTATAAAAAGCACTTGCCTTGTTTTAGGGTATGTGCCCATGATCCGGAAGTGTCAACGCTTTGGACGCAGCGCATGTTCACTGCGTCCAAAGCACTGCAGTCTATTGAACACAGGTGAATCCGTATGTGTTCACTGTTGCGTTCAATACATTCTATTGGTAAAATTTATCTTGCGGAGACTAGTATCTCTGCAAGAGAAATTGACAAGTTGTGGTCTGGAGAGATGCGCCGCATGTCAGTCTCTGCAGGCTCTCTGGACGCATAGTGGGCATGGGATTTAAAGAAAAAAAAAAATCCATCCACTATACTGTAACATCTGGATGCTGCGGGTTGAACGCTGCAAAAGTAGGCAGTGTCCAACCCGCAGTGATTACTGATCGTGTGAACATACCCTGTGCCATTTATTACCTTAAAAAAAAAAAATCCAAAAGGGGAATGCCGTAAATCCATCCCACAACGATCCCAGACTGTGCTACACCCAGATGCAGTGCTTAGTGGCAATATCAGTAATGCAACCACTCCGCACAGCTGCTGAAACACACCGACAGTAACGTGTGAATCCGGCTGCTGCAACAAGTGCTGACATCAGTAAGGTTATCGCAGTTCAATGGCTATGAACTGCAATAACCTTACTGACAGCAATGCTCATCACAACAGCTGGATTCATACACTATCGTCAAAGTGTTCCGGCGGCCGTGCTGAGCGGTTGCATTACTGATGTCAGGTAACACCAGTCAGAGCTGGAGTTTACCCACACTGTCACACAGCTGACAGCATGGGAACCATGAGATGTTTGGGCCCCCGATGCAGGATCAAGTTTGGGTACCCTAACTGAACTTTTTTTTTTTTTTTTTTACAGAGTTCAGCAGAACCTGATGGACTCAAACATCCAAAGGTTTGCCCATTCCTACTGCTTGTTTACATTTGTCATTGTCGGTGGGGTTCAAGTTTACCTGAGACTTTGGCCGATTCAGCAATTGCAACTTTTTCAAAATTTGCAATATGTTTGTATGACAATGTCCCCCTGAATTAAAATTTAATGTTCGCCCAAAACTGTATAAAATTGTAAGATTAAAAATGCAAAAAAAATAAATAAAAATAAAGTTAATACAAAAATTTTTAGATTTTGTGCAAAATAGATTAACTACATGTACCTTTTGAAGAAATTGGCACAATAAATGTAAAAAACGAATACCAAGGCAAAAAGGGGGGGGCGGGAGAAAGCAACATAACTAGTATCACCCCGTCCACCGACAAAAGATGAATGAAGCTCAATGTGTATGTGCACTGTAAATGCACAAAAAAAACAAAACAGCAATTTTAAAGAGTTTCCTCACTTTGGAGTTTTGCAAGATTTTTTATTTTTATTCACAAACATGCTGACTGGACTCAGAATTATTCCCCAAAAGACACCAAACCAAGTTCTGCTTGGTCAGTTACCATGGAACATGGCACAATGCTATCTGAGGGTTTTTGCACACTGCATATTTTTCAGGCAAGTATGCTCGCTAACCCACCTGAAAAAGTGCAAAAGAAGAAAAAAAAAAAAAAACAAAAACAAAAAAACACCCATAACCACAATCTTACCCACACACAAAAACTACCAAAAAGGCATCAAAAGAAGACAGTTCAGGAAATCAAACCTAGTGTTCATTTTCCTGAAACATCTTCTGCTTAAAATTCAGAGGACATGCCCGCGTCTAAAAGACATCCTGCACACTTACTCTTAGGCTATGTGCACACGTTGCGGACTTACTGTGGATCCGCAGCGATTTTTTCCGTGCAGAAACGCTGCAGATCCGCAAAGTGATTTACAGTACAATGTAAATCAATAGGAAAAAAAATGCTGTTCTAATGGTGCGGAAAATTCCACACGGAAAACTCAGCAGATTGAAAGAAGGAGCAGGTCACTTCATTTGTGCGGATCTGCAGCGTTTCTGCACCCATTCCATTATAGAAATCCGCAGGGGTAAAAACGCATGAAATCTGCACTGAATCAGCAGGAAAAACGCATCAAATCTGCACCTGCGTTTTCTGCCAAGAGATGCAGAATCCGCACAGAAAATTCCAGAGATCCGCAACGGGTGCACGTACCCTTAGGCTAGGTTCACATTGAGTTAATGGGTGTCCGCTAGTGGACTCCGTTACATGGCGCAATTGTCGCAATTAACGCTATGTAACGGATCGGTTAGCGCACCCATTGACTGCAATGTGCTAACGGATCTCTAGCGCATTTTTTGCATGCGCTAGCGATGTCCCGTTAGATGTCCCGAGGTCCGTTCCTCGCTAGCACAGATTGGGTATCTGCGCTAGCGGGATCGCCAAATGCGATCCCTTTTGGGACATTGCGTTAGCGCAATCCGCTAGCGTATGCGCTAAACGGATTGCCCTAAAGCAATGTGAACTTAGCCTAAGAAGGCAGAATATAATCCATCCCCTCAAAGCCCCAGAGATGAAAACAAAGATGAATCACAGAGGATGATGGAGGAACAGTGAGCATGGCTACAAGTTTTTCCATCCTTCTTGAACAGTTGTCTTCATTCACATTTTTCAACCCCCAAAAAACCTTAAGGAATCCAATGTAGAGAGACCATAACGGAACAACCTTTTGCACGCAGCAGGGGGGATACTACTGGGCTTGCGGCATTATATACATTACCAAAACTAGCAAATCAGAATGTCCAAGTAAAATATGGATTAAAGGCATATATAGGGAAAATCTGCATGACTGACTGCAGGGGCATCAGCAGACAGCATGTCGGTTAATTGTCTTACAAGGAGGAAGTATGGTTATGTACTAGAAAATTCCATTAACGAAATTGTGGCAAATACATTTTTCATGAAACACGGAAATGTTATAAAATTCTGTACACCGAATAGTATGCGGATTCTCTAAATTATAAGAAAAGTCACCAAGGAGCTCAATGGTCTAAGTGTTTTGCTATAGATCGTGGAGCTCAACTTCTAGAAGTTGCTGAAAACCTTTTTTAATGAAAAACAAGGGGGAACTTTGTCAGCCATTGCCATTTCGAGGTACACTGGGTTAAGCCGAAGACTTTGGTTACAAACGTGCACACGTTGGGGATTTGGCTGTGGATCCGCAGCGGACTGGCCGCTGCGGATACACAGCAGTTTTCCATGCGGTGTACAGTACCATGTAAGCCTATGGAAATCAGAATCCGCTGTGCCCATGGTGCGGATCATACCTCGCGGAAACGCTGCATTGTATATTCCGCAGCATGTCAATTCTTTGTGCGGATTCCGCAGCGTTTTACACCTGTTCCTCAATAGGAATCCGCAGGTAAAATGCAGTGCGTTTTACCTGCAGATTTTGCAAAAACGTTGCGGGAAAATACGCACACGAATCCGCAACGTGTGCACATAGCCTCAAATCATAAAATGAAATCCCTACCGAGATGGCGTGGGAGATTTTATTTTCTAGACCAGGCTTATATTGTAAGGTATTGATAGTGGTAACCCTCACACTGGCAGTACAGGGCGTTGTTACTTATGACTTTTGTGTTTGAAACTGTTAGGCTATGTGCACACGTTCAGGAATTCATGCAGAAAATTCCTGAGAATTCCGGACATTTTCTGCATGAAATCCGCAAGAAAACCGCATGCGTTTTTGCCGCGTTTTTGCCGCGTTTTTTTCCGGACACTTCCCAATGCATTTTGGAGTGGGAAATCCGCAAAAAAAAACGCAAAAAGATAGAGCATGTCCGGATTTTGTGCGGTATGCGTTTTTTTTGCGGAAAAAAAACGCATCATGTGCACAAAACATGCGGAATTCATTCTAAATGATGGAATGCTTATTGTATGCGGTTTTTTTTGCGGTTTTATAGCGTTTTTATCGGGAAAAACCACGAAAAAACCGCAACGTGTGAACACAGCCTTAAACTGTAAAGCGCTGCGGAATATGTTGGCGCTATATAAATAAAGATTATTATTATTATTACAGGGCATGCAGACAAAAATGGCAATAACCGTGCACATAGAACTACTTTTTTGTAACCAAAAGAGGACTTAATTGGTTATTCCTAATTAATAGTGTTATAGCATTATTAGAATAATAATAATAATAATAATAATAATAATAATAATAATAATAGCATGCCATACCATGATTGTGTTGTCCTAACAGGTGGACATGTACGGTAATCAGCACTGTGAATAAATCCTATTAATTGAAATGTCTGTCTTTAGGATAACCGCCCCACTAAAATTAGCAGCAAGAACAAAACGGTCACCATATTACGATATAAGAAATATTAATTTACTCACCAAAATAAGTCCGGAGATGAGGGACGATGTGCCAGTCAGCGCAACGTAAAATTTGGGTGTAAGCGTGTTCAAAAACATACTCACTGAAAGAGAACAAAACAAATCCACTTACTACATTTCTCTAGAACGGGTGTATGACTTGTAGGGTGTAACATTCAGTTAGTACAAATCAAAAACGGACGCAATTTTACTATCCATTATCACAAAGTGTTTCTATGTATGATTTATACAGCTTTTATAGCTTGCAGAAATCTACTGCACCTACTACTGTGAATGTCAAGTAATTAAGATCAAATGACTTCCCGAGAAGTAGAAAAAAAAAAAAAAAAAAAAAAGTAGGGGGATGTGATAATGTCCATCATCTATAAAATACCGTATGCTCCATACAATTACCAGCCAGTGTTGTACTATGGACAATTATGATTTACAGCCATGTTGGATATGCTTTGCAGATTATTTCAGATGTAAAGGATATTACATTACTGACCAGATTTGCTTTCAAAACAATTTTATTTATTTTTTCAGTATTTCACTTACCAACCAGTAATATTATGCGTCATTTGCAGAGTTTGGCTATTGATTAAATTGTTAGGCTAGGTCCACATTGTGTTTAGGCTATCCGTGACGCACCTTCGAACGCGGGCTACCGCGTTTTGGGGTACATTACGGCTAATGCACAGCGAACGGAAGCGTTCGCTGTCCATAGACCTCTATTGCAACCATGCGTTAGCGCAATCGCAAAAAACGGATCCGTTAAACGGAATGCCCCAACGCGATGTGAACCTAGCCTTAGAGGGCTTTTTGCACTAGATACCTTTATCATCTACTAAATGTATGATCACTAGGAGCCCCCACCCAATCCCCAGAATGAAGTGGTGCAGCACAAGTGTGATCACAACTCCACTCATGTCTATGGGACCAGCAGTCAGTCCTATAGAAGGGTATGGAGCAGTGGTCACATGCATGGTTGTATGGAAGAGGAGGGAAAACTGAACATTACAGGAGGAAGAAAGATTCCAGCCCGATACGGTCATCTTCCTACCAGACAAGGAAGATGCGGGAACTTTTCTTTAGGTTATCACCTCTTTTACCTACAAGAGTAAATATTTTATCAAATAAAAGGGGAGAGAAGTTGTGTTGTTGCATAAGTAATCAGACAATTTTGTGACTCAGATGTGCACCGCCATGTGAATCGTAGAGGTTTCCCAAACAGCCATGAGGGACATGTCAGAAATCTGAACTAGTGATGTGTCAGACAGCCTCAACACACGCGGGGATAGCCTAACAGGCAATGCTCTCGTGTTGTGGCTGTCTAACAGAAGCAAACCATGCAGCTGTAGGGACAGGAACATAATATACGAGCACGCCCAAGATACTCGGAAAACACCAGAGCACTGGAGGGATTTGCTAATAATATTACACCTACTACATATTGGGAAGCTATCTCGGAGATGAGACTACCCCTTTAACCACACACAAATTACACACTTCTTTGGAGTCCTAATCCATGTGGTCAGCCTTTAGGCCATGTGGACTTGGGAACTTTATGAAGCCGGAGAATATCCAGAAGCTGTATTTTCCCCCAATTGACCCAGTTTACAGAAGACTGGACATCCATATAAAAGGCGCCAAGACAAACCAATCAAAAATAAATAAATCTGAAAAAGTGTGGTTGATGCCACTGTGGCACTTTGGGGGTAAAGAAGGGTTGATATCAGACACCCCCCAAACGTGTTTAGCGCACCAGTTACCTGCAGAGTCACCTACTACATGGTGCTAGCATTACTTCATAGGGCACATTCTAATCTGTTTAAAGCTGTATTACAATGTAAGCCAATTACTAAACCACATTATCCGGTCTGATTTAAAAGGTATTTAACAGCTTTTCTTCTAAAACACGGACAGATGATTTCTTTGACTGCTTGGAGATTGTTATAAGGAAAACTTGTACATGTTACACAAGCAGCGGTATCAAAACAGACTATTGGAATGGTCTAATGAAAATGGCTTACAGTAATCTTGAAGAAGACACTCGCTAAAATTAAGTCAGTCTCTGTTCTCCACCCCAGAACACTCCTAAAACGAGTGTGCGGCTTAGGCTACGTTCACATTAGCGTTTTGCGTGTTTGCGTCGGGTTTGCGTCGGGCAATGCAGCGGTGACGCATGCGTCATGCGCCCCTATATTTAACATGGGGGACGCATGCGTTTTTGTGGGCTGCGTTGTACGACGCATGCGTTTTTTTACCGCAAGCGTCGGGCCAAGAAAACGCAACAAGTTGCATTTTTCTTGCGTCCAAATTTTGGCAAAAAACGACGCATGCGTCGCAAAACGCAGCGTTTTTATTTGCGTTGCGTCGTCGACGCAGCGGCGCACAACGCAAATGTGAACGTAGCCTTAGATGGGGGGACTGCAGCACTCCCAGGCGCAGGGGGGACTGCAGCACTCGCAGGGGGGACTGCAGCACTCCCAGGCGCAGGGGGGACTGCAGCACTCCCAGGCGCAGGGGGGACTGCACTCTTTTGCTGGATCGAATTAAGAAGGCTTCAAGTTTTACAGTATGGGCAATTACAGCAAGAATACTACATATGTGACTTTAAAATGAAAACCAGCGCAGCATAAAAATATACACTTTGCTGTTATTTTACATTTTCAAATACAATGACTGTTCAAATCTAGCACAGGCTCTTGGTGCATCTCTGGCGCTTCCAAGCCGTTAAGTGAAACTTACCATATACTTGTATCCCAGTCATCTCTGTCCCCCGTAACTAAGGTAAAGCTAGAGCTGGCAATTAAGAAAAGGAGAAAGATGGAAAACAAGTGGGTGGGAAGGAGCACAGAACCGCTTGCTATACCGAGGGTGCACCAAGCACCTGTTCTTGTTTGAACAGTCATTTTGTGCTGACAGACTTCTTTTAAGCGATATTTAAGTTATAGGTTAGTGGTAATTTGTAACACTAACAGCGTACAGAGTCATCAGTAACGTACCTGCTTCACACAAATGACTGTCTGGTCTCACTGGAAACCCCATATCTTACACCCCATTATGTTGGTGATGCATTCAGTATGGCAATTGATGTAGGTGTATAAGTGTGCTGCAGTACTGAGGCTTTACGTATGCACCATGCCAAAAACCCAGACTGCTCTTTCACAGAGAAGCATTGTTTATGGTGTCCTCAAAATTGAGCTTCAGATACAAAACATCAGACGCTTCCCCCATCTTGCACCTCATCACGTAATAAAATGCACATGGGATATGTAGGAGACATTATTGCAGAGAATGGCAGCATTCACTCGTATACTCATTACCAAGAAATGGCAGAAAACCTGTAGAAAAGACAAGAAGCTCATTAACTTAGTAAGGGATGAAACAGAAAAATTGTAGGATCTACCTCACAAGTTGGAGACCAAAGTACATCTAAGGACATTTTAGCGCCACCATGAATCATCTGCTGTAGTGCAAACTAAACATTTTTGGGGGATGGAACATCTACAATTTTACAAAAGTCTGTAAAAAGCTACGTCTATAGACATTACGGTTTCCTACATTCCACCATATTGCTACAGAAGGTTGGTAAGAGAATAAGGACATGTAACTACACCTGGTTCTACAAGTATAGCAAATTAGCCCGGCACCACAATCATATTCAGTTACTTATTCTGCATTAAATAGGGATGACGTACAGCAGGCATGTCAAACACGCGTCCCGCGGGCCGCATGTGGCCCTTTACAGGCATATCTGCGGCCCGCACAAAAGTTTCAAACTTTGTCTCTAAACACAAAGTTTGAGACTTTTGTGCGGGCCACAGATGCTCAAAACTTCACGATCAGCACTTCCGGCTCTTCATTCATTGGCCGATATCCCTGCATATGACCTGCTTACGTGATCAGCAGCCGACTAACTAGCTCCGTGTCAATCCATGACGTGTGTACTTTGGTCGGCTGCTGATCACGTAAGCAGGTCATATGCAGGGATATGGGCCAATGAATGACGACCCGGAAGTGCTGATCGTGAGTTTTGTACATCTGCGGCTCGCATGGCTGCAAATCACGTCCTAAGTCAGGAAGGCTGAGAGTGACTGTGACCGAGGAAGAAGGGACCAACTGCCGCACAGGCAAAGTCCAAGTAAGTGAGTGGCCCTCCTGTATGTAACGGTACCATTAAACCCTTCCCGACCTTTGACACCACATAGGCGTCATGAAAGTCGGTGTCAATCCGACACATGACGCCTATGTGGCGTCATGGAAAGATCGCGTCCCTGCAGATCGGGTGAAAGGGTTAACTCCAATTTCACCCGATCTGCAGGGACAGGGGGAGTGGAAGTACAGCCCGGGGGTGGGGGTGGGGGGCGGGGGTGTTTTCACCCCCCCGTGGCTACGATCGCTCTGATTGGCTGTTGAAAGTGAAACTGCCAATCAGAGCGATTTGTAATATTTCCCCTATTATAACTGGCGAAATATTACAATCCAGCCATGGCCGATGCTGCAATATCATCGGCCATGGCTGGAAACACTGATATGCCCCCCCAGCCCACCGATCGCCCCCCCCCCCCAAGCCACCGATCAGTCCTGCACACTGCCCCGCTCCCCTCCGTCCTGTGCTCCTCTCCCCCCCGTGCTCTTGTCCGCTCCCCCCGTGCTCCAACCCCCCTGCACTCCGATCCACCCCCCCCATGCTCCGATCCACCCCCCCATGCTCACCCACACCCCATCATACTTACCGATCCTCCCGGGGGCTGTCCGTCTTCTCCATGGGCGCCGCCATCTTCCAAAATGGCGGTCGCATGTGCAGTGCGCCCGCCGAATCTGCCGGCTGACAGATTCGTTCCAAAGTGCATTTTGATCACTGAGCTATAACCTATCAGAGTGATCAAAATAAAAAAAATAGTAAAAAAAAAAAAATAGTAAATGACCCCCCCCCCCCCCCTTTGTCACCCCCATAGATAGGGACAATAATAAAGAATTTTTTTTTTCCACTAAGGTGGGGGTTAGAGCTAGGGTTAGGGTTAGGCTGATATACCAACAATTGTTAGCACAAAGGTGTCAAGCCTCAGGACAAAACACTAATGATTGAAAAAAAATGATAGCAAATAAATGTTTAGTTTTTAATTTGCTGTATTTTTGTTAAATATATTAGTTGCTGTTGTGCACTGCAAATATATGTTGCTGTTCCATATTACTACTTCATATCTTATTTTCATTGACTGCTGTTAAAATACGTGTGTGACATTAGCTGCTGTGTGCGGCCCTCGCAACATCCTCTTGTTATTCATGTGGCCCTCGGGGTACCCTGAGTTTGACATGCCTGACGTACAGAGTGCTAGACCCGTCTTCTGCGCCTGCCGTACAGGGCTACACCAATTTACACCATATCACAAGTCATGGAGCAAGAGCCGGATTGCCGGTTATTACAGTAACCTGTCTACAACAGAAATTACCAAGTTCATTGTCTTACTGTCCCTTTATAAAGAAAAAAAATATTGGTAACTGAAGAGGAGAATAGGTGCCTACTTATACTTTAGGGATACATTCACATTGACTAAATATTCATATACTAGATGGCAGCCCGATTCTAAAGAATCGGGAGTCTAGAATCCATATATACTTTATTTATTCAAATGTAAGAATAATACAATTAATAAATAATAGTAAGAAAGAACAAAAAATGGCTGCACTCACCAGCTCTTGACAATTCTTGTTATTTAAGGTACAGTTACACAGGATCCATGAACATGCTTATGAGGGGAGGGATGAAAGACATCAGACGACAACTTTGCGTGTTGTGGCAAATGCCACAACAACGGTTCTTTGCTTAAGAACAATAATGTAAATAATAAATAATATGTATCAATAACTATGTATATTGGTATGTTCTATGACATTTTAAAATATTTCATTATTATGTGGAAAGGCTCTTAGTACCCATACTGGCGCATACTTGTGTGCCCATCAGGTATTTTCACAGTAATTTTACATCTGATGGGTTGGTATGAAACGTTTTTAATCATCTCTTGGGCTTAGCTAAGCCTTCATTTTAAATAATTCTAATAGGTACAACAGAAATAAAAAGCCTTTTTGTGTACCCAAATTTTTTGTGTTTATTTTTACAGAAGTGTAAAATTTAAGAAATCATCGTTCATAGTACACCGATGGGCTAATATAAGCATGCCCATCAACCACATCACGGTAGCCTTTGAACTGATGGGTCCTAACTAACTGATTCCTATTTCTTAATACTCAGACCTCTTTCACATCTGCATGTTTCTGATATTTGCAGAAGTAATGTTAAAAACAATACAACTTCCACACTTGGCACCAAAGAACTGACCTACAACACACTTTCAGCAAGTGCCATGCAATGTAGATGAAGCTTGGAGTTAACTTGCAGTAAATGCAGCAAACGCGGCTTCGGCAATTGCATTAAATGCAGCCACAACAAAAACACTGGTAAGTGGAGATTTTGTGGCGAAAACAGCAGAAACCACATGTGCCGCACCTGCCGCAAGTGAAGTACAAATTCCGTATACATTGCATGCAACTTACAGCAAGAGTGGCGTGGGTCAGCCCTTAGGCAGGAAGTGCAGAAATAGCCTTTTTTCCACCATAAATTCTCCAAATAGCAGAAAAATGTTGATGTGAAAGCAAAATCTCTATTCTTTCCCTATCTATCTAAAAATGTACCTATCTATATATCTATTTCTATGTACAGAACACACCTGAAGATAGAGATGTGTGTGAACAGCCATCCCACCCGTCTCTTACCTGTTCACAAAAACCTCACCCTTTTTAAAAACAAAATGAAATCTCTCAGCAGCTATACTGCTGGAGCTTCAAATACAGGTTCCTATCACCAAATACAGGCATTTGAATGATACACATCTTACATCTTGTACTTAATGTGTGTTCTACTTACCTATAAAAATATGTATTGATATATCATATTTCTAAATTTATGTAGATATGATATAGAGTTATTAACCCTATATGCTAATGAGTACGTATGTTATATACGTATTTCCTACATAAGTACTTAAAATCTATATGTCTATGGCTACACTAATTTTTTTTTATTTTTTATTTTTTTCCTTATCTCTACACATAGAATTTGCCTATTGCTGTCTATGTTATTAGAAAAACTGAATAATGAAAAAAAAGAAAATTAAGTTTAAACTAAAATATTTTTGTACACAATATTACGTGTGAAGACTTTAGTACTATCAGCCAATAATTGTCCTTGAAGTGGTGTATTAACCACTTTAACCCTCACATTGCAACATTGCTTCACCCTGGAAAAAGCAACATACAATTGACCATGGGCAAAAGCAGGTTCTGGTAGATAAATGCCAACTCGATGGAGGGTCTGGCCTTGAGATTTATTTATGGTCATTGCAAATGCGGGCTTGATGGGAAATTGTCTCCGTCTTAAGGTACCTTCACATTAAGCGACGCTGCAGAGATACCGACAACGATCCGGATCGCTGCAGCGTCGCTGTTTGGTCGCTGGAGAGCTGTCACACAGACCGCTCTCCAGCGACCAACGATGCCGGTAACCAGGGTAAACATCGGGTAACTAAGCGCAGGGCCGCGCTTAGTAACCCGATGTTTACCCTGGTTACCATCCTAAAAGTAAAAAAAAAAAACACTACATACTTACCTACAGCCGTCTGTCCTCCAGCGCTGTGCTGTGCTCTCCTCCTGTACTGTCTGTGTGAGCACAGCGGCCGGAAAGCAGAGCGGTGACGCCACCGCTCTGGTTTCCGGCTGACCGACGCTCACAGCCAGTACAGGAGGAGAGCAGAGCACAGCGCTGGAGGACAGACGGCTGTAGGTAAGTATGTAGTGTTTTTTTTTTTTACTTTTAGGATGGTAACCAGGGTAAACATCGGGTTACTAAGCGCGGCCCTGCACTTAGTTACCCGATGTTTACCCTGGTTACCAGTGAAGACATCAATGGATCGGTGTCACACACGCCGATCCAGTGATGTCAGCAGGAGTCCAGCGACGAAATAAAGTTCTGGACTTTATTCAGCGACCAACGATCTCCCAGCAGGGGCCTGATCGTTGGTCGCTGTCACACAACGATTTCATTAACTATATCGTTGCTACGTCACAAAAAGCAACGATATCGTTAACAATATCGTTATGTGTGAAGGTACCTTTAATTTAAAAGGTAATCCAGTCTCTGATGGACACAAATCAATTCGTGGAATGAATACCACATTTCCTGCTGCTGACCCACTAATTACTTTAGCCAGTATGATATTGGCATGTAAGGCAGTGACAATGAGCCGCGTACCATTGCAGAGACCTTTGTTCGTGTTCACATTACGTAATAACATGACAATGGTGCCAATTTTAAGTTTCAGCCGATGGGAAGGCATACCAGTTGGTGTTAGTGAATTCAAAAACTCAAGTGGGTATTGATCGAGGTCATCAGCTTCATCAGGGCGGCTTTTCGCTCTGCATCATTACCATACTTTATATCAGACCTGATCTTACGTGCGCCATCATAAGCTTTGGACTCTGTGTCATTAGTATACTTAACAGTGTCCATGCGCTTGCATCTATCCTCTGTACTCTTGTTAGCACGCTGTTTGCGCTTACGTGCGGCATTGGCGTCTTTTTGCTCTGCATTATTAGTATACTTTCTATCAGACCTAATCTTACGTGCGCCATCAGCAGCTTTGGGCTCTGTGTCATTAGTATCCTTACTATTAGAGCTCATGTTGGCTAAGCTAAACAGCTTTAAGCGTGGTGGTGGCAAACAACAGGTTAATAAGAGGCAGTGTCAGGTAGTAGGAAAATAGCCAGTTAATAATAGGCAATAGTTCTTTGCAGGAATGCAGATATTAATAAATAGGCAGTTTACATTGCAGAGAAATTGCTGGGCAATAATGGACAATGTCCTTATGTGGCAAATAATAGAGCAATATACCCAATGTGGCAAAGAAGAGGTTAATAAACGGCAGTCTCTCAGTATAACAGTCAGTGAATAATAGGCAGTATATGGAGAAAACACCAAACAAAAGTTCAAAATTGGTGTGAAAATGTCACTGAACCACTTCACAACTAAATATATATAGTTTTGGTAAATGGTATCATTTTTTTTACGAAATTCGGCAGGAGCTTGAAGAGCAACGTCACTGGGCCCGCCTCCACGCAGTAGAAACTTGCTGTGAGGTAAAAATTCAAAAATCACACCAAAATGGCGGGCGGAGTGTGTCACAGTACGGCACGTTTCTGATTGGTCGCTCGCAGCAGGCGGCAACCAATCAGACACTGGACACTGTTGACGTCACTTATCTCCGGACATTAGCTCCGGACATTAGCTCCGGACATTAGCTCCGGACAAAGCCACGGAAGTTGGCACAAATTGCAGGAAGTAGTATTCTAGGCAATTAATCTCCGGACATTAGCTCCGGACATTAGCTCCAGACATTAGCTCCGGACAAAGCCACGGAAGTTGGCACAAATTGCAGGAAGTAGTATTCTAGGCAATTATATATTAGATGGGTAAATCCTTCTGCACATTGTAATGCCAGCACACACACGGAGAATTTCCCAAAGGTTTGACCGCCGGGATACCCCGGGTCCCGACAGCCGCAGCTGCACCATTAGAAGATGTACAACACTACAATCCATAATGGTCGCAGTTTTCCGGTCAACATACCGATGAACACTTAGCTGAGAGTTTGTGGAGATACCACAATATGGCGATTGTCATCCCTTCATATCTCCTCCATCTAGTTTCCCCATCTCATACACATTAGAGCCATTTTATTAGGAGGTAAAGTAACCTATTGGTATATTTTTAGACCATGTGGAAAAACCTGAGAACTGAGGAAACAATCAACAGTTTTGAATTTCTAAAAAGAAATCACAGCCAATCTGTTTTTCCAGCTGTAGCTTTCTGGCCTCCAATGTAATGATGTGACCCACCTAAAGCTACATTTCTTGGGAGACTTCACTTGACTTTGTAAATTTTATCCTAAATATCCAAGTTCAGGAAATGTTACAGTCATAAGAATTCATTTGTAGTCTATAGGGAAAGTGGAAATGTCAGCTTCTTTACAAGGAGTCTCTTGTGGAATGAGTACTCTACTTCAAGAACACTCAAGGGCACAGAATACAACCAAGGCGACAACATGGAACACCGCATACATGTGCATGACTGCTTGTATACACTCACCTACCACCCACAAGATAGATACCCTGCGCACCCAGAAAAACACAGGTACCAGCATATTATAATCGAGCAGTCTTCTAAACATTTTGTATAATATACATACCGTATATTTTTTATTTTATTTTTTAAAACGAGGATTCATAGCAGCCCCCTCATACATCAGTAAGGTGACCACCATTTTTTTTTTTCTACTTCGGTTTCCGTGTAAGGCGATATTTGCCTACAAAATGAAATGGGTACAGACAACGTTCTGGTATGACTGCAGCCGTTTGGGGTCAATCTCACAGAACTTAATCATCTTTACAGGGGTGTTCCCATCTCCACAATCCTATCCCAATTTGTAGTAGGTGTAATATAATGTAATATTAGCAAATCCCTCCAATTAGAAATGTAATCTAGTTCTTCCGAGTCACTATGTTGCTTACCTCAAGTGCAGGACATTGCAGTAGCTCAGAAATCCATGATTGCGACCATTAACAACTGTCACTGTAGGTCGTATGCATGGATACCTCAGATACTGCACTGCCCTGAAAGTGGGGTAAGCGACAGAGCGAATCTACTACATTTCTCATTGGAGGTATTTGCTAATATTACTACACCTACGACATATTGGGACAGGATCTTCAAGATGGGAACACCCCTTTAAGGCCAAGATGACTTTAGGAAAAACCGTGAATATTTAGAAGCAGAGGCTGAAAGTCATTTCTAGTGACTCCTGCCATTCTAGCAGAGAACAACTACAAATGCAGCAGGGGCAGCACCGGCTGTCTCTTCATATTAGACTTGTCCGAAGGTGGGCACAGTGACGCCAGTGCTGATTGGGAGGCGGCATCACAACAACAGCACCGAAGTCCCGGGAGAACCAGTGCCAACACTGTGGGAACGGCGCCGCCACGGGAGGGGAGTATAGGCTTTATTATTTTATAGGGGCCAAGAGAGGGGTATGAGAAGAAGTTGTCCAAGTAGTGGACAATTTCTTTAATGCTTTGTCAAGGTCAGTGGGCTGCTCCTTCCAAAGTCACCTACAGTGCACTACTTCTACACTAGATGTTATCGGGCTGGCACATCGCTTCTTAACAAAAATAAAAAAAACAAACAAACAAAAAAAAAACAAAAACGATTTTTAGTAGGTACTCCACTTCCATGAGTAAAGATTCAGAGGTTCCATGTACGAGCCTACACAAGAAGAATGTACAGAAGAGAACAACAAACGCCTCTACAGCAATCTGTCATACAAAGAGCAATACGCCTTTTGCCCTTAGGGAAATCGTGTAATCTGAGAATGTCAACAGTTGCAGCATATGGCAAGTCTCTGCTGTCCTACATGTAAATGAGAAAATCAGTATGCAACTACCCAGGTATTTGTGAGCCAGCACATTTTCAACTGGTCTTTAATTACTAAAGAGGCTGTTCCCACAATCAAAAGTTATGCCATAAACTGGGCTATGGATTCAGTCATCTTGTATGGAATGGAGGCGCACATGGGGGTCCCAGTGGTTAGACCTCCAGCGTTCAGTAGATTACTGCCTATGCTATATGGGTGGGGGGATAAAAGGGTATTCCCCAAAACAACAAGTCAAGAGAGTAGGTAACAGTACAGGCCATGTGGCTGCAATTCAGCAGTAGATCTTCACAATAGATTTCAATTCCACATGCAGATTTTGTTGCTTATTCACCACCGCAGTGAAGTGCACAGGTGCGTTTGAGGCAAAGTTTGTATTGGGGGTCACATCCCGAATCCAGTATTTTTTCGTTAAACAGCATTTAGAAGTAGAAATTACACTTTCAAAAACCAGCAGATAAACTTTTATGGACGTGCTTCTTTAACCCCTTCACCCCCGGGAGCCTTTTTTTCGTTTTTCGCTCCCCTCCTTCCCAGAGACAGAACTTTTTTTTATTTTTCTGTCAATATGGCCATGTGAGGGCTTGTTTTTTGCAGGACGAGTGAAAACGGGAACGAAATTCCAAATACGGTGAAATTGCAAAAAAAAAAGTGCAGTCCCACACTTTGTTTTTGTTTGGCTTTTTTTTGCTAGGTTCACTAAATGCTAAAACTGACCTGCCATTATGATTCTCCAGGTCATTACGAGTTCATAGACACCAAACATGTCTAGGTTCTTTATCCAAGTGGTGAAAAAATTCCAAAGTTTGCTATAAAACAAAATCTATATAAAATTGTGCAGTTTTCCAAAACCCGCAGCGTCTCCATTTTTCGTGATCACTGGTTGCGCGAGAGCTTATTTTTTGCGTGCTGAGCTGACGTTTGTCATGATATCACTTTTATGCAGATACGTTCTTTTGATCGCTCGTTATTGCATTTTCATGCAATGTCATGGCAACCAAAAAAACGTAATTCTGGCATTAACTTTTTTTTCTCGCTACACCATTTAGCGATCAGGTTAATCCTTTTGTTTCTTGCTAGATCGGGCGATTCTGAACACAGCGATACCAAATGTGTAGGTTTGATTTTTTTAATTGTTTTATTTTTATTTTGAATGGGAAAAAGGGGGGGTGATTTAAACTTTTATATATTTTTAAAAACTTTTTTTTTTTTTTTTTTTTACTTTTGGCATGCTTCAATAGCCTCCATAGGAGACTGGAAGATGGCACAACTCGATCGGCTCAGCTATACAGAGGCGATGCTCAGATCGCCTCTATGTAGCTAAATTGCTGACTTGCTATGAGCGCCGACCACAGGGTGGCGCTCATAGCAATCAGTCACTGACAACTATACAGGTCTCAAGGAGACCTCTGGTTGTCATGCCGACAAACAGATAACCCCCGATGCGCATATTTCCGGCCCAATGGCCGGAAGAGCAATTTAAAACGCCTCTGTAGAGAGTATGAAAGCAGCATTTAACTAGTTAATAGCCACGGGTGGATCGCGGTTCCACCCATGGCTATTGCGGGCATGTCAGCTGTTTAACCCTTGTCAGGCTGCATAATTTTACAACCTTAACAGGCTGCATAGGTACAATTGTACCTTCACATATACCTCCACTGTGGGAAGACTTTACTTGGTTTCAGAAACTAAAGTTCATTCAGCTACAAATGTTATGCTGATATCTATTGTTCAGTGTTGTTACTGGTCACTTATGTTGCTGTCAATTAAGTTAATTCAAACTGGGAGTGGCTTCTACTTGTCTTCCTGCCTCCCTCCTCTCATTAGCCATTTTGCTGTTCATCTCATTGCTGTGAGCACACATTTCTAGGCTTGTGAAGTCTTCAATTTCTTGGAAACGAAGGTAGGAAAGTCTCACAGCATCTAACAGCCAGTTATACCTTTATTCTCATTATGTGGGGACAGAACAGTCAAATTGTCTTTCAGCCTGGACTTGGCTTACATATATTTTGTATGAAACTTATCACTATAGGTATAATTTTTATACGAAAAATGGATAATAATTAGTATCTACATATTGTTTTACGATGTTTTATTTATATTCAGCACAAAATACGAAGCCAAAATTCATCTAGCAAGTCATCATGAGTGATAGTAATGCTGGATCTAGTTTCCGCCATAATCCAAGAAAACGTGTTTGCAGGTTAGTATAATTTTGTGAAAAGCCAATAATGTAGTATTTCGGAAAATTATTTATTTTACATTTTTTCATATTTACAGATTTACGTCTGACGAAATAATGCGAATGCTAGAAGAATCTGATTCTGAGCATGAGGATGAACCATATGTTCCATCTGATGATGAAAACTATGTACCACAAGTGGATGTTACTGAAGAAGATTCAGACATTGAACAAGAAATGGTCATAGAGCATGAAAATGAATACGAATCAGACGAAAGTGTTGAGGATGATTCTGTGCCTCAAAGTGCAGGCGACATTTGGACTGCTAAGGATGAAACTCAATGGTGCAGTAATCCACTGCCAAATGCACAAACAAAATCTCGTAATGTCCTACGACAAAGAGGTGGCCCTGCAGCAATCAGCAACCTATATACAGCAAAAGAGCTATTCAAGTCCATCATGACTCCCGAGATGTGTGACATCATATTACGGGAAACGAATCGAAAGGCCAAGAGAGTTTGTGATGCTTACAACAACGAACTGGTACAACGTTTTCCTGATTCTTCCAAACGGCCACCACAAAAAACATTCAAGCAATTTACTGAAACTGAACTTCATGCATTTTTGGGCATACTGATTGCTGCTGGTGTGCACAGAGCCAACAAAGAGAATCTGGAGGAAATGTGGAATGTTGCTGCTCTGCCTCTTATACGTGCAGCCATGTCTCGTGACCGCTTCAAGATGATACTCAGATTTATCAGGTTTGACAACGAAAATACACGTGCAGAACGTGTGCAAACAGATAAAGCTGCACCAATACGGGACATCTGGACAATGCTGAACAGTAATCTGGAGAGAGCCTACAAGCCATATCATTGTATCACCGTCGACGAGCAATTATTTCCATTTAGAGGTCATACTAAATTTACCCAGTATATACCTTCAAAACCAGCTAAATATGGCATAAAGATTTTCTGGGCTTGTGACTCATCAAATGCCTACCCTTTACAAGGTCAGCTCTACACTGGGAAACCAACTGATGGTCCTCGACAAGTAAACATTGGAGAACGAACAGTATTGGACCTAGTGAGCTCGTATAAAGGCTCTGGAAGAAATGTCACCACCGATAACTTCTTTACAACCATGGAACTAGCTAAGGTATTGAACTCCTGGAACATGACACTAGTTGGTACAGTGAGAAAAAACAAAAGGTTCCTACCTAACAACATGCAGCCTGCCAAAGAAAGGCCTGTATACTCGACAAATTTTGCCTACAATCATGATGCAACAGTCTGTTCATATGTACCAAAGAAGAACAAATCAGTCGTGCTTCTATCATCTATGCACATGACGGGAGAAGTTGAAGAGACACTAGCAGCCAAGCCAGAGATAATAAAATACTACAACATAACAAAAGGTGGCGTTGATGTTATGGATAAAATGTTGGGAGAGTACACTGTGAAACGACGAACATCACGTTGGACTTTGGCATTTTTCTACAATATGATTGATGTCAGTGGGTTAGCATCCTACATCATCTACAGAGAACACAATCCAAGCTTCAGGGCAAAGGATCAACGAAGAAAGTTCCTGAAAGATCTCGCAAATCAGCTGTGTATGATTGCAATTGAAGATCGTAGTACAAACAAAATGATAATGAGAAACCATTTTCTTCGAGGTGCAGTAGAAATGGTGCTTGGACGATGCATTGTGGTAGCATCGCAGCCAGCAGCTGGCCCCAAAATACCTCATGGTAGTCGTGGACCCTCCCCTGTTGTTGGTAGTTGCTATGTCTGCAGAGACCTGAGGCGAAAACAACGCAAGACTAGAAAGTCTTGTGTGGTTTGTGTGAAACCCATTTGCGATGAACACTCTGTAGCAAAGCCAACATGCATTACTTGCAAAGTAAATCAATAAAAAAAAGTTTCTTACATTTTCTTTTATAATGTAAATGAACAGTTTTTTACTTGTTTATAATAGTTAAATAGCATTATCATTAAAAAAAAATTTATGCTTTTTCCCTTGCATTATCTTCATTCAAAATATATGAGGTACATTTGTACCTATGCAGCTTGTTATGGATGCAAAAAGATCTCGACCCCTTATCTCGGAAGCGGGTGGAGATATTTTATTGAAATTTGGCCAATATATTCTGGACCAAAAATGTAGAGATGTCACGAAATTTCAGCCCTCTACGTCTTTTAAAAAAAAAGTTATTGCAATTTTAAAACGGAATAGTTACAATTGTACCTATTCAGCCGGATAAGGGTTAAAACAGCTGACATGTCCAGGAAAAGATGTGGATTCACCGCGGAGCCCACATCAAAGTAGGGGATACCGACATCGGTGTACTATTATGCCCGATGTCGGTAAGGGGTTAAAGAATTAAAAAAACAAAAAAAAACAAATACACCTTCAGCATTGCTGAGGTCACAATGGATATAAATAAATAGAAAGGTGATGAAAAAAAAATGTATATATCGCATCGGGAGGGCATCAGTGTCACGACAGGGGCAGGCATGCGGCGCGGTTGTTGCCTAATGGCATCCTGTGATAATCAGGGGATTCATGTGCTTGATGCCTACGCTTACAGTCATGGCCAAAAGTATTAGCACCCCTGCAATTCTAGCACAACCAGGGAAAACTCAAACATAAGAGACCCAAAGGAGTATATAACAAATATTTATTAATTGCAAAATACCAGAGCAGAATAAACACTACCAAGCAGGTAAAAGATAAATACAGGTGGTCCGCATAAAATACAATAGCCCAAACCCTGACCATATACTGAGAAAAAAAAAGGGGAAAACAATTGCACTATACTAAAAAAATATCAAAAGCAACCAAAATTGGTATAACTGTGCAAATAACAAATGTAAACTCTAAAGTGCAAATGCTAGCTAAAGTGCTGTAGTAATATAGGTGCTGCACTAATTAAGCCACCAAGGCCCCACTCAAATACCTATGCTGGGAGCACACCAATCCTTAATAATATGCAAAGTGCAAGGAGTGCCAGGATAGGGAGAAATGGGATAAAGTGCACGCTATCTATAAGGTCAGGGAATACCAGGAATTATGGATGAGTACGTAACAGAGCATCTGTTGGTTGTACACTATAGCTGACAACTTGCTGTATCAGCCACGATCAGTATTTGCACCTTCTAAATCTGTTTAACCCCTTAGATGCTGCTGTCAATAGTGACTACATCATTATAAATGGTTAACAGAGTGTGGGGGCTTCTTGTTTATCCCAATTGGTGCCCTCAGATCATGATTTTGTTGTCCTGATGTTTGCGATGGCAATTCATGAACAAATAGCGGCCTTAGAGTCTGACGGCTATAGTAATCTGTTTAGAAGTTAGCAACATTTAGGTGGTAAAAATACACATTTTCATTTCTGTCATGCCACTTTGCATTAATTCCTGTAAAGCACCTGAAGGGTTAATAAAATACCTGACAGCAGTTTTCAATATGTTTAGGGGTGCTGTTTTTAAAATGGTATCACGTTTGGGGGTTTCCCAATATATGAGACCCCTAAAGTCACTTCAAACATGGATAAGTCCCTAAAAAAATAAATGTGGTAAATTTCTTTGAAAAAATGAAAAATTGCTGCTACATTTTTAAACCTCCTAAAATGCTAACAAAATAAAATAACATTTTACAAATGGTGCTGATGTAAAGCAGACATGTGGGAAATGTTATTTATTAATGGTTTGCTGTTGTATGACTATCTGGATTAAAGGGATAATCATTCAAATTTAGAAAATTGCTAATTTTTTAACATTTCTCAAATTTTTTATATTTTTTATAAATAAACACAAAAAATGTTGAACTAAATTTACCATTATCATAAAGTATAATGTGTCACGTAAAAACAATCTCAAAATCACTGGGATTTGTTGAAGCGTTGCAGAGTTATTACCACATAAAGTGACACTGGTCAGATTTAAAAAATTTGGCTCGGTCACTAAGGGGTTAATTTGTCTTAAATGAAAAAACACAAAAGAGAATGAAGCAAAAAGCAAAACATTGATCATTTCACGCAAAACTCCAAAAATGGGCCAGACAAAAGTATTGGCACCCTCAGCCTAATACTTGGTTGCACAACTTTTAGCCAAAATAACTGCGACCAACCGCTTCCGGTAACCATCAATGAGTTTCTTACAATGCTCTGCTGGAATTTTATACCATTCTTCTTTGGCAAACTGCTCCAGGACCCTGATATTTGAAGGGTGCCTTCTCCAAACTGCCATTTTTAGATCTCTCCACAGGTGTTCTATGGGATTCAGGTCTGGACTAATTGCTGGCCACCTTAGAAGTCTCCAGTGCTTTCTCGCAAACCATTTTCTAGTGCTTTTTGAAGTGTGTTTTGGGTCATTGTCCTTCTGGAAGACCCATGACCTCTGAGGGAGACCCAGCTTTCTCACACTGGGCCCTACATTATGCTGCAAAATTTGTTGGTAGTCTTCAGACTTCATAATGCCATGCACACGGTCAAGCAGTCCAGTGCCAGAGGCAGCAAAGCAACCCCAAAACATCATGGAACCTCCACCATGTTTGACTGTAGGGACCGTGTTCTTTTCTTTGAATGCCTCTTTTTCTCCTGTAAACTCAATGTTGATGCCTTTGCCCAAAAAGCTCTACTTTTGTCTCATCTGACCAGAGGACATTCTTCCAAAACGTTTTAGGCTTTTTCAGGTTAGTTTTGGCAAACTCCAGCCAGGCTTTTTCATGTCTCGGAGTAAGAAGTGGAGTCTTCCTGGGTCTCCTACCATACAGTCCCTTTTCATTCAGATGCCAACGGATAGTACGGGTTGACACTGTTGTACCCTCGGACTGCAGGGCAGCTTGAACTTGTTTGGATGTTAGTCTAGGTTCTTTATCCAACATCCGCACAATCTTGCGTTGAAATCTCTTGTCAATTTTTCTTTTCCGTCCACATCTAGGGAGGTTAGCCACAGTGCCATGGGCTTTAAACTTCTTGATGACACTGCGCACGGTAGACACATGAACATTCAGGTCTTTGGAGATGGACTTGTAGCCTTGAGATTGTTCGTGCTTCCTCACAATTTGGTTTCTCAAGTCCTCAGACAGTTCTTTGGTATTCTTTCTTTTCTCCATGCTCAATGTGGTACACACAAGGACACAGGACAGAGGTTGAGTCAACTTTAATCCATGTCAACTGGCTGCAAGTGTGATTTAGTTATTGCCAACACCTGTTAGGTGCCACAGGTAAGTTACAGGTGCTGTTAATTACACAAATTAGAGAAGCATCACATGATTTTTCGAACAGTGCCAATACTTTTGTCCACCCCCTTTTTTATGTTTGGTGTGGAATTATATCCAATTTGGCTTTAGGACAATTCTTTTTGTGTTTTTTTCATTTAAGACAAATTAAATGAAGATAATAATACCAAAGAATTTGTGATTGCAATCATTTTTAGGAAGAAACTGAGTATTATCTGACAGAATTGCAGGGGTGTCAATACTTTTGGCCATGACTGTATATGCATTGCTTTTGTCCCAGCGCTGCTGTTGCTCTTCAAGAGTTTAATTTGCCCTTTGTTGTTCCGCTGGTGGCACCGTGCAAGAGGATGAGCGTGTATTATTTTCCACTATAGTGGCCTACTTTCAGAAGGATTCTTGTGTGCCACAAAAAGATGGTTCTAGGCTGTCACCTTTGGTGTTATTAACCATTACAACAATATCGTTAGTTGATGCATTTACGATACATAATTTATGGTTATGATTTATCCTGCTCAGAGGTCTTGTGAGCTAGGATTTATTAATATGATGGTGAGAAAGACCTGCCCACATTCACCGGCTTCATTACACAACCTGCTTCTCTAGTAAATGGTTAGAGATCACCGTGGCGTTGCTAAAGAACCAGGGATTAGAGCTGGCTTATATGATCCATGTCATACACTGCTCCTGAGTAGACAGCGAGCCTTCATAGTCAGTCCTCATTTGTGTGCAACGAGATCAAAATCCATAGCAAATAGGAGTGCTTTCATTTCACATAATGAAATGAGTGAATAAGGGATGGGAAAAAAAAAAAAAAGAAAAAAAAAAAAACACACAACAAGCCAGTAGGTGCACTGGATTATGTATCCATCTGCTGGAACTTATTATATAGCAGCACAATTAAACATGGATTTATGGCCGTACTTTCAAAGAAGCCCCGATTCAAAATGTTCATTGTCAATATTTCAGCAAGAGCTCATTTCTTCCACATAAAGAAAAAAATAGAACACGCAAAGAAAAAAAAAAAATCTCCAAACTCAAAAACTTCTCAACAGAACTCAATCTGTGCAAAATGGTCTTAATGTTTTGAAGGGTCATTGGGCAGGAGGGATAGAGAGAACCAATAGTCTGAACAAAACATCAAATGACCCTTTTAGATTGCATATGACATTTATAAATAATAAATGAGGAAATGTCTGAATAGAGAGTTAGGCTATGTGCACACATTGCGGATTTTGCTGCGGATCCGCAGCTGCGAGTCCACAGCAGTTTCTCATGAGTTTACAGTACAATGTAAACTTATGGGAAACCAAAAACGCTGTGCCCATGCTGCGGAAAAAGCCGCGCGGAAACGCAGCGGTTTATTTTCCGCAGCATGTCAATTCTTTGTGCGGAATCTGCAGCGGGTTTCCATCTGCTCCAATAGAAAACTGCAAATGGAAAACCGCAGCAGAATCCGCATTTAAAACCGCGATAAATCCACAGTAAAAACTGCAGCGGTTTTGCACTGCGGATTTATCAAATCCGCTGCGGAAAAATCCGCAATGGAATCCGCAGCGTGTGCACATAGCCTAAAAGGGAGAGAGCTACGACAATCATTGGTGTGCCCTGTGTTTACTATTAAAATAGGGTTTCTACATTCTCCATTTTCATACAACTTCTGACTGGCATAAAACTGTTCACAATGCATTTTTTCTGATTCGAAGTCTGTTATTCCACACATCAGTGTGTCCAGTACCTGTGGTGACAGTTTTCACACATACTGGAGACACTTGCACACAGACCCAGTCAAGTGAATAGGTCGGCGCATGTCAGTGTGTTTCCATGGACCATGTGTCTGTGGGCAAAACACACTGAAAAGTCTGTTTAACAGGAGCATAGGCAGCAAAATGTTCCCCACTTGTGCACACTGAGGACACAAAGGATGTCATCCATGTGTCAGTGTGACATGTTTTGGCACCTGGGAATCAGAAGTACTGTTTGTGTCGTTCCCCGGCACCAGGTGCTGAAGACAGCTCACGTCATTGTTCCTTGAATTTGCAGCGATCAGCACGAGCAGGGGGCCATGCTGACCATTGTATCGAACTGATAACATCGAGAACAGGCAGGGGCTGATGGGAGTATTTCAGTCGCCCCATACTTTCTAAAGAAAAAAAAAATAAAAATTGACATGGATTGCCCTATATTTTTGATAACCAGCCAGGCAAAACCGGCAGCTGCAGTGTGCAAACCTCAACTGTCAGCTTCAGCAAGGCTGGATATCAAAAATAGAGGGGTCCCCACGCCGTATTTAAATAATTTAACAACCAGAGTGGGGAACCACCTCCACCCTATTATTGACAACCAGCCTTGCTAAAGCAGAAAGCTGGGGGCTGGTAAGGGGCCACGGATAATACCCCCCTAAAAATAGCAGCTCGCAGCCGCCCCAGAAAAAGCGCGCCTATTAGATGCGCCAATTCTGGCGCATTGCCTGGTTCTTCCCACTTTTCCTGTGGCAGTGGCAAGTGGAGTTCATGGTTGTGGAGTTGATGTCCGCTATATTTTGTCCAGTGACATCAAGCACAAAGGATAGTGATGGAGAGGAGTCTATAAGACACCTATCCATTACTAATCCTATAGTTATATTGTAAAAATATGACATTAACAAATTGTTCATTAACATCTTGCAATCAAATTGGGCGTCGTCAAGCCTGAGAAAAGGAAAGAAATCCACCCAGATTCAGCTACGTACAAGTACAATCATCACGACAAAAGGGTTGAGGAGTACTCCTGGGAATCTCTGAATAAATCCTTCCTTGCCAAGTACGGAAAGAGTTGTCTGAGCTAATATTATAAGCAGAGAGTCTCCATTCTACACAAAAAATCCATTTCAAGAGACAATTCTTGGATAGATTGAGTGATTCTATAACGCCAGTGTCTGGGAATGACTGTTTTAGTGGCAGATAAACAGTGTCTCAGCAATCCTCTTGATAGATTTAACCCCTTAGTGACAAAGCCAAATTTTTGAAATCTGACCAGTGTCACTTTATGTGGTAACTCTGCAACACTTTAACAAATCCCAGTGATTTTGAGACTTTTTTCATGACACATTATACTTTATAATAATGGTAAATTTAGGTCAATATGTTCTGTGTTTATTTATAAAAAAAAAATATCAAAAATTTGAGAAAAATGATAAAAAATTTGCAATTTTCTAAATTTGAATGATTATCCCTTTAATCCAGATGGTCATACCACAGCAAACCATTAATAAACATTTCCCTTGTGTCTGCTTTACATCAGCACCATTTGTAAAATGTTATTTTATTTTGTTAGCATTTAGGAGGTTTATAAATGTAGCAGCAATTTTTCATTTTTTCAAGGAAATATACAAAATTTTTTTTTTTTTTTTTAGGGACTTATCCATGTTTGAA
This sequence comes from Ranitomeya imitator, assembly GCF_032444005.1. NCBI lineage: Eukaryota > Metazoa > Chordata > Amphibia > Anura > Dendrobatidae > Ranitomeya > Ranitomeya imitator. The sequence continues at coordinate 312,793,707 of NC_091285.1, read as the reverse complement.
GTGACTTTAGGGGTCCTATATATTGGGAAACCCCAAAACGTGATACCATTTTAAAACAGCACCCCTAGACATTGAAAACTGCTGTCAGGTAGTTTATTAACCCTTCAGGTTACATAGTTATTAAGGTTGAAGGAAGACTATATGTCCATCTTCAGGTGATTTTCAGGAATTAATGCAAAGTGGTATGACAGAAATGAAAAAAAGTGTATTTTTACCACCTAAATGCCTCTAACTTCTGAACAGATTGCTACAGCTATCAGACTCTAAGGCCGACCTCACACTAGTGTGTTTTACGGACGCAAGAGGTGCTGAAAATACGGACTGCATACGGTACAATGCTTCTCTATGCCCCACCTCCTATCAGCCGTATTTTACTGATCCATATTATACGGTCTTCTACGGCCGTAGAAAAATGCAGCATGCTGCGTTTGTCACCGTATTGCGCAAAAAATATGCCAATAAAGGTCTAAGGGGGCCATAAAAATACGGATTACACACGGACCAACAGTGTGACTTCCTTGAAATACGCAGCGGTGTTCTATAGAAAAGCCGGCAACTGCGGTGTACAGTAAAATCACACTGACAGGTTAGAATAGAATAGGTAAAATAAATGTGTACACATAGTATAGGGGTATAATATATATCAGTGAGACATATGTATATATATTAAGATTTCATACAGCACTAGATAGGAAAAGCCGGCAATTGAATTACCGGCTTTAAAGTCATCTCCTTTCCAAACCTGACATATGAGACATGGTTTACATACAGTAAACCATCTCATATCCCATTTTTTGCATATTCCACACTACTAATGTTAGTAGTGTGTATGTGGAAAATTTGGGCGCCCTAGCCATTAATTTAAAGGGTTAAATCGCGGAAAAAATGCGCCTATTATGGCACTTGGCCACTCTCTTCCCATTCCCGTGTAGCAGTGGGATATGGGGTAATCAATTATGACACCTATCCATTATTAATCCAGTAGTATGAAATCGTTAAAAAACACACACATTATTACAAAGTCTTTTAATGAAATAAATACACAGGTTTTTGTAATATTTTATTATACTGGTAATCCACCTGAAGACCCTCGTTCTGTAAAAAAGGTAAAGTAAAAAAAACAATACCTTCCATCGTTCTGTCACGTCCAACGATGTAAATCCATCTGAAGGGGTTAAATAATTTTACAAGCAGAACCTCTGCTAATGCAGCTGTGCTCCTGCCTGTAAAACCCCCGGGAATTAATGGAATGTAGGTGAATGACCTGTAGTTGCGGTGATGTGCCCTCTGCTGGATGTCCTCATATGAACTCGAGCCTGGGAACTTTTCAGAATATTTTCCCACGCTCGAGTTCATAAGACTTTGTAATAATGTGTGTGTTTTTTAACCATTTCATACTATTGGATTAATAATGGATAGGTGTCATAATTGACGCCTCTCCATTATTAATCTGGCTTAATGTCACCTTACAATAGCAAGGTGACATTAACCCTTCATTACCCCACATCCCACTGCTACACGTGAATGGGAAGAGAGTGGCCAAGTGCCAGAATAGGCGCAATTGAATTACCGGCTTTTAAGCTATCTAGCGCTGTATGAAATATTAATATACCGGTATATACATATACGTGTCTCACTGAGAGATTATATATATATATATATAATGTGGGACATGCAGGGAGCAGAGCTGTGTATATATGTGGGACATGCAGGCGGCAGAGCTGTGTATATATGTGGGACATGCAGGCGGCAGAGCTGTGTATATATGTGGGACATGCAGGCGGCAGAGCTGTGTATATATGTGGGACATGCAGGCGGCAGAGCTGTGTATATATGTGGGACATGCAGGCGGCAGAGCTGTGTATATATGTGGGACATGCAGGCGGCAGAGCTGTGTATATATGTGGGACATGCAGGCGGCAGAGCTGTGTATATATGTGGGACATGCAGGCGGCAGAGCTGTGTATATATGTGGGACATGCAGGCGGCAGAGCTGTGTATATATGTGGGACATGCAGGCGGCAGAGCTGTGTATATATGTGGGACATGCAGGCGGCAGAGCTGTGTATATATGTGGGACATGCAGGCGGCAGAGCTGTGTATATATGTGGGACATGCAGGCGGCAGAGCTGTGTATATATGTGGGACATGCAGGCGGCAGAGCTGTGTATATATGTGGGACATGCAGGGAGCAGAGCTGTGTATATATGTGGGACATGCAGGGAGCAGAGCTGTGTATATATGTGGGACATGCAGGCGGCAGAGCTGTGTATATATGTGGGACATGCAGGCGGCAGAGCTGTGTATATATGTGGGACATGCAGGGAGCAGAGCTGTATATATGTTGGACATGCAGGGAGCAGAGCTGTGTATATATGTGGGACATGCAGGGAGCAGAGCTGTGTATATATGTGGGACATGCAGGGAGCAGAGCTGTGTATATATGTGGGACATGCAGGGAGCAGAGCTGTGTATATATGTGGGACATGCAGGCGGCAGAGCTGTGTATATATGTGGGACATGCAGGGAGCAGAGCTGTGTATATATGTGGGACATGCAGGGAGCAGAGCTGTGTATATATGTGGGACATGCAGGGAGCAGAGCTGTGTATATATGTGGGACATGCAGGCGGCAGAGCTGTGTATATATGTGGGACATGCAGGGAGCAGAGCTGTGTATATATGTGGGACATGCAGGGAGTAGAGCTGTGTATATATGAGGGACATGCAGGCGGCAGAGCTGTGTATATATGTGAGACATGCAGGCGGCAGAGCGGTGTATATATGTGGGACATGCAGGGAGCATATGGCACCGTATATGGCACAGCAATGGGGCACAATGAACGGTGCAGAGCACCGTATATGGCACAGCAATGGGGCACAATGAACGGTGCAGAGCACCGTATATGGCACAGCAACGGGGCACAATGAACGGCGCAGAGCACCGTATATGGCACAGCAATGGGGCACAATGAACGGTGCAGAGCACCGTATATGGGCACAGCAATGGGGCACAATGAACGGTGCAGAGCACTATATGGCACAGCTATGGGGAAATAATGATCTATTTTTATTTTTGAAATTCACCGGTAAATGCTGCATTTCCACCCTAGGCTTATACTCGAGTCAATAAGTTTTCCCAGTTTTTTGTGGCAAAATTAGGGGGGGTCGGCTTATACTCGGGTCGGCTTATACTCGAGTATATATATATATATATATATATATATATATATATACACACATACCCCTATACTATGTGTAGACGTTTATTTAAGCTATTCTATTCTAACCTGTCAGTGTGATTTTACTGTACACCGCACTGAATTGCCGGCTTTTCTATAGAACACCGCTGCGTATTTCAAGGAAGTCACACTGTTGGTCCGTGTGTAATCTGTATTTTTCTGGCCCCCATAGACTTTCATTGGCGTATTTTTTGCGCAATACGGTGACAAACGCAGCATGCTGCATTTTTCTACGGCCGTAGAACACCGTATAATACGGATTAGTAAAATACGGCTGATAGGAGCTGGGGCATAGAGAATCATTGTACCGTATGCAATCCGTATTTTCAGCACCTCTCTTACGTCCGTAAAACAAGCTAGTGTGAGGCCGGCCTAAAAAGTAGAAGAAAAAGAGTTCTGGCATTTTAACATGGGTGTGTATTTTTTATTTATTTATTTATTTTTATTCTACACACACCAAACAGGACTACGATAGAACCATACCTGAGGTTGATATTACACTTCTGCGCTTTCCTCAAGACCAAAAATCCTGGAGGAATTATGTCCCTCAGTCACAAACATATCTGCATAGTATTCAGATTATTATCGATATGGCATGCAAATCGTGATGTGTCTGGCATGGGCTAGATACGACCAGTCTCGCCGGAAGAACAATTATCTTCACGTTTGAGGATGTACTACCCATTCGTTAACGATGCACTACATAGTAAAGTATGCACTTTCAGAAACTGGGCTAATTGCTAATTAAGTAATCTATGCACAGGAGGTGCTACTAGGTGGCCAGTGACATTAGGGTTATGGATCACATTAATAAATCCATTCATATGCCATAACAGATACAGAGAATTACAAACTTCAAACTAAAGAGTGAACAGGCTTCCCTGTACTTTCAGCTTTGGGCTCCTGAAGATAGAAGTCTAAAAGATGATCTATTCATTCCGCAGTAGTTGTAGCCTCCAAATAACCCACTAATGTAGGCAATCACCAGAAAGAGCTTTTAACATGAGCAAGCAAGCTGGTATATATAGCAATGCACGCTCAGCTTCCCAAATATTGTGCAGCATTAGTGTAATGCTTTATATACACTCAAGATTGAAAAGGCCATCAATGAATGTCACAGATAAAAGAAACATTCAACCATTAACCAAAAAAAGGCATCATTACAATACAGAAAGAATAAAATTCACATGCAGATGTAAAAGGAATCCTTGACAGTCATGGCCAATAGTTTTGAGACTGACACATTTTGGTTTTCGCAAAGATTGCTATATCAGTGTCTTGGATCTTCTGTCAGAAGTCTCTGTTACTGATGCACAATTACAGTATAAGCATTTCAGAAGTTTATACTTTTATAGACAAATACTTCAAGTTTAGGCAAACACTCAATATTTAGGCTACGTTCCAATGATGAGCTTAAAACAGCATGTGCATTTTGTACAAATGCAGATTTTCCACATCTAATGAAAGTCTATGAATGAAAATCAGCACAGCGTACCAGTAAGAGAAGTAATATGCTGCGGATTTGAAACACCAGGGAAGAGTTTATGCGGAGGGGAAAAAAACAAACAAACAAAAAAAAACAATCTTACTGGTGGTGTCTGGATGTTCTTTCAACTAATGTTTTTTCCATGGAAAAATACTGGTAAAATGGTTAAAAAGACACCTAGGTGACTTCAATTATAAAAGTATAGCGCGTCTTCAGAGTGGAAAACACTTGTGCTTCGGGGCGGGACTGTGGGCAAGGTCTCATCTTCCTGCTCTGGGCCGGAGAAACCAATGAAAGACCTGTCCACAGGCCGCCCCGAAGCACAAGCAGTCCGTCGTTACTTAGCAAAATCCTGCTGACAGCTTCACTTTATGGGTGAATGCGACATTTATACATTTCAGGGAGGAATATCAGAACTACAGAACAAAAACACACACACAAAAAAAGAAAGAATTGTTGTGAGGATTCCATTAAAGATGAGGCTATACGCAGGACCCTGATCCAGAAGCCAGGTCAGTAGTCCAGTACCACTGGTAGGGGACCCTGCGAATCGCCTCTCAACGGACGGCATCCACAACTCCTGGTAAGCAGGGATGGTGAGATGAAGTGTGTGTCCCACACCAACGTGAACGACCTGCCAGCTCGGCCAATCGAAAGACGAGTCGTGGATGTGGTCAGGTAAGAGACGATTCCCAGGACTCCTGTCCATTGGTCACGGATTACTGATCTGGGTGCTGGACCGAGTCGATTCTTCCAAGTCTACCAAAACAGACATGTCAGGAAAACTGATCGGTCCTCTTCAAGAAGTCATTCTTTCCATTGCTTCACATCACATGGATCACCTTGCCGCTCATACCATACACATATGAAGCCATGTATTAATGAAAAGATTTACAGGGTCTACTCAAAGTGATCCAAGCCATTAGGAGAATCAAGTCACAATCCAGCAGCAGTTTGCCTTTATTTCTGTTTTTCAGGTTGCTTTGGAGTTCTTCCGCTGCAGGCTTTGTAGCTGGAAAAACCAAAGTAGGAGAGCTAGATGACTACTAATGTTCTTACTTACAAAACTGTACATTGGTACAGAAAAATCTGAATTATTCATAGTACCAAACCTAGAAAAAGGACTTCCTATGGTTTTTGTAAGCAATGAAAATTGCAGGTAATGCATTTGAGCGCACTCCCCGATTTGGTGTATTCTGCCGCTGCCATGCTAAAATGAGCACAATGGTAACCCCCTCCTCGTTATTAGCAATCTGGCTGCCATGGTAACAAACAGCTACCAGCAGAAAGCAAACAGATAGTATGTCTGCGGCTTTAATCGAAAGCCATGTGCAAAAAGATAAAGGAACACCCTTGATGCAAGCAATAAAGATGAAATAACTGATGGCGCAGGGAAGGATTTCATATCCAGAGCAGCCATTGCACCAGCCAAGCAGCATCTTCTCCTCCTCTCCAGAACAGTCACACATGGCCATAGAATTGCCGCTATGATGGCACAACGGAAATTAAGTTTCTCACCTTCAGGATTTACACCTGCATAACGCAGAGATTGCGGATCCCCCCAGAGATGAGCTACAAGACCCTCCATTCCTTCCTCAATAAGTGTGAAACTGGGATTTCATCACATGTAGATATATCCACATGTATACAGGGCCATGGAATCTCGGGCATGGCAAGAAAATGCCTACAATTAATACAAATCTTCCAAATGGAATGGAAAACTGCAGAGTCTGTGCAGTAGGGGACCCTCTGACCTGATCAATGTGTCCAAGTCTTCTAAAGGTAACTGGCATGTGGCAGAGCACTGGGAGAGGGTGAACGGCTGTCTGGTGGCACAATGGGCACCTGCATGTTTCCTTGTGGGACCACGTCAGACATCCGCCTGCACAGCTTTATTAATAGAGATGGTAACTGCGCAGCACATCTCATACCACACATGACCCGTCCATACATAACAGAGTGCCGTTATATGACAGGGAAACACGTGTACATGCATATAGACAAGAGGAGACTATAGCCAATGGCTTCCAAATTGCATACTAAGCAATGGCACCCTCGGTAAAGGCAGTTCTGTCAGGTTATGTAATATTCACCGTGGGCACCATGTATGATGGAGGCTACAACACAAATAGAAAAGCCTTGGTCCTCCAACAGACTAATCATCCATGTTACTAATAATGCATTAAGAGACATGGCCACCCTGCATCCATGGCCGGGCAGCTGTCACATCAGCCTTGTTCTTCCGGTTATCCTTCATCCCCCTGACAGACAGGCAATGCCTGGGATAAAAGGCACATCCAAGGATGCATCTATTCAGGCTCAGAGGAATCACTGACATGTCTTCCTTCGTCAATATATTCAAGGAAAAAAAACAATCGCTTCTCCATTACTTGCTCGGCGGCTAGGAAATTAAAACCTAAATCAAAACCTAAGACATGTAATCACAGCTTACGCATCCTTCACAATAAATCAGAAGGATAGGAAACGGGAGGATTCATTTACTTACATGAAGATTCTGTACCAAACATGGCTGGCCTCAGATCCGGGCTTAATAAATTAGGATGAAATGATGGAGGTAGTATAGGAGGCTTTCACACAGCAGGGTTCATGAAGCCAGACAATGCAGCTCTGGCTCTCCAGCTGCCAGATACCTTCTCCCTAAGCTGGAGGCTGCAGACCACTCTCACCCAGACAGAAAGAGCCCTCCTGATGGAGCGAAATAATCATCAGCTCCTATTTTCAGTCCAATGGGCAAGCGAAGGCCAATATGTCTCTTGTATGATGCAGTGAGGCAGAAATAGGTAGCAGAAACCAGATACTGCAGTCCACAGCCCTACTCTCTCCTAAGACAATAGCACAGCTTATGCACACACCGAGTGACGTCAGGACACTGCAATGACCGACTGCTGTTAACCAAAGCCTTGGAGGGGGCTCGCATAAAGCAGAGTAACTCAAATAGGAATTCCTTTGTCACCAAAGCCACAATGAAAAGGAGACATCCCCTTTCTTACATCTTGCACAGCAGTGAACGGAGGGTAGCCTTGCACTTGTACATCCAAATAAGCATGAAGAAATGTGGTGCTACATAGGGAACGCACTACGTGCAATTATTGCCATCAAGAACCCATTCCATACAAAGTGAGATTGAAGCCTTCACATACTCTACCTCCAACGAACCTTTGTGTATATACATACAGATTTTTAATATTTTACCCTCACTATATGGATGAATGTATTGGCTTGCCAACGCGATGCACCTACAGAAGCTTTTATCCATAAATATTGGTATGGAGTTGGTCCCTCCTTTGCAGCCAAGACAGCTTCCACTCTTCCAGGAAATCTTTGTATGAGATTTTCGAATGAGTCTACAAGAATTTTTGCCCATTCATCTGAAGGAGTATTGACAGGTCTGACCAGGATGTTGGAAGAGATGGTCTGGTTCTCTGCCTCTATTCTAGTTCATCCCAAAGTTGTTTGATGGGTTTGAGGCCAATCATGTTCTGTCATTCCAAACTCATCAAAAAAGGTCTTTATCGACCTTGCTTTGTGCACTTTGGCAAAGTCCTGCTAGAACAGAAAAGGGCTTCCCCAAACTGTCCCACAAAACAAGCATAAAATTGTCCAAATTACCTGTGTATGCTGAAGCATTGAAAAGGGTTCTGCTCTACTGGACAAAGTCCGCTTAATCAACCAGGAGCCTAATTGAACCAAAAACAATGAATCCTCACCCAAGTGGTACTGTTCCATTGACTCCGGCAGCACTTTTCCAGGAGAGTGGTGTGACTAGTGTCCCCTGCAGGCTGTAGCCAATGAGTGGCCACTCAGCCTTCAATATTCCATTAGAGTAGAGGTCCGACCTGACTGAATATAACAATAGCGCAGACATCGAAGGAATGGTGCAAAGATGGTTTTCATTTTAACCAGAGTCCTGAATCGATTCAGTTGTCCAGTAGTGGACAGAAGCTTAAGATTTCCTTTCACTTGTACAAATGGGCCCAAGATAATCCTGAGAAACACCACTATAGCATTATCTCCAAAGGGAGCGGGGGGGGGGGGAGGGAGGGGGCCTTGGGGCGGAAGGGGGATTTGTCCCCGCACAGCAATATATAGAAAACCAAGATACACTGTACATCCAAATATAGAACATCTTCTTGGTCCTGGAACAATGGATATCTATACGTGTGTTTGAGTGCTTTTGAAAAAAAGGGAGCCTCTCAGCACTGCGAACAGCGGCTGTAAGCTCACCCCAGCACTGCGAGAGCCAAGCTTTCAGTGCACAGCTATCAGTCATTAACATCAGCACAAACATAAAACAATCAATAACTTTATGTACCTATGGATACAATGGTATGGGAGAGAGACAAAGACAGACACCAGGAATAACCAATATATGGTACCACAGTCTACACAAAAGGACCAAAGATATTGCTGATGTAAGAGGTAAGAACCAATTAGAATGAAAAGGTGATAAAAATATGCACAACAGAATTATCCCTCGTATTCCTTGTGATTAACCAAGAGAGCGTCTCAGAGTGCTTAGTTCTGATAGAGCACTCTAATATCCTCACAATTATATCCCTTTTTGGAATCTTAAAGTGAGGTCTTTGGCTTCTTCTCATAAAGGTATGTGTCATGATCCCAATGGCAGGGGATCACAAAAGGACAAGCACAAAAAACAAAACAAGCTCTAGGGTGATGGAAACTGAGCTGACCGCGATCCTGAACCTCAACACACAACTAGCTTACATAGTTACATAGTTATTAAGGTTGAAGGAAGACTATATGTCCATCTAGTTCAACCCATAGCCTAACCTAACATGCCCTAACATGTTAATCCAGAGGAAGGCAAAAAAAACCCATGTGGCAAAGAGTAAGCTCCACATTGGGGAAAAAAATTCCTTCCCGACTCCACATACGGCAATCAGACTAGTTCCCTGGATCAACGCCCTATCAAGGAATCTAGTGTAGTGTAGTCTAGTCTAGTGTCTAGCTGTAGCCGGGGAACGTGCCTACGATGATTCTAGACGTCTCGCGCCAGCCGAAGAACTAACTTTCCCTATTAGAAGAAACACAGACCTCTCTTGCCTCCAGAGAAACACCCCACAGAAATAGCAGCCCCCCACATGTAATGACGGTGAATTGAGAGGAAAGCACATACGTAGTTATGAAAACAGATTCAGCAAAATGAGGCCCGCTAAAGCTAGATAGCAGAGGATACAAAAGTGAACTGCGCGGTCAGCGAAAAACCCTACAAAAAACCATCCTGAAATTACTTGAACTCATGTTCCAACTCATGGAACATGAGGAGTAATATCAGCCCACTAGAGCAACCAGCAAAAAGGAATCACATATCTGCAAGCTGGACTAAGACAAAAATTAAGCAAAACGTGGAACAGCAAAATCAAAAACTTAGCTTGTCCTGAAGAATACAGAAGCGGGAAGCAGAGGTAACAAGACACACTGATTACATTGATAGCCGGCGAGGAAATGACAAGAAAGCCAGGTTAAATAGGAAACTCCCATATCCTGATAGAACAGGTGGACACCAGAGACCGCAGAGAACACAAGTCACCCAGTACCATCTGTAACCACCAGAGGGAGCCCAAAAACAGAATCCACAACAGGCATGATCATTAGGCTCGGGTCACATTAGCATATAGCATCCGATGCATGCACCCATAAACTTGTAAGGGGGGGTCTGATATACACTGCCCATCACAGCATGCAAAGATTTTATTCTCATGCCGACTCGGCATGAGAAAATAAACGCTAGTCGGCACTTCTCCATAGTATAACATCGGAGCGAGTGCTATCCAATGAAACATTGGACAGCACTCCAAGTCATAACCTGGCTATATGCCAGTCTGACCAAGCCCTAAGACCATATCCTCCTGGCCTTCAAAAATTGTCCAACAGGAATAGCTCTTGATTTGTGGAAAATATGAGGAGGTGGTATGGAGAAGGGCATTATATATATATATATACATACATACACACACACACACACAAACAAAGTATTATATGCCCTGGTGTTCAGCAGATGACAAAAAACGAGACAAGGCTTTAAACGTAGCAACGCCTCCTGACAAAGCCCAGCATTGGTGAAACTTGTATTGATGTGACAGTGTGCCCCTTCCCCCTCTTTTCATCTTTCTAGGCACATCTCAGGTGATAAATTACAATTAAGCTTTTCGTTTGTTGTTTGCTATATTACACATGGGGGGGGGGGTGTCTTAGTTTTTTTGGACTTTCTTTAGATTTATGTGATTATGGGATTCATCTTAATCAGATTAATTATTAAGATTTATATGGCTCATTTTCAGCATATTGTTTATCTCATTATTTGGACTGTTCTCGGGTCCCGATGACCATTGATGTGATAAACCGATATAGAATGACATCAAGGCCCTTTGTATGGAAAGTGGAACCATGAGTTTATTCCACGTGTGTCTTAGTTTGATCTTTCCACATTTTTTTTTTTTTTTTTTTATGTACCTATGAATAGACTTCATAATATATAAAAGTCAATATTTGTGTACCGGGTTCTTTTCTATTGGGAACATCTAGTGAATGGTTAATATTAGTCCCATTTGAGTTTTTAGATTTCCATTACATTTTCTAAAGGGGATTTATTACATTTTGTAGATTATTTGTAGGTTGGTCTTTACTCTACATGGTCTCCATGTGGTAGTGTTGCTTTGGTTCCTAAACACTTCGCGATCAGATGCGAGTCGTATGAAAAGTGGAATAATCAATAGGAAGGAGATTTCATGAATAAACTAATTCATGACGAGCTGCACCGTTCCCCAAGCCAAAAATCCCAGTCCAGAGATTTTTGGTGTTGAAGACACTGGCGTGAACAATGCCACCCTTGATTAATTGGACTCAAAGTTTAAAGTGTTGAAGTGGCCTCCAAATTAGAGAGATCAAAGCCAATTTAGCATCCATGAGATGTGGGGGAGAAGCAAGTCTCATTGAAGTTCCACTTCCAAGCTTAGGGTACCGTCACACAGTGGCATTTTGATCGCTACGACGGCACGATCCGTGACGCTCCAGCATCGTAACAATATCGCTCCAGCGTCGTAGACTGCTGTCACACTTTGCAATGTACGACGCTGGAGCGATAATTTCATGACGTATGTGCGATGTAGAAGCCGTTGGTTACTATGCGCACATCGTATACAATATCGTGCACACCTTTGTTACACCATGCGATCATGCCGCCACAGCGGGACACTAGACGACGAAAGAAAGTTTCAAACGATCTGCTACGACGTACGATTCTCAGCGGGGTCCCTGATCGCAGGAGCGTGTCAGACACAGCGAGATCGCTGGAACGTCATGGATATATCGCTGGAATGTCACAAATCGTGCCGTCGTAGCGATCAAAATGCCACTGTGTGACGGTACCCTTAAAGGGAACCTGTCAGCAGGATTGTGCTCAGTAACCTACAGACAGTGTCAGGTCGGCGCAGTTATACTGATTAAGGTGACACTTGGGTGATGAAATCAGTCATGTGGTTGTGGTTTAATCTTTATTTGCAGCTTTCAGTTAAGGATATTCTTGTGCTCCGGGGTGGCCTGTGGGAGAGGCTTCATGTGGTGCTGTGCTTAGATATTCATCTATCATTTGCTTATGACCGGTCACTGATTCTTCAGTGACCTGCCCCATATTTTACATAATGCACAATATTGTTGGCTTAAAAAAAACAAAAAAAAAACGCAATCAGCAAAATGGCGGCGTCACATGCACCGTAGCATCTATCGCTTGCCAATAGATGCTACTGTGCCATTTTGGTGTAGCCAAAATTTTTGACTCTAACAAAATGCCACCGCTGCCATTTTGTTGGCTGTAGCAAAATGGCGTCGGCGGCAGAACTTGCGCAGCAGCATCCATTCGCCGCCTGCCTGCAGAAGGTAATATAATATATATATATATATATATATATATATATTTCATTATGTTAACCCCTTAATGGCAGGAGCATTGTTTCGGTTTTGTGTTTCGTTTTTCGCTCCCCTCCTTCCCAGAGCCATAATTTTTTTTAATTTTTCAGTCAATATGGCCATGTGAGGGCTTATTTTTTAGTGGGACAAAGTACTTTTGAACGACACCATTAGTTTTACCATGCCATGTACTAGAAAACGAGAGAAAAATTCCAAGTGTGGTGAAATTGCAAAAAAAGTGCAATCCCACACTTGTTTGGCTTTTTTTGCTATGTTCACTAAATGCTAAAACTGACCTTCCATTATGATTCTCCAGGTCATTACGAGTTCATAGACACCAAACATGTCTACACTGTGTACAGAATTATTAGGCAAGTTGTATTTTAGAGGATTATTTTTATTATTGATCAACAACTATGTTCTCAATCAACTCAAAAGACTCAAATATCAAAGCTTAATATTTTTGGAAGTTGGAGTGTTTTTTTTTTTTTTTAGATTTCGCCAGCTTAGGAGGATATAGGTTTTTGCAGGTAACTATTACTGTGCAGAATTATTAGGCAATGTATGGTAATAAAAACCAAATATATTCCCGTCTCACTTGTTTATTTTCACCAGGTAAACCAATATAACTGCACAAAATTTAGAAATAAACATTTCTGACATGCAAAAACTAAACCCCCCAAAAAATGAGTGACCAATACAGCCACCTTTCTTTATGATGACACTTGTCATGATCTGGTAATTCAGTACCACAATGGACATAGGAGTCAGAGCACATACAGTGACCTGACAATAACCCAAAAACATAGAACGAGCTCTGAGACGTGGAAACTCTGCTGACCGCAATCCCTAATCCTCTCCAACACAACTAGAGGCAGCCGTGGATTGCGCCTAACGCTCCCTATGCAACTCGGCACAGCCTGAGAAACTAGCTAGCCTGAAGATAGAAAATAAGCCTACCTTGCCTCAGAGAAATACCCCAAAGGAAAAGGCAGCCCCCCACATATAATGACTGAGTAAGATGAAAAGACAAACGTAGAGATGAAATAGATTTAGCAAAGTGAGGCCCAACTTTCTGAACAGAGCGAGGATAGGAAAGGTAACTTTGCGGTCAACACAAAACCCTACAACCAACCACGCAAAGGAGGCAAAAAGACCCTCCGTACCGAACTAACGGCACGGAGGTACACCCCCTGCGTCCCAGAGCTTCCAGCAAGCACGAGAAAACAAATAAGCAAGCTGGACAGAAAAAAAACAGCAAACAAAAAGCAAAAGCGGAACTTAGCTATGCAGAGCAGCAGGCCACAGGAACGATCCAGGAGGAAACAGGTCCAATACTAGAACATTGACTGGAGGCCAGGATCAAAGCACTAGGTGGAGTTAAATAGAGCAGCACCTAACGACTTCACCACATCACCTGAGGAAGGAAACTCAGAAGCCGCAGTACCACTTTCCTCCACCAACGGAAGCTCACAGAGAGAATCAGCCGAAGTACCACTTGTGACCACAGGAGGGAGCTCTGCCACAGAATTCACAACAGACACTCAGCCTTCCATCCATAGATTCTGTCAGTTGCTTAATCTGAACATTGCGTGCAGCAGCCACCACAGCCTCCCAGACACTGTTCCGAGAGGTGTACTGTTTTCCCTCCCTGTAAATCTCACATTTTATGAGGGACCACAGGTTCTCTATGGAGTTCAGATCAGGTGAACAAGGGGGCCATGGCATTATTTTTTCTTCTTTGAGACCTTTACTGGCCAGCCACGCTGTGGAGTAGTTGGAGGCATGTGATGGAGCATTGTCCTGCATGAAAATCATGTTTTTCTTGAATGATACCAACTTCTTCCTGTACCACTGCTTGAAGAAGTTGTCTTCGATAAACTGGCAGTAGGTCTGGGATTTGAGCTTCACTCCATCCTCAACCCGAAAAGGTCCCACAAGTTCATCTTTTATGGTACCAGCCCATACCAGTACCCCACCTCCACCTTGCTGGCGTCTGAGTCAGAGTGGAGCTCTCTGCCCTTTACTGATCCAGCCTCTGGCTCATCCATCTGGCCCATCAAGAGTCACTCTCATTTCATCAGTCCATAAAACATTTGAAAATTCAGTCTTAAGATATTTCTTGGCCCGGTCTTGACGTTTTATCTTATGTTTCTTGTTCAAAGGTGGTCGTTTTTCAGCCTTCCTTACCTTGGCCATGTCCCTGAGTATCGCACACCTTGTGATTTTTGGTACCCCAGTAACATTGCAGCTCTGAAATACGGCAAAATTGGTGGCAAATGGCAACTTGGCAGCTTCACGCTTGATTTTCCTCAATTCACGGGCAGTTATTTTGTGTCTCTTTTGCCCAACACGCTTCTTGCAACCCTGTTGGCTATTTGCCATGAAACGCTTGATTGTTCGGTGATCACGCTTCAAAAGTTTAGCAATGTCAAGACTGCTGCATCCCTCTGCAAGACATTGACAATTTTGGACTTTTCAGAGCCCATAAAATCTCTCTTCTGACCCATTTTGCCAAAGGAAAGGAAGTTGCCTAATAATTAAGCACACCTTATATAGGGTTTTGATGTCATTAGACAACACCCCTCCTCATTACAGAGATGCACATCACCTGATTTACTTAATTGGTAGTTGGCTCTCAAGCCTGAACAGCTTGGAGTAGGACAACATGTATAAAAAGTATCATGTGATCAAAATAAAACTTGCCTAATAATTCTGCACACAGTGTAGGTTCTTTTTATCTGTGGTGAAAAAAAATTCTAAACTCTGTTTTAAAAATAAATAAATAAATAGTGCCATTTTCAGTGATCTCGGGTTGGGTGAGGGCTTATTTTTTTTGCGTGCCGAGCTGACGTTTTTAATTACACCATTATGGTGCAGATACGATCTTTTGATCACCCGTTATTGCATTTTAATGCAATGTGACAGTGACCCAAAAAAACGTACTTCTGGATTTTTACTTTTTCTCGCTACGCCGTTTAACGATCAGGTTAATCTTTTTTTTTTTTTTTTTTTTTAACTGATAGATCAGGCGATTCTGCATGCGCAGATCGCCCCTATGTAGTAGAATTGCAGCATTGCCACGAGTGCCGACCATAGGGTGGCGCTCTCAGCAATCTGACAACAACCATAGAGGTTTGCGGGAGACCTCTGGTTGTTATGCAGATGCACTGATGACCCCCGATCATGTGGTGGGGGTCAAAAGTGCGCGCATTTCCAGCTGGGTGGCTGGAAGCAGTTGTTAAATGCCTCTGGCAGTGGCATTTAACTAGTCAAAAGGCACGGGTGGACACAATTCCATGACCTGTCTGCAGCCTGCATTATAAATAGCTAATCAGAGCACCACATGAAGACACCCCCCCAACAAGGCCGCCCTGGAGCACGAGCATATCTAACTCAAAAGTGAAAATGAAAAATTAAACAATCACAAGACGGATTTCATCACCCAGGTATCATTGTAAGGCCGGGATCACACACAGCGAGATACGGCCGAGTCTCACAGGTTAAAACCAAGCTCTGGCACCCCGGAGCGGAGCGTGCAGCCGCATAGCAATACATGGAGCTGCACGCTCCGCTCCGCAGTGCCGGTGCCAGAGCTTGTTTTTAACCTGCAAAACTCGGCCGTATCTCGCTGTAGTGTGACTCCAGCCTAATCAGTATAACGGCGCCGACTTGACACTGTCTGCAGGTTACTGTTCACAATCCTGCTGACAGGTTCCCTTTAAGCACCCTTACACCAATAAGTCCTTTATCCGGCTTCCTACATAGGGGGTCTCAGGGTTAGAAAGGAGAGCCGCTGGTGAGCAGGGGCGCCACATGCGCAGGAATAGGGTGCCATGTAGGGTTGTACAGTAGTAGAGCAGAAGCGGGCACCCCCCCATCCCCCCCTCGGCTCTATCTAGTGTCATTTTTAAATTTTTTACTAATGGCGGTGGTATTTTGTCATTTGCACTTTTTGGTATTTTTTTTTTTGATTGATAAATAAAAGTTATATTTTAATATCATTGTGATCAGTGTGGAGTCTCTTCTATGAGTTTTTTTTCTAAGCCAACATTATATGCATTATACGATAGATGCTACTGCGCATGCGCCACCGCCATTTTGCTGAAGTTACATTTTTTTTTTTAAGAAACCAACAATATTCTATGCAGTATATAAAAAAGGGGGTAGGTCACCGAGGGATCAGTGACCTATCAGAAGCCATACTGGTGAATACCTTATCAGACAACCACATGAAGACCCCCCGACAGGCTGCCTTGGGGCACAAGCATATCATGAACTCAAAACTAAAAATAAAGATTAAAGATTAAACAACAACCACAAGACTGATATCATCAACCAAGGTATCACTTTAATCAGTATAACAGCGCCGACCTGACTATCTGTAGGTTAGTGTGCACACCCCTGCTGACAGGTTTGATTTAAAAAGAACACCATCTGGGTTCTTGTGAAGTCCATGTCTTGGCAGGTAAGAGTCATTTTGGCACCAAGAAGGGGACCTGCCAAATATTAGGTACCATAGGTAGCTTTAATATTACACAGATTGAGGATCAGGGGTAGGCCGGAGTCACACATGCGAGAAACACGTCCGTGTCTCGCATGTGAACATCAAGCTCTGGCGCCGGCATTCCAGAGCGGAGCGTGCGGCCGTATAGCAACACATGGAGCCGCACGCTCCGCTCCGAAGTGCCGGCGCCAGAGCTTGCTGTTCACATGCGAGACAAGGACGTGTTTCTCGCATGTGTGACTCCGGCCGTAGAAACATTACATTTTATTCCAGTTTGCAAAAATTGTGTGACATTTGAAGTCTTCACACCAGTCCAGTCCAGTGCTGCCAATATGGGCAGAGCTGGGACTCAGGCTTGGCGATTCCCACCCATCTAATTCAGAGTACAATTTCTGGCAAAGCGCATGCAACTTATTAGTTGCATCTGATTCATTAGATAGCGTGTGCCTCTTAATCGAAGTAGGGAGAAGTAAGAGAAGCCAAATTCATTAAGGCTGGCTGAATAGGACCTTATACCTTATCATAGATCACGACATCTGAAGATCCCCACTCTCTGGGCTTGTGAGGGGCCATTTCTCTAAGGCTTAGCAAATCAGGAAGGGTAGCGAAGAGGAGAAGTAAGACAATTTGCAGTACAACACAAGATGGATGTTTTGTATCATTTGCATTTTGAAAGATTCCATTTTACTTGCTGTAAATACTGAAAATGCAGTGCCACACAGTGGCCAATGCAATGTACACGAGCAACAGGCTCAGGAAGCTTTCTAGAGTGGACAGAGCCCAGCTTTCTTTTTTGGGGGAGGAGTTTTACTTTTTAAGGACACTATTGATTTTACCATATAAAAGGGAACCTGTCACCCCCAAAAATCAAAGGTGAGCTAAGCCCACCAGCATCAGGGGCTTATCTACAGCATTCTGTAGATGAGGACATCATCGTAAGATGGGAGGCCCTCGGACCACGACGCCCATCGGACCAGAACCGGACCGCCCCTGGGTGAGTATAATCTAATCTCTTTTTCTCATCTTTCAGGTTACATCGGGGCTTATCTACAGCATTACAGAATACTGTAGATAAGCCCCTGATGCTGGTGGGCTTAGCTCACCTTCGATTTTGGGGGCGACAGGTTCCCTTTAATTGTGACAAAGTTCTATTTCAAGTTATCATTTAAGCTACAGTACGTTGGATACTAAAGGTTATTGGGCAGTTTTCCACATTGGGCTTTTTGTCAAGGTCATCACAAACACAGTTTCACCCCCACTTGCAAACACACAGCTGACAACAGTGGCTGAATCACAGCTCTCTCCTTGACATCTCACATCGTTGGCAGCCATCATTTCTGGTCAGCATGAATAGACTTGAATAGCAGCGGCCCACTGGTCCCTCTGCAGCATAGATGCTCCCTGGCTCTGTAAGACGATGCCGGCTGTGCCTGGTGGTGTGGTCAGGTACCCCCTGCAGGTAGTCTACACCCAAACCAAGGTGGAGGACTTTAATTATAAATGAACCCGGAAATGGATTCTCCGAGTCCTGGATCAAACACCTGTTGTGAATTTTGCCATTAACCTGTTAGTGACTGGGCAAAATGTTTTAAATCTGACCAGAGATACTATGTGATAACTAACGCTTCAAAAAATCCCAGCAATTCTGAGATTGTTTTTTCGTGGCCCATTATAATTTACCAGATGGTGGCCCGATTCTAACGCATTGGGTATTCTAGAATATGTATGTATACAGCAGCCACGACATTCTTGAATACCCGATGTGTTAATACAGGCCACGCAATATATAACAGTGGCCACGCAGTATATAAGACAGGCCAAACAGTATATAACAGGCCACGTAGTATATAGAAGCCATGCAGTATATAACGCAGCCCACGCAGTATATAACATTGCCCACGTAGTATATAGCAATGTGGGCACTATATGGGTGGTTAAAAAAGACTTAAAATAATAAATAAACATATACTCACCTTCCAAAGGCCAACTGAAGTCCTGGAGCTTGTGTGCGGTGCATGCGGCAGCTTCCGGTCCCAGGGTTGGTATGAGCGCAGGACCTGTGATGATGTCGCGGTCACATGACCGTGACGTCATGGCAGGTCCTTCTCGCATAGCATCTTTGGAACTGGAACCTGCCGCTTGCACTGCAGAGGACAGCACGCACGTCGGAGGGTGAGAATAACTTTTTTTTAATTATTCTTATTTGTAACATCAGATCTTTTTACTATTGATGCTGCATACGCAGCATCAATAGTAAAAAGTTGGTCACACAGGGTTAATATGTAACGCACTCCGGTTACGCAGCTATTAACCCTGTGTGAGGGCTGACTGGATGGGAGTATGGAGCGGGCACTGACTGCAGGGAGGAAAGAGCGGCCATATTGCTGCCGGACTGTGGCCGTCGCTGATTGGTCGTTGCAATGGTCATGGGCGTTTTGCCACGACCAATCAGCGACTTGGATTCCATGACAGACAGAGGCCGTGACCAATGAATATCCGGGACAGAAAGACGGAAGTGACCCTTAGGCCATGTGCACACGTAGGAAATGTGGTGCAGAATTTTCTGCACTAAATCTGCATCTGCAGATTTGATGCAGTTTCTGCGCAGTACAATGTAAATCAATGTGAAAAAAAAAAGCTGTGCACATGGTGCAGAAAAATCTGCTGCAGAAACGCTGCAGAACTGCACAAAAGAAGTGACATGCACTTCTTTGAAATCTGCAGCGTTTCTGCGCAGATTTTTCTGCACCATGTGCACAGCTTTTTTTTCACATTGATTTACATTGTACTGTACATCACAGTGCAGTTCTGCAGCGTTTCTGCAGCAGAAAAATCTGCTGCAGTTCTGCACCAATTCTGCACTAAATCTGCATCGTGTGCACATACCCTTAGACAATTATATAGCAGATGCTAATGGGAAATAAAGGTTGATATGTTTTGTATTTACAAAAAAATAAAAATCAGAAATTTGAGAAAAGTGTTAAAAAAAAAAAAAAGGTAGCAATTTTGAAACTTTGAATGATTATCCTTTTAAATACAGATAGTCATACCATAGAAAAACAATAATAAACAACATTTCCCACACATCTGCTTTACATCAGCGCCATATGTAAAAGGTTAGTTTATTTTGTTAGCATTTTAGGAGGTTTAGAAATGTAGCAGTCATTTTTCATTTTCTCAAGGAAATTTACAAAATTTATTTTTTAGGGACCCATCCAGGTTTGAATTTCATTTGGGGGTCCTATATATAGGGAAATTCCCCAAACTGATACCATTTTAAAAATAGCGCCCTCTGACATACTGAAACTGCTCTCAGGTAGTTTATTAACCCTTCAGGTGATTTTCAGGAATTAATGCAAAGTGACATAACCGGAATGAAAAAAAAATATGTATTTTTACCACTAAATATTGCTAACCTCTGAACAGATTATAGCTGGCAGACTAAGACTTTGCCATGGCTATTCACGACCAAGTAAAACATCAGGAGTACACAATCATGATCTCAGGGTGCCGATAGGGATAAAGAAGACGCCCCCACACTCTATTAGGCTAAGTTCACATTAGCGTTCGAGTCCACAGTGTGGTGCTGCGGACTTTTCCTTAAGCTCCGCCTACTTCTGCATGCGTCTTGCGTACCTATCTTTAACATTGGGTATGCAGGGTCATGTATGCTGATGCCTCTGTCATTTTGACGTGCCCGCCGAACGCAACATGTTGCATTTTCTTGCGTACGGCGGGCACGTCAAAAGGATGCATCTGCACACATCGCATGTCCCTGCGTACCCAATGTTAAAGATAGGTATGCAGGACGAATGTGGAAGTAGGCGGAGCTTAAGGAAAGCAGTCCGCAGCACCATACTACGGACTCGAAACACTAATGTGAACCCCGCCTTAACCATTTAAATGATGTAGTCACTATTGACAGCAGCATGTAAGGGGTTAAACAGATCTGGATGGTGACAACACTGATTGTGAAGTCCACACCATCAGGCTCTTCAGTCCCCTCTCCCTCAGAGTAGCGGTCATATACCGGCCCCCAGGCTCACCCACCCACTTCCTGGACCATTTCTCTGCCTGGCTGCCGTACTTCATGTCCTCAGAACTCCCAACCCTTACCCTGGGAGACTTCAACATCCCCATTCAACCTCTGAAACACACAAAGACGGTAACACCCTGGACCTGGTTTTTGCCCGACTCTGCTCAATCTCCTACCTTGATAACTCACCGCTTCCCCTCTCTGACCACAACATTCTCTCTTTCACACTCACAAATCCTCGCTCACCCCAGCACCCTCCTACCTACCATTCAGTCAGAAATCTACATACCATTAACCCTCATACACTTTCAGACTCCCTACACTCATCATTGTCCCCAATCTCTTCTTTTTCCTGTCCTGATCTGGCTGAACATCACTTCAATGACAGTCTTAGAAGCACCATGGACCAAGTAGCTCCCCTCACCCTCAGAACCTCCAAACACAGAGTGAAACAGCCCTGGCTCACATCGCAAACCCGATTTCTCCAGCAATGCTCTTGGTGTGCTGAACGCCTATGGAGGAAAACACGCACACCAGAAGACTTCATACACTTCAAATTTATGTTAAGGACCTATAATTCTGCCCTTCACCTCGCCAAACAGACCTACTTCACCACCCTGATCTCCTCACTATCCAATAACCCCAAGAAACTTTGACAGCTTTCACTCCCTCCTCAGGCCAAAAGCACAAGCCCCTATCACAGACATTTGTGCTGATGACCTTGCCTCCCACTTTATAGAGAAAATAGACAATATCCATCAGGAAATCCGCTCCCAATCACCAAGTTCAGTGACTCCCATCCCTCCCTGCATTTCCCCTGGCTCACTCTCCACATTCGATCCCATCACAGAAAAAGAAGTCTCCAGGCTCCTCTCCTCTTCTCGTCCGACTACATGCACCACCGACCCCATTCCCTCACATCTCCTCCAGTCTCTCTCTCTCCAGTCACAACTCACTTAACTACAATCTGTAATCTCGCCCTATCTGGCATTTTCCCCTCCTCCTTCAAACACTATCTTTACTCCATTACTAAAGAAACCCACCCTCGACCCATCCTGCACAAACAACTACAGACCGGTCTCCAATCTCCTCTTCATCTCTAAACTCTTGGAGCAACTGATCTACTCCCGCCTTACCCGTTACCTCTCCACTCATTCCCTCCTAGACACTTCACAGTTCGGTTTCCGCCCCCTACATTCAACAGAAACTGCACTCAAAGTGACCAATGACCTTCTGACGGCAAAACGTAATGGTGACCACCCGGCTCATTCTTCTCGATCTTTCTGCAGCTTTCGACACTGTTGACCACCCTCTCCTACTCTCTAGGCTCCAGTCACTTGGCATTAAGGACACTGCTCTCTCCTGGTTCTCCTCCTATCTTTCTGACCGCTCCTTCAGTGCTCTGTTCTCTGGCTCCACTTCATCTCCTCTTCCTCTCACTGTCGGGATACCTCAGGGCTCAGTTCTTGGCCCCCCTTCTCTTCTCTCTCTACACGGCCCCAATTGGACAGACCATCAGCAGATTTGGCTTTCAGTACCATCTTTATGCCGATGACACAACTATACACATCCTTCCCTGACCTTACCCCCGCTGTACTACAGAACGCCACTGACTGTCTGTCTGCAATCTCCAACATCATGTCCGCTCTATCTGAAACTCAACCTCGCCAAAACTGAACTTCTTCTGCTCCCGTCATCTACTAACCTCCCTAAATCTGACATTTCCCTCTCCGTGGGTGGCACCATAATAACACCCCGGCAGCAGGCGCGCTGTCTGGGTGTTATGTTTGACTCCGATCTCTCCTTCACCTCCCATATACAATCTCTTGCCCCCTCGTGCCGCTTACACCTAAAGAAGATCTTTAGAATCCACCCTTTTCTCACCATGGAAACAACAAAAACCCTCACTGTCGCCCTGATCCACTCCCGCCTGGACTACTGTAATGCTCTACTAATTGGCCTCCCCCTTACTAGACTTTCCCCTCTCCAGTCTATCCTTAACGCAGCAGCCAGGGTCGTCCATCTGGCTAATCGTTACTCGGACTCGTCCGCTCTTCGCCAGTCGTTACACTGGCTGCCCATTCATTACAGGATACAATTCAAAGTACTTGTTCTCACCCAAAAAGCTCTCCACAGTGCGGCACCCCCATACATCTCCTCCCTCATTTCTGTCTATCGGCCTAACCGACCGCTGCGCTCTGCAAATGACTTTCGACTAACCTCTGCACTAATCTGTACCTCCCATTCCCGACTCCAAGACTTCTCCCGTGCTGCGCCAATCCTCTGGAATGCTCTACCCCAAGATATTAGGACCATCCACAATTTGCATAGTTTTAGGCGCTCGCTCAAAACACATTTGTTCAGAGCGGCCTATCCCATTCAGTAATCAAAGTAATTTTATGCTTGTGTGTGTAGCCCATTCACTATCTCCATCTATCCCCAACCCCCTGAAGATGGCTGGACCATCATTGTAAATACATCATTGTAAATACACACCTGTACTTTGTATCGCCCCCACCTCATTGTAGATTGTAAGCTCTCACGAGCAGGGTCGTTTTATTTCACTTTAATTATTGTATTGTTAACGTTGTTACGGTTTGTGTTTGAAACTGTTAAACTGTAAAGCGCTGCGGAATATGTTGGTGCTATATAAATATTATTATTATTATTATTATTACTGGTGCAGCAAGTTGTCAGCTATAGTGTACAGCCAACAGCTGCTGAATTGTCACCTGTATGGGGGATGCTATTTTCTTATACAGTTGTGCTCAAAAGTTTACATACCCCATCAGATTTTTTGCTTTCTTGGCATTTTTTCAGAGAATATTAATGATTTAATACCAAAACTCTTTCTCCATTTATGGTTAGTGGTTGGGTGAAGCCATTTATTGTCAAACTACTGTTTTCTCTTTTTAAATCGTAATGACAACCCAGAACATCCTAATGACCCTGATCAAGAGTTCACATACCCTGGTGATTTTGGCATGATAACATGCACAGAAGTGACACAAATGGGTTTAAATGGCTGCTTAAGGTAACATCCTCACCTGTGACCTGTTTGCTTGTAAATCAGTGTGTGCATAAAAGCTGAGTGAGTTTCTGGGATCCAGACAGACTCTTGCATCTTTCATCCAGCCACTGACGTTTCTGGATTGTGAGTCATTGGGAAGGCAAAAGAATGGTCAATGGATCTACGGGAAAAGGTAATCGAACTGTATAAAAACAGGAAAGGGATACAAAAAGATATCCAAGGAATTGATAATGGCAGTCAGCAGCGTTTAAACTGATTAACAAATGGAAATCAGGGGCTCTGTAAAAACAAAACCACGGTCAGGTAGACCAACAAAAATGTCGTCCACAACTGCCAAGAAAATTGTTCGGGATGTAAAGAAAAACCCACAAATAACATCAGCTGAAAACTAGCGGTGTGGCTGTTCAAGATGCACAATAAGGAGGCACTTGAAGAAAAATGGGCTGCATTGTCAAGGTCGCCAGAAGAAAGCCATTACTGCGCAAATACAACAAAGTATGTCGCCTACAATATGCAAAACAGCAGAGTCAAGGCTCAAAACTTCTGGAGCAAGGTAATTTGGAGTGATGAGACCAAAATTGAACTTTTGGCCACAACCATAAATGTTACATTTGGAGAGAGGTCAACAAGGCCTAATGACGAAAGGAACACCATTCCTACTGTAAAGCACGGAGGTGGATTGCTGATGTTTTGGGGATGTGTGAGCTACAAAAGGCACAGGAAACTTGGTCAAAGCTGAAGGAAAGATGACTGCAGCACATTATCACCAAATACTGGAGGCAAATTTGCATTCATCAGCCCGGAAGCTGCGTATGGGACATACTTGGTTTTGTGTTTTGGATCATTGGAATGTCCAAGTCGGCCTTCTATTGGCTACAGAACAAAGTGAAGGTTCTGGAGTGGCAGCAGCGCCCCAGAGTCCTGGTCGTTGCAGTAATGTCGTTCTTCCACCTTGGGGGAGTGATGTTACGTCTGATGGCACCAAAGGAGTTCACATTGCCAAGTATCACAGCCACACACACACACTTCACACGCCAGTCCACCAGGGGGAGCTAAGGGTTCTATCTACTAGGCCACTCCTCACATTAGGGTAAAACTGGTGGGTTGGTTAGGAAGTTAGTCAGTTCAGGAGAGGAGATGAGAGGAGAGTTCCTGGCTGGAGACTGACGAGGAAAGGTTTCCAGGCCGAGCTGGCTAGGGTGATCTCTAGTCAGATCCAAACCGAAGTCTGGAGGAGGAAGAAGGATACGGAGCTGCGCCTGCAACCCATGCGGCAGCATCCTAAGGAAGGACGAGAAAGGAATTGTGCTGTAGTGGGTGAGAAAAGAAGTCATAGCAACAGAAGTGAAACATCAGTGGGACACCAGCTGGAAGCAGGCTGCCTCCATCTGAAGCACAGTTCCAGTAGCCAGAACACCGAGGGAGTAAAGAGCTCTATGCCGTTACTTCAGAGACTGGCAGGACAGTCAATTCCAAGTTGGCTGCCCAACCTAAACACCTAAGCAGACACGGTGGCAATTGTGGAGGAGGGGCGTCTCTAGGGTCCCTATAAAATAGCCTCCGGCCATCACCGTCATACGGGTTTTGTCCTATCCATCTGGGGGACAGAGAGGAGTAATAACAGTGAGGACCTTATGGTAGCTTAAGCAAGTAGGGACCTACTGTGTTACTATGTGCAAGGGGAAAGCTATTGAATTCCTCCTGGATAAGGGGACTCTGGAATTGCCATCAGACCGGCCGGACCCTGCCTACCCTGTGATCCGGCACTCTGGACTGTGGATGCTGAAGCCTCCAGTAAAGGTAAAGAGACTGCACCCATTGTGTCCTCGTTATTCACCACACCTTGCACCATCCACCATCACCATCTACACTTCTGGGAAGCGGTTATGATCCGGTGACCTTGGAGCAGCATGAAAACTTCACTGGAGTAGGTGGTAACTATACTGACCGCAAATCCTGATCTTAACACCGCAACTAGAAGTAGCTGTGGGGTGTACCTAACAAACCCTAGACACCTCATCACAGCCGGGGGACTAAATACCCCTATAGAGGGAAATAGGAATTCTACCTTGCCTCAGAGCAGAACCCCAAAGGATAGGCAGCCCCCCACAAATATTGGCTGTGAGTAGGAGAGGAAAGACACACAGGCAGAAAAACAGGATTTAGCACAAGAGGCCACTCTAGCTGAAATAGGAAAGGATAGGACAGAGTACTGTGCGGTCAGTATTCAAACCCTTCCAAAAATATCCCCAGCAGATTATACAAAAAATTCCTCCATTTAACTAAAGACGTGGAACGTATATCTGCAACTCCAGAGACTCCTACACTCAGAGCAGGAATACAATAAAAAAACAAGCACACAGCTTGTGTGCCATAGAAAAAGAAACAGACACTTATCTTTGCTGAATTGGCAGCTAAGCAGGAGAAGCCAGAGATCCAACACTTCCCAAGAAACATTGACAACTGGCAAGGACTAATGAGTCCTGCAAACCTAAATACCACAGTCAGAATTGCAATCAGCAGATACACCTGTCCAGGACTGCACCCAGGGACAACTGCATTACCACCTACAACCACCGGAGGGAGCCCAAAAGCAGAATTCACAACAGGAGGCCCTGGGGATATACTTCACCTGTGGGAAGGTATACCATCTAGCTGCCATAACATCACCCCAGCGGACCCCTAAGCAGCATCGGTCACTCTGACCGAATACCACAGGTGGCGTCACGAACACTACCGTTATCTACGAACTCTGCCTTTTATTGGGTTCCCCTCGTAGGGCCACGGTCCAGGTCGGGGCACCGTGACATCCTCGCTGATGGAACTGAAGGACCCGGTACCGAGTACCCCATTGCCCTTACGTGGGGGCGATCCATGGCCATCTCAGTCTCCTGACCTCAATATCATTGAGCCACTCTGGAGAGATCTTTAAACACACAGTTCATGCCCAACAGCCCAGAAGAAACAAACAGTGTCAGAGTCAGTGGGATCCGTTGAAACTTTCCAGAGTTATGTCCACAGAAAATGACAGTGGTCAGAATTTCAAAATTAAGGCCTGAAGACAGAGGGAGCACCCGTCCCTCTGCATCCCTCCTGATTGTTAAGCCCCTAAATGCTACGATTGCAACAGACAGTGGCGGCACTGACACCACTCCTGACTGTTAGTGCAGAAGCTCGGCCACTGGCGGCGCTGAGCTGCTGCACTGATCAGGCAGGAGGTGCTGATATTTCAGCACCTCCTGCGCGATCATGCTGTGATCGGTCAGTCAGATTGACTAACTGATCACAGCGATCTGGGTGCTAGGACCAACAGCATGGGTCCCCTCACCTCTTCCCGTGCCTCTCAACTGTCTAATACAGTTGGCAGCACTTTACACAAGTGACAGTTTAAATGCATGACAGACATTGCCCGTCCTGGTGCGGCAACTGACACCCATCCATCACGGGCTATGCCAGTCATTGGACGTTAAGGCGAGAAAGTGAATCCCTCACCCAGTTCAGCGATTTTAGCCAATATTGGCATACAGGTTGTATGAAACAAACTAGTCACACCTGATTGCCTGGTTGATGATGCTTTGTTCGTGAAGAACCAGCTAAGTTTTGGTTTTGATCTTCCAGGCTATAGTACACATACTGCTTGGAAGATAAGACTGCCTAATCGCTCATACTGGATTTCTTCTCCCTTTCCCCGCGCTTGCCTTTGACATTAGGTGCATGGTGAGAAATCCCGAGCCTGTGTGTTCTGCCTGCCATCTCTCTAGTGCACTGTTCCGCCCTTCGCAGGGCAGCAATTTCAATTTTCTTGTGTGCAGGCGCCGGAGAGTCACAGTCACTTCTGACCGTGTTCTCCAGCGCTCTGAAAAGTTGCAGATAGCCTGGAAGATCAAAACGAAGAGATGATTTTTAGTTAACAAGGCATTGTCAAAGAGGCACGCAGGAATTACTAGTTTCAGTTTTATACAACCTGTATGCCCATATTAACTAAAAACGATTAAGTGAGGTGACAGATTGCCTTTAAAAATTGGGCTAATCTGCAGTACCAGGCTCACATGCTACAAATTGCGCAGAGCAGTGCATTAATATAAAAACCCCGGACAACCCAAATTCAATGAAGGAGTCTTGGATCTAAGGGGTAATGTTTCTCCGTGAGTGACATGTTAAGCATGCCGAGATGAGGAGACTTAAGCCTGCAATGCTCCTCTGGGAAATATGCAAATTGCCTCTTCAGAGAGGAAGAGGACTAGAACTCTAGTGCCACCTAGTAGGAAGTAGCAATCCTAAAAGTCAATATCAAACCTTTAACGAGCCTTGTCACATGACTTAAAATAGAAGCCAATACTAGAATCTCAGTTTGCAGACACTATGATTTGGGGGTCTGCTCCTCGTCAGTGAAAAGTGCGAGATCTGGTTTGGCTATGCAAGAGGGGTCTGACAGGGATCCAAGGGGTAATGAATGAATCTTGAAATCCTTGCAGTTTACAGTGCTTCCAAATTCTGCTGAATGGGCCGCTGACTACCAGCACACTATAGCCATAGCTCAGCACCTTCATGAGACAAGTCAAATGTATTTTAGAGTAAGGCTCATTCAGGCGCCAGTGATTTTTCTTATATGCAAAACACAGTTATTTCCATCAGAGGTTGGTCGGTGTCCATTTTTACCATCACAGTTTCATCAATTTTTCTCAAGAAAAAAACAAACAAACAGAACAAAAACCTGGAGATTGTTCAAGCTTCTCCTATCAAGTGGTCAGCACACTGATGGCACCTGAGTGCTATCCCATTTACCTTCCCCAGACCCATAGACTTTGTATAAGGCCGGTTTCACACGTCAGTGGCTCCGGTTCGTGAGGTGACAGTTTCCTCATGTACCGGAGACACTGACTCACGTAGACACATTGAAATCAATGTGTCTCTGCACATGTCAGCGTGTTTTCACGGACCGTGTGTCCTTGTGCAAAACACGGAGACATGTCCGTGTTCGTGGGAGCGCACGGATTACACGGACCCATTAAAGTCAATGGGTCCGTGTAAAACACGTACCGCACACGGACGCTGTCCGTGTGCCGTGCAGGAGACAGCGCTACAGTAAGCGCTGTCCCCCCAGCATGGTGCTGAAGCCGCCATTCATATCTTCTCTCCAGCAGCATTCGCTGTAGGGAAGATATTAAAAATCCTTTTTTTGTTCTTCTTTAAAATAAAGATCCCCGTCCCCTCCCACCCCTTGTGCGCCCGCCCGCTGTTACTAAAAAACTCACCCGGCTCCCTCGCAGCGTCCTCTCAGCGCCAGCTTCTCCTGTATGAGCTCCCATAGGGGTGGAGCCGCATATTCATGACTGTAATGGGCGGCCCCACGTGACCGCCCATACAGGAGAAGGTGCGGCGCGGAGAGGACACTTCGAGGGAGCCGGGTGAGTATTTTAGTATCAGCGGCCGGGCACACAGGGGGTGGGAGGGGGATGGGGACAGGGATCTTTATTTTAAACACGAAAAAAAAAAAAAGGATTTTTCATATCTTCTCTCTAGCGAATACTGCTGGAGAGAAGATATGAATGGCAGCTTCAGCACCAGATGCAGGGGACAGCGCTAACTTGTAGCGCTGTCTCCTGCACGGTCCGTGTGGTACCCGGGTGGTACACGGCTGCCGCACGTGTGCCACACTGATGTTCATGGCAAGCACATGGACACGGATAATTCCGGTACCGGAATTATCTGGACGTGTGAGACTGGCCTAAGCAAGTTTGAATAGTCTCTCACTTTGTTCATAAAAGTGTGACTGGCCCCATAGAATATATCCTATGAAAAAATATGAATAGAATATGAAAAACTGACTTCAGGGGCTGCACTGCCATACTCAACTAATCCCAAGGGCTGCGAAAAATATAAAGCGGTACATTTGAATATAGGAAGAAAGGAGCGGAATCTCCTGAACCACTGGCCGCATGTTGTACAGGCCTGGTGGAGAGCTCCAGGGTGAGGACAGTAATGAGACCTTCACACAACTCTACCTTGTGGACAGAGAGCGGACCATGGAAAAAACGGATCTCACACAGATAGCTCTAGCCCCAATGTTATTCACTTGGGCTGTTCAGGTAAACTTTTTTTTTTTAAATTTTATTAATGAAGTGGCACTTCTAATCTAAGGTCCAAAACCCTATTATACTAACCTGCCGGATTCTTCACCCTTTATCACCACCACTCCAAATCAGTCCACGTCAGTTTGTAACTTGACGGATTGCTCCAATGTTTCATGGAGCGAGACAGAAGTCACTCTTCACTGCAAATCAGTCTAGGAGAGCCTTGCATTGTTAGCTTGTGATGTAACTCCTGACTTTGGTTACTTCACAAGATGCAAGACCGGCAACACTGGGGGCAGGGTCCCTAGAATAGTAGCACCACCCCAGCTGTAAAATTAGACCTGACCAGTCGTGTACAATCCCTTCAAATCAGCTTGATTAAAAAAGGGCCTGCCAGCTGTCCTACCATGTCTATGTCGTGGCCGTCCAGAGGAATTTCACAATGTACAGTTATGAGACAGGATCCTGCGGAATGCTTTTTTCACGTGCAGTTACTAAAACAGATATTACAGGGAGCGGACGTGTCCTTCCTATACCTGACAAAACTTTGTGCAAGTAGGGGTCCACTTCACTTAGCAGATTCATGTCATTAAATGACCACCAACCATACCCACTGAACAGTCTGTAATAGATCGCTCAAGGGGTGTAAACTGTCATGACTCTCGGCAGCACTGCTCCTGTTTACACAGGACGATGTGCTTCCAAGAACGATCATCTTGGGCTGTAGAATAGAATGATATCTGATGACAGTACGATTGTCAGCCTGTTTTACATTGCAAAACTATCGCGAAACAATTTACTGCTTGTTTAAACGGTCGGCCGTTCAAATAAACGCTTATTTACAGCTTGTTGCCTTGGAGACCAACCACCTCTGCTATACAGCACAACATATTAGCATGGGTAGTCAGTCTCCAAGGCAACAAGCTGTACATAATGAAAAAAAAAGAATTTATATCTGCTGAAATATTTAATAAGCAGTACATTGCAAAAGAGCTTGTATTTTAGAAGTACGGTACTATAAAACAAATTTAAAGTGACTGAGTGGCCTAGTTCAAGTGGTCTTTACCCTAATTTCTAGGAAAGATATTCCCCCATATTCACTCCACAAGAGACTACATTTGATGCTGGAAACTAAATGATCAGACTGATCAAGGTCACCGATAACATTTACATTCCATACATGGTTGAAAAACATAGAAGTGTCTGACTTTACACCCGCCGGCTATGATAACATTCGCCAGCTCTGATCCTAAATACTGCTGAGCTCTAGTAATCCCCAACAGCAGCAGCTTCCGAAAATAAATAAGGAAAACCACATCCAATATTATCCCCGGTCATCTCCAGCGAGCAGCTTTACTGCAGCCATCAGGCCTCACACACAGTCACCCTGCAAAGGGAAGGCATTCCAGATGAGAAAGAAGCACACGCCGTGCACTGTCTGCCACCGATCCGACATTTAAAACGGATCTAAAAATCGGAGAAGGGACGCGGCAGTAAATGTCCATTAAGGATAAAGTCACATGATTTGCCATGGCCACAAAGATTGCAGATTTGCATTGTGATATCACAGGATTAGAAGTTCAATATGTGCCCCTGTACCTGTATATAATGCACAAAACAGCGCCTGCATGGTAGTGTGTAGAACCATACAGCAAATAGTATGGACCTCCATAGGCTCGCTGCAAGTCCATGTGCTTCAACCTTTTACTCATTAGGACAGGCATCTAGGAAAGGTGCTCCTCTTAAAGGAGGGGGGGGGGGGGGGGGCGGGATGTCTGGGACTTTTAGCCTATGTGCACACGTTGCAGATTTTGATACAGATTCGCAGCGTTTTTGGACATTAGTCAATGGGAAATGGAGTATTGTGGTGCACAAGCTGCAGGAAAAAACCCCATGCGGATTTGCAGCGTTTTATTTTCCACAGCATGTAAATTCTTTTTCCGGATCTGCAGCGTTTCTGCACCCATTGACTACTAGTCCCATCTGGCTATGCCTGCTAAAGTGACAGCTAGCTGAATGATGGGACAGTAGTAGTCCCATCATCCGGCTACTGTGTTCAAGTGTAAAAAAAAAAAAAAAAAAAAAAAAAAAAACACAGATAGACATACAACATACAGTACATATTCACCAGTCACCTAGTCCCCGAAGTCCTCGATCACCTGTACAAATAAAAAAAATAAGCCAACAGTATACTCCCTGATCCAATGTAATCCATTTAAAGCGAACCTGTCACCCCCAAAATTGAAGATGAGCTAAGCCCACCAGCATCAGGGGCTTACCTACAGCATTCTATAATGCTGTAGATAAGCTCCCGATGTATCCTGAAAGATGAGAAAAAGAGGTTCTACTATAATGACCCAGGGGCATTCCCCGCTGCAGTCCGGGTCTGATGGGCTTCGCAGTCCAGTCCGGGGCCTCCTATCTTTATAGGATGACGTCCTCTTCTTGTCTTCACGCTGCGGCTCCGGCGCAGCCGTAGTTTGTCTGCCCTGTTGAGGGACCGGGACCGCCCCCACAGGTTCCCTTTAACAACGAGTGTCCCAAGACAATCTCCCGTGGAGAGCGGTCACATAGGCAGATGTGACTGCTCTCCAGGGGCTCCAGTGATACAGCGACAGGAGGTAATCCTCTGCACTGTATCCCTCCGCCGCTGTGAGTGCAGAGTTCATACCGTCTTGCGGCACCGCTGCATGGGAAAATTCTCACGCAGCAGTGCTGTAAAGTGAGCCCATTAAACCCTCAGAGATAACACTGCAGGAGCCATTGTCTCCTGTCAGTGTGTCACTAGAGGCCCATAGAGCAGTCACATCCCCTGATGTGACAGCTCTATAGGGGGGATCATCATGGGACACTTATTAAATGGACTGCGTTGGACCAGGGAGTATTTGTGTTGGTTTATTATTTTTTCTTTTTTGCAAGAGATCGAGGGCGTCGCATGGATTACCAGTAGCAATAAAGATGGCAAAACGGTGTTGTGTTTTATTTCACTGAAATACTTTATTCTGGCTGTGTCTTTATTTACCCTTTCACAACTGTAGGATTAGTAATGGATAGATATCTTATTGACGCCTCTCCATTACTAAGCCGACTTGATGTCACCTTACAATTCAAAGGTGGCATCAACCCCCAACTATTACCCCTTATGCCACCACTACAGGGCAGTGGGAAGAGAGGCCATTCCTGGGGCGGCTGTGAGCTGTTGCTGGTAGTCGGGGGGGGGGGGGGAGGAAGGGGTCATACCCATGGCCCCTTCCTAGGCTATTAATATCAGCTTGCAGCTGTCTGCATAGCCTTTTCTGGCTATTCATTATAGGGGGGACCTCATTTTTTTTTGGGGGGGGTGGGGAGGGGTCACCCTATTTTAATAGCAATAAAAAGGCTAAATATACAGCTGTGGGCTTAGATTCATAGCCTGGGAAGATCCACGGGTATTAGCCCCTTCCCAGGCTATAAACATCAGCCCCCAGTCGCTGGCTTTCCCTCTTTGGCGCAGAAAATTGCACGGGAGGACACTTTTTTTTCCAATTTTTTCTATTAAACAGCTATTGCGTTTAAGGCCATGGTCACACTTGCAAAAAAGTCACACGAGTCTCACACCTCAATACCCGTCACTGCCGGCGGCACTCGAGACCGGAGTGCGGCTGCATGTATTTCTATGCAGCTGAACAATCCAGTCCCAAGTGCCAGCGGCAGTGCCAGCGACATGTGAGACTCGTGCGACTTTCTTGCAAGTGTGACCCTGGCCTATCGGACAGTGTGTGGTGTGAGTCTATTTAACTATTTATGTACCATTTTATTATTTTATTACTAAACATCGGGCTTGGTATTATCCATCTATAGATTAGATATTGTGAGCCCTCGCAGGCAGGGTCCTCTCCTCCTGTACCAGTTGTGATTTGTATTGTTCAAGATTACTGTACTTGTTTTTATTATGTATACCCCTCCTCACATGTAAAGCGCCATGGAATAAATGGCGCCATAATAATATATCCCATATCCATCTATCAATCATCTATCCCATATCTATCTTTGTGTAAACATTATTGTTCAATGGAGTATGTAAATGAAGAGGTTGGACAAGAATTGACATCACAATTTTTTTTTTGTTAAACAGATTTTTACTTAGCTTGCAAAAACGCATACAAATCCGCATGAACAAAAAACGCATGAGAATCCGCATAAAAAAGACAAGTGTCGCGGACCCATCGATCAGACATTGATGACATATCCTAAAAAAGCACATCAATATAAAAAGTCCAGGATAACCCCTTTAAGCTATTAAAATAGCATGCCGGGGTTTTTACTACTAGTCAAATTCTATTAAAAGGGAACCTGTCACCCCCAAAATTGAAGGTGAGCTAAGCCCACCGGCATCGGGGGCTTATCTACAGCATTCTGAAATGCTGTAGATAAGCCCCCGATGTATCCTGAAAGATGAGAAAAAGCGGTTAGATTTTACTCACCCAGGGGCGGTCCCGCTGCGGTCCGGTCCAGGGCCTCCCATCTTCATAGGATGACGTCCTCTTAATGTCTTCACACTGCGACTCCGGCGTACTTTGTCTGCCCTGTTGAAGAAGAGCAAAGTACTGCAGTGCGCAGGCGCTGGGCCTCTCTGACCTATCCCGCGCTTGCGCACTGCAGTACTTTGCTCTTCCTCAACAGGGCACACAAAGTACGCCGGAGCCACAGCGTGAAGTCAAGAAGAGGACATCGTAAGAAGATGGGAGGCCCCGAACCAGACCGCAGCGGGACCGCCCCTGGGTGAGTATATTCTAACCTCTTTTTCTCATCTTTCAGAATACATCGGGGGCTTATCTACAGCATTACAGAATGCTTTAGATAGGCCCTTGATGCTGATGGGCTTAGCTCACCTTCGATTTTGGTGGTGACATGTTCTCTTTAATGCTACCAGTAAAAGGGGTGGTCCAAACTCAAACTAATTTCATTGTAAATCCCCATCTATTGCCATAATCTAAGTTATGTTCTAAAATACTTGTATTAAAGCACCACTCCAGTGGTGCGCTGGAGTGGTGCTTTAAATGCAAGTTCCCTGCCCCTGCTCATATATTCACCCTCCTGAGTCTTCACCATTTTTCGGTACAGCTCCAGTTCCACTGCGGCCACCGTGTGACAGTTTCTAACTTCTGGCCTGTCAGACGCTGCTATGTCACAAGCTCTTAATGCAAGTCAGAGTCAGAACGAGACTCATGAAAGTTACCTCCGTGATGCTCCATGAAACACTAACCAATTGAGTGGTGCTTTGAAAAAAAAAAAAAATCCCTAAAATACTGACTGCTACTCATTTTTCTTTTATAGTCACTTCCTGTGCAATCACACTGAGTATTCCAGTATACATGGGATTCTCAAAGTGTCAGAGCAGGGGGCAGAGGCTGCGGCTTCTCCTGCCCTCTCCCTGAAGTGAGGCTTGTTTCAGGGTTGGGGATACTCTGCTGTGTCCCTCCCTGTGATCTGCAGTGACAGCGTGTGCTCAGATCAATCAGCCGGCAGCACAGCAGAGTCAGA
This sequence comes from Ranitomeya imitator, assembly GCF_032444005.1. Lineage (NCBI taxonomy): Eukaryota > Metazoa > Chordata > Amphibia > Anura > Dendrobatidae > Ranitomeya > Ranitomeya imitator. The sequence goes on along the minus strand of NC_091285.1, from coordinate 312,757,862 downwards.
ATACCTGACATGCAGGAGGCGAGTGACATCACCAGCAGGGGCAGTGCCAATCTTCTGACACTGATTATTACTGGTCTGAGCATGCAATAGAGCAGACGCGGTCAATGTGCAGGTCGCACAGTCCACAGCTCGCAGGGAGGGACACAGCAGGGACTAGCATAGCCCGTAAAATGAGCGTCACTGACGCTTTATTGCAGGGAGAGGATAGGGGCTGCGTGTGACCGCAGCTTCAGCCACTAGCTCTGATGATGCTTTGTTTGAGTATCTCAATGCATGCTGGGATAATCAAACAAATGGTCATTTAAAAAAAATAAATAAAAAATAGTTAGACAATATAGTTAGGAGACGGTAGGGAAATTTGAATACATGTATATTAGAAAATAGTATAGATTATGGCAATAGATACAGTGGTGAAAATAAGTATTTGATACACTGCTGATTTTGCAAGTCTTCCCACCCAAACATCATAGGTACACACACATGATAAAAGTTGTTGTACCCTTCGTTTAATGACAGAAAGGCCCACAATGGTCACAGAAATAACTTGATAATCTGACAAAAGTAATATATATATATATATATATATATATATATATATATATATATATATATATATATATATATATATATATATATATATATTCTATGAAAACAAATAAAATGAAAGTCAGACGTTGCTTTTCAACCATGCTTCCACAGAATTTTTTGAAAAAAAGAATACTCCTGAAATAGGCCTGGACAGAAATGATGCTAGCCTTAACTTAATATTTTAATGCACAACCTTTTGAGGCAATCACTGCAATCAAACGATTCCTGTAACTGTCAATGAGACTTCTGCACCTCTCGTCAGGTATTTTGTCCCACTCCTCCAGCGCAAACTGCTCCAGTTGTCTTGTGTTTGAAGGTTGCCTTTTCCAGACGGCATGTTTCAACTCTTTCCAAAGATGCTCAACAGGATTTAGGTCAGGGCTCATAGAAGGCCACTTCAGAATAGTCCTAGGTTTTCCTCTTAGCCATTCTTGGACCCATTCTTGGGTGTTTTTAGCTGTGTGTTGTGGGTCATTATCCTGTTGCAAGAACCGTGACCTGCGACTGAGACCAAGCATTCGAACACTGGGCAGCACATTTATCTCTAGAATCCCTTGATAGTGTTGAGATTTCATTGTACCCTGCACAGATTCTAGACACCCTGTGCCAGATGCAGCAAAGCAGCCCCAAAACATAACAGAGCCTCCTCCATGTTTCACAGTAGGGACAGTGTTCTTTTCTTGATATGCTTCATTTTTACGTCTGAACATAGAGCTGATGTGTCTTGCCAAAAAGTTCAATTTTTGGCTCATCTGTCCATAGGACATTCTCCCAGAAGCTTTGTGATTTGTCAACATGTAGTTTAGCAAATTCCAGTCTTTTTTTTTTGTGATTTTTTTCAACAATGGTGTCCTCCTTGGTTGTCTCCAATGAAATCCACTTTGGCTCATACAATGAAGGATGGTGCGATCTGACACGATGTTCCTTGAGCTTGAAGTTCATTTTTAAAGGGACTCTGTCACCTGAATTTGGCGGGACTGGTTTTGGGTCATATGGGCGGAGTTTTCGGGTGTTTGATTCACCCTTTCCTTACCTGCTGGCTGCATGCTGGCTGCAATATTGGATTGAAGTTCATTCTATGTCCTCCGTAGTACATGCCTGCGCAAAGCAATCTTGCCTTGTGCAGGCATGTACTACGGAGGACAGAGAATGAACTTCAATCCAATATTGCAGCCAGCATGCAGCCAGCAGGTAAGGAAAGGGTGTATCAAACACCCGAAAACTCCGCCCATATGACCCAAAACCAGTCCCGCCAAATTCAGGTGACAGGTTCCCTTTAATCTGTTTAGAAATTTTCCTGGGCTCTTGTTACTAGTCGCATTATCGGTCTCTTTGATTTGTCATCATTTTTTCCTGCCGCCAATTCTAGGGAGGTTGGCTACAGTCCCATGGATCTTACGATCTTAAATTTATGAATAATATGTGCAACTGAAGTCACAGGAACATCAAGCTGCTTGGAGATGGTCTTATAACTTTTACTTTTAAGGGTATGTGCACACGTCCTGATTATTCACGCATTTTTTCGGTGGCTTTCCATGGCAAAAAAGCTTAAAAAACGCATACAATAAGAATCCCATCATTTTTAATGGTTTCTGCAATTTTTGTGCATATGTTGCGTTTTTTTCCCGCAAAAAAAAAAAAAAAAAATGCATGCGGAAAAATATGCAGCATGGTCATTAACCCCTTCATGACCCAGCCTATTTTGACCTTAAAGACCTTGCCGTTTTTTGCAATTCTGACCAGTGTCCCTTTATGAGGTAATAACTCAGGAACTCTTCAACGGATCCTAGCGGTTCTGAGATTGTTTTTTCGTGACATATTGGGCTTCATGTTAGTGGTAAATTTAGGTCAATTAATTATGCGTTCATTTGTGATAAAAACGGAAATTTGGCAAAAATTTTGAAAATATCGCAGTTTTCACATTTTGAATTTTTATTCTGTTAAACCAGAGAGTTATGTGACACAAAATAGTTAATAAATAACATTTCCCACATGTTTACTTTACATCAGCACAATTTTGGAAACAAAATTTTTTTTGCTAGGAAGTTATAAGGGTTAAAATGTGACCAGCGATTTCTCATTTTTACAATGAAATTTACAAAACCATTTTTTTTTTAGGGACCACCTCACATTTGAAGTCAGTTTGAGGGGTCTATATGGCTGAAAATACCCAAAATTGACACCATTCTAAAAACTGCACCCTCAATGTACTCAAAACCACATTCAAGAAGTTTATTAACCCTTCAGGTGCTTCACAGCAGCAGAAGCAACATGGAAGGAAAAAATGAACATTTAACTTTTTAGTCACAAAAATTATCTTTTAGCAACAATATTTTTATTTTCCCAATGGTAAAAGGAGAAACTGAACCACGAAAGTTGTTGTCCAATTTGTCCTGAGTACGCTGATACCTCATATGTGGGGGTAAACCACTGTTTGGGCGCACGGCAGGGCTTGGAAGGGAAGGAGCGCCATTTGACTTTTTGAATGAAAAATTGGCTCCACTCTTTAGCGGACACCATGTCACGTTTGGAGAGCCCCCGTGTGCCTAAAAATTGGAGTTCCCCCACAAGGGACCCCATTTTGGAAACTAGACGCCCCAAGGAACTTATCTAGATGCATAGTGAGCACTTTGAACCCCCAGGTGCTTCACAAATTGATCCGTAAAAATTAAAAAGTACTTTATTTTCAAAAAAAAATTCTTTTAGCCTCAATTTTTTCATTTTCACGTGGGCAACAGGATAAAATGGATCCTAAAATTTGTTGGGAATTTCTCCTGAGTACACTGATACCTAACATGTGGGGGTAAACCACTGTTTGGGCACATGGTGAGGCTCGGAAGGGAAGGAGCGCCATTTGACTTTTTGAATGAAAAATTATCTCCATCGTTAGCGGACACCATGTCGTGTTTGGAAAGCTCCTGTGTGCCTAAACATTGGAGCTCCCCCACAAGTGACCCCATTTTGGAAACTAGACCCCCCAAGGAACTTATCTAGATGCATATTGAGCACTTTAAACCCCCAGGTGCTTCACAGAAGTTTATAACGCAGAGCCATGAAAATAAAAAATAATTTTTCTTTCCTCAAAAATGATGTTTTAGCCTGGAATTTCCTATTTTGCCAAGGGTAATAGGAGAAATTGGACCCCAAATGTTGTTGTCCAGTTTGTCCTGAGTACGCTGATACCCCATATGTGGGGGTAAACCACTGTTTGGGCGCACGGCAGGGCTCGAAAGGGAAGGCACGCCATTTGGCTTTTTAAATGGAAAATTAGCTCCAATCATTAGCGGACACCATGTCACGTTTGGAGAGCCCCTGTGTGCCTAAACATTGGAGATCCCCCAGAAATTACCCTATTTTGGAAACTAGTCCACCAAAGGAACTAATCTAGATGTGTGGTGAGGACTTTGAACCCCCAAGTGCTTCACAGACGTTTACAACGCAGAGCCGTGAATATAAAAAATCATTTTTCTTTCCTCAAAAATGATGTTTTAGCAAGCATTTTTTTATTTTCACAAGAGTAACAGGAGAAATTGGACCCCAGTAATTGTTGCGCAGTTTATCCTGAGTATGCTGGTACCCCATATGTGGGGGTAAACCACTGTTTGGGCACACGTCAGGGCTCGGAATTGAGGGAGCACCATTTGACTTTTTGAATACGAGATTGGCTGGAATCAATGGTGGCGCCATGTTGCGTTTGGAGACCCCTGATGTGCCTAAACAGTGGTAACCCCTCAATTCTACCTCCAACACTAACCACAACACACCCCTAACCACAACCCTAATTCCAACCCTAACCCTAAGGCTATGTGCCCACGTTGCGGATTCGTGTGAGATTTTTCAGCATCATTTTTGAAAAATCCGCGGGTAAAAGGCACTGCGTTTTACCTGCGGATTTTCCGCGGATTTCCAGTGTTTTTTTGTGCGGTTTTCACCTGCGGATTCCTATTGAGGAACAGGTGTAAAATGCTGCGGAATCCGCACAAAGAATTGACATGCTGCGGAAAATACAACGCAGCGTTTCCGCGCGGTATTTTCCGCACCATGGGCACAGCGGATTTGGTTTCCATATGTTTACATGGTACTGTACACCTGATGGAACACTGCTGTGGATCCGCAGCCAAATCCGCACCGTGTGCACATAGCCTAATTCTAAAGGTATGTGCACACGCTGCGGAAGACGCTGCGGATCCGCAGCAGTTTCCCATGAGTTTACAGTTCAATGTAAACATACGGGAAACAAAAATCGCTGTACACATGTCACTTCTTTGTGCGGATTCCGCAGCGGTTTTACAACTGCTCAAATAGAAAATCGCAGTTGTAAAACCGCAGTGAAATGCGCAGAAAAAACGCGGTAAATCCGCCATAAATCCGCAGCGGTTTAGCACTGCGGATTTATCAAATCCACAGCGGAAAAATCCGCAGAGGACCAGAATACGTGTGCACATACCGAAACCCTAACCCTAGCCCTAACCCTAGCCCTATTCTAACATTAGTGGAAAAAAAAAATTCTTTATTTTTTTATTGTCCCTACCTATGGGGGTGACAAAAGGGGAGGGGGGGGGTCATTTATTATTTTTTTTATTTTGATCACTGAGATATAATCTATCTCAGTGATCAAAACGCACTTTGGAACGAATCTGCCGGCAGATTCGGCGGGCGCACTGCGCATGCGCCTGCCATTTTGGAAGATGGCGGCGCCCGGGGAGAAGACGGACGGACCCCGGCAGGATCGGTAAGTATGATGGGGTGGGGGGGAGGGGAGCACGGGGGGGGGGGAATAGGAGCATATGGGGGGGGGGTGGAACGGAGCACGGGGGGGGGGGGGTGGAACGGAGCACGGGGGGGGGGGGGTGGAACGGAGCACGGGGAGGGTGATTGGAGCACGGGGGGAGAGCGGAGCACAGGACGGAGAGGAGCCGGAGCAGTGTACCGGACAGATCGGAGGGCTGGGGGGGGGGGGGGCGATCGGTGGGGTGGGGTGGGGGCACATTAGTGTTTCCAGCCATGGCCGATGATATTTCAGCATCGGCCATGGCTGGATTGTAATATTTCACCAGTTTTTTAGGTGAAATATTACAAATCGCTCTGATTGGCAGTTTCACTTCCAACAGCCAATCAGAGCGATCGTAGCCACGGGGGGGGTGAAGCCACCCCCCCTGGGCTAAACTACCACTCCCCCTGTCCCTGCAGATCGGGTGAAATGGGAGTTAACCCTTTCACCCGATCTGCAGGGACGCGATCTTTCCATGACGCCACATAGGCGTCATGGGTCGGATTGGCACCGACTTTCATGACGCCTACGTGGCGTCAAAGGTCGGGAAGGGGTTAATTTTTACATAATTATTTAATGCAGTAAAATGCAAATTATGTATTTGCTACAGTAAAAAAAACTACTTACATTTGGTTCATAAACCTTTGTTTACAATTACAGAGGTCAGATGTTTCCTGCAGTTCATGAATAAGTTTGCACACTGCAGCAAGGATTTGGGCACACTTCTCCATACAGATCTTCTCCAGATCTTTCAGGTTTTGGAGCTGTCACTGGCAACACTGAGTTTCAGCTACCTCCAAAGATTTTCTATTGGGTTCAGGTCTGTAGACTGGCTAGGCCACTCCAGGACCTCAAAATGCTTCTTACAGAGCTACTCCTTAGTTGCCCTCGCTGTGTGTTTTGGGCCTTTGTCATGCTGGAAGACACAGCCACGTCCCATCTTCAATGTTTTTAAAGAGTGAAGGAAGTTGTGGGCCAAAATCTCACGATACATGACCCCATCAAACCTCCCTACAATACAGTACCTTATACCACAAGGGGAGATCTTGCATGCAGCTGCAGACCAGAGAAGATTGACAGCCATCTTGTGTCTTCCATTTTCTAATAATTGTTCCAACAGTTGTTGCCTTCTAACCAAGCTGCTTGCCTAATATCCTGTAGCCGATTTGAGCCTTGTGCAGGTCTACAATTTTGTCATTGGTGTCAGACAGCTCTTTGGCCTTGGCCATGGTAGAGAGGCTGGAGTGTGATTTAACTCGACACCTGTCTATACGCTCAAACGAGTGTAGAGTAGTAGGGCTTCTTAAAGAAAAACTAAGTTCTGTGAGTGACAATTCTTCCTGGTTGGTAGGTGATCATGCAATAAAATGAAGTTTACCGTATATACGAGAGTATAAGCCAACCCGAGACCCCTAATTTTGCCACAAAAAACAATGACTTGAGTATAAGCCTAGGGTGGGAAATTCAGCAGCTACTGGTAAATTTCAAAAATAAAAATAGATACCAATAAGAGTAAAATTAAGAGAGACATCAGTAGGTTAAGTGTTTTTGAATATCAATATTGAATCAGGAACCCCATATGATGCTCCATAAAGTTCATGATGGCCCCATAAGATGCTCCATACAAAATACGCCCCATATAATGCTGCACAAAGGTTGATTATGGTCCCATAAGATGCTCCATAGAAACATTTGCCCCATATAATGCTGCATTAAGGTTGATTATGGCTCCATAAGATGCTCCATAGAAACATTTGCCCCATATGCTGCAATTAAAAAAAAAAATATAATAGTGACATACTCGCCTCTTGTCCTGAGCAAGCGGGGACACCGCCACTTGCGGTATTTAACTGTCCCCGTTCCACAGCTGCGTCTTCCGTCTCTCTGCAGTGACTGTTCAGGCAGAGGGCGACGCGCACACTAAACACGTCATCGCACCCTCTGACCTGAACGTCACAGCCAGAGAACGTGGAAGATGGAGTGGCGTGCAGCGGTGGAACGGGGACAGTTGAATATCTCAATGCTCACCCTCCCCGTTAGACTCACCCTCCCGGCTTCCCCGATGCGATGGCAGCTTGTTCCTGTGTTCAGTGGTCACTGGTACCGCTCATTAAAGTAATTAATATGCGGCTCCACCCCTATGGGAGTGGAGTCGCATCCATATTCATTACTTTAACCCCTTAATCCCATATGATGTCCTATCCCGTCGAGGTGACCTGGGACTTCCAGGGACGGGATAGTACGTCATAGGCGATCGGCCGCACTCACGAGGGGAGCGCGGCCGATCGCCGCTGGGTGTCAGCTGATTATTACAGCTAACATCTGGCACTATGTGCCAGGAGCGGTTACAGACCGCTCCTGGCACAATAACCCCCGGAACACTGCGATCAAACATGATTGCAGCATTCTGACTGCATAGGGAAGCATGATGCAGGGAGGGGGCTCCGAGCGTCTCCTCCTCCCTGCAGGCCCGGATCCAAAAAGGCCGCGGGGCTCCTTCCGGGTCCTGCAGGGAAGTGGCTTGCAAGCGCCTGCTCAGAGCAGGCGCCGGCAAGCCTCCTACACTGCCTGTCAGATCGCTGATCTGACAGTGCTTTGCAAAGTGTCAGATGAGTGATCTGACACTATAGCATGATGTCCCACTCTGGGACAAAGTAAAAAAGTTAAAAAAATATTTACATGTGTAAAAAAATAAATAAATAAATTTTCCTAAATAAAGAATATTTCCAATAAACACACTTATCTAAATTTAAAAAAAAAATGAAAAAATAAAAAACATTAGAAGTGCACATATTTAAACAAACACCAAGGCAAAAAACAACGCTTTATTATCATACCGCCGAACAAAAAGACGGATATATGTATACAAACATGGTACCGCTGAAAACGTCATCTTGTACCACAAAAAAAAAAAAAAAAAAAAAAAAAAATATGAACGGCCATACAGCATCATCAGCAAAAAAAAAAAAGTTATAGTCCTCAGAATTAAGCGATGCAAAAATGATTATTTTTTATACAAAATAGTTTTTATCGTATAAAAGCGCCAACACCTGCCTCACAAAAATCGGAATAAAAACCGATCAAAAAAATGTCACGTGCCCGGAAATAGTACCAATACAAACGTCAACTCGTCCCTCAAAAAAACAAGACCTCACATGACTGTGGATCAAAATATGGAAAAATTATAGCTCTCAAAATGTGGAGACGCAAAAACTATTTTTTTTTTGCAATAAAAAGCGTCTTTTTGTGTGCGATAGCTACCAATCAAAAATCTGCTATAAACAGTAAATCAAACCTCCTTCATCACCCCTTTAGTTAGGGACATGGAGTACTGTGTCCAGTTTTGGGCACCGTTGCTCAGGAAAGATATAATGGAACTAGAGAGAGTACAAAGGAGGGCAACAAAATTAATAAAGGGGATGGGAGAACTACAATACCCAGATAGATTAGCGAAATTAGGATTATTTAGTCTAGAAAAAAGACGACTGAGGGGCGATCTAAACCATATATAAGGGGACAATACAAATATCTCGCTGAGGATCTGTTTATACCAAGGAAGGTGACGGCCCAAGGGGGCATTCTTTGCGTCTGGAGGAGAGAAGGTTTTTCCACCAACATAGAAGAGGATTCTTTACTGTTAGGGCAGTGAGAATCTGGAATTGCTTGCCTGAGGAGGTGGTGATGGCGAACTCAGTCGAGGGGTTCAAGAGAGGCCTGGATGTCTTCCTGGAGCAGAACAATATTGTATCATACAATTATTAGGTTCTGTAGAAGGACGTAGATCTGGGGATTTATTATGATGGACTATAGGCTGAACTGGATGGACAAATGTCTTTTTTCGGCCTTACTATGTTACTATGAAAAATAATTAGTCAGGGGCTCTCCAAACGCGACATGGCGTCCGATCTCAATTCCAGCCAATTCTGCGTTGAAAAAGTAAAACAGCGCTCCTTCCGAGCTCTCCCGTGTGCCCAAACAGGGGTTTACCCCAACATATGGGGTATCAGCGTACTCAGGACAAATTGGACAACAACTTTTGGGGTCCAATTCCTCTTGGTACCCATGGGAAAATAAAAAAAATTGGGGCTAAAAAAATGATTTTTTATTTTTACGGCTCTGCGTTATAAAAACTGTAGTGAAACACTTGGGGGTTCAAAGTTCTCACAACACATCTAGATGAGTTCCTTGGGGGGAGGGGCTTTAGTTTCCAATATGGGGTCACTTGTGAGGGGTTTCTACTGTTTAGGTACATTAGGGGCTCTGCAAATGCAACGTGACGCCTGCAGACCAATCCATCCAAGTCTGCAATCCAAATGGCGCGCCTTCCCTTCCGAGCTATGTGCCCAAACGGTGGTTCCCCCCACATATGGGGTATCAGCGTACTCAGGTTCAATTTCTCCTGTTACCCTTGGGAAAATACAAAACTGGGGGTCCCAAGGACCTCTATGGTTATCATACTGACGCATCGCTGACCCCCGATCATGTGACGGGGTCAGCGATGCGCTCGTTTCCATCCGGAAGCGCTGATTAAATGCCGCTGCCAGCGTTTGACATCGGCATTTAACTAGTTAATAGTGACGGGTGAATCGCGATTTCACCCACCGCTATTGCGGGCACATGTCAGCTGTTCAAAACAGTTGACATGTCCCGGCTTTGATGCGGGCTCACCGCCAGAGCCCTGCGTCAAAGCTTGGTATCTGACCTCGGACGTACTATCCCGTCCGAGGTCAGAAAGAGGTTAACCCTTAACTCCCTAACAAAGAAAAAAAAAAAAAAATTTGTGGTTCCAAAATTGTGCTGATGTAAAGTAGACATGTGGGAAATGTTACTTATTAAGTATTTTGTGTGACACATCTCTGATTTAAGGGCATAAAAATTCAAAGTTGAAAAATTGCTAAATTTTCAAAATTTGCGCCAAATTTCCGTTTTTTTCACAAATTAACGCAAGGTAATATCAAAGAAATTTTACCAATATCATGAAGTACAATATGTCACGAGAAAACAAATGTCAGAATCATCAGGATACGTTGAAGCGTTCCAGAGTTATAACCTCATAAAGGGACAGTGGTCAGAATTGTAAAAATTGGCCTGGTCATTAATGTGCAAACCACCCTTGGGATTTAAGGGGTTAATGAGCAGTACCACATGACCGCTGAACACAGGAAGAGTAGGGACATGCAGAGACATGCTGGGAGCAGGTGAGTATAATGGACAGCTGCCGCTCCCCCTCCCCCGCTGACCCCCTGGGACAATGACTCAAGTATAAGCCGAGAGGGGCACTTTCAGTCTATAAAAAAAATGGGCTGAAAATCTTGGCATATACTTGAGTATATAAGGTAATTACTTAAAAGTCACACAATGTGATTCTCTGGTTTTTAGTTTTAGATTCTGTCTCTCACAGTTGAAGTGTACCTAGGATTTAAAAAAAAAAAAAAAAAAAAAATTATATTTATTTTACAGACCCCTCCATTTTTTGTAAGTGAGAAAACTTGCAAAATCAGCAGCGTATCAAATACTTATTTTCCCCACTATGAGAATTTAGAATGAAAATTAGTTTGCCTTTGAATCACCCGTTTAAGAGTGGCCACCGTGTGATCACACAACCTAACTGAAGAGAAGTATACTATACAGGTCCTTCTCAAAAAATTAGCATATAGTGTTAAATTTCATTATTTACCATAATGTAATGATTACAATTAAACTTTCATATATTATAGATTCATTATCCACCAACTGAAATTTGTCAGGTCTTTTGTTGTTTTAATACTGATGATTTTGGCATACAACTCCTGATAACCCAAAAAACCTGTCTCAATAAATTAGCATATCAAGAAAAGGTTCTCTAAACGACCTATTACCCTAATCTTCTGAATCAACTAATTAACTCTAAACACATGCAAAAGATACCTGAGGCTTTTATAAACTCCCTGCCTGGTTCATTACTCAAAACCCCCATCATGGGTAAGACTAGCGACCTGACAGATGTCAAGAAGGCCATCATTGACACCCTCAAGCAAGAGGGTAAGACCCAGAAAGAAATTTCTCAACAAATAGGCTGTTCCCAGAGTGCTGTATCAAGGCACCTCAATGGTAAGTCTGTTGGAAGGAAACAATGTGGCAGAAAACGCTGTACAACGAGAAGAGGAGACCGGACCCTGAGGAAGATTGTGGAGAAGGACCGATTCCAGACCTTGGGGAACCTGAGGAAGCAGTGGACTGAGTCTGGTGTGGAAACATCCAGAGCCACCGTGCACAGGCGTGTGCGAGAAATGGGCTACAGGTGCCGCATTCCCCAGGTAAAGCCACTTTTGAACCATAAACAGCGGCAGAGGCGCCTGACCTGGGCTACAGAGAAGCAGCACTGGACTGTTGCTAAGTGGTCCCAAGTACTTTTTTCTGATGAAAGCAAATTTTGCATGTCATTCGGAAATCAAGGTGCCAGAGTCTGGAGGAAGACTGGGGAGAAGGAAATGCCAAAATGCCTGAAGTCCAGTGTCAAGTACCCACAGTCAGTGATGGTGTGGGGTGCCATGTCAGCTGCTGGTGTTGGTCCACTGTGTTTCATCAAGGGCAGGGTCAATGCAGCTAGCTATCAGGAGATTTTGGAGCACTTCATGCTTCCATCGGCTGAAATGCTTTATGGAGATGAAGATTTCATTTTTCAGCACGACCTGGCACCTGCTCACAGTGCCAAAACCACTGGTAAATGGTTTACTGACCATGGTATTACTGTGCTCAATTGGCCTGCCAACTCTCCTGACCTGAACCCCATAGAGAATCTGTGGGATATTGTGAAGAGAAAGTTGAGAGACGCAAGACCCAACACTCTGGATGAGCTTAAGGCCGCTATTGAAGCATCCTGGGCCTCCATAACATCTCAGCAGTGTCACAGGCTGATTGCCTCCATGCCACGCCGCATTGAAGCAGTCATTTCTGCCAAAGGATTCCCGACCAAGTATTGAGTGCATAACTGAACATTATTATTTGTTGGTTTTTTTGTTTGTTATTAAAAAACACTTTGATTTGATTGGATGGGTGAAATATGCCAATTTATTGAGACAGGTTTTTTGGGTTATCAGGAGTTGTATGCCAAAATCATCAGTATTAAAACAATAAAAGACCTGACAAATTTCAGTTGGTGGATAATGAATCTATAATATATGAAAGTTTAATTGTAATCATTACATTATGGTAAATAATGAAATTTAACACTATATGCTAATTTTTTTGAGAAGGACCTGTACATTTCCAGATACTAAAAGGAACATCTACTTAAAGCGATTTTCTGTTGCATTGGTTAGTTTTTCTCTTTGGGGTCAAGAACCTGCCTGCCCAACGATCCTTTTGGCTAATAGATTAAATCGGACATGAGAGGTTCCTTTTAAGTCTAAAGTAGTTTACCTATCTTCTGAAAGTCATACAATGGCAAAATGTTTGCAAGTAAGAAACTTTGCAACATACCTCATTACAAATCCTCAGATTTTTAAATTCTAGTCACCACAGGTGTGGGCAACCAATTTTACTGAGGGGCCACATGAGACAGTGACTGTTGTTGGGGGGGAACCAATACGCTTAAAATGCTTCTCGATATTAATTATAGTTTTAGATTGATTGTACCACTTAATATTGAATAGAAGTATGCCGAGAACCCCCTATATACAGTGTGTCTGTAAAGTCATGGTGTACTTTTGACCAGTCACTGGAAAGCAAGAAAAAACGATACAAATGTGAAATCTGTTCCAAATAAAAGAAAAGCTCTCCCAGTTTCATACCTATTCAGTGAAGTTCGATGTGGGCTACACATGACTAACATCTGTGATTCTCTGCTTTAAGTGATTAATGTCATTGATACGTTCAATGTACACATGTTGCTTCACATAACCCCAAAAGTAACAGTCTAAGGGCATCAGATCCGGGGATCTTGGTGGCCATGGCTCGACAGAACCACTGCCTATGCACAGCCGAGGAATGTTCTATCCAGAAACTCACGAACAATGGTGGCGTAGTGTAGAGGAGCACTGGACTATTGAAAGATGACGCCTTCTGGAAATTGTGGCACTGCATGCAATTCCAACAAGTGAAGACATGCGTTTGCTGTCACAGACTACTCCGCAAAAAAAAAAAAAAAAATTATATATACATATATATGCCTGTCACCTTATGCATCAGGCCACACCACACGTTCACTTTAGGGGGTGTTCCATTCGTACTAAACATAGGCATGGAAAACCACACAGCTGGCATAAGCTTGAGTCACAGACCTGGCAGTGTATTAATCAGAGTTCAGTTTATCAGGGGTTAATCTGACAGTGTGAGCAGAACTAACAGCCAGAGGGATGGATGTGGCCTGCAGTTTGCCCTAGGCTGGTTTCCAAGGCAAGAAAAGTAGCGATTTTACGCTCTTTACTCAAAGCTTGCAAGCGCTTGATTCAACCAGCTTTAGTCCCCTTGAGCTCCTCCAATAGTTTTGAGGAAAAAGTGACTCTGCTTAAAGCACTGGCTAGTGCTCTGTTCACAAAGTAATGATTGACATTCCCGCCCAGAAGCACACTGTCTTGCAGACAGTAGGCATGCTGGAGACAGGAATCAGAGTGCCCCTGAAGGAAACTTGGAAAAAAAGAAAAAAAAATGTAAAAAAAAAAAAAAAAACTAAAAACACAAAATACCAGATTACGTACCGAAACCTACAGAGAGATAAAAGGGGCGGCCCCCCCCTCGCTCCTCAGTTGTTTTACAGAGAATAGGAGGAACCGCCGCCAAGTTTTAGTTAACAGGTCCAAGTATATACATATATATACACATATTTACAACTTCATGCTACATCTTTCTAATATTTACATCTCACCAAACAAGCACCATGTGCAACTATATACAGAAAAGGGAGGGATGTGAACGGGTGCTGTCGTGGGCTCTATAAAAGAGCATTACCGGTACGTAATCCGGTATTTTCTATTCGCCACGACAGCACCCACTAGAGAGAATTGCAGAGACTATAGACTGGGTGGGTTTACTGAGTCAAGGACCGATACACCAAAAGTTAGATCAGAAGCAGAGGATAGATCTAATCTATAATGCTTATAGAAGGTATTTGGTGAAGACCAAGTTGCAGCCTTACATATAAGGTCTATTGGCACATTCGCCCTTTCTGCCCAGGAAGTCGACAAGGCTCTTGTAGAGTGCGCTCCCACATGCATTGGAGGATCTTTCCCTCCAGCTTTATACGCCAAGATTATGGCCTCTCTGATCCAGCGAGATAATGTGTTCTTTGTGACTCCGGCACCCTTGGTTTTACCCTGGAAAGACACAAAGAGAGCCCTACTCTTCCTCCAGTCCCTAGTTCTCTCTAAATAGGCTAGGACAGACCTTTTTACATCTAGGGTGTGAAGTCTTTCTTCTGGAGTTGAGTGGTTCTCATAAAAGGTGGGTAACAAGATCTCCTGGGATCTATGAAAGGTAGAAGCCACCTTAGGGAGATAACAAGGATCTGTTTTTAAAAGTATCCTATCTGATGTTACCGTTAAAAAGGGAGGATCTATAGATAATGCATGGAGATCGCTCACTCTTCTGGCAGAGACTAACGCCACTAACAAAACCGTCTTCAAAGAAATATTCTTTAGTGAGGCTGTATGGAGAGGCTCAAAAGGTGGTTGTGTTAATGCATTTAAAACTATCGAAAGATCCCACTGAGGAACCCGAGGAATGTTAATTGGTTTTGATCTTTCACAAGCAGATATAAACCGGGATATCCATTTATTTCCTGCAATGTTATGATTAAAAAGAGCTCCTAATGCTGAAACCTGCACCTTCAGAGTGCTCACGGCGAGCCCTAATTCCAGCCCTTTTTGTAGAAATTCTAACATTGCAAATATAGGAATCTCAGAGGAAAATTGTGTAGTATGAAATTGAAGGAATTTCCTCCAAATTCTAACATAAATCCTGGTAGTTGAAGGTTTTCTGCTCTTCATAAGAGTATCGATTAACCCATTAGAAAACCCCCTGAGATTTAGTAACCGCCTCTCAAACTCCAGGCAGTTAAGTTCATGCCCTTTGCCTGAGGATGGAGGAATGGACCTTGAGAGAGCAGGTCCTTGGACTGAGGCAGAATCCATGGATCTGACACTGACATCGCCCTCAGCCATGAGAACCATGGCCTCTTGGGCCAAAATGGGGCTATCAACAGAACTTTTGCGCCCTCCTCCCTTATTTTTCTTATTACTATAGGTAATAGATTCCATGGAGGGAAAGCATAGGCCAGATCGAATGTTCATGGCGTCTGGAGGGCATTGAGTATGTCTGGCTTGTCCTCCCTGTTTAGAGAGGCAAACATCTTGACTTGACGGTTGGCTCTTGTGGCAAACAAGTCTATTTGAGGAACACCCCATCGAGCTGTTATTGATTTGAAAATCTTCCTGCTCAGCATCCATTCCCCTTGATGAAGAGTATGACGGCTCAGGAAATCGGCACGAAAGTGGTCTGTGCCTCTGATGTGTACTGCCGATAGTGATAGTAGATGACCTTCGGCTAACTCCATGATGTCTGATGCCACCTCCCTGAGTTTGTCCGACCTTGTACCTCCCTGATGGTTCAGATAAGCCACCGCAGTGGTGTTGTCGGAGAATACTCTTGTATGAGAGCCGCTGAGCTGGGGAAGAAAGTGGAGAAGGGAATAATATACCGCCCTCAACTCCTTGACATTCGAGGAATTATTAAGATCTGAGCTGCACCAAAGATCCTGAACCCATTGATCCTGAAAATGTGCCCCCCAGCCTTCAGGACTAGCATCTGTGGTCACAACACTAGAAGGAGTGATTACCCATAGAACCCCCTTTGAAAGGTTATTCTGATCCAACCACCACCTAAGGGAGTGTAATACTTCCGATGTTAGGAAAACTGTTCTATCCAGACATCCTCTATTCTTAATGTCCTCCTCCAATACAAATTTTTGTAGCTGCCTAGTATGGAACTGTGCCCACTGTACCGCAGGAATGCACGATGTTAGAGAGCCTAGCAACGACATGACCTGTCTTAGTGACATACTACGTCTTTTTATTGCTGAGGACACCTTATCAACTATGGAGAATTTCTTATCCTCGGGCAGTTTACAAATCTAGTCAACCGAATCTAGAAGGAGCCCAAGGAATTTCTGACACGTTACAGGCTGAAGTCTAGATTTTTCCCAATTAACTAGTCAACCCAGGGATTGTAAGGATAACACTACTTCCCGTAATCTCTGCTCACACTGTAGGGGGCTCTTTCCTACAATCAATAGGTCATCTAGATATGGGATGACCAAAGTATCCTTTACCCGTAAAAAAGACATTACTTCTGATAGTAACTTAGTAAAAATCCTTGGGGCCATAGATAACCCGAAGGGCATTGCTCTATATTGTAGATGACGAATTTGCCCCTCTATACAAACTGCTACCCGAAGAAATTGTTGGTGTGAATTATGAATGGGAATATGGTAGTAAGCATCTTTAAGATCCAATACTACCATGTAACAATTTGGAAATAGATTTTTTATAGCTGAACGAATGGATTCCATTTTGAATGTTTTAGGTCTTATAAAGGAATTCAGCTTCCTCAAATTGATTATAGTTCTGAAAGAGCCATCCGGCTTACTAATCAGAAACAAGGGAGAGTAAAAGCCTCTCCCTATCTGGGAAGATGGAACCTCTACTAGGACATGTTTGCGTAGGAGGGATTTAACCTCGGTTTCAAGTGCCTCTTGCTGAGGCTTGGATCTTAAGGTGGTAAGAAGGAAAGAATCCGGAGGAGTTCTAATAAAGTCTAGTGTGAGGCCTGAGGATGTTAATTCAATAGCCCATGGATTAGTTATTTCTTTCCATTGATGACTGAATTGTTTTAGTCTTCCAACCACCGGAGAAATATCACTGATGGAATTTATCGGTTGGCTTGAAGGGGCGTTTATTAAACAGATTTCCTTTTTGTTTGAAATCTTTATTATTCCACCTGTCTCTGAAGCCTCCCTTTCTTCCGAATGGTGGCTTCCTGAACGCCCTTCTGTAAGACGGAATAAAGGGATTAGGGAATCCTTTCTTCCTCTCGCACGCCTTAGTGAGAATATCATCAAGGACTGTTCCAAACAGGTACTCACCCTGACAGGGTATGGAACATAATTTGGATCTTGACTGGGCATCCCCCTTCCAGTTCTTTAACCATAAAGCCCGCCGAGCCGTATTAGCGAGATTAGCTGTTCTGGCCGCCAGGCGGAGGGAATCAATTGAGGCATCTGATATAAAAGCCGCTGCACCTTTAATCAAAGGGATAGATGCCCGTAATTTTTCTCTGGATACGCCACTTTTAATCTTTTGATCCAGCCAGACTAGCATTGATCTGCCAGTACATGTGGCTGAAATAGCCGGCTTGAATGCCGTGACACAGGCTTCCCACGATTTTAAGGAGTGCGTCTGATTTCCGGTCCATAGGATCTGATAAGGAACCTGCATCCTCCACTGGTAAGGAGAAACGGCGAGATGTAGACGCAACTGCTGCATCGACTTTTGGAATCTTGGCCCAGGTATTCAAATCTTCATCATCAAAGGGGTAGCGTCTCTTACAGGATATTGGGATCAACCCCTTTTGACCTCTACTCCATTCTTTTTTTAACGAGATCTTTTATGGCCTGATTTATTGGAAATATGTGGCCTTTCTTCTGAGAAAGACCAGCGAACATAACTTCTTGTGGTGTCTGGGGTTCTTTTGATTCAGATACCCCCATCGTATTTCTCACTGATTTTACTAGGTTGTTTATGCCCTCAGTTGGAAAACAGACGAAGTCCTCTTCCTCTGAGGAATTAGATTGCTGAGAAATATCAGAGTCGACCTCCCCACTCTCCGCTGATGTGTCAGCTCTAGGAGAGGATATTTTTCTCCTTCGTTTCTCCATATTTACTGAAGAAGTAGAACCACCTCCCAACGACTGAAGTTCTTCCCGAATTATGAGCCGTATCTCATTCATTTTAACCGATTCCTCCTGCCGTAAGGTGTTGTCTATACATGCCTGACACAGATTTTTAAGATATGAGTCAGGCAGGGGTTCGGTACATATGGCACATTGTTTGTGCTTACTCTTCCCCGTCCTCTTTGCCTAGAAATAATATCAGCAAAGGAATCAATATAAGCTTCAGTGAAGCTATATACGAACTCACCCAGCGTAATATTTATACCGGCTGCGGAGATGTCTTAGCTTGGGGTGTGGAACGGGAGGATTTTCTTCCTGATTTATCAGTGGAGTCACTTATTTTAGAGTGTTTACTATTCCTTTTCCTGGCTTCACCACTAGGGACTAATGGCTCTTCCATAGGGTGCACCCTGACCTCCTCTTGGGACGACATAATGGCACACTGACTGCACTTACTGACTACACTTTATAGTGCAGTAATGTACACACCCCTTGTTTTGTCCCTTTTTTTTTTTTTTACTTACAAATCCGGCATTTAGTGTAATGGCACCGCATGGGGGGATCCAATATGGCGGTTCCCCCGGAAATGATCTCCAACACCGTGCCCCGGAAGTTCATCTCCATTTCCGGGACGCCGACGCTACTGCGCATGCGCCCGCGTCCTGTATACCGGGAGACGCCGCTGCCTGCTGCATCCCACCATGTCACCTCTTACCTTGGAGGGACAGGAGGGCCTCGGATCGCGGAACCGTCACACCGCTGCTCCCGGAGGACGTCCTCTACCACCAGCCGCACCAGGTACCCGCACTGTCGGCGTCTCCACAACGGTGTCCCAGCAGGGAGACCGTTGGATATCTTCAGGCTGCCTGTCAGCCGCACCAGATGAGGGGGGAGCCCGCAGGATCCTTCCCCCGACTCTGTCTACCTGCTCTGGAACCCCTGTCGCTCAGCAGAGTCGTACAGGCGGTAGTCCAGGCAGGTCTTCCTCTTCCTAAATCCATAGAGTCTTCTCTGTGGGTCTCCATCTAGGAACAGGAAACCAACTGAGGAGCGAGGGGGGGCCGCCCCTTTTATCTCTCTGTAGGTTTCCTGTTCCTAGGGGCGGATCCCCTCCCTCTAGTGGGTGCTGTCGTGGCGAATAGAAAAAGATACTGAATTTAAATAATAGGTACTATAAGAGGGTCACTGGTGATGTGCTGGAGGAGAGATAGGTTTCACGGAGGTCATTGGCTTCAGTGATGTAAACCTGGAAGTTTATATGCCAAGTGAGGTTAATCAGCCATGACAGGCCCAGGTCTATTATGAACAGCTGAAAAGGTGGGTGGGACAGCTGTTCACCATACCTCCACCCTATGGAGAAGCCCAGGAAGCAATAGTGAATCCTTTGGCCTTAATGATTGCTCTGTGCACTCTGGAGGGGAGCGGACCTCCAGAGCTGGGCTCTTGGTAAACAGAGCAGAGTGCTGTTTTGTTTATGTCAAGAAGACTGGATGTCTATTTATTTTGTTTCAACAAAAAGGCAGCACACTGTAGCGCCATAGCATGTACATATGAAAATTGAATTGCATTACCTGATAGCCACCATAAGGCATTTATCGCTTCCAGGGCGTAGCAATGACTTTCCTCACTTAGAATAAAGTCTTCATCTGTATTGGAACATAAATCCTCTTGTTAGACTAAAATCTACATCTCTGTGGAGGGGAAGTGGTCCCTCTTGGATTAAAAACACTTGTGGCTAAAAGGCGGAGTGCTCAGTCACAAGGCTAATGAATACAAAAGGCATTGCTAGGTCCTGGAAAAGAGAAATGCCTTGTTGTGGCTTCCAGGTACACAGGAATTGGCCAATTTATGCGCTAAATTTTCTCAATTTTCTCATGCAATTCAATTTTCATATTTACATGCTATGGCGCTACAGTGTACTGCCTTTTTTTTTGGAGAGTATATGAGTTTGTGACTCTAGGTTCAGCACCTGTTCACGCTTAAGGTACCGTCACACTCAGCAACTTTCCAACGATCATGACCAGCGATACGACCTGGCCGTTATCGTTGGAAAGTCCTTGTGTGGTCGCTGGAGAGCTGTCACACAGACAGCTCTCCAGCGACCAACGATGCCGAAGTCCCCGGGTAACCAGGGTAAACATCGGGTTACTAAGCGCAGGGCCGCGCTTAGTAACCCGATGTTTACCCTGGTTACCATTGTAAATGTAAAAAAAAAAAAAAAAAAAAAGACCACCACATACTTACATTCCGGTGCCTGTCACGTCCCCAGCGTCTGCTTCCCTGCACTCCTCCTGCATCCTGTGTAAACGCCGGCCGTGAAGCAGAGCGGTGATGTCACCGCTGTGCTCTGCTTTACGGCCGGCCGGCGCTGACACAGGATGCAGGAGGAGTGCAGGGAAGCGGACGCCGGGGAAGTGACAGGCACTGGAATGTGAGTGTTTTTTTTTTTTTTACATTGACAATTGTAACCAGGGTAAACATCAGGTTACTAAGCGCGACCCTGCGCTTAGTAACCCGATATTTACCCTGGTTACCAGTGAACACATCGCTGGATCGGCGTCACACACGCCGATCCAGCGATGTCAGCGGGTGATCCAGCGACTAAATAAAGTTCTGGCCTTCTAGCTCCGACCAACGATGTCACAGCAGGATCCAGCTCGCTGCTGCGTGTCAAACACAACGATATCGCTATCCAGGACGCTGCAACGTCACGGATCGCTATCGTTATCGTTGTAATGTTGTTCAGTGTGAAGGTACCTTTAGTCTTTGGATGTGAAGGTCATTTTTTTGAAGTTTGTATTTATTTTGTTTGGACTGGTTCATGATGCCTGTTTTAATTAACCAGCTGAAAGTTTAAAGGGAACCTGTCACCCCGAAAATCGCGGGTGAGGTAATCCCACCGGCATCAGGGGCTTATCTGCAGCTTTCTGTAATGCTGTAGATAAGCCCCCGATGTTACCTGAAAAAGGAGAAAAAGACGTTAGATTATACTCACCCAGGGGCGGTCCCGCTGCTGGTCAGGTCGGATGGGCGTCTCCGGTCCACTCCGGCGCCTCCTATCTTCTTTCCATGACGTCCTCTTCTTATCTCCAGCCACGGCTCCGGCGCAGGCGTACTTTGCTCTGCCCTCTTGAGGGCAGAGGATAGTACTGCAGTGCGCAGGCACCGGAAAGGTCAGAGGCCCGGCGCCTGCGCACTGCAGTACTTTGTCTGCCCTCAACAGGGCAGAGCAAAGTACGCCTGCGCCGGAGCCGTGGCTGCAGATCAGAAGAGGACGTCATGAAAAGAAGATAGGAGGCGCCGGAGCGGACCGGAGACGCCCATCCGACCTGACCAGCAGCGGGACCGCCCCTGGGTGAGTATAATCTAACGTCTTTTTCTCCTTTTTCAGGTAACATCGGGGGCTTATCTACAGCATTACAGAATGCTGTAGATAAGCCCCTGATGCCGGTGGGATTACCTCACCCGCGATTTTCGGGGTGACAGGTTCCCTTTAAACAAGAAGCATTCCTGTAACTACCTTGTCAGGCTATGTGCACACGTTCAGGAATTCATGCAGAAAATTCCGGAAAATTCCGTACATTTTCTGCATGAAATCCGCAAGAAAACCGCATGCGTTTTTGCCGCGGTTTTTTCCGGACACTTCCCAATGCATTTTGGAGTGGGAAATCCGCAAAAAAAAACGCAAAAAGATAGAGCATGTCCGGATTTTGTGCGGTATGCGTTTTTTTTGCGGAAAAAAAACGCATCATGTGCACAAAACATGCGGAATTCATTCTAAATGATGGGATGCTTATTGTATGCGGTTTTATAGCGTTTTTATCGGGAAAACCCGCGAAAAAAAACCGCGAAAAAAACGCAACGTGTGAACACAGCCTTAAGCAGCAGAGAGCCCATCTAACATAGTACTTTACAAATTTTAAAAAGGAACTGTATCAGGAAAGTACAGTGGTCTCTAGCTTTTCCCCCCTTGAGCTTCCTTACTACGAAAAAAACAAGTGCTCAACCCTTTGGATATGACATCAAAACATTTTTTTGTGTGTGCTCACCCCATATCCTTGAACACTCAGCCAAGAGGTTATTATAATTTTTTTTTTTTTTTTTAAATAGGGGAGAAGAAGGTTCCGGAGGCGGACTACTACAAGGGCGAATAAGAGGATTGGCCATTTGAATTTGAACCACCCAATCCTTTATCACCAGATATCAGACACTTGCCTTCAAGCGCTCGTTTTTAAGTAGTTTTAATGCCTACTTAGCACAATTTTTGAAACAATTTTTTTTTTTGTTAGGAAGTTACATAGTTACATAGTTATTAAGGTTGAAGGAAGACTATATGTCCATCTAGTTCAACCCATAGCCTAACCTAACATGCCCTAACATGTTGATCCAGAGGAAGGCAAAAAAAACCCATGTGGCAAAGAGTAAGCTCCACATTGGGGAAAAAAATTCCTTCCCGACTCCACATACGGCAATCAGACTAGTTCCCTGGATCAACGCCCTATCAAGGAATGTAGTGTATATACCCTGTAACATTATACTTTTCCAGAAAGGTATCCAGTCCCCTCTTAAATTTAAGTAATGAATCACTCATTACAACATCATACGGCAGAGAGTTCCATAGTCTCACTGCTCTTACAGTAAAGAATCCGCGTCTGTTATTATGCTTAAACCTTTTTTCCTCCAACCGCAGAGGATGCCCCCTTGTCCCGGTTTCAGGTCTATGATTAAAAAGATCATCAGAAAGGTCTTTGTACTGTCCCCTCATATATTTATACATTAAAATAAGATCACCCCTTAGTCTTCGTTTTTCCAAACTAAATAGCCCCAAGTGTAATAACCTATCTTGGTATTGCAGACCCCCCAATCCTCTAATAACCTTGGTCGCTCTTCTCTGCACCCGCTCCAGTTCAGCTATGTCTTTCTTATACACCGGAGACCAGAACTGTGCACAGTATTCTAAGTGTGGTCGAACTAGTGACTTGTATAGAGGTAAAATTATATTCTCCTCATGAGCATCTATGCCTCTTTTAATGCATCCCATTATTTTATTTGCCTTTGTAGCCGCTGCCTGACACTGGCCACTGAATTTAAGTTTGTCATCCACCCATACACCCAGGTCTTTTTCATTGACGGTTTTGCCCAGAGTTTTAGAATTAAGCACATAATTATACATCTTATTACTTCTACCCAAGTGCATGACCTTACATTTATCCCCATTAAAGCTCATTTGCCATTTATCAGCCCAAGCTTCTAGTTTACATAAATCATCCTGTAATATAAAATTGTCCTCCTCTGTATTGATTACCCTGCAGAGTTTAGTGTCATCTGCAAATATTGAAATTCTACTCTGAATTCCCCCTACAAGGTCATTAATAAATATGTTAAAAAGTAGAGGGCCCAATACTGACCCCTGTGGTACCCCACTGCTAACCGCTACCCAGTCCGAGTGTGCTCCATTAATAACCACCCTTTGTTTCCTATCCCTGAGCCAGCTCTCAACCCACTTGCACATATTTTCCCCTATCCCCATTATTCTCATTTTATGTATCAACCTTTTGTGTGGCACCGTATCAAAAGCTTTTGAAAAGTCCATATACACTACATCCACTGGGTTCCCTTGGTCCAATCCGGAACTTACATCTTCATAGAAACTGATCAAATTAGTCTGACATGAACGGTCCCTAGTAAACCCGTGCTGATACTGGGTCATGAGGTTATTCCTCTTCAGATACTCCAGTATAGCGTCCCTTAGAATGCCCTCCAGGATTTTACCCACAGTAGAGGTTAAGCTTACTGGCCTATAATTTCCGAGTTCAGTTTTTGTTCCCTTTTTGAATATTGGCACCACATTTGCTATACGCCAGTCCTGCGGCACAGACCCTGTTATTATGGAGTCTTTAAAGATTAAAAATAATGGTCTATCAATGCCTGTACTTAATTCCTGCAGTACTCGAGGGTGTATCCCATCCGGGCCCGGAGATTTGTCAATTTTAGTGATTTTTAGACGCCGCCGCACTTCCTGCTGGGTTAAGCAGGTGACATTTAATTGGGAATTTTTATCACTAGACATTTTGTCTGCCATGGGATTTTCTTGTGTAAATACTGATGAAAAAAAGTCATTTAGCATATTGGCTTTTTCCTCATCCTCATCCACCATCTCACCCAGACTATTTTTAAGGGGGCCAACACTATCATTTTTTAGTTTCTTACTATTTATGTAGTTAAAGAATATTTTAGGATTATTTTTACTCTCTCTGGCAATGAGTCTCTCTGTCTCAATCTTTGCTGCCTTGATTTGCTTTTTACAGAATTTATTTAATTTTCTGTATTTATTTAACCCTCCGTCACATACAATATTCGGACTAACGAGTTCACATACAATGTGCCTGTCAGGCGCCTGCTGGAAAAATACCTATAATATCTAATGTTTGCAATTTCAGTGCTCTAAAAGTGATCAGTGACCTTCATAGGGATGTAATAAAAGAGACTACACATAATCAGTTGCAAAAAAAAACATTTACTTAACATAAAACTAATAACTATGAAATACAAACTTTTCAAAACTCCCGCCAAATAGTCCCCAGTTCGACTCTCTCAAAAAAATGTACAAAGAAAATTTTTGAACACAAACTTAATTTTAAGGTACCTTAAGTACTATTAAAAACATATTCAATCAGAAGTAGATGCTGAGGTTTCCCCAAAAAAGTCACACTTGCAGTGCAAATAGCAAGAATTACACACCATTTTTGCATGTGTCAGGCAAATTGCTTTATGACATTTGAGACATTCATAATTTGAAAGCCTTCTGGTTCCGCGTTCCGTTTGGCAGGTGGTGCATCTCCTTCTTTTGTGAGGTGGTGCAGATGGTGACTTTTCACCATCTTCTGGGCGGAACCTTTTGAGCTGAACTTGAAGGCGAGAGGGGATACCGATTGTTTTCACGCTTCTCCTGCGTAGCTCTCCAAGTACTAGTTCATGGGCCAATTTTTTCAGATACAATCGTCTACGGAGTGGTTCAAGCTTGTTTTCAAGATAAATTACTTGTGAATTTATACCACCCAAATTCAACATAGCAAAAAATATGACCATTGGCCAGCGTTTGATGTTTCTGCTGACGTTGAAAGTGGAGCACATCTGATCTGCTGTATCCACACCCCCTTTGGTGGCATTGTAAAATGTAATTATCTCCGGGTTTTTTTCTGCCCCAGTCCCAGGATCGATGGCAGCATCATCATGAAGTGTTGATAGAAGAAGTACGATTTTTTTGGCATGTGGTACATAGGAAACTAAAGCCTTTCCATTATGGAATGCAAACATACTGCTGTACTGTTGTCTCTCTTTCACACTTACAAACTGTGGCGGCAATTCCCTTTTGTTTTTTCTTACAGTTCCCACATATGACAGCTTCTGAATTTTCAGATAATCAATCAGATCACAACTTGTAAACCAATTGTCAGCTGTAATATTGCGACCCGATCCAAATAAGGGTTCAGCCAGTCTTTTTACAACATCAATGGGTTTGTTGCTCACACAGTAAGGACCTTCTGGTTGTTTTCCTGCATAAACTTCCAGGTTGTAAGTGTAGGTCTTACTGGCATCAACAAGGGCATACATTTTTATTCCATATTTGTTTGGCTTTGATGGAATATATTGACGAAAGGCACATCTACCACGAAAACCAGGGAGCATTTCGTCAATAGTGAGATTCTCTCCAGGGTAATAACTTTGTTTACAGTTTACAACAAATCTTTGAAATATATCACGAATTGGAGCAAGTCGGTCATGTGTTTTGCGTTCGGTTCGGGTAGTTCCGAACCGAAGGCAACGAATTAGAATCTTGAATCTGTTTATGGACATAACAAGGCTAAATTTTTCAACTCCATCCCCATCTTTACCCCAAAGTTCCTCCAAACTTTGTCTATTTGCCCTATAAGCTCCTGCAAGGTACAGTAATCCAAAAAAAGCACGCAGTTCTATTTCATCTGTGGGCTTGATGGTTCTGTTGCAGATGTACTTGTCCTTTATAATGTCTATATATTGGTTGGTATATGTGACAATAGAGTCCAGAATGTCATCTGTAAATATACTGTTCCAGCATTCAACTGCAGTTTTTGCATTACGTGCAGTTCCTATTACTGCAGGAAGGTGAGTAATAATGTTTAAAGGTTCCCTATGTTTTTTCTGGAATGGCTTCTTGTTCCATTTAGTATTATTATCTTTTCCAATATAATATCATCCAACTTCTTCATCCTCACCACTGTCACCATCTTGCTCTGTTTCAGAATCCAGGACACATTCTTCCACCTCATCATGAGAATCAATCTCACTTTCCTCTCCTAAATCCTCATTCAGTGTGAGGTCTCTATCATCTAACAGCATGTTTGTTACTTCCTCAACATCAAGTTGTTTGGATAAATTGTACATTTTCCTCTCCATTTCAGCAGATAATCTGAAGCAAGAGAAGGAATATGTTAGGGAACTACTGTATATGCCTGAGCAGCACACTTTCTTTTATAAAATCTCCCTTATTTCTATGAAATATCCTCACATTTTGTGCTATACATTCATAAAACAAGCTAAATAAACTATTGTGATGAATAAAAACATAAAATACCAACCTTACTGAATGTGACGTATTCACATACAATGAGCCTGAGAGATCTGTGCAGCTATATCCTCTCCCCTGAAGCTCTGAAATCCAACTGTGATATCAGGTTTCACAGACCTTCAAGAGACAGGAGACTACCTGGAGGGAGGGGGTTTCCTCACAATCTGGTGAGGAACGAGAAATGAAAGTAAAAGAGAAGCGCCTGTCAGATCAGTTGTATGTGACGGAGGGTTAATGCCTCCTCACTACCTACTTCCTTTAATTCTCTAAATGCTTTCTTTTTGTCACTTATTGCGCCCCTTACAACTCTATTTAGCCATATTGGTTTCCTCCTATTTCTAGTATGTTTATTCCCATACGGTATATACTGTGCACAGGTCCTATCCAGGATGCTAATAAACGTCTCCCATTTTCTTTGTGTATTTTTGTGTCTCAGGATATCGTCCCAGTTAATTGCACCAAGATCCTCTCTCATCCGTTGGAAATTTGCCCTCCTGAAGTTTAGTGTCCTTGTAACCCCTCTACTACACATATTTTTAAAGGATACATGAAAACTTATTATTTTGTGATCGCTATTTCCCAAGTGACCCCCAACCCTTATATTTGATATGCGGTCTGGCCTGTTGGTTAATATTAGGTCTAGCAGTGCCCCCCTTCTTGTTGGGTCCTGAACCAGTTGTGAAAGGTAATGGTCTCTCATAATTGTCAAAAACCGATTACCGCACACCGCCAGGGCAACGAAGGAGTGGCTTCGTAAGAAGCATTTCAAGGTCCTGGAGTGGCCTAGCCAGTCTCCAGATCTCAACCCTATAGAAAACCTTTGGAGGGAGTTGAAAGTCCGTGTTGCCAAGCGAAAAGCCAAAAACATCACTGCTCTAGAGGAGATCTGCATGGAGGAATGGGCCAACATACCAACAATAGTGTGTGGCAACCTTGTGAAGACTTACAGAAAACGTTTGACCTCTGTCATTGCCAACAAAGGATATATTCCAAAGTATTGAGGTGAAATTTTGTTTCTGACCAAATACTTATTTTCCACCATAATATGCAAATAAATTGTTAAAAAAACAGACAATGTGATTTTCTGGATTTTTTTTTCTCAGTTTGTCTCCCATAGTTGAGGTCTACCTATGATGTAAATTACAGACGCCTCTCATCTTTTTAAGTGGTGGAACTTGCACTATTGCTGACTGACTAAATACTTTTTTGCCCCACTGTACATGCACTTTATGTTCCTCTCTGTACTTCTATTTCTTAAATTATTAACTGTTCTGACCCCACCCCCCATGCCACCGCCACCCCCAACTTCCTTATTTGTGCCCAGGTCTCTGTCTGCACTATCTTCCCCTCCTATAAAATGAATACCCTCCCCTTCCCCCCCAATTCCTAGTTTAAACACTCCTCCAACCTTCTAGCCATTCTCTCCCCCAGCACAGCTGCACCCTCCCCATTGAGGTGCAGCCCGTCCCTAGCGTAGAGCCTGTAGCCAACTGAGAAGTCGGCCCAGTTCTGCAGGAACCCAAACCCCTCTTTCCTACACCAATTCTTGAGCCACTTATTAACCTCCCTAATCTCCCGTTGCCTCTCTGGCGTGGCACGTGGTACCGGCAGTATTTGGAAAATACCACGTTGGAGGTCCTTGCTTTCAGCTTGCAGCCTAATTCCCTGAAATCATCTTTAAGGACCTTCCACCTACCTCTAACTTTGTCATTAGTGCCAATGTGCACCATGACCGCTGGGTCCTCACCAGCCCCTCCCAATAATCTGTCCACCCGATCAGCGATGTGTCGGACTCGAGCGCCAGGTAGGCAGCACACCGTTCGACGATCCCTGTCTTTGTGACAGATTGCCCTATCTGTTCCCCTAATAATTGAGTCGCCCACTACCAGCACCTGTCTGGCCTGCCCTGCTCTCCTATTTCCCTCCTTACTGGAGCAGTCACTCCTCCGGCTTTCAGAGGAAATATAAGGGTTAAAGTTATAAGGGTTAAAAGTTGACCAGCGATTTGTTGGAAAAATTGTTTTGTTTCTTTTTTTTTTTTTTTTTTAGGGACCACCTGACATTTGAAGTGAGTTTGGGGGGTTATTATCACAGAAAATACCCAAAAGTGACACCATTCTAAAAACTGCCCCCCTCAAGATGCTCAAAAACACATTCAAGAAGGTAATTACGGTAAGAGTTAATTACTCTTTACATGCATCACAGGAATTGAAGCAATGTGGAAGGAAAAAAAAAAATGAACATTTAACTTTTTTTTTTCACAGTTTACTTCAGAACCAATTTTTTTTTATTTTCACAAGTGTAAAAACAGAAAATGAACCACAAAATTTGTTGTGCAATTTCTTCTGAATACACAGATACCCATATGTGGGGGGTAAACCACTGTTTGGGCGCATGGCAGAGCTCTGGAGGGAAGGAGTGCCGCTTGACTTTTTCAACGCAGAATTGGCAGAAATTGAGATCTGACGCCATGTCGCGTTTGGAGAACCCCTGATGTGCCTAAACAGTGGTAACCCCCCCCCCAACACAAGTGACACCATTTTATAAACTAGATCCCCCAAGGAACTTATCTAGATGTGTGGTGAGCACTTTGAACCCCCAAGTGTTTCACTAAAGTTATTAATGTAGAGCCATGAAAATCATTTTTTTTTTTTGTGGGAAAAAAAAAAGATCTTTTAGCCTCCAATTTGTTTTATTTTCACAAGGGTAACAGGAGAAATTGGACCCTAAAAGTTGTTATCCTATTTGTCCTGTGTACCCTGGTACCACATATGTGGGATAAAACTACTGGTTGGGCACACGTCGGGGCTGGGAAAGGAAGTAGTGACGTTTTGGAATGCAGACTTTGATGGTATGGTCTGCGGGCGTCATGTTGCGCTTGCAGAGCCCCTGATGTGCCTAAACAGTAGAAACCCCCCCCAAAAGAGACCCCATTTTGTAAACTAGATCCCCGGGGAACTTATCTAGATGTGTGGTGAGCACTTTGAGCCCCCAAGTGTTTCACTAAAGTTTTTAATGTTTAATGTAGAGCCATGAAAATAATTTTTTTTCCCCACAAAAAATATGATCTTTTAGCCCCCAATTCTTTTTATTTTCACAAGGGTAATAGGAGAAATTGGACCCCAAAAGTTGTTGTGCAATTTGTTCTGAGTAGGCTAGTACCACATATTTGGGAGTAAACCACTGTTTGGGAGCACGGCAGAGCTTGGAAAGGAAGGAGCGCCGTTTGACTTTTTCAACAGAGAATTGGCTGGAATTGAGATCGGACACCATGTCGCGTTTGGAGAGCCCCTGATGTGCCTAAACAGTGGACCCCCCATTCTAATTCCAACCCTAACCCCAACACACCGCAAACCCTAATCCCAACCCTAACCCTAGACACAGCCCTAACCCCAAGACACCCCTATCCCTAATCCCAACCCTAGCCCTAACTTTAACCCCAACCTTAGCCATAACTTTAGCCCCAACCCTAACTTTAGCCTAACACTAACTTTATCACTAACCCTAACCTGCCTTATGTGTTTTTTTACTTTATAACAAGATCAGTGACTGGCACAGCTGTTGCTAGCAGCACTTGTCACACTGTTTCTCCTCTAATCTCTCACTGACAGAAGATCAGAGGAGAAAGTTATTATGAGGCAGATCGCCCGGGAAAGTTCATTGCTACAACAAACTTTCCCAGTGATTTGTCTTATTGGCTCGTGTGATGCTGACATCATTGGGACCTGAACCAATCAGGTCTCAATGAAGTTGGGGGTCACAGGAAGTGTTGTGCCACGGAATACCCTCGTTATAAGGTACATGGGGGTCCCGGTGAGCACAAAACTGCCGACCATAGACAAACGTCAGCGCTGCACAAAGCCCTGCTAGCACCAACGTTTAGCTACCGTCGGCGGTCACGAAGCGCTTAAATCTGCTGAAGGAGGCAGGTTATAACCTAAACTACAGATGCTGTGGTAATAAATTTCTAGACTGGGGATTAGCATTAATAATAATTACCATAACGACCTTTAGATAGATCTCAAGTCATGGCAACTTGATGGATGAACGATCTGTAGGAAGATCGATCTTGTGCAAGCCTAGATAGTACCACCAGGGTCTTCTACACAGTTCTCATGATTGTATCAAGCCATTGGATTACGGTTCTTCCTCTTCGCCTTGTTCCTTCTATTCTTCAAACCATGATATCCTTCTCCGGTGATTGGACACATCATTTGAAGAGAGCAAAGTAGGCAAGTCGTAGCTTGATGATCCTTACTTCCAGTGTCTGGCTTGATTTGTTTCAAAAATGGAGTTTGTTCTTCATGCCATCAATGGTATTAATAGCATCTTTCTCTGGCTCTCTAATTTGACCCCAAGTAAGAAGTCATTCATTGCATCTACGCTTGTTGCCATCAGACTGGGGATTACAAGGCTTGTTAATATGGACAACCCCGGATAATGTTTCGTGTAAAAATCAGAAAGCTAGGGGGCCGATTCATCATTTGTATTTTTAACTTACACCAAATATGTGCAACATATCAAGTCTTAAAAATGGAAAATATATAACACACACACGGGATATAGTTGGTAAAAGTTGCACAGATCAACCCCTACTCTCAAAGGAATAGAACATGCAAATCTGGTCCAGCATTAAAAAAACAGAGCGTATTAGTTTCAGGATTTCACATTATTATTCTCTATAAAACATGCAGAGTGACAACTCTTATCAGATTGATTTGAGTGCCAAGATGATGTCTGTTCCCTTTCAAGGAGAAGTCACCCACGGGAGGAAGTCCAGATGCAGCCACAAACTGTCAAAAAACCTCAGGAGACCGTGCACGAGATAAAATGGTAAAAATACTTGAGACATTTAACATTCATGTTACCAAGAAAAGTTCTGTGTTCTCCGGTTCACACGGCTGTAGACTACATTTTTAACATGAGTTTACTGTATTATTTTTGCTGTTGAAACAATGGTTGTGGGATTATGGACTGTATGTTTATGGGGGTGATTTAAAAAGAAAATTGGGATAGCGGAACATAGATATGACTCTCCTCCATGCAAGCAATTGGTAAACTGTATGAAGGCATGCAAGAATTTTTAATATCTTCAGAAAAAAGTCCCAAAAAGCTAACAGCAAATGAGTAGGCAAACAGCCACATCCAGGCTCCGACCACAGAAGAAGAGTGAAAGCTGCCTTGGTTCTGGACCCCGATAGCATGGCACTAGACCAGAACAGCATTGCTCACCACTCTTGGCACTGTAGGTGCTGCTACTGAAACTGCTAAGTGACTGGACAGTTATTCACCTCTTTATAGGCGGAGATGGGAATAACGTGTCAAAGAGGTCGTATTCCTTCACAAAGCTTTCTTTCATAGACTGCAGTCTTCACAGGCTTTGCTGCTGAGCACACCGACTGGCTGCAGTGCTGGTGACTTGACATCAGCACTGCAGACAGACAGTGACCAGACGGAGAGTGGGTGATGGGCCCTTGGAGAGCAGTGATATTTTGCCTTTTTTCAGTTACCACAGCTTGTGATAGCCTAAGGTTGGCAGAAAACTATGTGCACACGTTGCGGATTGGGGTGCAGAATTTTCCACACAAGATCTGTTTCTCCTGGCAGAAACCGCTGGTATGGATTTGCCGCGGATTTTGTGCGGCTTTTGGTGCAGATTTTCTGCGTTTTTTTACCCTGCGGATTTCTATTATGAAAGAGGTCAGAAACGCTGCAATTCCACACAAAAGTAGTAGCATGTTATTTCTTTTGTTCCGCAGCGGATTTCATGCGGATTTTTCCGCACCATTAGCACAGCTTTTTTTTCTATTGATTTACATTGTACTGTATATCACAGTGCGGAACTGCAGTGTTTCTGCGCGGAAAGAGCCGTTGCGGATCCGCACAAATTCCGCATCGCGTGCACACAGCCTCACTATACGTTCTGCTGTGGATTTTTTTACAATAATCCACCGAGTTTTATAGTAGCAGTGGCCAGAATATGGGTTTGGGTTTTTTTTTTTTTTACCCTAATGAAACTATCGCCATTTCATTTAAGAGGGGCTGTCATTTATGACATTTAAAATCCATAGGATACAAGTCTCTCTACTGAAACCCACAGCTGTCAGGAGACCAGGGCCCGGTCACTTAATTGATTACCACGTTCATTTGGCGAGGTGGCTACCTGCATGCACCAATGCTGTAGTTCAGAGGTCCTCCCCGGTAGACATGCAGTCAGGAACATACGGCCATAGATTTCCCTGCCTGAGGGCTGTGTCAGTAGCACGCCAGCTATATTTAGCATCTGCTGCCATATTTTATGTCCACAGCACATACTAAGTGCATTGCCTAATGCGGAGACTTCTCCAGCATGCTTTGCTAGTACCATCATTACTACACAGACCTCTTCCATACCCAATGTATGACAGATCACCAGGGGAACCTCTGTATGTAACCGACAGTGACAGCCATGACTAGAGGCCCGGACAAGCTCCTATGGCAGAGAGGATGAGCCGCGGGTCACCTAGTCAGTGTTTCTCTCAGCTTCTAACCACTTCAGATAATCTCTTCTTGTTAAACGCATCCCCCGATAAGCTGATTAGAGGGAGTCCCGGGAGCAGTGATCTGTGAGGAAAGCTGCCCAGAGGTGCTGGTTATTCCAGACCAAAAAGATGCTCACAGGACTGACACTTATTTTGGGCTGAAATCACACATAGCGAGTCTGCCACCAGGACTGGCCCACCTCTAAGGCTTCTTTCACACTAGCGTCGGAATCTCCCCGTCGCAATGCGTCAGGGAGAGATTCCGACGCTAGCGTTTGCTGCATTGCACAATGGGTGCAGCAGATGCATTTTTCCGGCGCATCCGCTGCCCCATTGTAAGGTGCGGGGAGGTGGGGGCGGAGTTCCGGCCGCGCATGCGCGGTCGGAAAAAGCGGTCCGTCGGGAGAAAAAAACGTTACATGTAGGGTTTTTTTCTCCCGACGGTCCGCCAGAGCACGACGCATCCGTCTTGCACACGGAAGTGTGCCAATCCGTCGCAATACGTCGTCAATAGAAGTCTATGGGGAAAAAACGCATCCTGCAAGCACTTTTGCAGGATGCGTTTTTCTGCAAAACGACGCATTGTGACGGATTTAAAAAAACGCTAGTGTGAAAGTACCCTAAGGCGTTTTCTTGGCTCGACATACATTTCTGCACTCATACTATGTGACTGGTCACGGGATGACTAGATTCTCAGCCGCTTCTCTCAAAGTTGTATTGGAGGGATGGTCTATAGAGAGGTAGAGGAGAATCTAGCCAGCACGTGAACGCAGCTAAGCAAATCGTATTCATGTGGTCACGGGACTGAAGAAATCTGTCCAAGGTCAGGTGCCCATGATCCAGAACTAGCAGCGCATGTTTGCTGCGTCCCAAGCGCTGCCATCTATTCAATGCAGGTGAATCCGCATGTGTTCATGGAACCGTACGAATTTACCATATTAATATACTCCATCGATGTAATTTTTCTTGCGGAGACGGGTGTCCCTGCAAGAGTAATTGAGATGCTGTGGTCTGGAAAGATGCGCCGCATGTCCGTCTCCACAGGTGATCTGCAGGCATATGTGAATGCATAGTGGGCAAGGGATTTTTAGAAACCTCATCCACTATGTTGTAACATCTGGCCGCTGCGGGTTTGATGCTGCATAACTACAGTGTCAACCCAACAGCAATTCCCGATCGTAGGCATATACCCTACGGGGAAAACCATTTTAGATTTGGCAACCAATCACATGCTTCTTTGGCTCTGCAGGACACAGAGCCCACACATGTTTTAAGAGCAACTGTCATTTTAATTGTTATTTCAAAATTCAATCGTACACATGGAGATAATCAACGTTGTAATGTATCTTATCGGAGAAATATGCTACTTTCTCATCGAGAACTGATCTTTCTTTCTCAATTCATAGATAATGTATCTTCACTGAATACAGATTGTTACATTACTGAGATAGATAGCAACTCATCTCCTATGTAGCAGGGCTCCCATCTGTATACAGCCCCATCCGCAGTATCAGCCATCTCCTATATAGCAGGGCTCCCATCTGTATACAGTCCCATCAGCAGTAACAGCCATCTCCTATATAGCAGGGCTCCCATCTGTATACAGCCCCATCAGCAGTAACAGCCATCTCCTATATAGCAGGGCTCCCATCTGTATACAGCCCCATCAGCAGTAACAGCCATCTCCTATATAGCAGGGCTCCCATCTGTATACAGTCCCATCAGCAGTAACAGCCATCTCCTATATAGCAGGGCTCCCATCTGTATACAGCCCCATCAGCAGTAACAGCCATCTCCTATCTCAGTAGCTTGAAATTCTGTCATGAATGAATGAATGAATGAATGAATGAATGAATGAATGAATGATTACTCTTCGTGGAGAAAAGTGGATTTCTCTGATGAAATATTACAAAGTTTCTTATTTTCACTTGATTAATGAAAATCATCAAAACGACAGGTACTCTTAAGACCTTTGCACCCTGTGAATACCACCCTGACCCATCTTAATGAAAATTAAAGGTGCCTACACATAGCAGGTTGGGCAGTGTGGCTACAAAGGCGTCCTGAGAATTGCAGCATATCTGTGGTGTGGTTTTGACTATGTGGTCTACACAAGGTTTCACTACGCATCCAAAATCTGCTGTGCAAAACCATAGGAAACGTCGCAAACAACGCATGTGCGGGTCAAACTGCTTTATGTATGAGTATACTTATGGGGACTCACAAGTGGGAAGAAGCCGAAAACACAGCCAATTTGGCCATTAGCCACTTGCTAAGATACTGACTTTACAAAATCCAAACACTCTTCATAGACAGAGATGCAACAACATCTCCACTGAATAGAGTCAGGCTTATGGCGATGTTCACACGCAGCATTTTTTTTAGCTTGATTTTTAAATGCAGATTACGCACTTTTTATCCACAGTACAAGTTAATTTTATTCACCATTAATGCAGACAAACCAGTTTGCTGTGGGTTTTATTGCTTTCTATGGGTGAAAAAAATGCTGCAAAGACGCTGAAAGAAAGGACATGCTGCAGATCTCAAATTCAGGCAAAGAAGAAAAAAAAACAAAACAACCAAACACCTCTGCATGTGAACATATCTTAAAGCAGGCACTGAGAACTTGACCATTTAATCATACTTGTCCTATCCACACAACAGGTGATTAATGTCTGAATGCAGGGGCCTCACAAATAATTGAGCTGGTGGTCCCTCATTAAAGCACCACCATAGTGAGATTTTGAATGAAGTTTTGGTCGAGCATGTGCAGTGCTGTTACACTCAACATCAATGGGAGTGACGGAGACAAGTATGCAGCCTGGATAGCCAATTCATACCACTTGTCTTTGTAGGTTTAAGTCAGAGAAACTTTACTGTAAAATTATCTTGCAATTAGGTGTGCAAGACAAGCCCCCGCGGGAGCGCTAACTGTAGGGAGGAAGACAAGCCCCCGCAGGAGCGCTAACTGAGGTGAGGAAAACAAGCCCCTGCAGGAGCACTAACTGAGATGCGGAAGACAAGCCCCCGCAGGAGCGCCAACTGCAGGGAGGAAGACAAGCCCCCGCGGGAGCGCTAACTGCAGGGAGGAAGACAAGCCCCCGCGGGAGCGCTAACTGCAGAGAGGAAGACAAGCCCCCGCGGGAGCGCTAACTGCAGGGAGGAAGACAAGCCCCCGCGGGAGCGCTAACTGCAGGGAGGAAGACAAGCCCCCGCGGGAACGCTAACTGCAGGGAGGAAGACAAGCCCCCACGGGAGCGCTAACTGCAGGGAGGAAGACAAGCCCCCGCGGGAGCGCTAACTGCAGGGAGGAAGACAAGCCCCCGCGGGAGCGCTAACTGCAGGGAGGAAGACAAGCCCCCGCGGGAGCGCTAACTGCAGGGAGGAAGACAAGCCCCCGTGGGAGCGCTAACTGCAGGAAGACAAGCCCCCGCGGGAGCGCTAACTGCAGGAAGACAAGCCCCCGCGGGAGCGCTAACTGCAGGAAGACAAGCCCCCGCGGGAGCGCTAACTGCAGGAAGACAAGCCCCCGCGGGAGCGCTAACTGCAGGGAGGAAGACAAGCCCCCGCGGGAGCGCTAACTGCAGGAAGACAAGCCCCCGCGGGAGCGCTAACTGCAGGAAGACAAGCCCCCGCGGGAGCGCTAACTGCAGGAAGACAAGCCCCCGCGGGAGCGCTAACTGCAGGGAGGAAGACAAGCCCCCGTGGGAGCGCTAACTGCAGGAAGACAAGCCCCCGCGGGAGCGCTAACTGCAGGAAGACAAGCCCCCGCGGGAGCGCTAACTGCAGGAAGACAAGCCCCCGCGGGAGCGCTAACTGCAGGAAGACAAGCCCCCGCGGGAGCGCTAACTGCAGGAAGACAAGCCCCCGCGGGAGCGCTAACTGCAGGGAGGAAGACAAGCCCCCGTGGGAGCGCTAACTGCAGGAAGGAAGACAAGCCCCCGCGGGAGCGCTAACTGCAGGAAGACAAGCCCCCGCGGGAGCGCTAACTGCAGGAAGACAAGCCCCCGTGGGAGCGCTAAATGCGGGGAGGAAGACAAGCCCCCGTGGGAGCGCTAACTGCAGGGAGGAAGACAAGCCCCCGCGGGAGCGCTAACTGCAGGGAGGAAGACAAGCCCCCGCGGGAGCGCTAACTGCAGGGAGGAAGACAAGCCCCCGCGGGAGCGCTAACTGCAGGGAGGAAGACAAGCCCCCGCGGGAGCGCTAACTGCAGGAAGACAAGCCCCCGCGGGAGCGCTAACTGCAGGAAGACAAGCCCCCGCGGGAGCGCTAACTGCAGGAAGACAAGCCACCGCGGGAGCGCTAACTGCGGGGAGGAAGACAAGCCCCCGCGGGAGCGCTAACTGCAGGGAGGAAGACAAGCCCCCGCGGGAGCGCTAACTGCAGGGAGGAAGACAAGCCCCCGCGGGAGCGCTAACTGCAGGGAGGAAGACAAGCCCCCGCGGGAGCGCTAACTGCAGGGAGGAAGACAAGCCCCCGCGGGAGCGCTAACTGCAGGGAGGAAGACAAGCCCCCGCGGGAGCGCTAACTGCAGGAAGACAAGCCCCCGCGGGAGCGCTAACTGCAGGAAGACAAGCCCCCGCGGGAGCGCTAACTGCAGGAAGACAAGCCCCCGTGGGAGCGCTAACTGCGGGGAGGAAGACAAGCCCCCGCGGGAGCGCTAACTGCAGGGAGGAAGACAAGCCCCCGCGGGAGCGCTAACTGCAGGGAGGAAGACAAGCCCCCGCGGGAGCGCTAACTGCAGGGAGGAAGACAAGCCCCCGCGGGAGCGCTAACTGCAGGGAGGAAGACAAGCCCCCGCGGGAGCGCTAACTGCAGGGAGGAAGACAAGCCCCCGCGGGAGCGCTAACTGCAGGGAGGAAGACAAGCCCCCGCGGGAGCGCTAACTGCAGGGAGGAAGACAAGCCCCCGCGGGAGCGCTAACTGCAGGGAGGAAGACAAGCCCCCGCGGGAGCGCTAACTGCAGGGAGGAAGACAAGCCCCCGCGGGAGCGCTAACTGCAGGGAGGAAGACAAGCCCCCGCGGGAGCGCTAACTGCGGGGAGGAAGACAAGCCCCCGCGGGAGCGCTAACTGCGGGGAGGAAGACAAGCCCCCGCGGGAGCGCTAACTGCAGGGAGGAAGACAAGCCCCCGCGGGAGCGCTAACTGCAGGAAGACAAGCCCCCGCGGGAGCGCTAACTGCAGGAAGACAAGCCCCCGCGGGAGCGCTAACTGCAGGAAGACAAGCCCCCGCGGGAGCGCTAACTGCAGGAAGACAAGCCCCCGCGGGAGCGCTAACTGCAGGAAGACAAGCCCCCGCGGGAGCGCTAACTGAGGCAATTTGTCAGTAAAGGACCCTAGAGTCGAAGACTGGCAGCACGTACCGCTCTCCATAGGCCACGCACTATTAGGCCCATTATTATGGAAACTCATGAGAAACCAAGCTTATCTGGACAAAACACGCTATGAGGTAAAGCACTTTAGTAGCCAACATAACATTTAGTGGTCAAGAATAAAAACTTCCAGAAAGGGCCAACTAATCCAGAAACGTAGGGGTCAATCTGCAGACCTCGGGGCGCTGGCTCCTCGGACTGGCACGCATCACACAGGGCTAGCAATGGATATAATATATAGCCAGGGATATAATCCTACAACATTGCCATAGGAATCTATAAATGAGGAGATTCCGAGCCCTGCGCCCACCCTGGAGGTGACCCCACCGCATCTGTCACTGCTCCATCTGCCATAGAGGAGGAGATAAGAACACGCAGCATGGAATCACTTGTGTCCATCAGGAGAAGCTTCCACGAGTGACGAGATTATTACACGACGCCCGTGACGTCACGGCGATAGTCCACACAAGTGTCCCCGGGCGCTAGGACCCAGCAGGCTCCCCGCAGCCATCCATTGAGAAGTCCAGAAGAAAACAACAGACTATCGGTGAAAAGTGTCGGCGGTGCCCAGTGGTGCCCGGTGCTGCGGGCAGTCAGTCCAGCACACACCGCCGCCGTGCCAGGGGCTCCACCGGGAAAGTTTCCCCCCCTCCGTGCCGAGAACGTGGCAGTGCCCCCTCCTCCTACCTGTGCTCAGATTGTCATTGATCTTCAGCGGGACCCTCAGGATGTAGACGAGGAAGAGCATGAAGAAGAACCACACTGTCCACAGATAGGTCCACGACCACAGCACGCAGGACTTGAGCTGCTCCAGGAAGCCTGTCCCCGCTTCAGCCATATTTTATTGTGTGTGCGGCCCACAGTGCAGCCAATCCCTGCAGCAGGCCTCCGCCCCCGTCACTGGTTACCACACAGGCGGCGAGCAGGCAGCAACCTCACAGCGCGACCTGCAGCCGGCAGTATCCTCTCGCACACACTTTTTGTGGTGGATTTTTTTTGTCCTCATCTCTCTGTAAACTGTCATGTCCTGCTGCTATGGGGGCAATCTGCGACTACTCCCCCAAAGCAACAAGTGTGTGGGTCTGTGCCACGGCTTGATGCGGAGGAGCGGGCGGTGGTTTTTCTGTAGCTCCTATTTTGAGGCATTTTTTCCATTAGCCATACATTACAGAGAAAGCGGAAGACGCCAGAAGAATGGCGCGGCCACTTAGCTTCATCATGGTTTTCGGAGCCTCCAGAGGTTTGCGGATTTGTGCACACGTGGCGGATTTGGCTGCGGATCTGCAGCCGTTTTCCAGGCGGTGTACAGTACCATGTAAGCCTATGGAAAACCAAATCCGCAGTGCACATGCTGCGGAAAATACGGCGCAGAAATGCAGCAGCATGTCAATTCTTTGTGCGGATTCCGCAGTGTTTTACACCTGCTCAATAATTGGAATCCGCACAAAAACCGCGGTAAATCCGCAGGTAAAGAGCAGGACGTTTTACCTGCGGATTTTTCAGAATCTGCGCCAAAATATCCACACAAGAATCCGCAACATGTGCACATACCCTAAAGAAGCTGGAAAGCTGACGGCGTCTGAGCACCTTACAGGGGGCCGTTCTCTGTAGCGGGGGTCTTCAGGTACCTGAATAAGATGTGCGCACATTCCTTCTAGTGGAAACCGCTTCACGAAACGTTCCTTTAGGGAGTGTATTTAGGAGTTTTTAATGGGGTCATCCACTAGTAGGACAACCCCTTCCTAAACTAGATGTTTGACCCCAATAAAATAATAAAGCCTACAATCCCGTAGTGGCTCTGTTCCACGGTGGCCGCACTCGCTCTCCCCGGTGCAGTGTTGTGACATGTGACGTCAGCGCCCAATCAGAGCTGGAGTCACTGTCTCGGCCTTTGTATGAGGAGGAAGCCAGAGCTGCAGTTACTTTCTCTTCAGGCTATGTGCACATGCTGCGTGTTACTCTGACGATTTTTCCGGACTGATTTTGGTAAATCCGCAGGTAAACTGCACTGCGGAATTCCTGCTGAATTACCGCGATTTTGTGCAGATTCTACCTGCAGATTCCAATACAGGAGCAGGTGTAAACCGCTACGGAATCCGCACAAAGAATTGACATGCTGCGGAATAAACAACGCTATGTTTCCACGCGATTTTTTCCACAGCATGGGCACTGCGGATTTTGTTTTCCATAGGTTTACATGGTACTGTACAACGCATGGAAAACGGCTGCGAATCCGCAGGGCCGATCCGCAGCGTGTGCACATACCCTTGTGGTCAGTGGACAGCCCCTTTTAAAGTCTTGAGGTTTTTCTTTCTGAAGCATATTTTGCAGCCATTTGATTGGACAGTGCTGGTTCAGAGTGTTCTCTTTCATTTTTTCAAAACTTGAAGTGGAAGAAAAATACTTAAAAGACTGAATATATGACCAGCAAGATGGCGCTACTATAGGAAAAGTCTTTCAAATGTATTTTAAAGTGGATCTTTTTCAGAGAAATCCCATTGAAAAAAAAGTCTGAAAAAACTCCTCTTATATTGTAGCAGAAACCACTTTAGGAAACACCTTTTTGTAAAGTTTTTTTCTTTCACTGCAGAATTTTTTTAAACTTTTTTTTCCCCTTAATCTCCTGAATACCTGCTATACATGTATGTCATGGCAAAGTGTTCCCACGTCACACTATACGTGTACAGTGTGGGGAGGCAGCGGGCACATGCCATCCGCAGCATGTTACACTTAGGCCACGTTCATTATTTTACATCAGTATTTGTAAGACAAAATCTGGAGTGGGTGATAGATACAGAAGTGGTGCATATGTTTCTATTATACTTTCCCTCTAATTGTTCCACTCCTGGTTTTGGCTTACAAATACTGATGTAAAATACTGACCAAATACTGCTAGTGTGACCTTGGCCTTTATCTGGACTCCCACTGCCAGAGCCAGGATCACAACTATGTCAGATCCTGGCTAACTCTTTACATGCCACGTGTAAAGAGAGAAAATGACCGCTCTGTCTGCCCATCAGCACCACACTGGATAAATTGCCACATCAGTCGGAGGCCTAACAAGTGTCTGTGTCTGTCATATAACACAGCTGCAGAGAAAGGTTAAACACCGACAGGCTTAGGCTAGGTTCACATTACGTTATCTGAACCCGTTTAACGGACTACGTTACACCGTGGCATAACGCATAATGGCGAACGCATCGCTAGCGCACGCCCACATTGGGCGTGCGCTAGCGATGTGCCGTCATTTGAGTGATGGGCTGCGAACGCTGCTTGCAAAAAGAGCCACCTTGTGCAGCAGTAATGCTGCATTCTAACAAGGTGGCTCTTTTAGTTTTAGGTTCAAGTATACCCCAAATAAAGCGTTTTTATACTTAGCCACAATTCCTGTCTCTAGCCAGGGAGGCGGGTCCTCACTCCCCAGCTCTAACCGCTCCTCTGCCGTCACTCCAATCTTCCTGCGCTTTTGGCGCCGCCCCCTCAGCGCTGTGTACGTTTCAAAACCGGCGCCTGCACAGTTTACTGCTGTGCTGCGCAGACGCAGTAAGCTCTGGCCGTCTGACGACCCAGCCAAGCTTGCAGACAGCGCCTGCGCGGGCATTGCGGCCGGCCACCTTTGGAATCCCCGCCCCGCACTGTGTTATGCATTATGCACAGTGCGGGGCGGGGATTCCAAAGGTGGCTGGCCGCAATGCCCGCGCAGTCTGCAAGCCTGGCTGGGACGTCAGACGGCCAGAGCTTACTGCGTCTGCGCAGCACAGCACAGCAGTACACTGCGCAGGCGCCGGTTTTGAAACGTACACCGCTGAGGGGGCGGCGCCGAAAGCGCAGGAAGATTGGAGTGATGGCAGAGGAGCGGTTAGAGCTGGGGAGTGAGGACCCGCCTCCCTGGCTAGAGACAGGAATTGTGGCTAAGTATAAAAACGCTTTATTTGGGGTATACTTGAACCTAAAACTAAAAGAGCCACCTTGTTAGAATGCAGCATTACTGCTGCACAAGGTGACTCTTTTTGTTTAAAACGGCTGGAGGGGGGTGACAGTGGCCCTTTAAGAAATGAACGTCAGTCAGACCGAAAAATTGGGAAAACTTTGAAAGTGTCCCCAAGTGCAGAGGCAAAAAACCATCAAGCACTACAAAGAAACTGGCTCACATGAGGACTGCCCCAGGAAAGGAAGACCAAGAGTCACCTCTGCTTCTCAGGATAAGTTTATCTGAGTCACCAGCCTCAGAAATCGCAGGTTAACAGCAGCTCAGATTAGAGACCAGGTCAATGCCACACAAAGTTCTAGCAGCAGACACATATCTACAACAACTGTTAAGAGGAGACTTTGTGCAGCAGGCCTTCATGGTAAAATAGCTGCTAGGAAACCACTGCTAAGGACAGGCAACAAGCAGAAGAGACTTGTTTGGGCTAAAGAACACAAGGAATGGACATTAGACCAGTGGAAATCTGTGCTTTGGTCTGATGAGTCCAAATTTGAGATCTTTGGTTCCAACCACTGTGTTTTTGTGTGACGCAGAAAAGGTAAACGGATTGACTCTACACGCCTGGTTCCCGCTGTGAAGAATGGAGGAGGAGGTGTGATGGTGTGGGGGTGCTTTGCTGGCAGGGCCGGCGTCAGCACCCGGCGCACCGGGCAAATGCCGGGGCCCTAGCGAGAGAGGGGGGCCCACTCACGCTGTCATAGATACAGCTGGGAGAGCAGAGCAGGAGAACATGCTCTCTCCGCCAACAAAGTCACTGCTGGCTGCGTTCTCTTAACCCCTATGTGCCAGCTCTGACACAAGCATCTTCTCACTCAGTCAGTGCAGCCAGGCAGGCACATAGGAGTTAAAGGGAACCTGTCACCCCGTTTTTTCAGATTGAGATAAAAATAGTGTTAAAAAGGGCCTGCGCTGTGCGTTACAATAGTGTATGTAGTGTACCCTGATTCCCCACCTATGCTGCGAAATACATTACCAAAGTCGCCGTTTTCGCCTGCCAATCAGGCTGGTCAGGTTGGCGTGGTGACATCGCTGTTTCTTCCCCAGCTTTCCGTTGGTGGCGTAGTGGTGTGCGCATGTCC
Source organism: Ranitomeya imitator (assembly GCF_032444005.1). NCBI lineage: Eukaryota > Metazoa > Chordata > Amphibia > Anura > Dendrobatidae > Ranitomeya > Ranitomeya imitator. The sequence goes on along the minus strand of NC_091285.1, from coordinate 312,714,010 downwards.
AAGTGCCGAATCCACTGCGCGCACGTGAAGAAACAGCGCGCGATCTGCGCTATTACCCTTGTCATCGGTGGGGGCGGCCATCTTCCTGGGGCCGCGCGTGCGCAGATGAAAAACTCAAAACAGAAAAGATACAACAACGCCCTGCTCAAGACACTGCACAGCACCTCTCCTGTATATATACACTGCACAGCACCTCTCCCCCTGTATATATACACTGCACAGTACCGCTCCTCCTGTATATATACACTGCACAGCACCTTTCCTCCTGTATACATACACTGCACCTTTCCTCCTGTCCTATATATATACACTGCACAGTACCACTCCTCCTTTCCTGTATATATACACTGCACAGTACCACTCCTCCTGTCCTGTATATACAGGTCCTTCTCAAAAAATTAGCATATAGTGTTAAATTTCATTATTTACCATAATGTAATGATTACAATTAAACTTTCATATATTATAGATTCATTATCCACCAACTGAAATTTGTCAGGTCTTTTATTGTTTTAATACTGATGATTTTGGCATACAACTCCTGATAACCCAAAAAACCTGTCTCAATAAATTAGCATATCAAGAAAAGGTTCTCTAAACGACCTATTACCCTAATCTTCTGAATCAACTAATTAACTCTAAACACATGCAAAAGATACCTGAGGCTTTTATAAACTCCCTGCCTGGTTCATTACTCAAAACCCCCATCATGGGTAAGACTAGCGACCTGACAGATGTCAAGAAGGCCATCACTGACACCCTCAAGCAAGAGGGTAAGACCCAGAAAGAAATTTCTCAACAAATAGGCTGTTCCCAGAGTGCTGTATCAAGGCACCTCAATGGTAAGTCTGTTGGAAGGAAACAATGTGGCAGAAAACGCTGTCTTCACCTTCTGTTCATTTTTTCATTCTGCCTTCTAAGGATTGCAATAAGGCTCCGCACATATTTATCGTGCGCACTACGCTGAGCGTTTACACCGGTGTTTACGTGTAAGGGTATGTGCACACGTCCGGATTTTTAGCGGTTTTTTTGCAGAATTTCACCATAAAAACGCTATAAATCCGCTAAAAAAACGCTAACATTATGCATCCTATCATTTAGAATGCATTCCGCATTTTTTGTGCATATGTTAGCGTTTTTTTCCGCAAAAAAAAACCGCATACCGCAAAAAATCCGGACATGCTCTATCTTTTTGCGGATATTCTGCGGATTTCCTATCAAAATGGACATTCCGGAAAAATCCGCAAAATATCTGCGCAAAAAACGCGCAAATTCCGCGAGAAATCCGTGCGAAAAAAGCACGCGGATTTCAGGCAGAATTCTCAGGATTTTGTCAGGAAAAAATCCGGACGTGTGCACATACCCTAAAGGTAAGCCCGATGTAAGTGGTCAGCGTAGAGCGCCAGATAAAAGCTTCCACTCGTTCCGCAAAAAAAGCAAGTGCCCACTCAGGTCCATCATCTTCCACGTTACTGGTAGCACAAAGGCTCTGAAAAAGCGAAATGGCTCCTCTCGCCCCAAAGAAATTCAGCAAATTCTGTGCTCCCACATCCAAATGCCCCCTCCATTTTGAGCCTTTATTAATAATTTTGTACAACATGACTAACTGGTTTAAGGATAGAAAGTTTGAAAACTGCGATATTTTTTTTCTTTTCAAAATTTTCACCAAAGTTGCAATATTTTCACAAATAAGTGCAAGTCATATCAAACAAATTTTACCACTATGGCTGGTGTCACACTTGCAACTGCAATGCTTGAGTCTCTCACCTCAACTTTATCACCTCTTGAGTCTCTCACCTCATTACTTTATCTAAAAAACTAATTAAAGCTGCCAAAAAGGAAACAGAGAAGCACATTGCTAAGGAGAGTAAAACTAATCCCAAACTGTTCTTCAACTATATCAATAGTAAAAGAATAAAAACTGAAAATGTAGGCCCCTTAAAAAATAGTGAGGAAAGAATGGTTGTAGATGACGAGGAAAAAGCTAACATATTAAACACCTTCTTCTCCACGGTATTCACGGTGGAAAATGAAATGCTAGGTGAAATCCCAAGAAACAATGAAAACCCTATATTAAGGGTCACCAATCTTACCCAAGAAGAGGTGCGAAACCGGCTAAATAAGATTAAAATAGATAAATCTCCGGGTCCGGATGGCATACACCCACGAGTACTAAGAGAACTAAGTAATGTAATAGATAAACCATTATTTCTTATTTTTAGGGACTCTATAGCGACAGGGTCTGTTCCGCAGGACTGGCGCATAGCAAATGTGGTGCCAATATTCAAAAAGGGCTCTAAAAGTGAACCTGGAAATTATAGGCCAGTAAGTCTAACCTCTATTGTTGGTAAAATATTTGAAGGGTTTCTGAGGGATGTTATTCTGGATTATCTCAATGAGAATAACTGTTTAACTCCATATCAGCATGGGTGTATGAGAAATCACTCCTGTCAAACCAATCTAATCAGTTTTTATGAAGAGGTAAGCTATAGGCTGGACCACGGTGAGTCATTGGACGTGGTATATCTCGATTTTTCCAAAGCGTTTGATACCATGCCGCACAAGAGGTTGGTACACAAAATGAGAATGCTTGGTCTGGGGGAAAATGTGTGTAAATGGGTTAGTAACTGGCTTAGTGATAGAAAGCAGAGGGTGGTTATAAATGGTATAGTCTCTAACTGGGTCGCTGTGACCAGTGGGGTACCGCAGGGGTCAGTATTGGGACCTGTTCTCTTCAACATATTCATTAATGATCTGGTAGAAGGTTTACACAGTAAAATATCGATATTTGCAGATGATACAAAACTATGTAAAGCAGTTAATACAAGAGAAGATAGTATTCTGCTACAGATGGATCTGGATAAGTTGGAAACTTGGGCTGAAAGGTGGCAGATGAGGTTTAACAATGATAAATGTAAGGTTATACACATGGGAAGAAGGAATCAATATCACTATTACACACTGAATGGGAAACCACTGGGTAAATCTGACAGGGAGAAGGACTTGGGGATCCTAGTTAATGATAAACTTACCTGGAGCAGCCAGTGCCAGGCAGCAGCTGCCAAGGCAAACAGGATCATGGGGTGCATTAAAAGAGGTCTGGATACACATGATGAGAGCATTATACTGCCTCTGTACAAATCCCTAGTTAGACCGCACATGGAGTACTGTGTCCAGTTTTGGGCACCGGTGCTCAGGAAGGATATAATGGAACTAGAGAGAGTACAAAGGAGGGCAACAAAATTAATAAAGGGGATGGGAGAACTACAATACCCAGATAGATTAGCGAAATTAGGATTATTTAGTCTAGAAAAAAGACGACTGAGGGGCGATCTAATAACCATGTATAAGTATATAAGGGGACAATACAAATATCTCGCTGAGGATCTGTTTATACCAAGGAAGTTGACGGGCACAAGGGGGCATTCTTTGCGTCTGGAGGAGAGAAGGTTTTTCCACCAACATAGAAGAGGATTCTTTACTGTTAGGGCAGTGAGAATCTGGAATTGCTTGCCTGAGGAGGTGGTGATGGCGAACTCAGTCGAGGGGTTCAAGAGAGGCCTGGATGTCTTCCTGGAGCAGGACAATATTGTATCATACAATTATTAGGTTCTGTAGAAGGACGTAGATCTGGGGATTTATTATGATGGAATATAGGCTGAACTGGATGGACAAATGTCTTTTTTCGGCCTTACTATGTAACTATGTAACTCTCGGCACTGCCACAGGCGGTTCGGACAGAAGCGTTCAGCTGCATAGAAATACATGCACTCCGGTCCCGAGTGCCAACGGCAGTGGCGGATATTGAGGCGAGAGACTCTCGCGAGTTTCTCGCATTTCAGTTGCAAGTGTGACACCGGCCTATCATGAAGTATGTCACACAAAAAAAACAAATCTCAGAATCACTGGGATCCATTGGAGCATTCCAGAGTTATTACCACAAAGTGACACTGGTCAGATTTCAAGAATTTGGCCTGGTCATCCACTACTAAGGCAACCCCTTCTTGAACTAAAGCAGTGTCGGCACTCGCGGTTCCAGAGCTCTGGTGTGGCAGAATGACACGTGGTGTCTGTCGCCCAATCAGCATTGGCACCACTTTTGCCTTTTTACAGATTGAACATGAAGAGGAAGCTGAGGCTGAAGGTGATCTATGACTTCCTCTTCATGTTCAGTCCGTACAAAGGTGCCAGGAGACAGTGACGCCATCTTATGAGCGCAGTTTCTGAGTGGCCGGAAGTCAGAAACTAGCTCTCAATGCAAGTCTAAGAGAGCCAGAACGAGGCTCTCGTAGACTTACATGAAATGGGCCATTTTCAGTTTTCGTTTTTTGCTCCTCTTCTTCCCAGAGCCATAACTTTTGTATTTTTTTGGTCAAAATGGCCATGTGATGGCTTGTTTTTTTGCAAGACAAGTTGTACTTTTGATTGACATGATTGATTTTAACATACGTGTACTGGAAAAATGGAAAAAAAATCAAAGTGCGATGAAATTGCAAACAAAGTGTTCACGAAATGCTAAAACTGACCTGCCATTATGCTCCAGGTCATTACGAGTTCATGGAGTCACCGATATGTGGGATTTCTGGTGCGCTTCCCAGAAGTGCGAGTTAATTGCCGCTGTCAGAGATTTACAGTGGCATTTAACGGGTTAACAGCCGTGGGTGGACCACAATTCCACCCATGGTTGTTATGGGCACATGACAGCTGTTCAAAACAGCTGAAATGTGTCGTGAAAGATGTTGGCTCAGCGCCGGAGCCCACATCAAAGGGAGGGAGGGAGTCCGACATGGGCGTATATTACGCCCAATGTCAGAAAGGGGTTAAGACATGACACACCAACATGAGACAAAAACCGCAGCATCAAAAACTCGATAAAAATACATGTTAAAAAACGCAATAAAACAAGGCAGGTAACCTAATTTAAATAATAGATGCAGAAATTCTGCAACATCAAAATCTCAAGAAATGTTCATCTTGGGATCGTAGCCTTACTGAGGGCCAATAAATGCAACATTTGGATGAGAAAAGTCATCCAGACAAAATAAAAAAAAGCCTTAAAAAGGAAAGACAACTTAAAAGATGTCGCAAATCTTTGTAGAGAATAAGGCACAAATACTAAATCCCCCTAAAAAAAGCAAATTACTACATAAAACTGGAGAAAAAATGATGACAATCATTTCTCCACTGAATCAATTAAAAGTACATAGAATATGTTCTACACGATGGTGGCCCGATTCTAACATATCGGGTATTCTAGAATATGTAGGTAGTATACAGCACAGGCTACGTACTATATTGCACAGTGACGTAGTATATAACACAACCGACGTAGTATATAACATAGCTACGTAGTATATAACAATTACGTAGTATGTAACAAAGCGTATGTAGTAGCAGAGCTACGTAGTATATAACACAGCCACGTAGTATATAACATAGCCACATAGTGTATTGCACAGCCACGTAGTAAATTGGTCAGCCACGTAGTATATAACATAGCCACGTAGTATATTGTAGAGCCACGTAGTATATTGCACAGGCACGTAGTATATTGCTCAGCCACGTAGCATATAACACAGTCACATAGTGTATTGCACAGCTACGTAGTGTATTGCACAGCTATGTAGTATATTGGTCAGCGACGTAGTATATAGCAGGGCCACGTAGTATATTGTAGAGGCACGTAGTATATTGCATAGCTACGTAGTATATTGCACAGCCACGTAGTATATAACAGAGCCACATAATATATTGCAGTCAACGTAGTATAACAGAACCGACACAGCCACATAGTATATTGCACAGCTACGTAGTATATAACACAGAGCATGTAGTATATTGCACAGCCATGTAGTATATTGGACAGTCACGTATATTGCACAGCCACGTACTATATTGGACAGTCACGTTGTACAGTCATGGTCAAAAGTATTGACACCCCTGCAATTCTGTCAGATAATACTCATTTTCTCCCTGAAAATGATTGCAAACACAAATTATTTGTTATTATCTTCATTTAATTTGTCTTAAATGAAAAAACACAAAAAGAATGGTCCTAAAGCCAAATTGGATATAATTCCACACCAAACATAAAAAAGGGGGTGGACAAAAGTATTGGCACTGTTCGAAAAATCATGTGATGCTTCTCTAATTTGTGTAATTAACAGCACCTGTAACTTACCTGTGGCACCTAACAGGTGTTGGCAATAACTATTCTTATCCCATCAATTGAAAGGATGTTTGGGAATGATGAAATCATTTTTCAAGATGATAATGCAACCTGCCATAGAGCAACAACTGTGCAAACATTCCTTGAAAAAATACACATAAGGTCAATGTCATGGCCTGCAAATAGCCTGGATCTCAATCAAATTGAAAATCTTGGGTGGAAGTTGAAGAAAATGGTCCATGACAAGGCTCCAACCAGCAAAGCTGATCTGGCAACAGCAATCAGAGAAAGTTGGAGCCAGATTGATGAAGAGTACTGTTTGACACTCATTAAGCCCATGCCTCAGAGACTGCAAGCTGTTATAAAAGCCAGAGGTGGTGCAACAAAATACTAGTGATGTGTTGGGAATGTTTTTTTGTTTTTCATGATTCCATAATTTTTTCCTCAGAATTGAGCGATTCCATAATTTTTCCCCTATTCTTGGTTAAAAAAAAGTAACCATTACTGACTACCACGTTTTGTTCTTGATTTCTTTTAGTGTCTCTTAAAGCCAGAAAGTTGCCATTTGAAATGACTTTAGTTTTGTGCCATGTCTGTGATCTGTTTTTTCTACAAAATTAAACAACTGAATGAACATCCTCCAAGGTCGGTGATTCCATCATTTTTGCCAGGGGTTGTATTTGCAACTTATGAAGTCACTGCTGGCCTGATTGTAGTGCAGAGATCCGGCTGGTCTCTGTTCAGCAATACGTTTCAGGTAAATGTACGTTCTCAAACTGCACATCTAGCTGAAATAGGTGCGGTCGTTACTGGGCCCCTTTTGTGCACGGGCCTGGTCGCAGTCACAGAGGCTGCTTTAAGCTCCTACTGGAGTGCATGGGTGCTGTGTTGTTGGGGTGATGATGCTTGTGCCCACAGAGAGAGCTCTGAGTGCCCTCTCTGAATGAACCAGATGTGGTTCTCCATCATCCTAGATAAAGCTTTGTTCATCACCACATTACTATGGATTGTTGGGAGAAGTTGCTCTTGGAAGAGGTTTAGATAAAATTCTGTATTCATGGCAGTGTTAGGCAAAATTGTGAGTGAGCCCACTTTCTTGGATGAAGCACAACCTCACACTTGAATGATCTCAGAATGCTTTACTGTTGGCATGACACAGGTCTCATGTTCCACTCTTCTTCTCTTGTTAATTATTCTTCCAGATGGCCCAGACTGAGGGGGATTTCATCAGAGAAAATTACTTTGCAGAAGTGCAAGGATTGGACTGCAGAGGACTGGTGTAAAGTCGATTAAGCTATAAACAGCACGCGCACAGGCACACACCACTGAAATTTCAGCACCAATATTGATAAAATAATGATGAAAAAACAGAAGCAAAATGTTTAAAAATATCTCCAATTGTTTAATATCGAGTATTCATGTAAAAACACCCGGCTTGGCAGGCTATAAATATTTGTCTGTGTAATGTTCTGCCTCGTTGTATGCACTTGGGCATTCAAATCATCAAGATGCATTGCTGGCAGCTCCTTTTGCAATTACCATGTCATCTCAGATGTGCTGAAAAGGGAACAAGTCTGGAGATCCTGGAGTCATGGTAGCATGTTTAGGCCATGCAGGCTGTTCACAGTAAGACAAGCAACACAAGTCCTGGTGTTGTGCAGGAAAACCACTCGTAGGACACATGACTGTACCATTGGTTCCAAAGCCATGTAACGCCAACTTGTTAGTGTATCTGGAATAAAGACTAGGGGTCTGGCTACTGCATATTATGCCACCCCATAGCATAAGCCGCACGTGAAGGCTTCTTCCAGCTATTACTGCATCCAAGACATAAGCTTGTCCACACATATAAAGCGCCATGGAATAAATGGCGCTATAATAAATAATAATAATAAGCTTGACTCCGTGCTGAAGAGGATAAACCTACATTCCAGTCTTGATCTGTGCCACGATAGCAGTGAAGTGAGGTCAGTGGGATGCCTGTACCTAGACGTATTGTACGTGGAAGCGGTTTATTTACCAGCAACAAAAAAACGTTTTGGTCGTTAATCTGACCTTCATCAGTTACGTATAGATAATAGCGTTGTTTATAGTGGGTGTACGCTCCTGTGAGCGAAGGGCTATGTTTTCCCTGTTGTGAGAAGAGACCGGGTATGTGACCGGTAACTGCTGGCTTGTGATTTGACGAGACACGGTGTCCACCGCTGGTTGGGACCAAGTGCATGCCCAAGTGCATTCTGCGTGGCCGTGCATTCCTCAGACAACCATTATGCCAAGGAGTAGGTGTACTTCAGCACTCCTACTCGAAACCGAATAAATAGAGGTTTTGAAAAACTGGGATTTTTGTGTTTCTCACCGTAAAATCCTTTTCTCCGAGTCGTTCATTGGGGGACACAGGACTGTGGGTATATGCTACTGCCACCAGGAGGCTGACACTAAGTAGGTATAAAAAAAAAGTTAGCTCCTCCTCCATAGTATACACCTTGCCACTGGCCCTGACAGCTCCAGTTTGGTGCACAAGCAGTAGGAGATAGAGAAAAGAAAACAGCATTAGAGCAAAGACAACATGTCTAGAATAATACTACAGTCTGAACAACCCCATAGACAAATAAAATGAATAGGGAGGGAGCTGTGTCCCCCAATGAACGACTCTGAGAAAAGGATTTTACGGTGAGTAACACAAAAATCCCTGTTTCTCCATCGTTTCATTGGGACATCCCACAGTCCTGTGTCCCCCAAAGAAGTCCCAGGGTGGGAAGAAGACTCATTGGAAGAAAACCCCTAGGCACTTAACGCCTATAGGTGTGATACCGCAGCCTGAAGAATTTTCCTTCCCAAACTTGCATCAGCAGAGGCCTGAGTGTGGATATTATAATGTTTAGAGAAAGTGTGCAGGCTGGACCAAGTGGCCGCTTTGCAAACCTGCTCTGCTGAAGCTTGGTGCCGAAGCGCCCAGGAAGCCCCTACCGCCCGAGTAGAGTGTGCCCTGATCCCAGCCGGGATGGCTGCACCCTTGATACGGTAGGCCTCCTGAATAGTGGTTCTTATCCATCTGGCTAAGGTCGATCTAGAGGCTGCGAGTCCCTTTTTATGACCCGCAGAAAGAACGAACAGAACATCCGTCTTTCGAAAAGAAGCGGTCCGGGAAACGTATCTTCTCAGAGCTCTCACCAAATCTAGAGTATGGAGAGCTTTTTCCACCTGGTGTATAGGCGCAGGACAAAAAGAAAGCAAGACAATGTCCTCATTAATGTGGAATGAGGAGACTACTTTTGGCAGAAAGGAAGGTGCTGGTCTCAGCACCACCTTATCCTGATGAAATTGTAGAAACGGTGCCTGACAGGACAAGGCCGCTAATTCCGATACCCGCCTAAAGGATGTTATAGCTACCAGAAACAAAACCTTCCAAGAAAGGTACCTTAAAGGAACATCTTGGAGGGGTTCAAATGGAGGTTCCTGAAGAGCACTCAAGACCAAATTAAGGTCCCAAGCTTCTATCGGAGCTTTGTAAGGAGGGACTATATGAGAGACTCCCTGCAAAAAAGTTTTTACTTGCAGATTGGTAGCGATCCTGCGCTGGAAAAGAACCGATAAGGCGGATATTTGCCTCCTAAGGGTACTTGGAGCGAGACCCGAGTCTAGACCAGATTGGAGAAAAGCTAGGACATTAGGAATGGAAAACCGAAGAGGAGGAAGACCCTTCTTCCTGCACCATGAAAGAAAGACTTTCCAGGTGTGGTGGTAAATGCGTGCTGAAGCTCTTTCGAGCATTAACCATAGTTGAGGCTACTTTCTGAGAAAAACCGGCCTGGGTCAGAATCCAAGATTCAACGGCCAAGCCGTCAAACGCAGGGCCTCTAAGTTCTGGTGGAATATCGGCCCCATGCGACAGAAGATCTGGCTGCATTGGTAGCTGCCAAGGAACCCCGACGATCAGCTGAACTAGATCTGCGTACCATGACCTCCGAGGCCAATCTGGGGCGACTAGAATTGCCGGAACTCCCTCTAACTTGATCTTCCTGACGACCTTTGGAAGCAGCGCCAGAGGGGGAAACAGATATGGAAGACGAAATTGGTTCCAAGATAGGACTAGTGCGTCTACGGCAATTGCTCCTGGATCTTGAAACCGTGCAACGAACCTGGGTACTTTGGTATTCGACCCGGTGGCCATTAGATCCACGTCCGGGATTCCCCAGCGTAGACATATCTGCCGAAAAACATCGGGGTGAAGAGACCATTCCCCGGGCGCAAGACCCTGTCGGCTCACAAAGTCCGCTGCCCAGTTCTCCTTGCCCGGGATGTAAACTGCCGAGATCACAGAGTGATTGTTCTCGGCCCAGCGGAGGACTTGTCCTACCTCGCGCATGGCTGATCTGCTGCGAGTGCCCCCTTGATGATTTACGTAGGCCACGGCCGTGGCATTGTCCGATTGGATCCGCACCGGGCGACCCGCCAGGAGATGGTGAAAGTGCTGCAAGGCCAGCCAAATTGCCCTTATCTCCAACAGATTGATTGGAAGGGTTGATTCCCTAGGGGACCAACGACCCTGAGCCGTGTGCTGGAGAAACACTGCTCCCCAACCGAGAAGGCTGGCGTCCGTAGTGACTACCAGCCAATGAACTGGAGGAAAAGCTTTCCCCTGAAGTAGGGATGAACTCCTCATCCACCATATCAGGGATTGCTTGACCCCAGGAGACAGACGACACCTGAGGTTGAGAGACAAAGGACTCCTGTCCCAGGCTGACAGAAGTGCCTGTTGGAGTGGACGAAGATGGAATTGGGCGAATGGAACCGCTTCTATAGCTGCTACCATCCTGCCCAAGACCTTCATGCAGAACCGGATTGAATGGAAACTCGGCTGCCGAAGAATTTTTACCTCCTGCCGGAGACAAAGCACCTTGTCCTGGGGTAAAATAGTTAGCCCCCGAGAGGTGTCGAAGATCATCCCTAAAAAAAGAGATCTTCCGAGATGGTACTAGAGATGACTTCTTTAAATTGACCAGCCACCCTAGACGAGCTAGGGTGTCCAAAGAGATGTTGACGTTGTCCCTGCATGCCTGAAAAGTTGGTCCTTTGACTAAGAGATCGTCTAAGTAAGGCAGAATGACTATGCCTCGAGAGTGCAGGATTGACACCACTGTTGCCATCACCTTTGTGAACACCCTGGGAGCAGTGGCGACCCTGAAAGGTAATGCAGTGAATTGGAAGTGTCGCTCGCCTATGGAAAACCGTAGAAATTTTTGATGAGGAGGAAATATAGGAACATGCAGATAGGCGTCTTGAATATCTATGGAAGCCAGGAATTCTCCCCTTTCCATAGCCGCAATGACCGAGCGGAGAGATTCCATACGGAAGCGACGAGTGCTGATGAATTTGTTTAGACACTTTAGGTCCAGAATGGGTCTCACGGTCCCATTCTTTTTGGGAACCGTAAACAGATTTGAATAAAACCCTTTGAACCTTTCTTCCTTTGGAACAGGGACAATGACCCCGTTGGACTGAAGAGACTCGACTGCTCTGAATAAAGGTCTTAGACGGGTTTTTGAACTGGGAAGACTGGATGGAAAAAAACGGCCTGGAGGGAGATAGGAAAACTATTTTGTACCCTGAAACCACCAGGTCTCTTACCCATCTGTCTTGAACAACTGACAGCCAGGACTGATGGAACAGTAGTAGGCGGCCGCCTACCCTGTTGAAAGCGACGAGAGGCTGCCTCCAGTCATTTAGCCGAAGATCGAGGATATCTAGATCCCCTAGATCTTGATGGTTGATGCCGCATTCTTGCCAATGGATTGGCCCTATAGGAGACCTGGTGCTCCCTGTCTTGGACAGGCCGACTTGGGGGACCTGCGCTTGGTGCCGCAGACCACCGGGAGTTACGAAAGGATTTAAATCTTGCTTGAAATTGGCGACGAAAAGGTTGCTTAACCTTTTGTTGAGGAAGGAAATTACTTTTACCTCCCGTGGTATCAGATATAAGCTGATCCAGTTTTTCGCCAAAAAGACGGACACCTTGATAAGGGAGGGATGTAAGGGACATTTTTGAAGTAGAGTCCGCCCGCCAATTTCTTAGCCATAGGGCCCTTCTGATAGCAATAGCATTTGCCGCAGCCAATGCTGAACAATTTGCCGCATCCAAGGATGCATTAATCAGATAATTTCCTGCTAAAGATATCTGATTTGACATCTCTATCACCTCTACAGGAAACCCCTTATCCTGAAGAGCCTTAGTTACGAACTCTGACCAAGCTATCATAGCTTTGGCAACCCATGTGGCCGCAAAAGACGGCACGAGGGCTCACCCTGAAGCCTCAAAAAGAGACCGAGCTAGACTCTCTAGGAGCCGATCAGTCGGATCCTTAATAGACGACCCATTAGGAAGAGACAGCAACGTACTAGAGGCCAAACGGGACACGGGAGGATCCACTGAAAGGGATTCTGCCCACTTTTTACAAAGCTCTGGAGCGAAAGGATACCTTGCACCTAGGGCCTTCTGGCCTAAGAAACGTTTATCTGGTCGCTCCATGTGACGTTGGACTAGATCCTCAAACTCAGGATGAGTAGAAAACACCCTATGAGGTTGCTTGAATTTCTTAAAGGACACCTTATGACCAGAAGGTAAGGTGGCCACATCCTCTACTCCCAAAGTCTGGTTAACGGCCTCAATGAGACTGTCAACAGATTCCTGATAACCAGGAGCTTCTAAATCAAAAGACCCCTCTGAGTCATAGTCCGAACCGTGTTCACTCAATTCCGCAGAGAGGGAGATCGAGAGACGGGATTCAAAGATGCTGATGCACCTGACGGACCGAGAGACGCTGTGTGGGATCGTTTCCCCTGTGTCTGCCTAGAGGGAGTACGGCCCCTGCAGGCCGGAGGATCCTGAAAATCAGAGGATCTTTCCAAAACAGGCGGATGAATGTCCCTGACAGGGGCTTGAAGGGACTCAACCGCCTTTGTTAGAGACGCCATAGACTGCGTCAATGATATGACCCACTCAGGGGGAGACACTGCCGACCCAGGTACAGGCACACCCGGCAGGATAGCCGGCGGGGTAACAGGCAGGGTAGCAGACGGGGGCTCCTGCACGCGCTCGGAATCACAAGCCTCACAGAGATGGTTACTTTGCGCATGCGGAAAAGCAGACCGACAGGTAATGCATGAGGAATACAGAACTGAGTCTTAGGGTTTCTAGACATGATGACTCTAAAGCCGCTATGCTCCGTATCTCCTTATGAGCTACTAGGTCTAGAACAAATACTGTTGTCAGGCTGAGGGAAGTAGCACTTACCCCAGTCCTGTGTCCCCGTATGCTCTCAAACACTGAACCATGTTTCCTGTGCAAATCACACATATATACTAAATTACAGGGCGGATGCTTGAAAAAGTGGGAGGAGTTACCGCGCATGGACCCGGTTTAGGCCGAAGCAGGGAACTAGATTTCACTCCTTCCCCTGCTCTCCCGGGAAAGCTGGGTGCTCGAAACCGGAAGTAAACCGCCGCCGATGGAGGCGGGACTTCCCCCAGACTACAAGACCCATAATGCCACAGGCCGTACAGAAAACCGGAAGCCGCCGAAAAAGGAGAGGGACCGTCTGCCTCCTTTAAACACCGTAGCCGTGCATTGGTGATGAAGTGGAGGGTGCACGGACAAGGAATGAATGCCTGTACAACCTAGGGTTCCGTTACCTCAGGGTGGTCAGGTTCTTAGTCCGGCAAAAAAAAAAATCCCACGTCCCGGGAGAGGATACGTGGAGGCGACACTCCACGTGCTCGCCCGTTGTTGGTTTGGGGAGATCGGACCCCTTCAAAAGGGTCCGTCGCCCCTGTCTTATCTTCAGAGAAAGAGAAAAAAAGCATCTGGGAAAACACAGAGATGTGCCTCCTACGGACACTAAGCATAAACTGGAGCTGTCAGGGCCAGTGGCAAGGTGTATACTATGGAGGAGGAGCTAACTTTTTTTTATACCTACTTAGTGTCAGCCTCCTGGCGGAAGTAGCATACACCCACAGTCCTGTGTCCCCCAATGAGACGATGGAGAAATGTGCCTTTATTATTTGTATATCATTATCATGTCTAATGATCCCATGATTTCCACTTTTCCTTCGTGTTGTAATTTCAATGTTGAAGAGTATGTATAGACAGACCCCATTAAGATCTCGTCCTACGTCCAGATGAACGCAAATGCTGCAGTGTGACAGTACTGCTTCTAAAAATACTTTGGGATATTTATGATCTACAGTTATAGCACCACTAGAGGACACATTGCTGATCCATATCTAATTATATTAGATCTAAAAAAGAAACTAATTGCAGATAAAGTAATATATATCAGTGTCTAAGAGGATATTGCTTATATTTATAGCGCCCCCTGGTGTTTCTTTGATTTCACTCCAGCGTATACATCCAGTGTGCCCAGACTGGCAAGAGAAAGCCACTTCTGGTGCACAAGTTGTTAGCGACTGACCTTCGCAGTAGGGGACATCACTCGTCGTACAGAGGGATAGCGGCGCTGGAGACGAGGTGAAGGTTCTGTGAGGGAATTAAAAACAAACCACAACCGAACATCTTGAGGAAATCGTAACAAGCATCCAACAGTAACAACTGCACAAGGGGAAATTTCTATATTTTATAAATTATGCTTACCAGTTTAATATTTCTAGATGGTCTGTTTCTGCGAAATGTTGTACTGGGGGCTATTGAGCATCACATTGTATAGGCTGACAGCGAGGTACATTACCCATAATCGAATAAAAAAAACGGACTGCACGGTATGTTATCTGTATGTGTGTGATCGTGATATGATCCGGTACAAGGTCTCACTGGGGTAAAATGGGAATGTTTGGCAGCCGAAACCCCGCCCTCCTGACCAAATCCCCACCCAGCGATTTCTTCGGCTGGCGACAGGTGAGAGGCGCTTTGGCCGCAGTGATCTCATCTTAAAGGGACACTGTCACCTGAATTTGGAGGGAACAATCTTCAGCCATGGAGGCGGGGTTTTTGGGTGTTTGATTCACCCTTTCCTTGCCCGCTGGCTGCAATATTGGATTGAAGTTCATTCTCTGTCCTCCGTAGTACATGCCGCACAGCAGCATGCTGGCTGCAATATTGGATTGAAGTTCATTCTCTGTCCTCCATAGTACACGGAAAAATAATGAAAAACCAGCTCACCTATTAGGCATTTGTTGTGGGGAAGCCCGGATACCGTGCAGTCATCACGTGGAATGCATTCATGCGTGCAGTCATTGTTCGAAACACGTAGCCTGCTGCTACTCATTCTCCTGTGAACCATGTCATTGGACTTTGGATTTTATCCTCAATAAATCTTGATATTTTTGGAAGCTGGATTTTTTTTTTCCTGTTTGCCTCCATAGTACACGCCTGTGCAAGGCAAGATTGCCTTGTGCAGGCATGTACTACGGAGGACAGAGAATGAACTTCAATCCAATATTGCAGCCAGCATGCAGCCAGCGGGTAAGGAAAGGGTGAATCAAAAACCCCGCCTCTATGGCTGAAGATTGTTCCCTCCAAATTCAGGTGACAGTGTCCCTTTAAATTTGTGTTCAGTGGCAATGAAGCTTTACATGAACACCCAAGCCTTACACTATGGCTGGTCCGAATAACTATAGCAATTGTTACCATCCACCTCTCGTGTCTCCCCTTTTCCTCATAGTTTGTAAGCCTACGAGCAGGGCCCTCACTCCTCTTGGTATCTGTTTTGAACTGTATTTCTGTTATGCTGTAATGTCTATTGTATGTACAAGTCCCCTCTATAATTTGTAAAGCGCTGCGGAATATGTTGGCGCTATATAAATAAAAATTATTATTATTATTATTATAATGAAGGTGCGGCGTTCTTACATTTTCAGGAATTTGTCGGAAGAGACTTGCAACACAGAGAAATAGAAAATCTGCATTTTAATGTCACATTGAATTGTAATACATTTCAAGTGCAGAAACAGAAAAATAAACTGACAGACATGATAATGAGTACAGGATTATATATATTACAGTTTGCCTTGTTATAATACATTGGCGGCTTTGTAATAAAATAAGAGTTAAGGGCAGACAAATTTCAAGCCAATTTGAGTAGCTGTCATGGGAAGAAAGCATTATATAAATGTAAGCAATGGCCGATTTATCGATACTGGAACGGGAGCGCTCAGCTTTAATCTTACAGTATTTACCTTATAGGGGTTAGTTCAATTTAGCAAAATATAAAAAAAAGGTACAACAGAGTATTCACACAGGTGAAAGGCTTCACATAGCAAAGCCTCCGTGAAGAGCCTGGCTACAGAGCTGGCACAATGAGTAGTACTGCACCAAGTCTAGATATTCGCACACTATCATTATGTCGTTAGCTAGCTGTTTTCTCTTATTTGGATATATTGGAAATCAATCATTACAGCACGTATACCAACCCCAAATGTAAACGGAAATGAATCTAATAAGGTAAATGTTGTGCTGTAGCTGAATTATTGGAATTACAGTGATTTAATAGCAGAGGGCCATGCTGACCAGGCGAGTTGGCAGTTCCAAATACTTTTGTAACCATGTTTATTTATATGCACAGACACGAAAATCATCCAGTCATGCAATGTTCACGTTAGGCATTCTGCATCTCTTTGCCAATTTTGTAACTAAGAATCTTGTTCCAGTCAATCTTGGTGCGTGTCACTGGCAGTTGCCGGCGTAAGGCCTTGAAAGTAGTGTCCGACATGGTCTGGTAGTTTTCACTGATTGCAGTCTAAAAAAAAAAAAAAAATTACGCAAATATTAGGGTTATTTCAGTGTCTGATATGATGTATACAGAGATAACATGCGGGGGAGTGGATAATAAATTGGCCATGTGATATCATGGGGGAAAAAAAATAGCTCATATGCTGTTCTGAATGCCACACTAAATGGTTTCATATTATTATTATTATAAAACCGCTTGACTGCAGCCCTCTGAGTACAATGAAAATGAGTCTACACACATCAGGCCCAGTTCATCAAAGTGATCACATCAGGATTTTGCTGTAAAAACCTTTGAAAAGAGTCAACATATTGGCACAACTAGCGACTGCATTAAACAAAGCGACTTTTGGCATTATTGCGAGTGGACGAAAGGTGGAGTTTGCTACGCCGTGCACCTCTCCATAAATCAGGAGCATCTAACTCCACAACACCTCTTCATCAAGACCAGAGTGAAGAACACCCGTCTTGATGAATCGGGACCATCATGCATTCTTTCGTATGAATACTAGCACTTGATCCTACAGTTTGGTTGCTAGTAGGGTCCAGGTTCTAGATGTCACACTATTTAGGTACGGTATGATTGCCGGATCAGACTATAGCCATTGAGATGAATAGGTCTGTAATGAAGCTGTAGAGACAGTTTTTATTTTAGACTAGATTAAATAATGATTATTCAATTCAAGATTTCTCAAATGTGGAAGACATACCTGGTACTCATTTTCAGCATCCTCTATTATTTTAATGAACTCCTTAGCTGTTTGAACTTCATTCTAAATAGAATGAAAAAAAAAAATCAAAGACTTAAAAACAAAACAAAAAACCCACATCATCATTAGCAGGCTGAGGGATAACGAAACGCCCTGCAAACATAACAAGACTTACTTTGCTTGGCAACTAGCCCCATTTTAAATGAATTTAGCGGGTGTTGCAAGTACAATTGCTATCAAAATTATTCAATTCCAGTGCCAGAGGAAGTAAAGGAGAAAGACAGCATCGGAGCCATCAGCATGCTTCACTCTTTCGGCTCCACACTGTCGAGTCATAGGCCCTAAACGGTCCAGTTTTAATTGCTCAAGAAAACAAAATCCTAAAACTTTTCTTTCTCCAATGGGTCAGGAGAGGAGTAGGTCTTGAGTTCAGGCAGTAAGACCTTCAGTGTTTAAATAATAATCTTTATTTATATAGCGCCAACATATTCCACAGAGCTTTACAATTCATACAGTTCATACACCACAGTCATAGGTAGCAGAGTTAACGATAATACAATAATTTACGCAAAGATAATGATGACCCTGCTCGTAGGAGCTTACAATCTACAATGAGGTGGGGGTGACACAAAGTACAGGAGCTTGTTTACAATGATGGTCCAGCCATCTTGAGAAAATGGGGGTAGATAAAGGCTGCATGAGCTAGTCGCAAGCAAGTATTTGTAGTGCTTTTGGGTTCGGTGGCGTTTGATGGAGAGTTACGTTCAGGGCAGTGAATAGGAGATATTATATCTACATATATATCTATATCTATATATATATCTCTATCTATATCTATATATATATCTCTATCTATATCTATATATATATCTCTCTATCTATATCTATATATATATCTCTCTATCTATATCTATATATATATCTCTCTATAGATATCTATATCTATCTATATCTATATCTATATCTATATCTATATCTATATCTATATATATATCTATCTATCTATATATATATATATATATATATATATATATATATATATATCTATCTATATATATATCTATAGATATCTATATCTATATATATATCTATAGATATCTATATATATATCTATAGATATCTATATCTATATATATATCTATAGATATCTATATCTATATATCTATATATCTATATATATATATATATATAGATATAGATATAGATATAAATCTATATATAGATAGATATATATATCTATCTATATATATCTATAGATATATAGATAGTCTTAGTTACTCACCGGTTAACGGTGTTTTTCGGAGTCCATGACAGCACTACGGAGAGAGGGGATCCGCCCTTCAGGAACAAGAAACCTACAGATACATAAGGGCGGCACCTCTCCCCACGCATCAGTTGGTTTACAGAGCACAAGAGGACCACCAAGGTTAATAGCATACACAATAAACAATAATACAATATTAACTATTCACTACCCGTGAATTATATATAAATAAAGGAAGAGGTGTACACCCAGAACTTAAGAAGACGGGAGGGTATGTACAGGTGCTGTCATGGACTCCGAAAAACACCGTTAACCGGTGAGTAACTAAGACTTTATTCGGTCGTCCATGACAGCACTACAAAGAGAATTACAGAGAGTAACTAACTAGGGAGGGACTACAGCTTGCAGCACCCTTACACCAAAAGAGAGGTCAGAGGAGGCACCCAGGTTCAATCTATAATGGTTATAGAAAGTGTTTGGAGAAGACCAAGTAGCAGCCTTACAAATCTGGTCGATCGACACCTCCAATCTTTCCGCCCACGAAGCCGCCATAGCTCTAGTGGAATGCGCTTTAAGACCTTCAGGCGCCGGCTTGCCCTTTGAGATATAAGCCAGCGAGATAGCCTCCCTGATCCATCTAGCTAGAGTAGACTTCGATGCTCTATGCCCTTTCCTACTACCCTGATAGGACACGAATAGGGCATTATCTAACTTCCAGGGATCAGTTACCGCTAGATACTCCAGGATACATCTTCTTACATCTAAAGTGTGTAACTTCCTTTCCTTATCGTTAGTAGGATTGGGGAGGAAAGATGGAAGAACTATTTCCTGTGTTCTGTGGAATCTGGACACTACTTTAGGGAGATATGCTGGATCAGGGGATAGTATCACTCTATCATCCCTAAGCTGCATGTAAGGGGGAACCCTGGATAATGCTTGTATGTCACCTATCCTACGTGCCGATGTTAGGGCTACCAGGAAGGCTACTTTAAGGGATAGATTTTTAATAGAGGCTGAAGTAATTGGCTCAAATGGGGCCTCTGTCATGGCTGAGAGGACTAGGTTCAGGTCCCAAGGCATGACTCTATTCTTCACAATTGGCCTAGACCGTTTTGTTGCCCTGATGAATCTGCTGACCCAGTGATTCTCAGCAATGTTGCAGCCAAAGAGGGCCCCTAAGGCTGATACCTGCACTTTAAGAGTATTTGGGGATAATCCCTTATCTAACCCCCTTTGTAAGAATTCCAAGATCTGGACAATCGGTATTGACTGTCCAGCTGTTGCCCCCGAGTTCTGAAGAAATCTCTTCCAGATTCTGACAGATTTTTGTGGTTATCATTTTCCTGCTTTTCAGCAGCGTGTTAATGAGGGCCGGCGAGAACCCCCTATCTTTTAGTAGCGCCCGCTCAAAATCCACGCCGTCAGATGAAGGCCAACCGCTCGAGGATGGTAGACTGGGCCCTGGGATAGGAGATCCGGAATGTCTGGCAAGACCCATGGATCGGACATCGACATAGCCCTCAGGCATGGAAACCACGTCCTTCTGGGCCAGAAGGCGCCAATTAATATTACTGTGGCTTTGTCCTTCCTGATTTTCCTCACCACCAGAGGAAGTAGAGACAGGGGAGGAAAGGCGTAGGCTAGCCTGAAGTTCCAGTCTATGAGGAGGGCGTCTACTGCCAGGGGATTTTCTCTGGGGTTCAGAGAGCAGAATTGTGCCACTTTCCTGTTTTCTTTTGTGGCAAACAGGTCTACCTCTGGTTGTCCCCACCTTTCCACGATAAGGTCGAAGATGGTGCCGTTCAGGGACCACTCTCCCTGCCTTAATGTGTTGCGACTTAAGAAATCCGCTGTAGTGTTTTCTGCCCCTTTTATGTGTAGAGCTGTCAACGAGAGAAGATGTTGCTCTGCTACATGAAACAGACGATCTGCTACACACATCAGGGATCTGGAATGAGTCCCGCCTTGGTGATTTATGTATGCCACGGTGACTCGATTGTCCGAGAATACCCGCACGTGGTGGCCCTGTAGACAGACAAGGAGTGTTTTAACCGCCTGCTCCACAGCCGTTCACTCCTTTAGATTGGAAGACATCTCCATCTGATTACAATCCCACAGCCCCTGGACCAATGTATCCCCCATGTGAGCCCCACACCCAGAAGGGCTAGCGTCCGAGGTGACAACGCGAGTTATATTATATTCCCAGGGGACCCCTGTGGACAGATTCTCTTGGTCCAACCACCAACCGAGGGATACAATAGCGTCTTGGGATAGGGTCAGCAGACTTTCTAGACACCCCCCCAACCTTTTTTGATGCAACAGCACCTCGCCCTGAAGTATCCTCGTATGATACTGAGCCCATCGGACCGCTGGAATACAGGACGAGAGAGAGCCTAACAGAGACATGGCTCTTCGTAGGGACATGGTGGGGTTCTTTGAGGCACTCAGCACCTGAAGGTGCAGGCGATTAATTTTTTCTTGAGGCAAACGGCATTCCTGAACCTGGGAATCCAGGGTCAGGCCTAAAAATCGCTGCACCGTCATGGGCTGTAACCGTGATTTTTTAACGTTTAGCATCCACCCCAGACGCTCTAGAGCCGACATCACTTTATGTAACTGCTCCAGACAGTGATCCGCCGTTTTACCTACGATAAGGAGATCGTCCAGGTAGGGGATTATCAGAATGTTGGATTCATGCAGGTGTGCCATTACTTTGGTAAATACCCGAGGGGCGACCGAAATCCCAAAGGGAAGGGCCCTATACTGGAAGTGTTTTACTACCCCATCCAACCGTACCGCCACCCTCAGGTATCGTTGGTGACCTGCATAAATAGGGATATGGTAATAGGCGTCCTTCAAATCCAATACTACCATAAAGCAGTTTTTAAACAGCACTTTATTGCGGTGTTTATAGTTTCCATTTTAAATGGTTGAACGGTCAGAAAATTATTCAGTGCTCTAAGGTTAATGATTGTTCTGAAGGAGCCGTCTGGTTTACTTATCAGGAATAGAGGAGAGTAGAATCCACTACCCTGTTCTCCTTCCGGAACCTCAGATAGGACATTTTTATTGAGCAGATCGTGAACTTCCGCTTCCAGGGCCGCCTGTTCTGCTGGAGAGGATCTGAGAGGGGTGTTTCTGAAGAAGTTCTGAGGGATAGAGGAGAATTCTAGCCGCAGACCCGTAGCTATCAACCCCAAAATCCAATCACTACTGGAGATCTTGGACCAGGCCGGGTAGAAGGCAGATAGTCTACCTCCCACCGGGGCGACTAGTCATTGGGGTGGTTTTTTGATTTCACGGGGTGGCTCCTGACGTCCTCCACCAAGCATGAACCCAGTACCTCTCTTCTTTTTTTCGTCCCATCTGCTCTGATCTCTGGACGGTCTCTTCCGAAAGAATCTTTTCCCTGCGAAGGGGCACCTGTAAGAAGTAGTTGGAAGATTAGGAAACTTCTTCTTTTCATCTCCGGCTTTCTCTAGTAGCTCATCTAGGACTGGCCCAAACAGGTATTCCCCTTCGCATGGGATAGAGCACAGACGGGATCTGGATTGAAGGTCACCCGGCCAACATTTCAGCCATAGGGCCCTGCGTGCTGCGTTTGATAATCCTGCCGCTCTAGCCGCCATTCTTGCCGAATCCGCAGAAGCGTCTGCGAGATAGGCAGCGGCATTTTGGATTGTTGGCAGGAATTTCAACATGGAATCTCTGGAAACACCTTCTTCTAATTTAGACCCTAGCTGATCCAGCCAGACCATCATCGATCTAGCTGCGCATGTCGCAGCCACAGCAGGTCTCAAGGCACCAGCCGACATATCCCAAGTCCCTTTCAGGAACGAGTCAGCCTTTTTATCTAGAGGATCTTTTAGGGAAGCCATGTCATCAAAGGGGATAGATGATTTCTTAGATGCCTTAGACACTGCCGCGTCTAATTTTGGCGCCTTATCCCAGGTGTTCACCATGGGGTCCTCAAAGGGGTATCTTCGTTTAAAGGCCGGTGGAAAAGAGCCTTTTTTCTCCGGCTTCTTCCATTCTCGTTTGATGAGGTTCTGCACCTTGTCATTAAGCGGAAAAGACCTACGTTTTTTAGGGTCTAGACCGCCAAACATTAGGTCCTGTGTTGAACGCTCTGGCCTTTCGTCCGCCACCCCCATGGTGGATCTAACTGATTTAATTAGTTTGTCC
The DNA here is from genome assembly GCF_032444005.1 of Ranitomeya imitator. Taxonomy (NCBI): domain Eukaryota; kingdom Metazoa; phylum Chordata; class Amphibia; order Anura; family Dendrobatidae; genus Ranitomeya; species Ranitomeya imitator. The sequence continues at coordinate 312,690,944 of NC_091285.1, read as the reverse complement.
ATTTGGTCCAACGGGAAACAGAAACGATTAGACTCTTCTTCCGAAGAGGACGCTGAGGAGACAGAGGCGTCTGAATCAATCTCCCTACTTGGGCCAGCGGACGAATCTGAATTTGAGGCGCTAGGCTCCCTTCTTCTCTTGGAAGGCTCTGCCCGGGATAGGGATTTCAGGGAATCCTTCACCTCCTTCCTGATAATCTCCCTAAGATTTGAAGTGAAATCGGGAGACTCCTCCGCCACCTATGGGAGCGGAGAAAAGGCTATGTCACTTATCCGGTGCTACCGCTATATAGTATCCTATTCAACTATTTCCTACCGTCTGCCGCACACACGACTGACAAAGTCTTTTAGGGTAGGCGTCTGGCAAAGGGCAAGCGCATAGCGCGCACTCCTTGTTTTTTGATTTACCAGCGCTTTTTTTCCCCTACGGAAATAAACATAGGAAAAGACTGCATCAGGGTACATTCACGAAGATCTCTTACCCAGGCAGTAGCGGTAGGTACCGGATCACTGGGGGGTCGGTCCAGATCCTTCTGTTTTGATCTGCGACTGGCCTGATTACTGCGTCCGCGGGTCTTCTGCTGGGGGTTTGCAAGGGTCTCCGAGGATCTGTCCTGCTCCTGCTCCAGCAGACCAACGGCAGCTTCTGGCACCTCCATAGCTGCAGATGGCCATAAGCAGCTCTGGAGCAATCTTAATTAGCTATATATAGCCTTCCCCCGCCGGAACATGTGCAGGTGTGTATGGTCAGTAATTACTCTCCCCCCTGCACCTGACCCTGCTCCATCCTCCCCTGCCCCTGAGCGCTCCCCCCCCTCCGTTCCCATCACAAGCAGGACGCGGCGCTTCCAGCTGAAGCCGGCCGGCGTCCGACTTCCGGTCCTGGCTCCGCCCCCTCGCCGCATCACTTCCGGAAACGGCTAGAGCGGTGAGCGACGCTCCTGGAAGCCGGGGACGGCGTCGCCGGATCCTCCAGCCGCACGCCGCCATACCGACGCCCACGTGGCCCCAGCAGTGCGGCGATCGTGGCGGAAGCCGGCACCCGAATCCGCCCCGATCCTAAAGGAGTGCGGAGGGTGTTCCCAGAGCCTGCGCCGCCCGGATGGGACCCGAGGTAGGGAGTCAGGGCACGGGAGCGAATGGACCCCGGAGGGGGGGAGGGAGTGGGGGGGAACATACTCACCTTCTGACCCCAGAGACAGCCTCCTCTGGACGCCGCTCGCCTCTGCACCGCTCACTGACGTGGAGCCCTACCCGGGCCCACCGTGGCGCTTCCAGGGACCCGCACTGCCCGAGGTAGGAGACCCCCTCGCTACCTGGGTCGGACAGCCGGCCTGGGTGCTTGATAGGAGAAACTGAAGAAAATCTGTAGGGAATCCTGTCCTCCAGGAAC